>NC_136063.1:17274432-17877998 GCF_964261635.1 Lissotriton helveticus | reverse complement strand
AGGCTTTGGAATCGCTAGGACTTGATTAGAGAATCGGTAGATTACTTCTAGGAGGCCCAGGGGACTCGGGTGCAGAGTGTGCACTCTCACGCGGGATGCGGGACAAAGTCTATGATAGCTAGTAAAGTTAAAGTTAGTGTTCACGGGCGAACCCGACCTGGTAGGGAGAAAACGAAAGTGGATCCTGACCCTTGGATAGTGAGGCTATGCTGGGGCACCGAAATGCCGAAGTTACCTAGCCCAGGGGCTGCAGCTGCATATGTCTCAAAAGACGTCGGGAATCCTCGTAGACGAACCAGGAGCCTGGAAGAAAGATGCTGGCAGGCGACCAGTGAAGAGAGTTCGAGGTGATCCAAGCCTGGATCTTGAAGATGGATGATACCTGAAAGCAGAGGGGACCAAGTTCGTGACTACTAGCCAGTAGTCAGGGGGCACCAGGAGGACACCGGATGGTAGTCACCTCGACTAGGTGAGTGGGCGACGCTGTGCTCTGCAGATCTCACGGACCAGGAGGCGTTGTCGGCGACCAGGATGGAGGGGCGAGCTGTCCCAAGATGGATGAAGCTGTCGGCGTCGAAGGACCCAGGATTGGGCAACAAAGCCTTGGCTAATTCAAGCCCACGCGGTGGACTCAAAATGGCGTCTTGAGTGGACCAGGAGGGTCCGGGGTGCTCCTCTTCTGGAAGGGAGCAAGAGCCAGTCTGGAGCAACCAGACCAGAAGCAGTGATGTCGTCGGGCATCGTTCAGAAGGCCACAAGCCAGCGGGCTAGTAGCCAAACAAGGCGGTGAGCAGCAAAAAGCAGAAGGGCCCCACGCCGATCGTGGAGATGCTGGGGGGCTGATCTTCGGTGCTGGAGCTGCGCAGGGTCGGGGCTTCTCGGACCCCAAAGCACTCGCCAGTAGATTACCCAGCGGGCTTGCTGTGAAGAAGTCGTGCAGTCTTGGCAATAGTCGGTCCCTTGAGGTCTCGTCGCACTCACGGTTCTCAACTTGGCTGTAGAGGTGAGTAGAGGTCAGAGGTGCCAGGGAAGCCGGGTCTTGTCGAGCTGGGCAGTCGGATTCCTGAGGAAGGACTTGCAGCAGACCGCAGTGTTCTTGCGATGGTGCCTGCGGATGCAGGGTGACTACTCCTTAGTCACAAGGGAGAATCTTGAAGAAGAAATCTTGAAGTCCTTTCGCAGAAAGTCGTGTCTTGATTCCAAAGATGATCTAATTTGGAAGGGGGCCTGCTCCTACCTTTATCTGGGAAAAGGGGGCTGGCACGCGACTAAGTCCTGCCCTATGGGTGGGACCAGGAGGGGGGCTTTCCCCAGGCCAGGGGCTGGAGTGCCCCTGGAACTGGTTTCAGCCGGCCTATGCACAGTGAGCACCGGGGTGCCACTTGCAGTCACCTTCCTCTGAAGCCCTGCCTACCTAGGATACACAAAATCCTGTCTGGGACGGTGCTAGCACCGCCCCTGGCAGGAAACCCTTTGTCCTTATCTCCTGCTCTGGGAGGACTCCCAGCAGCAGGAGGGCAGACTTGTGTCTCGGTGGCAGCATCCATTTTGTGGAGCTAAGGCTCTGTTGGACTTTAACCGGGGTTACAGGTTACATACATGTCGTGTCCCTCTAGAAGGGTGGAATGCTAACCCCGTTGCCAGAATTGGCGAGGGGTTAGTATTCCAATTCGTATGACACCTTACTCGACATGTTTTGATAAAGCGATACCAGAGTTGGCATATAACCGCGAGGATTATAATGCACTTAAGAGTATATGGTATGCGATATCATGGAAACGGCTAAGGGATAGATCCCGAAAGCCGCAGACAGGCTCAGCTCATGCCAGAGCACCATCTCACACGATTCCAAGCACTCTGCCTTCAGGATTGTTAAGGCCTGCCATAGGAGTGACTGATAGGAGATCTGTGTGTCCATTTTGGGGTTATACTATATCTAAAGCAAAGGGTGAGTACACCACCTTGCCCCAGCTGTCGTGCAGCCAGTTGTGTCAGTTTAGTTAGTCAGCCCAGGGGTGGCACAATACATGCTTCAGCCCCTGGGAGACTTCTGGGTGCACCTCAGCCCTGGGTACAGGGACTTGGAGAGGGCCCAGTGCCAATTCAGTACCTGAGTACAATTTGGATAGAGAGAACAGCTAGGCTGTGGGTCTGATTAGCAGGCCCACAGCCAGGGAAAGTCGTAAACCAGTGCAGAAAAAAGCAAAAATCTGGGTGATCATAGGATTGCAGACCCTACTCTCCTACAGCTACCACTGGGAGTCAAGTGCGGAAGGGGGGACTTGGCTCAGTTGCTCAGGACTAAGTTAGCCCGAGACATCAGGAGTAAGAGGTCTAAACCCTTACGTTAGGCCGTGTAGCTTCTGCTTCCTCCGTGGCCCTCTGAAAGGGGTTCCGGTGTAGTCACAAGAGCACCAGTGACAGCAGGATGCCCGCCACCAGGCCAGCAGCATACACAGTACATATCAAGCCAGCAGGATGTCTACTTCATACCAGGCCCAAATGATACATACTACATGCCAGGACAGCAGGAGACATAACAGGCTAGCAAGAGATGACCAGGCCTGCAGGATGGGGGGCCCTTGTGTTCCTCGGAGGATTCCTTACAAAGTTACGTAATCAGTTGGGGTAAAGTAAAGTAAAGTCCACATTTGTAAAGTGCACAATCACCCGTAAGGGTCTCTAGGTGCTGGGGGGCCGTCGGGAAGATTAAGCGAGCTATTGCCCAGAGTCACATGGTGCTGGGCTAACCTGCCGCCGGAGCCGGGGATCGAACCCTGGTCCCCAGATTCCAACGTCAGTCGCCCTGGCCGCGGCGCCACACCTCTCCCAATGTGTGTTTGGGTGTGGTCAATAACGTTTATGACGACCCAAATGTAAGCACACTGCTGATGCTTACGAAAGGTGCAGGTACGAGTGAGCAGCAACCGTTGTCAGAGCAGCCTAAATTCTCAAAGGTAAAGTTGTTTTTTAAATTGCAGGTCTCAAAATGCCACTTTTAGAAAGATTGAATTTTCTTACTTAAACCATCCTGTGCCTCTGTCTGACTCCAAATACACCCCTGAGTCAGGGTGACAGCTGGGGTTTGTGCATTCCCACTAGACAGTCACACAAATGGAGCTGTCTTGTGACCTTTGCATCCTGATGGCCCATCACCAGGCTAATGGGTCGTTCTCTAGTAGATTAGCATGGAGGAGCTGACATCTGCACCTGAATAGGGCTGTGCCTGTCCCCACAAACAAGCTGCAGACTTCCCTATAGTGTGTCTGGAGCCAGGGAAGGAAGGACCGGGGCTTTGTAAGGATCGAAGGTCTCCTTTGTTGTCCCCCCCACTTCAAAGACACATTTTGGTATAAGTACTGAACCTCTAACACCCCCAAACTAGTTCCCTTTGGGGTCCTGAGGAGAGTCTGCAACTAAGAGGAGCTATGCTGCCTCTGCTCTGCTGTCTTGTGTCGGCCTGCTACCAGCTGATTGCTGTGTTGCCAGGAGGGACGGCCACTTTGCACCGTGTTCTGCTGGTTTTCCCTGCTGTCTGCCACGTCTGCAGTGTGGGAGGAAGGATCCTTCCCTCTACATCCATTTACCCCCCAGAACTCCAAGGGCTTGTTGGCTTGCCTCTGGTTTTCTCAGTGGTCCCCAGGACATCAAGTATCTCGTGTTTTACTGCTGTTTATTTGTGAGCTCCAAGTTACAGAAGCGTGCTTGGCCATTTTCAAAGGACTCGAGTGCGGTGCTCAGAACCGGACTGGACGTATCGGGCACCGGGCGTTTTCCCGGTGAGCCGCCAGAGTGGGGCCGGGTTTGGGCTCCTGGGGGGCCATTTTTGTTACCGGGTGCCAGCAATATCGTCCCCCTGTAACAAAATCGGCCTAAACCGGCTGTAGCAAACAGCTCGGCTACACTTCCCCCCTTCCCCTGGGGTCCGGCCGAGCAGTTTGCCAAGGCCGGTTTTGGTTCCCAGTCCGGCCCTGGTGGTGCTTCATTGAGCCCTGTGCGCACTTCCTGCATTGGGATTGCCTTGCTGCTCCCGTTCCCATCAACATCCTAGAGAAGCACCGAAGGTGCGCCAGAGGTAAGCCCGTCTGCGCCCGTCCGCGCTAGGCCGAGCTCAGAGCTCGACACTATGGGAGGGTATCATCAGGCCCCACTCAAATACTCTAGAGATGCCTTATTGCACATGAGGCAGAAGATAGCATCCCCCTGCGTACACTCCATGTTAGTAGATAGTCCCTCCAACCAATGTCTCCACTGCCCCTACAAGCTAGAGTGGAATGAGCCTTGTCTAGCTATCTCCATCCCAGTACGTATGGCCCTAGTTAATTGCAGATCGCTTCCTAAACATGCTGTAGAAATCTACCAAATCCTAGAAGACCTTCAATTGGAAATCCTCTTCCTAACAGAAACCTGGTTAGGGCCTGACTCAGCCCCAGACATCATTAAGTCTCTTCCACCAGGCTTTCTCATCCAACATGTGGATCGATCGAAAGGGAAGGGAGGGGGAATCGCCATAATCTATAAGGACCATCTTTCCTGCCGGCTTCAAGGCAGCACCCTCTCCGACTGTGAAAATGTTCTATTTACGTTCCAAGTCTCCTCGTGTAAATCTCTTTCGGGACTTCTTATAGATCGTCCGCCGGGCCCAACAGGACAATTTTGCAGCTCTCTTCTGGAACATTCAGGCATCCTGGCTGCCACCCACTCCAATTTTATGATCCTAGGAGATCTCAATATTCACTTTGATAAAGGTGAAGATAAACTAGCTTCTGACCGACCTGCTACTAGACCTTGAAACCCACCAGCTCAGGCTGGAAAGTCGGTATCCCACCCATACGTTGGGGCACCTCTTGGACCCTATTTTTTCCAACATCCCGGATCTCACTATCATGTGCCCTACCCCGATACCGTGGTCAGACCACTTTCTTATACTGTTGAATTGGCAGATCTCCATCACTTCTCGTCCCAGATTTTGTTTTAGCAGACCTACTCGACCCTGGGCTAAATTAGACCCAGAAAAATGGAAGTATAACTTGGAGCTCTCCCTCCCACCGTTAGTCTCGGATCCCACACTAGCCGACTCCGATTTCTCAAAGTGGATTGGAGAGACGCTGGATATAACTCTCCCGAAAAAATCCACCTGCAAGCCTCGAGGCAAAATCACCTCGCCCTGGTTTACCAAGGAGGTACGCCTCTTAAAAAAGCTTTGCAAAAAACTGAACGAGAGTGGAGAAATAACTTCGATCCCATTAAGAAGCTAGAATACAAACAAAAGATCCTTACATATAAAAAGGCCCTTAAAGTTGCACAGTCCAACTTTTGTCAAGAAAAAATCAGGTTATCTGCTAACTCATCGAGGGAGACCTTCCAAATAGCAAAAAAACTTCTAAAAACCCCTGATCCTCCCTCCCCTGTGGAACCCTCGGTCTGCCGGTGTAACGAACTAGCCGAATTTTTCGACTCCAAGATCAAAAAGATTCTCAACTCCCTTCCCCCGCATATACCCGATAAATCGACCCCTCATAACCCGTCCGGATCTGTCCTTCATGCCTTGGAGCCCCAGCTGACTCAGTTTACTTCCACGACAGTAGATACGCTGTCCCCAATTTAACAATCTATCAAAAGTGGATCTCCTCTGTGCCCTGCACCTTTTAACATTCTAAAACCAGTTGCCCCAACCATCCTGCCTCCTATGGCGAATCTGATCAATACCTCGTTTTCTCATGGTATTGTCCCGCAGAGCTGGAAAAAGGCAATCATTAAAGCTCTCATTAAGAAACCACATCTAGATCCCCTGGAGCTAAATAACTTTCGGCCGATCTCGCTACTGCCAGGCATCAGTAAGGTCGCGGAGAAATATGTCAACCGGCAACTCTCCGATTGCCTTGAAGCCAATGGCCTTCTTAAACCCTCCCAAACGGGCTTTAGGCCAGGCCAGAGCACGGAAACTGCTATGTTGGCGGTGGTCGAAGAGGCAAGAAAGATCATTGATTCAGGAGGATCAGTGGCAGTGATCCTCCTGGACCTTAGTGTTGCCTTCGACAACGTCAACCACTCCGTACTGGTCCGTAGGCTTAGGGACCTGGGTATTGTAGGGCCTGCTTTGTCCTGGCTGGAATCCTTTCTGAGCGACCGTTCCTTCCAGGTGGCGGACGGGAATTTCATCTCCAAATCAACACCCATACACTGTGGGGTCCCACAGGGCTCATCGCTAAGCCCGACCCTTTTTAATGTGTATATGTCCCCCCTGGAGAAGATCGTCGCTCCATTTGGGATCAAACTATTAACCTATGCTGATGATACACAGCTGGTGGTATCCCTTAATCAGCATGACCATCCTTCCACCAATCTCTACACTTGTCTTGGTGATGTAACTAAATGGATGGACAGATCCCACCTTAAGCTTAATAGCGAAAAGACGGAGATCATGGTCCTGGGCAACCATTCACACTTTCGCCCTGAGTCTCTGTGGCCTCCTTGCATGGGCACACCCCCTACCCCTAAATGTGAAATTAAGAGCCTAGGGATCTGGCTGGACGAAGGTCTTAATTTCTCCACCCAAGCCAGAAAAACGGCTGGAACTTGCTATGGCCTGTTACGGACCTCCAGAAAAATCCTCCCTCTACTTCCTGTACATTCACAAAAACTATTGATCCAGGGCCTTGTGATGTCCCGTTTGGACTATGGCAATGCCCTGTATCTAGGGGTCCCTAATAAGGTGCTAGCAACACTCCAGGTGGTGCAAAACTCTGCTGCCCGTCTTCTCACGGGGACACATAGTCAGTGCTCAGCCAAACCATCTCTTAAATTCCTTCATTGGCTGCCCATCCGAGAAAGGGTGCATTTTAAAGCCCTCTGCACCGCTCATAAAATCTTGCACAGAGAGGCCCCACCCATCCTAAAGGACCTCATTGCCCCTTACAATACTAATAGAACCCTCCGCTCTTCACACTCACACCTGGCATCAATACCTAGGATTAGGAAAGCCCGCTCCGGAGGCCGATTATTTTCATACAACGCCTCCAAACTATGGAATACACTGCCCTTTGACATCCGGGCTCAGCCCAACCTCCTCCCATTTCGCAAATCACTCAAGACCTGGCTGTGTCCCTAAATCTTACTCCCTCCTCAATTCTCTTTGATTTCACTAGCGCTGGGACGCTCACGGGCAGCCATGCGCTCTAGAAATCTGTAAAATAAATAAATAAATAAGGCTGTTGGCTCCTGCCTTCATCTGTGCTCCACAAAGCTGCTCCTCCGGACCCCACCCATCCAGCCACAAATTAATTTTCTAGAAAGGCACCAGCGGCCGTAGTCCTGACACCCCTCAATGTTGCACTGGCATGGGATCCGGGACCCTGACAAAGATGAGCAAGGGCACCACTATCTGGGCAGAGACCTGGGAAAATATCCATGGGAGGGATCATGATCTGACCCCCAGTCCCCATGTAATATCTGGGAAGGACTTGGTTTGATCAAAGAGACCAGAGAATTACAATCTAATACAAGACTGGTTTGCGTATGTCTGGGTTCAAACTGAGGTGGCATGGTGTGCAAAGACACCCGATAGACTTATATGCGACCGGAGTAATTACCAGTGGCTGAGATTAATTCAAGTATTGCATCCATCACTTTAATGTATACTTTAGTTAGTCGCCAGTCATGCCGTACGTGGGAGACTCTTTCTCCAGTGTGGCGGAATGGTAGCAGTCCTCCGAAAAGGTTGGCGGACCGGAATGGATGAATTCCTGATGTCCCTGAAAATGATATGCACAACACATGGGAGAAGGAAATTGATGACAATATTGTAAAAAAAACACTGGTAGATGACACTGGCTCTGACTTGAGAGGCCTGAGGCATCAATGGGCATCAGATATCAAAAAAATAAGTCAGCGATGATGATTGGAGCTCAATATTATCTAAAGCACCTGCAATTTATGGGAATACAATGTTTCACTTAATCAATATGCATCATAAACAGAGTTTACATCACTCTTAGGAGAATAAAAAAAAGGTTTCACCAGATATTCGGATGAGTTGTCCTGAATGTGGGGAATTCAACGCCGAACATTCCCACAGGGTTATCACCGAGCTCTGGGAAGCAGTTGTGAGATCTATTCACAGAGCAACAGGCAGAACTCTTGAGTGACCCCATAGACTCTAAGGGGCAGATTTACAAGCCCCTTGCGCCACCTTTGCATCACTTTTCCCATGTTGAAAGTGACGCAAAAGTGGCGCAAGGGGCTTGTAAATCTGCCCCTAGCGATCTTCTCACACCCCGAGATTTAAAAGGTCACTAATAGATTTGCTGATCTAGCACTAGAGTTAGAGGAACAGCAATGAGTTGGAAATCCAAGGAGGGATCAAATATATAAAGATGGTAAAATTGATTAATGAAGTGGGCAGAATGCGAGGGAATGGTTCTCCATATGAAAACCAGGAGAGGGCTAAGGAAAGAGGACTTTGTTATCTCATGAGATGTGATTATTGTCTCCTAAAGAGCACCAGATGAAGAACAGAGACTACATAGAGGCTAGACGGGCCCGTCCCTCTCATCAGGGCCTCTAGTGAAAAACATACTAAAGAACGGTGATGGATTAAACCCAGATCTGTTGACTGGGTGTGAGTGTTTGATTGGTTCAGAGGCTCCGTCCATCACCACCCCCTTTTGTCCCGAAAAACATACCCTTCCATTCTGGGATCACTTCGAGAGGTGGGTCACGCTCAAGACACTAGGACTGACTTAATGCACCCACAGTGACTACATCACAGAAAAAATGAAATGTGAACCTGTAGGTTACAGATTTTTAAAAGTTTTTGTTTAGAATTATGTTATGTTGTTATGTTATGTTATGCAGATTTGCAGAGTGCACTATCACCTAGGAGGGTATTGAGACGTTGAGCAGGTGTGAGTCAAGACAAACCTAGGCCTAGTGGGACTACTAAAAAAGACAGGACTTCAGCTTCTTGCAGTATTCAAGAAGCGAGGAGGAGGCTCTGATTAAAAGTGGAGAGTTGCTCCACACTTTTGGAGCAATGTAGGAAAAGACTCGACTGCATGATCTGGTTTTTCATATGTGTGGAATGGGTGAAAATATGAGTCTGAATGAGTGGAGGTGCTAGGAAGTTGTTTGAAACTAGATGCAGTTGTTAAGGTATGCTGGTTCAGTGTTATGTAGTGACTTGAAAATGTGCGTGAGGAGGTTGACATGTGCTTGTTTGTGAATGTGGAGCCAGTGGAGCTCCTTCAGATGTGGTGTGATGTGTTTGCGTTGAATGAGGTTGAGAGTGATTCTTGCTGCCAAGTTCAGAATGGTGAACTTAAGGAGATGAATGGTATGCAGTCCTGGGGTGACTTTGTTTTTGATACCGGCATCGAGGTTGTTCCCATAGTCCATCTTGTGAGTGATGAGGTTGTGTGGGTGGTTTTCAAGGTGCTGTTTGTAAGCAATTTCAAAATCTTCCTTGGCATCTCCAGGGTATGGAAGCAAGAGGTGGTGATGGTGTTGACTCAGGTGTTCAGATCGAGTTTGTTGTGTGGGTGGAGGGGATTGACGTTGGTCCTAGTTCTGTTGGACACCAGCTGGAGTGGCACCATGAAGTGTCCTTATAGTAGATCACAATTCGGTCTTCTTGATGAGTAGCTTCATCCATTCAGCGATATCAGTCAAGCAGGCATTGAACTTGATCCGGGTTATAGGCATCTTGTGCATGAGGGAGAGAATGAGTTGCATGTCGTCGGCCTAGAAGAGGATGTGGATGTTGTGAGAATGGATGATGCTGGCTAGAGGCATCATGCATGCATTGAAGAGGGTTTGACTCAGAGACGATTACGTAAAACTCCTTAGGTGAGCTCGTGGGCATCCAAGGTGTACATACAATGCCAGGCTGACTGGCGAACCCTTGGATTTTATTTTCATGCCGGCGCTGGATGAAGATGGGATGCGAGACCGTGTTAAACGCTTCTGAGAGGTACAGGAGGATGAAAGCGCAGGGTCTCTTCAATCCGTAGTCTGTGGCAGCAATGAGGGCAGTTTCCATGCTGTGGTCGGGTCTGAAACCAGAAGTGGTGTTGAGGAGTTGGTTTGGTAGACATTAACATATTCGCTGAAGCATCAGTTGATGATTTTCTCTAAGACCGCGGCCAGGAACAGTAGCAGGGAGATCGGTCTGTAGTTGGAGAGCATTGAAGGGTCAGCGGAGGGTTTCTTCAGTGCTGGAGGACAGCTGCATGTTCCCAAGCATCAGGCAAGGTGGTGGAAGAGGTGGAAGCCTTCACAATCGGTGTCAACAAGGCGCTTATGGGATGCAGTCAAAACAGGCCATGTGGTTAGCATTAGTTT
Organism: Lissotriton helveticus; assembly: GCF_964261635.1. Lineage (NCBI taxonomy): Eukaryota > Metazoa > Chordata > Amphibia > Caudata > Salamandridae > Lissotriton > Lissotriton helveticus. The sequence goes on along the minus strand of NC_136063.1, from coordinate 17,867,657 downwards.
GTTGGGTAAGATCCGGAGGCATTTGGGAAGGTGTGTTGGGTCTGGTTATGGGTTTAAGTTTCTATAAATGACAAAGAGTTTGTTGCTGAACAGTTGAGAGAGATTGTCGCAGAGATCCCTTGAGGGTGTGATAGCGTTGGAGGCGGTCACTGGTGAGATGAAATTCTTCATGATGGGGAAGATTTCTCTTCCTCTGTTGATGCTGATATCAATGCATTTGGTGGTTCAAATCATGTGGTGGGAACTTCTTTGGGCAGGATTGAACCTCCTGCTGTCTGCAGCATTTAGAATTGTTGTTATAGAAATGGTTTCCTGAAAAGTAGAGATAAATTATAAGTTTGACAATGTAATGAGTAAAAGACATTAGTGTCATGGTATAATGCAAATAAAGAAATAAATAATCAAATTTTCTTTTTTTTCAAAGATGGCTATGCTACTCTCTTCCCAAGCCCTGGTGCACAAGCAGGCTACCTAGTGCCATGTGCACACCACCATTGTGTGATTGTGCTGTGAGTGTGGTGTGTGTGGTGTAGGATTTGTACTGGAAAAGTATCCTCAACATTAATAGCTACTTTTCAGCACAAATATATCTGGTGCCAGAAAGTAAATGCTTTGCAAGACAATTGGAGTCACATTGCATGACTTGGCACCGATGCAAAGTTTGAATAATTCTGCTCCAAAATATTGGCAGGAATGTGAGCAACGCTGCATAATTTCTTTCACATAAGATATGTGCAAAACTTCCTTTGCCAGTAAACTGAGTATTGTTCTCAAGATTTCACCTTTTGTACAAATGTCAGCCAAAACAGAATACAATAACAACTCTGGATTGCCCACCTCTCAATACATATTTAATAAATTGAGTAAATAAATGTCAATCTTCAACAATAACAATAATGATTTAATAAAAAAAATGAGAACTTCAAAGAAACTGCCATTCAGTTCTTGAACATCTTTTCCTCAGTAAAGATCTTCCTTCACCCCCTCACTCTCAATGTTCCTGCTCACTGTGAGCTTTATCTCCAGGGTCCTTAAAGTCCACCCTCAGACTCCTCTTTTCCTGTGCCCATGGTGGAGCTGTTTGTCTAATTTAGAGATCAGCATAACAACAGTTGTTTATTAATTTAATATGCATATTAAATGGCAAATAGCTGCCGCTGAAGTTATGTTTATAGGTTTAGGGGCCTGGACTAGCCCGAATTGTCACACTTCTAGGTACGTGATGGCTAATAGTTGTGTTGGTACTCTTGTTGGCAATACTAGTAGGGTCAATGAGTGGTGCAAGAGGTAGTGGCAAACTGCCCACCCGTGAGTGGAGAGTCGTCTCATTCCATACTCATCCCATGGACCTCTTCAAGGGGTCCATTACTGCCTGCAACCAGTCCACCCGTGATTGGAGAGTCCGTCCACTCTATTCTCATCCCATGGACCTCTTCCTGTTCCTTCCTTAGGATGTCGGGCTGGTTCCAGATTTGGTATGAATGCTTGTCTGGTCATTCATCTTATAAATAACTTGCTTGCATTCTGGAGTTTTGGTCATTCATTGCCGCTTGGCACCAGCGGGTTCCTCCAATGGTGGAGTATGCATAGTTGGGCAGTTTCCACTCTTGTTGCAACCCACCATTTCCTATGCTTAGTAGACATTGGTCTCCCTGTCATGTCGTGTAGTAAAGACAAGGGTGCAGAAGGAAGTGATCCAACTATCTACTGGCTCCTCACGTACCAACCAGTCTCTGTCTAGTAGGCTAGCAGTTTAGGCAACTCACAAGACTCACAGCATGTCGCAGTCGCCATCTCGTATCGCCAACAGTTCTGTGTAGCCTAAGCAGGGTCCAGGGCTAGTTGTGGAATACTTTGAAGTATGATAATTTAAATCAAACCTCACAGAAAAGAGAATCATGGGAGTTTAGCAAAGATGACCAGGTCTTAGGAGAGTGTGTGTGGCCCCCCACTGCATTCCAAAATGAGCCTCATTTAGTTGAATATGGGTAGGGAGAAACTAGCATCAATCAGGAAATGATACATTCCTGTATCTGTCCCCTTGCGGGTCTAAGTGTGAACAGATCAGGGGTGGGGGTGGTCAGCCCCCTCTGCCTAGATTGTCTCTCAGACAGTGTCAGAGTTGACGATACTTCCCCCTTTGTCTTTGTCCGAGGCCATCTTCTGTCTTCAGGCCTGTATAAGATTTGAGATCATCTGGTCCACATATTCATACCACACTCTATCCACTGTAGCCAGACAGCCACCGGTTTGCCTATTCGCACACACGCCTTGTTCCATGGGGGGCAATGCAGAAAGTCTGAGGTGAATCTCTAGACAAATGTGTGCTTGTTTCCATCTTCTGAGCATGTTTAAGTATTGGGTTAGTAATCGATCAGGGATCAAGTTTCTTCGTATGGAGGGCATCCAGGGTGGCTTTACATCTCAAGGTATGATTTTCTATGTGTCTCCATATAGGAGGATGCTGTATCTCTGGTGACCAGTAGATCAGTTCTGGTGCGTGATTAGTTAGGTGATATGACCACTTATTTTTTAGTTTAAGCCCCAATTCCTTGTGTGCGTGTAGTTTGGTACTGGGGATTCAGGGTTTGTTTGTGCCCCAGTTCACCGTGCAGCTGGAGACGGGTAATAAAGTATTCAACAGATCTATCAGAGTGGGATGGAGGTCCGCGGTTCTGAGATGGTCATCAGAACGTCATCTGCAAAGAAAAAGGACTTGATCAAGTCTGCGGCAGTGGATTTACTCTGGATAAGGTGGAACTTTCTGAAGTGACATTCTCAGGCCAAAAGAAATAAGCACAGGCAGACAGGGGGAAGCCTTGGCGAGTGCCCGTCCCATCGATATCATACGAGTCAGAGACCTTCTGCAGTTCATAAGTGAAATCGCTCTATATTGAGTTACCTGCTCTTCATAAAGCCCTGTCCTGACACAAAACGATCCATCACCCCAAAGAGGTGAGGCCACTGAACCCGGTCAAAGGCCTTATCTGCATCCAGGGGCATGCCTACCATTTCCTCGTCTGTGTTCTAGGATTCCCGTAGGAGATGGGCCAGGGTCCCACATATCGATGTTTGAGGACCATCTTGGGATGAATCCAACTTGTGATGTGTGGATAAAGGAGGGTAATGTAGTGTCGAGAAGATGTATGCTAGGATACTTGCAATTCAGTGCAGACTCTAAACAGGAAGGGGGATATTCTCAAGAACGTGTGATAACTATCGCAAAATTAGTTTAATGCAACTTTCAACATTGCAGTCTATCACAGGAAAATAACGCTGTGTTAACTAAGTAGTCACAACACAACGGTACCATGTGATAGTCTCACAAAAACGTGTCAAATGACCGCGATAAAACCAACCCGACACTGCAAAAATGCAAAACAGAAACGCAAAAAAAGCTGAGATGAGGCCAATCGCGATACAAAATCAGCAAAAACCAGTGACAGGCCTGCAATTCACATGCGTCAGATGGGAAAAATCACCATAAAAGTAGAAAAAAAACAGACAAACAAATGCCAAACGACAGCGAAGCACAATGGATGTTGCTGGAGCAAGTACGGAGCAGAACCAGAAGCCCACAACCCCAATGGAGGACCTGCCCAGGACCTCAGGGTCAAGGAAGGCCAAGGAGAAGAAGAGTAGGAAGAAGCGGTTCAGTCCGCAGGAAAACAGGATCCTGATAACAGAGGTGGTAGAACACCATCAACAACTGTTTGTCACCTCCACTGTCTCATTGGCAAACAAAAATGGACAATGGCAGTCCATTGTGGACAAGGTGAATGCAGTGGGAGTGTTGAAGAGGCAAATGGAAGAGGTCAAGAGGCGCTGGAATGATGTCAAGCGCAAAACCAAGCTGAAACTCGCCAACAACCGGAAGGAAGCAATGCAGACTGGAGGTGGGAGTCCAGCGCCACAGGAGGAACTGGACGATATGGAGGGAATGGTGTCCACAGTCATTCGTGGGGAGACAGCGGCAGGAGTGGGGGGACCTGACACTACTTAACATGACCAGACACAACAGCACCAGGGTTAGTAATGACCAGGGACTGGGGGGACGGGGGGAGTTGGGCATAATGGCACACATGTACAACTGAGCTGAGCACATCTGCGGACAAACCATGCTCCAGCCCCCAACACCCACCAAGAGACCAATATACTCAAGTATGCAACATCTCAGCACTGCATAGGCCCAGAAGTCAAAGGTACATCACGTGAAATAGAGAAGGCGCAGCACAATCAGAGCTGCAGGGGCGACTTCCCCAAAATGCAGCACACACACATAACATGCAAAGCACATCAACAATGACAACAATGTGGTACAAACCGCAACACGTCCACAACAGAACACAGGACACAACTGGTGCTAACTGGGTGTAGACACTGGCCAATCACATTTGGCATTGCAGGGAAATGTGAGTTGATATTGTATAAGTACAAACACACACGTCATGGTGTTGAAATGTCCACTGCCCCCCATCAAATAGGCAGCACCTCCCAAGCAGCCACAATCTACACAGTCATGCAGTCTGTATGAAAACATGTACAATGCGACAACATACACGTGGGAAAATTGTTAAACTGCATCTCCCCTTCACATTGCAGAGGGAGAATCATCACCTCCTGCAGAGCAGTCTGAACCTCTTTTCTCTGAGGATGAAGAGGACCACCGCAGCTTCGACTTCGACGTCTTCCAACAGCTCGAGGGCAGACCTCCAGAAGCAGGACAGCCCAGCGGCTACGACGAGACCCCTCCCCCTGCACACTCTAGCTATGTCACACAGGAGTTGGGAAACATGCGGAGGTTAATGGAGGCCATGGAGCGGGCGAATGCGGAAAGAGCAGTGCCACGGCTGCCGACCAGTGTGTGGTATCTGGGTTCCACATTGACCTCAAGACCATCCTCATGGCATTGCTGCCGCAAGGTGTGGTGCTGATGCATGCTGCTGCTAACACTACATCCACCTCTCCGCCCCATAAATGTCAGTGCCACACAGTGCGGCAGACATTCCACCTCGGGCCCCTGAGGTATCACTGCCACACAGTGCAGGAGACAAACCACCACCACCCACACGTGAGGCACATGCAACAGCAGTGGACGAAGATGCGGATGAACCTGCCTTCATGTTACGAAGGACGCAGTAGCATTATCCTCCGTCATATAGCCGTTGTCTGCTTGGTCCTGCCCTCTGTATCATCACCTTCCACTGTCCTCCGATGCAGTCTGCGACACTCACCTTGGACCTCGACATGGACTGCCATGTGCCGTTTGATCGCCAATGACACAGCAATCAGACTGCTGACTGAACTCTTCCTCTTCCTTTGGACTTGTCATTCCCTGAAGGGCTCCGGCTGGCCCTCCTCGGGCCAATATCGTCACGTGGGGTTTGCATGGCCCTACAATGCTCCAGATGCAACACTCCACTGAATGTGCATTAAAGATTCATAATCCCGCAGATGTGTCATGTCTCTGGTCTTTAAAGTGTGGAAGAATGGATGAATGTAGGGTCAGTGAATTCCTCTTATGTCCATGTGGCTCATGTCGTAGAACTTGGGTCACGAGGGACACATTGCCGAAAGCGGTCTGGGTGGTGCAGACACAACAACAGGGACACACGCACTAGTTACATCCTTGTATAGCCCAGTACGGAACCACACCCAGAGCCCTGCGGTCATTGTTCACAACATTATGCTGGACTGGCACAAGCCAGGCCAGCCCACTCCGTTTACGCTCACAGGGGGGGACGGCAACGCTACCTGTCCCAGGTCTTCCCTTTAGTGATCTGCTGGTCACAGGTCTAGTTTTCAGCATGCCATAGCCACCCCCTCGATGCTAGTTCACACCCATGCCACACCCATCCAGCACACGCGTCACAAGACATGTGACCCTGCAAATAAATAGGGCCGGGCGCACGTGCTTAATGCCATTTCCTCTCTCTATCTGGGTGTATCTGTGTGGTGTTCTTGTAGGCATGAGGGCCTAGGGCCATGCAACATCACATTCCCCCGGCCAGGAGGTGACATGATGGCGTCCATACCTTGATACCCAATCATACAGGGTCCATGACTTATGGGGCACAGACTTGGTGGCACCGGATACACTGCGGCCGGCCCTGGCACACCGCCACGGGACGGTGACTTTCGGTGCACTGAGGTTGGGGCACCTTAAGTGCTGAGCGGGTGTGCAGCCTGCGATGATGCCCCGTCCCGGCGGTCCGGACTGCTCAGGATTTGTGTGCCCTGCTGGATCGCAGTGTAGGCCAGAGCCAGCGGGCAGCGCGGGCCTACGGCCATGCGGCGTCGACTCCCGGATCACAGAGTTAGTGGCACCTTAAGGGCTGAGCGGGTGTGCAGCCTACGATGATGGTGTATGCACTGGTATGTCCTCTGCCAAAGCGAAATCAAGACCCAGCACCAAATGTGAGACCCGGTGGCCTGCGGAGAGGATGCATGATGTGGAGGGAGCCATGTTCGCCGGGCCCGAGCTTGCACCGGCACTTGGTGGGCCCTCTTTGCGACGCGCCATTGTCAGAAGTTGAGCAGTGAGGCCTGGGTGCACAGAGGCGGGCATGCAACGCTGGGCAGCAGGAGGGGCTGGGGTCCAGCTGCCTGGGTGCGCAGGTGCGGACAGGCAATGTTGTTGTGTGCAATTGTATTTACTTTGGTCGTAATATAGCCAACCTAAGATGTCTGTGGAAGGCAATATCCGACCTAAAGAGTGACCGTACACTCTAGTTTGAACATAGTTCAAACTAGAGTGTACGGTCACTCTTTAGGTCGGATATTGCCTTCCACAGACATCTTAGGTTGGCTATATTACGACTTAAGGGATACCCTTAAGCTCAGGGACTTTTATTCTTTTAATCTTGTCTACCCTGTCCCATATTGGTTCAGAGGGTACCTCCCTCCTTGTGTTTTGATTGTATTTACTTTGCCATTCATGTATCTGGACTGTCAGATGAAGGATCTGTTTCAGATGTGGGACCTGGTGAACTTCACTACATACCGGCACTTGGCTGGAGACACACCAGTGGCAGCAGGTGCGCAGTGAGGCCTGGGTGCGCAGTGTCGGCACTCTCTCTCCCTGTCCATCACTTCTGTCATCTGTCTCTCTCTCCCTCTCTGTCTGTCTTTCTCTTCTTACTCTCTCTGTCTCTCTCTCTCTCTCTCTGTCTATCTTTCCCTCTCTTTCTCTTTTTCTCTCACTGTGTCTCTCTCTCTCCTTCGCTCTCTCTCTCTGTCCCTTGATTTGCGCAAGACAAACATTCTCATCTAGATTTTTGTCTTGCAGGCTGTGACATACAGATTGTCCCGAGGGGAACCGCCATGTGTCTTCATTTCTGTTCTGTGTTTATATGTCACCAGATGTGATTGTGCAACATCAGGCGGATTATTTGGTACATGATTTTTTGTAGTTGATGTGGCATGTCTTTGCTTGGGGGATGTGCTGCGGGGATACCCGGGGGATGAGGGTGGTCCTGGGGGTGGTGGTGGGTGTTGTAGCACTGTTGGGGCTCCGAGCTGCATGTTCTTTGGCTCCATGGCATCTGTTGTTCTTCATGTGTGGCTCTGGGATGGGCTCCCTTTTCTGGTGCAGGCTGTCGTCTGACTTAACACCACGTCAGAGCAGGTGTTATATTCCTGCATCTAACGCGCATTATCGCATGTTTTGGGTTCTTATCCCCAATCTGGCTGGTCGTTGAGAATGTTGCGGAGTGGTGTTGTCACTGCTGTTTTGCTCGGGAACGCCTACTCTGCATCTCATAAGCGATAGTTTCGGGGGTCATCTGTGGCGATGTTTTTTTGCGGCTGCTATCGCGGGTGATCTGCTGATTTGGGCTGTTTGCACCAGCTTGTGAATGGGGCAATATATTTATCGCCACTTTGGCTGCGATAAAGTGCTGATAACTCCTTGAGAATATGCCCTGAAGTACGTAATCTGCTGAGAGGTGTTAACGTGTGGTTATACCAGCTGTGACGCAAGTTGTGCAGTGGGTGGCTGTGGGTTGAAGAATAAAGATGCCACAGGTCAGTGTGTGTTTCATTTGCATGGCGAGGGCTGGCAAAGGCGCTGCAGGCCTCACTTTCCAAGACTTTCAGGACTTTTGCCGCTTACTTGGGGGCAAATCAGCAAGGGCTTTATCTCCGCTTTTTTGGCCTTAAAAGCCAGAAAAGCGAAGATAAAACTATCACCCTATTTACAAGAGGCTGCTAACATGCATATTCGCATGTTAGCACTCTTTTGCACTACGCCTACCTTTGCATCTCTAATCAGATGCAAAGTGGGCGTTCCGGACATACACTACATGTCAGGACATCAATAGCGCGGCTCGGTGCTATCAGCAAGGAAGCCCCAGCATTTTAGAAGACCTTAGTTTTCGGAGAAAACTGCTGTTTTCTCCAAAAACTAACGTCTGCTAAATTCTTGACTTAGCCACCCCTGGCATAGGGGGTGGATTCTGCTGCTACGACCCCAGGGTCGTATTAGCAAGGTTATCGCCGTTTTGCATGGAAAATTGCTGTAAAACCAGCGATGTTCCCTGCAAAACGGCGATTTCCCCGCTATCGCAGGAATTGTTATCGCCTTGGAGATACGCGTTGCTAATAACGCGATATTTCCGTGATAAAAACCTGCGTTAGGGAAAGGAGCGCTAAGCAGATAGTAATCGCAAAGTGTTGCTGATGGGCCCCTTGATATCTACATTCAGCAGGGAGGGGGCTCGTATCTCCCACATTGAAGTGGGTCACCCCCTTGCTGTGCTAGGGTTGTTCTTCTAGCCTCATTAGGGGGGGGCCCAGCCTGGCTGTGGTGTCTGCTTCTGCTCGGCAGCGCACCTGTGTGCTTTGTAAATCTCCCCGGGAGGCCGCCTGGGCCTGTGGTTTGCCCTCGAGGCTTGCTTCTCTGGCTCTGTTTATTTTCCCCTGTGAGTCAGAGGCCCGGCTGATAGAGGCCATAAACCGCTCTGCAGGCGGGGTGGGGTCACGGCCAGGGCACCAGAGAGCAGTTCCTGGGAAGAGCTGAGGCCACACCCACCGGTGCCAGGGCCGGACTGGGCATAGCGGGCACCGGGCAATTCCCCGGGAGGCGGGAAGGGTGGGGGCGGTTTTGCGGCGGTGGGGGCTGTTTTTTTGTTACTGGGGGCCAGTTTTCCAGCGGTGCTGCTATATCGGCCCCCAGTGACATAAGCAGAAGGGGGGCTGGACTGTCAATGCTGCCAGGGCTGCTTTGGGTTCCTGTTCCGGCCCAGACTGGTACAAATTAAGCAGCAGCTGCCAAACTCAGCAGGAACTGGACAAATAAACACCTTGAGTCTGTTCCTGAGGGAACTGGGGGCGCATTGGCCCGCCCCCCCTCTCAGTAAACCTACCCACAGTTTATGAGAATAGTTCACTGTGTAAGAGAAGAAGCGGCGCGTGCACCAGAGACAGGGCGGGGCGGAGGGCGGGGGAGGAGACGCACGGGTCAGAAAGAGTTAAGGAAACATTGTAAGTTTATTTATTTATTTATTTTATTTATGCGTTTTTCTATAGCGCGGACTTTACCCGAAGGCGTCAGGGCGCTTCACAAAAGGAACAGAAATGAAACATCATGAGAAACATTACAAAAGAACAGATTGCAAAAACATACGTTACGTTACATAAGGTAATAGTGACAATTGTGAAGAAAACAAAATACATGAGGTCGTAAAAAGTGCACAAGAGGAAAAGTGCTCATAACAGGAAAGGACACAGAGAGGCTCAAGAAGAGCGGCGGCAGACTCATAAAGAGAGAGAGAAGAAAATAGAGCCAGATGCCCGGATGGCTCTGAAATGTGCAGTCCTCGGGGTGCGAGGGGCCCCTGAATCTCTGAACCCTGTATCTCCGCCTCGGGGCCCCTCTGAGGTCAGGAGACGTCCAGAGTCTGGCCCCAGATGAAAACCGCTTTCAGATCATGAACACATACAGACACTCCTTTCAGCATTCCTTGCAGCCCTCGCTCCGCCTTTCAACAGAGAGTCTGGTGAATGCCCTGGTGGAGTCCCTGCTGAGACCGGTGTTGATGGCTCGAGGCAGAGGGGGGTGAAGGAAGGCTGCAGGGAGAGAACCCTATGAGCTGACCTGCAGACTGACCAGTGACAGGCCGGGGGGCGGGGCGGTCACTCACAGTCCAGGTCTGCAAACCTCATCACAAACGGGGGGCCGGGGTGAGAACGAGGGGGGCTGCTCTGGGGCTCAGGCCTCATCACAAACGGGGGGCAGGGGTGAGAACGAGGGGGGCTGCTCTGGGGCTCAGGCCTCATCACAAACGGGGGGGCCGGGGTGAGAATGAGGGGGGCTGCTCTGGGGCTCAGGCCTCATCACAAACGGGGGGGCAGGGGTGAGACTGAGGGGGGCTGCTCTGGGGCTCAGGGGGGGGCAGGGGTGAGACTGAGGGGGGCTGCTCTGGGGCTCAGGGGGGGCAGGGGTGAGACTGAGGGGGGCTGCTCTGGGGCTCACGGGGGGGCAGGGGTGAGACTGAGGGGGGCTGCTCTGGGGCTCAGGCCTCATCACAAACGGGGGGGGGCAGGGGTGAGAATGAGGGGGGCTGCTCTGGGGCTCAGGCCTCATCACAAACGGGGGGGCAGGGGTGAGACTGAGGGGGGCTGCTCTGGGGCTCAGGGGGGGGGCAGGGGTGAGACTGAGGGGGGCTGCTCTGGGGCTCAGGGGGGGGCAGGGGTGAGACTGAGGGGGGCTGCTCTGGGGCTCACGGGGGGGGCAGGGGTGAGACTGAGGGGGGCTGCTCTGGGGCTCAGGCCTCATCACAAACGGGGGGGGGGGGCAGGGGTGAGAACGAGGGGGGCTGTTCTGGGGCCCGGGCCTCACACAGCACCGCTCTCACTGGCCTCTTCAGCACACAGTTGCTTTCAAGTCTGCTTTGCGCTTTCTGCTGCATTTCTGAGCGGGAAATGTCGGGATAGAGGAGTTCAGTGCATTAGCGGCATAGCGAGGGCTTTTGGGGTACAAGACAACCAGGGATGGAACAATAAATGGATGCAAAAAACACAAACGCCACACAATATCCACCTTTAACATTTGCAAATCAAAGCTGCAAGCTTCAAAACGGTATGGTATGGCCTGTCATTGTATAGTATGGTAAGGTATGGTATGGTATGGTATGGTATGGTATGGTATGGTATGATATGGTATGGCCTGTCATTGTATAGTGTGGTATGATATGGTATGGCCTGTCTTTGTATAGTGTGGTATGGTATGGTATGGTATGGTATGATATGGTATGGCCTCTCATTGTATAGTATGATATGGTATGGTATGGCCTGTCATTGTATAGTATGGTATGATATGGTATGGCCTGTCATTGTATAGTGTGGTATGATATGGTATGGCCTGTCATTGTATAGTATGGTATGGTATGGTATGGTATGGTATGGTATGGTATGGTATGGTATGGTATGGTATGGTATGGCCTGTCATTGTATAGTATGATATGGTATGGTATGGCCTGTCATTGTATAGTATGGTATGGTATGGTATGGCCTCTCATTGTATAGTATGATATGGTATGGTATGGTATGGTATGGCCTGTCATTGTATAGTATGGTATGGTATGGTATGGTATGGTATGGTATGGTATGGCCTGTCATTGTATAGTATGATATGGTATGGTATGGCCTGTCATTGTATAGTATGGTATGGTATGGTATGGTATGGTATGGCCTGTCATTGTATAGTATGGTATGGTATGGTATGGTATGGTATGGCCTCTCATTGTATAGTATGATATGGTATGGTATGGCCTGTCATTGTATAGTATGGTATGGTATGGTATGGTATGGTATGGTATGGTATGGCCTCTCATTGTATAGTATGATATGGTATGGCCTGTCATTGTATAGTATGGTATGGTATGGTATGGCCTGTCATTGTATGGTATGGTATGGTATGGTATGGTATGGTATGGCCTGTCATTGTATAGTGTGGTATGATATGGTATGGCCTGTCATTGTATAGTGTGATATGGTATGGTATGGTATGGTATGGTAAGGTATGGTATGGTATGGCCTCTCATTGTATAGTGTGGTATGATATGGTATGGCCTGTCATTGTATAGTATGGTATGGTATGGCCTGTCATTGTATAGTGTGGTATGGTATGGTATGGTATGGTATGGCCTCTCATTGTATAGTATGATATGGTATGGTATGGCCTGTCATTGTATATTATGGTATGGTATGGTATGGTATGGTATGGCCTCTCATTGTATAGTATGATATGGTATGGCCTGTCATTGTATAGTATGGTAAGGTATGGTATGGTATGGTATGGTATGGTATGGTATGGTATGGTATGGCCTCTCATTGTATAGTATGATATGGTATGGTATGGCCTGTCATTGTATAGTATGGTATGGTATGGTATGGTATGGTATGGCCTCTCATTGTATAGTATGATATGGTATGGTATGGCCTGTCATTGTATAGTATGGTATGGTATGGTATGGTATGGTATGGCCTCTCATTGTATAGTATGATATGGTATGGCCTGTCATTGTATAGTATGGTATGGTATGGTATGGCCTGTCATTGTATGGTATGGTATGGTATGGTATGGTATGGCCTGTCATTGTATAGTGTGGTATGATATGGTATGGCCTGTCATTGTATAGTGTGATATGGTATGGTATGGTATGATATGGTATGGCCTGTCATTGTATAGTATGGTAAGGTATGGTATGGTATGGTATGGTATGGTATGGTATGATATGGTATGGCCTGTCATTGTATAGTGTGGTATGATATGGTATGGCCTGTCTTTGTATAGTGTGGTATGGTATGGTATGGTATGGTATGGTATGGTATGGTATGGTATGGTATGGTATGGTATGATATGGTATGGCCTCTCATTGTATAGTATGATATGGTATGGTATGGCCTGTCATTGTATAGTATGGTATGATATGGTATGGCCTGTCATTGTATAGTGTGGTATGATATGGTATGGCCTGTCATTGTATAGTATGGTATGGTATGGTATGGTATGGTATGGTATGGTATGGTATGGTATGGTATGGTATGGTATGGCCTGTCATTGTATAGTATGATATGGTATGGTATGGCCTGTCATTGTATAGTATGGTATGGTATGGTATGGCCTCTCATTGTATAGTATGATATGGTATGGTATGGTATGGTATGGCCTGTCATTGTATAGTATGGTATGGTATGGTATGGTATGGTATGGTATGGTATGGTATGGCCTGTCATTGTATAGTATGATATGGTATGGTATGGCCTGTCATTGTATAGTATGGTATGGTATGGTATGGTATGGTATGGCCTGTCATTGTATAGTATGGTATGGTATGGTATGGTATGGTATGGCCTCTCATTGTATAGTATGATATGGTATGGTATGGCCTGTCATTGTATAGTATGGTATGGTATGGTATGGTATGGTATGGCCTCTCATTGTATAGTATGATATGGTATGGCCTGTCATTGTATAGTATGGTATGGTATGGTATGGCCTGTCATTGTATGGTATGGTATGGTATGGTATGGTATGGTATGGCCTGTCATTGTATAGTGTGGTATGATATGGTATGGCCTGTCATTGTATAGTGTGATATGGTATGGTATGGTATGGTATGGTAAGGTATGGTATGGTATGGCCTCTCATTGTATAGTGTGGTATGATATGGTATGGCCTGTCATTGTATAGTATGGTATGGTATGGCCTGTCATTGTATAGTGTGGTATGGTATGGTATGGTATGGTATGGCCTCTCATTGTATAGTATGATATGGTATGGTATGGCCTGTCATTGTATATTATGGTATGGTATGGTATGGTATGGTATGGCCTCTCATTGTATAGTATGATATGGTATGGCCTGTCATTGTATAGTATGGTAAGGTATGGTATGGTATGGTATGGTATGGTATGGTATGGTATGGTATGGTATGGCCTCTCATTGTATAGTATGATATGGTATGGTATGGCCTGTCATTGTATAGTATGGTATGGTATGGTATGGTATGGTATGGCCTCTCATTGTATAGTATGATATGGTATGGTATGGCCTGTCATTGTATAGTATGGTATGGTATGGTATGGTATGGTATGGCCTCTCATTGTATAGTATGATATGGTATGGCCTGTCATTGTATAGTATGGTATGGTATGGTATGGCCTGTCATTGTATGGTATGGTATGGTATGGTATGGTATGGTATGGCCTCTCATTGTATAGTGTGGTATGATATGGTATGGCCTGTCATTGTATAGTATGGTATGGTATGGCCTGTCATTGTATAGTGTGGTATGGTATGGTATGGTATGGTATGGCCTCTCATTGTATAGTATGATATGGTATGGTATGGCCTGTCATTGTATAGTATGGTATGGTATGGTATGGTATGGTATGGTATGGCCTCTCATTGTATAGTATGATATGGTATGGTATGGCCTGTCATTGTATAGTATGGTATGGTATGGTATGGTATGGTATGGCCTCTCATTGTATAGTATGATATGGTATGGCCTGTCATTGTATAGTATGGTATGGTATGGTATGGCCTGTCATTGTATGGTATGGTATGGTATGGTATGGCCTGTCATTGTATAGTGTGGTATGATATGGTATGGCCTGTCATTGTATAGTGTGATATGGTATGGTATGGTATGGTATGGTATGGTATGGTATGGCCTCTCATTGTATAGTGTGGTATGATATGGTATGGCCTGTCATTGTATAGTATGGTATGGTATGGCCTGTCATTGTATAGTGTGGTATGGTATGGTATGGTATGGCCTGTCATTGTATGGTATGGTATGGTATGGTATGGTATGGTATGGTATGGCCTCTCATTGTATAGTATGATATGGTATGGTATGGCCTGTCATTGTATATTATGGTATGGTATGGTATGGTATGGCCTCTCATTGTATAGTATGATATGGTATGGTATGGCCTGTCATTGTATAGTATGGTATGGTATGGTATGGTATGGTATGGTATGGTATGGCCTCTCATTGTATAGTATGATATGGTATGGCCTGTCATTGTATAGTATGGTATGGTATGGTATGGCCTGTCATTGTATAGTGTGGTATGGTATGGTATAGTATGGTATGGTATGGTATGGCCTGTCATTGTATAGTGTGGTATGGTATGGCCTGTCATTGTATAGTGTGGTATGGTATGGTATGGTATGGTATGGTATGGCCTCTCATTGTATAGTGTGGTATGATATGGTATGGCCTGTCATTGTATAGTATGGTAAGGTATGGCCTGTCATTGTATAGTGTGGTATGGTATGGTATGGCCTGTCATTGTATAGTATGATATGGTATGGCCTGTCATTGTATAGTATGGTATGGTATGGTATGGCCTGTCATTGTATAGTATGATATGGTATGGTATGGCCTGTCATTGTATAGTATGGTATGGTATGGTATGGTATGGTATGGCCTGTCATTGTATAGTATGGTATGGTATGGTATGGTATGGTATGGCCTCTCATTGTATAGTATGATATGGTATGGTATGGCCTGTCATTGTATAGTATGGTATGGTATGGTATGGTATGGTATGGTATGGCCTCTCATTGTATAGTATGATATGGTATGGCCTGTCATTGTATAGTATGGTATGGTATGGTATGGCCTGTCATTGTATGGTATGGTATGGTATGGTATGGTATGGTATGGCCTGTCATTGTATAGTGTGGTATGATATGGTATGGCCTGTCATTGTATAGTGTGATATGGTATGGTATGGTATGGTATGGTAAGGTATGGTATGGTATGGCCTCTCATTGTATAGTGTGGTATGATATGGTATGGCCTGTCATTGTATAGTATGGTATGGTATGGCCTGTCATTGTATAGTGTGGTATGGTATGGTATGGTATGGTATGGCCTCTCATTGTATAGTATGATATGGTATGGTATGGCCTGTCATTGTATATTATGGTATGGTATGGTATGGTATGGTATGGTATGGCCTCTCATTGTATAGTATGATATGGTATGGCCTGTCATTGTATAGTATGGTAAGGTATGGTATGGTATGGTATGGTATGGTATGGTATGGTATGGCCTCTCATTGTATAGTATGATATGGTATGGTATGGCCTGTCATTGTATAGTATGGTATGGTATGGTATGGTATGGTATGGCCTCTCATTGTATAGTATGATATGGTATGGTATGGCCTGTCATTGTATAGTATGGTATGGTATGGTATGGTATGGTATGGCCTCTCATTGTATAGTATGATATGGTATGGCCTGTCATTGTATAGTATGGTATGGTATGGTATGGCCTGTCATTGTAGGGTATGGTATGGTATGGTATGGTATGGTATGGCCTGTCATTGTATAGTGTGGTATGATATGGTATGGCCTGTCATTGTATAGTGTGATATGGTATGGTATGGTATGGTATGGTATGGTATGGTATGGCCTCTCATTGTATAGTGTGGTATGATATGGTATGGCCTGTCATTGTATAGTATGGTATGGTATGGCCTGTCATTGTATAGTGTGGTATGGTATGGTATGGTATGGCCTCTCATTGTATAGTATGATATGGTATGGTATGGCCTGTCATTGTATAGTATGGTATGGTATGGTATGGTATGGTATGGTATGGCCTCTCATTGTATAGTATGATATGGTATGGTATGGCCTGTCATTGTATAGTATGGTATGGTATGGTATGGTATGGTATGGTATGGCCTCTCATTGTATAGTATGATATGGTATGGCCTGTCATTGTATAGTATGGTATGGTATGGTATGGCCTGTCATTGTATGGTATGGTATGGTATGGTATGGCCTGTCATTGTATAGTGTGGTATGATATGGTATGGCCTGTCATTGTATAGTGTGATATGGTATGGTATGGTATGGTATGGTATGGTATGGCCTCTCATTGTATAGTGTGGTATGATATGGTATGGCCTGTCATTGTATAGTATGGTATGGTATGGCCTGTCATTGTATAGTGTGGTATGGTATGGTATGGTATGGCCTGTCATTGTATGGTATGGTATGGTATGGTATGGTATGGTATGGTATGGTATGGCCTCTCATTGTATAGTATGATATGGTATGGTATGGCCTGTCATTGTATATTATGGTATGGTATGGTATGGTATGGTATGGCCTCTCATTGTATAGTATGATATGGTATGGTATGGCCTGTCATTGTATAGTATGGTATGGTATGGTATGGTATGGTATGGCCTCTCATTGTATAGTATGATATGGTATGGCCTGTCATTGTATAGTATGGTATGGTATGGTATGGCCTGTCATTGTATAGTGTGGTATGGTATGGTATAGTATGGTATGGTATGGTATGGCCTGTCATTGTATAGTGTGGTATGGTATGGCCTGTCATTGTATAGTGTGGTATGGTATGGTATGGTATGGTATGGTATGGCCTCTCATTGTATAGTGTGGTATGATATGGTATGGCCTGTCATTGTATAGTATGGTAAGGTATGGCCTGTCATTGTATAGTGTGGTATGGTATGGTATGGCCTGTCATTGTATAGTATGATATGGTATGGCCTGTCATTGTATAGTATGGTATGGTATGGTATGGCCTGTCATTGTATAGTATGATATGGTATGGCCTGTCATTGTATAGTATGGTATGGTATGGTATGGCCTGTCATTGTATAGTATGATATGGTATGGCCTGTCATTGTATAGTATGGTATGGTATGGTATGGCCTGTCATTGTATAGTATGATATGGTATGGTATGGTATGGCCTGTCATTGTATGGTATGGTATGGTATGATATGGTATGGTATGATATGGTATGGTATGGTATGGTATGGTATGGTATGGCCTCTCATTGTATAGTATGATATGGTATGGCCTGTCATTGTATGGTATGGTATGGTATGGTATGGTATGGTATGGTATGGTATGGTATGGCCTGTCATTGTATAGTATGGTATGGTATGGTATGGTATGGCCTCTCATTGTATAGTGTGGTATGGTATGGTATGGCCTCTCATTGTATAGTATGATATGGTATGGCCTGTCATTGTATAGTATGGTATGGTATGGTATGGTATGGCCTGTCATTGTATAGTGTGGTATGGTATGGTATGGTATGGTATGGTATGGTATGGTATGGTATGGCCTCTCATTGTATAGTGTGGTATGATATGGTATGGCCTGTCATTGTATAGTATGGTATAGTATGGTAAGGTATGGCCTGTCATTGTATAGTGTGGTATGGTATGGTATGGTATGGTATGGTATGGCCTGTCATTGTATAGTGTGGTATGGTATGGTATGGTATGGTATGGCCTGTCATTGTATAGTGTGGTATGGTATGGTATAGTATGGTATGGTATGGTATGGCCTGTCATTGTATAGTGTGGTATGGTATGGCCTGTCATTGTATAGTGTGGTATGGTATGGTATGGCCTGTCATTGTATAGTGTGGTATGGTATGGTATGGTATGGTATGGTATGGTATGGCCTCTCATTGTATAGTGTGGTATGGTATGGTATGGTATGGTATGGTATGGTATGGCCTCTCATTGTATAGTGTGGTATGGTATGGTATGGTATGGTATGGTATGGCCTGTCATTGTATAGTGTGGTATGGTATGGTATGGTATGGTATGGCCTGTCATTGTATAGTGTGGTATGGTATGGCCTGTCATTGTATAGTGTGGTATGGTATGGTATGGTATGGTATGGCCTCTCATTGTATAGTATGATATGGTATGGTATGGCCTGTCATTGTATAGTATGGTATGGTATGGTATGGTATGGTATGGCCTCTCATTGTATAGTATGATATGGTATGGTATGGCCTGTCATTGTATAGTATGGTATGGTATGGTATGGTATGGTATGGTATGGTATGGTATGGCCTCTCATTGTATAGTATGATATGGTATGGCCTGTCATTGTATAGTATGGTATGGTATGGTATGGCCTGTCATTGTATGGTATGGTATGGTATGGTATGGTATGGCCTGTCATTGTATAGTGTGGTATGATATGGTATGGCCTGTCATTGTATAGTGTGGTATGGTATGGTATAGTATGGTATGGTATGGTATGGTATGGCCTCTCATTGTATAGTGTGGTATGATATGGTATGGCCTGTCATTGTATAGTATGGTATAGTATGGTAAGGTATGGCCTGTCATTGTATAGTGTGGTATGGTATGGCCTGTCATTGTATAGTGTGGTATGGTATGGTATGGTATGGCCTGTCATTGTATGGTATGGTATGGTATGATATGGTATGGTATGGCCTGTCATTGTATAGTATGGTATGGTATGGTATGGTATGGTATGGTATGGCCTCTCATTGTATAGTATGATATGGTATGGTATGGCCTGTCATTGTATAGTATGGTATGGTATGGTATGGTATGGTATGGTATGGTATGGCCTCTCATTCTATAGTATGATATGGTATGGCCTGTCATTGTATAGTATGGTATGGTATGGTATGGCCTGTCATTGTATGGTATGGTATGGTATGGTATGGTATGGTATGGTATGGCCTGTCATTGTATAGTGTGGTATGATATGGTATGGCCTGTCATTGTATAGTATGGTATGGTATGGTATGGTATGGTATGGCTTGTCATTGTATAGTGTGGTATGATATGGTATGGCCTGTCTTTGTATAGTGTGGTATGGTATGGTATGGTATGGTATGGTATGGTATGGCCTCTCATTGTATAGTGTGGTATGGTATGGCCTGTCATTGTATAGTGTGGTATGATATGGTATGGCCTGTCATTGTATAGTATGGTATAGTATGGTAAGGTATGGCCTGTCATTGTATAGTGTGGTATGGTATGGCCTGTCATTGTATAGTGTGGTATGGTATGGTATGGTATGGCCTCTCATTGTATAGTGTGGTATGGTATGGTATGGCCTGTCATTGTATAGTATGGTATAGTATGGTAAGGTATGGCCTGTCGTTGTATAGTGTGGTATGGTATGGTATGGCCTGTCATTGTATAGTATGGTATAGTATGGTAAGGTATGGCCTGTCATTGTATAGTGTGGTATGGTATGGCCTGTCATTGTATAGTGTGGTATGGTATGGCCTGTCATTGTATAGTGTGGTATGGTATGGTATGGTATGGCCTCTCATTGTATAGTGTGGTATGGTATGGTATGGCCTGTCATTGTATAGTATGGTATAGTATGGTAAGGTATGGCCTGTCGTTGTATAGTGTGGTATGGTATGGTATGGCCTGTCATTGTATAGTGTGGTATGGTATGGTATAGTATGGTATGGTATGGTATGGCCTGTCGTTGTATAGTGTGGTATGGTATGGCCTGTCATTGTATAGTGTGGTATGGTATGGTATGGCCTGTCATTGTATGGTATGGTATGGTATGGTATGGCCTCTCATTGTATAGTATGATATGGTATGGTATGGCCTGTCATTGTATAGTATGGTATGGTATGGTATGGTATGGCCTCTCATTGTATAGTATGATATGGTATGGCCTGTCATTGTATAGTATGGTATGGTATGGTATGGCCTGTCGTTGTATAGTGTGGTATGGTATGGTATGGCCTGTCGTTGTATAGTATGGTATGGTATGGTATGGTATGGCCTGTCGTTGTATAGTATGATATGGTATGACCTGTCATTGTATTGTATGGTATGGTATGGTATGGCCTGTCATTGTATAGTATGGTATGGTATGGTATGACCTGTCGTTGTATAGTATGGTATGGTATGGTATGGTATGGCCTGTCGTTGTATAGTATGATATGGTATGGCCTGTCATTGTATAGTATGGTATGGTATGGTATGGCCTGTCATTGTATGGTATGGTATGGTATGGTATGGCCTGTCATTGTATAGTATGGTATGGTATGGTATGGTATGGCCTCTCATTGTATAGTATGATATGGTATGGCCTGTCATTGTATGGTATGGTATGGTATGGTATGGCCTGTCGTTGTATAGTGTGGTATGGTATGGTATGGCCTGTCGTTGTATAGTATGGTATGGTATGGTATGGTATGGCCTGTCGTTGTATAGTATAGTGTGGTATGGTATGGTATGGCCTGTCATTGTATAGTATGGTATGGTATGGTATGGTATGGCCTGTCGTTGTATAGTATAGTGTGGTATGGTATGGTATGGCCTGTCGTTGTATAGTATGGTATGGTATGGTATGGTATGGCCTGTCATTGTATGGTATGGTATGGTATGGTATGGTATGGCCTGTCATTGTATAGTATGGTATGGTATGGTATGGTATGGTATGGTATGGCCTCTCATTGTATAGTATGATATGGTATGGCCTGTCATTGTATAGTATGGTATGGTATGGTATGGCCTGTCATTGTATGGTATGGTATGGTATGGTATGGCCTGTCGTTGTATAGTATGGTATGGTATGGTATGGCCTGTCGTTCTATAGTATGGTATGGTATGGTATGGTATGGCCTGTCGTTGTATGGTATGGTATGGTATGGTATGGCCTGTCATTGTATAGTATGGTATGGTATGGTATGGCCTGTCGTTCTATAGTATGGTATGGTATGGTATGGCCTGTCGTTGTATGGTATGGTATGGTATGGTATGGTATGGTATGGTATGGCCTGTCATTGTATAGTATGGTATGGTATGGTATGGCCTGTCATTGTATAGTATGGTATGGTATGGTATGGCCTGTCATTCTATAGTATGGTATGGTATGGTATGGTATGGTATGGCCTGTCGTTGTATGGTATGGTATGGTATGGTATGGTATGGTATGGTATGGTATGGTATGGCCTGTCATTGTATAGTATGGTATGGTATGGTATGGCCTGTCGTTCTATAGTATGGTATGGTATGGTATGGTATGGCCTGTCGTTGTATGGTATGGTATGGTATGGACTCTCATTGTAATGGTAAGGTATGGTACGGTATGCCATAGCACATTATTGCCTGTCATAGTATGGTCGGGCCTGTCTTTGTATGTTATGGCGCATCTCTTAATATATCATCTACCTCCTCTCTCTGTCTCATCCCCACACTCATTCTACTACTGTGATCTTCAAAACAACCCTTTCTAGACTCCTCCCTCCTCTGTCCCTCCTTCAATCTCCCAAAACCTCATTTTACTGCTATGATCTCCCAAACAACCCTTTCTAAATTCTTCCGTCATGCATTGCTCGTTTGGCTCATCTTAAATCTTATTTTACTACTATGATCTCCCTAATACTTTTCTAGAGACTCCTCCCTCCTCTGTCTCTCCTGATACTCATCTGAACTCTGATTTCACTACTATGATCTCCCAACCAACACTTTCTAGACTCTTGCTACTTCTTCTTGGGTTCCGGAGTAGCGTGCTACTGGCCGTAAAGGGATTCAACGCCTCTTCTGGGGTAGTAAGCGCTATATAAATGCAATTACAATTACAATATGCCTGCACTAACTGTGGGTTGTATGATGTTACAACGCAATTTATTTACCCCGAGTATAATTTACTATTCCAACTCCTGTCTTTGCAACAGTAGGGAAGGTGATGGAGTTAAACCCAACACCTCATACCCTCTACAGCAAGCTATTTTCGTTGTAATAGCATGCAGGGTAAAAGCATGCGTTGTAATGCATGCGTTGTAACAGTTGTTTCCCCTAACTGTGAGCTCGGAGCTGCCTTATAAGAAATGTGGCCGAAGCACTTGAAAAGTGAAATTATGTCACAGGCATTTCAACAGACACAATTTAACTATCCTACCTCGCTCATCTAGCTTGTATGAACAATGCGAGTTTAATAGTGATAAACGTTCTCACACAGAGCGGCAGATAGAGCACGTTCCTATGACACCATTTAAAATCCTAAACTTGCGAAATCACTGAAACCTGTGACTTATCATGCATTTAAGTCATTGAGGTATGTATCCATCAGTTTGTTAGACAGTTCTCCAGGTGGGAGAAGGGTAACTGAGCGAATGTAAATAAATATTAGGTTGTTACATTTCCAATTTTGTTTGTCAAGTTTTGGTTTGTCAAGCTGTTCTCTTATAACTGGAGACCCGGGTTCCAGAATCGGCGTTGGCTTAACATCCTGGGAATCTGGGCAACTCACCTAATCACCCTCTGCATAAAATGGATAATGAAATCTGTCCTTGGGTATTGTGACTAGTGCTCAAGCAAAGTGCTTGAATACCTGCGGGGACAGGTTGCACTATATAAATTAGCAAAATGGAAAAAAGAATATATATATATATATATATATATATTCCAAAAGAAAAGCACACTTCACTTTCCTGGTATGCGTAATCAGGCCCGGCCACTGTGCTTAGTTGAAAACTCCTTTATTCTGGCAGAGAAAGTAGCATAACATGTTTCGACTCCAGAGTCTTAATCATATGGAAATAAAGTTTTATTTTTATTTTTTAAGCGTAGGCAGTGGTCCTTGGGACCACTGCTGTTCTTAAAACATGTTTTAGTAAACATTCACAAAGGGGAAGGGGTCTCTTGAGGACTCCTTCCCATTTGCGGATGGGTTACTACTTTCTTAAAGTAGGCAGTAAAATGCGAATGTTTTGTGACCACATTTCGGTTGCAAAACATTCACACATACCACTGTGATATAGTATTAGGAAGGGACACCCTAAACACTCCTCTTACTAATTCCACATCACCCAATTTCAATTACGTATAGATTATTGAATTACAAATTGGGTCTTTCTACATTAAAAAATGCTATTTTGCGGTTGCAAATCGCCCAATTCCGTGAATCGGTCTGTTTGCGACCTCATAAAAGTAAATCTTACTCCTAGACTAGTGGAAGTGGAAACAGAAACCCACAAGTACCCGCACTTCATGGTTGGCTCTTTGGCGGGTTGGATGTTGCGGTTCTTGTCTCACACTGGGAGAGTTTCACTCTGCTGGCTGCCCTTCTAATGGAGGTTTGGATCTGTCTCTGTCGCGTCATGGCTAGCACGTCCATAGCTTTGTCCAGCCCCTTCCTGTCGGAGCGCCTATTGTGAGTTGGGCGGTGGGGGGTTTGTTGAATTGTGGGCTTCCATGTGCTGTTGGCATCTCTAATTTGGCTGTGGTCAGCTTGAGGGGTTCCAGACTGCCGTGACTTGGCACCCCATGGAGTCCTCAAGTTGTCTTAAAAGGCTGACTGTGAGCCTGGGTCCTCCAATTCTGAAGTCTGGCCATCGACTGTCACAATCATCATTGCAGGGCCTAAGCGACCACCTTAAATTCTTCTTTTTGCTGTCACGGTATTAGGGCGAAGAAATTATTTTCCTTCATCGCCGTTTCATAGTAGAAACCCACTGACACACAGTGAAAGGGATCCCCTTTCTGTTGTGCTGCTTGTGCATAATCCTGATGTGTTGATGCTGCAAGGGGGACTCTATAATTGCCCTAGAGGCATTTGATTTTTGCGATGGCCGTGTCCTGAGTCTGTGAGCCCACTGAAACTTCAAGGGTTCTGCAAATGTGGCCTAAAGCATGATGGGCACGAATGAAGGGTCACAGATACACCATCATACTTTCCTCCTGCTTGCCTCCTTGCATCCTGCAGAGCAGACAATTTTATATCAGAAATAAAAACAGATCAATCATATTTTAAATTAAAACAGTTCCCTCCCTGCTAGCCTAAACGACAAATGCTGAAAAATACAATTACAATTAATGTTTACAAAAAACATAATTAATATTAATAACATGTAGAGCGATAAATATTACATTAATTATTGAATAAAACAAAATGAAAACTATTTATAAATTTACATTTAATTAATACAATTTAATAAATTATTAAACTGATCGACAATTAACTGAAAACCAGCAAATAATTTAAAAAACAAAACAAATAATCAATATACATAATTAATTAGCAATCAAATAATCAAGTTATATAAAAAATTAATTTGAACTTAAATAATAATTTATATTTAAAAAAATGGCCCACTCCAAACCCCTTTAAATGCAACACCTCTCCGCTAAATTTACAATCTATAATTACATTTTCTTTCAAATAAAAGCTTACACCCTATAGTAAAACAAATTAAACACAAATATAATTATAATGCTAATAAATCATAATACTAAGATAACTATTAGCCATAAAACAATTTATGAAATGATCTTTATTTGCAACTGTATTGAATAAACTATTACACACAACTATATTACATACAGGTTGCACCTTGGCACTCTAAAACTTAGACTTAGACAATTTGCAATATTTGATGTTGACTAAATGGCCAGTACTGAAAAGGTTCTGTAACAACAATCGTCTTCTCAAGATACGGACATTGCAATTGTATCCAGAAAGAAGAAAAGAGAACATCATAAGATCAGATATTCGTCTTATTCAATTTAAAATAAGCTCCAATACATCCAGATACAAATAATATGGTGTTTATATTCAGTACATAGTTTACTGATTCATTGAGCACTACAAAAAACAAGAGTAAAGGCAAGCTGGTGGTCCTAGTCCTAGGGTCTTCCAGGTCGTGATGGTTGAAGGAAGCCGATGACAGCCGACACGTGTTTCGTTACATGTGTGTAACTTTCTCAAGGCTGTGGAAAGAGATGAGTAATACAATATAGTGCTCATCACATATTGGTTCTGTTGAGACCAAGAAATGATAATATTTGATAACACCTTGCTTTAATAATATGTAAAACAAGGAAGAAGCTACATGCAGTGATGTTCTGGTGTTACATCCAGAAAAGAAAGGATATTGTGCAATCTCTTTTTGTATGTAAAGTTTGTGTGTGTAGAAAAAAAGACTTCCAGGAAAGCCAAGATACTTCCAAAGAATCCGACTAGAACATGAGAGGGGACTGTTTTTTGTCTTTAGTCATCGGTGTCATAGAGAGTGAGGACGGAAAGACCTGGTTTTACCGAAGCCCTGGAGAATAACCAAATGGTTCATTGCTGTATCAACTTTCCAATACACAGAGCGTAAGGTACATATCGTTTTTCTAGCTGTCATCACCAGTTAACTTAAATTTTTGCATGCTTCATCACGTTTTAGCTGATTGGTTACTAAAATGTGACTTTTTGTTTTGAAAAACTTAAAATATTTTCTTTTTCACTTTTCTCTTTCAAACACTCTTCGGGGTGTATACTTTCTCATGTTCTAGTCGGATTCTTTGGAAGTATCTTGGCTTTCCTGGAAGTCTTTTTACTACACACACAAAGTTGACATACAAAAAGAGATTGCACAATATCCTTTCTACCATATCATCCGACTAGAAAGTGAGAAAGTATACACCCCGAAGAGTGTTTGAAAGAGAAAAGTAAAAAAAGAAAATATTTAAAGTTTTTTAAGAAAAAGTCACATTTTAGTAACCAATCAGCCAAAACGTGATGAAGCATGCAAAAGGGTTCAAAATTTAAGTTAACTGGTGATGATAGCTAGAAAAACGATATGTACCTTACGCTCTGTGTATTGGAAAGTTGATACAGCGATGAACCATTTGGTTATTCTCCAAGGCTTCGGTAACAACCAGGGCTTTCCGTCCTCACTCTCTATGACACCGATGACTAAACACAAAAAACAGTCCGCTCCCACGTTCTAGTAGGATTCTTTGGAAGTATCTTGGCTTTCCTGGAAGTCTCTACACAACTGTTGCTGTGGCAACTTGAAAGGTCAACACCATCTAAATGAGAGTCTGCAATAAACAGGGCTGACAGGTTTACTCTTAAATGCAAAACATACGGAAACGGCTCTTTTGGCAGTGGTGGAAGAATACAGGAAAACATTAGACCACGGAGACTGCTGCTATTATTCTCCTGGATCTCAGTGCAGCGTTTGACACTGTTAATCACCATACACTGATTCAGAGACTTATTGATGTGGGAGTAACTGGGGGGCCTTAAAGTGGGTACAATCCTGTTAGAAATGGGATTTCTGGTTGGCTAAGGCTTGCGCCACAGCCAGGCAGAAACCACCACTCTAGTCAGGGCAAGGGAGTTACACGCCACAGATAACCCCTGCTCACCCCCTTGGTAGCTTGGGACGAGCAGTCAGGCTTAAGCTAGTAAATGGAGAACATATAATAAACATACAACACAACCAGTAATGACTGGCAAACACTGTACTCAGCATTATCCTGTAACACAAACCATATTATGCACAGTAGCACATTTAGGCGTGAAATACATTCTGCGCCAACCTCACCAGCATAACATTAGGGGTATAATTCACAGTAGAAAATGACTCAAACATAAACACAGTATGCACAATCTCATAATTATAAAAACACATTAGAGCCTAAAATCAGGGTGCTTAAATCATAATACATGCATCACATTTCCTAGCACCACATAAATAGGGACTGGTGCCCTATAAACCTAACAGTCCCCCTGACCAACCGGCCTTCTCACAGGGCTTCAAATACCTTATGTTATGTTATTTTAAGCTTTCTGTATAGCACAACAGCTGTCCCAGCAAAGAGGCGTCCCTGCGCTAAACAGCAGAGAAATTACCACGCACAGAAGGACAGTAGGAAGGCCTACGGAGAGGGGAAGAGAAAAGTTTTATTGGCGTTCCTGAATTGGAGGTAACTAGTGAGCCCCCCGGATGTGGGCCGGCAGTGAGTTCCAAAGGATGCAGCTCTATTCCGAAAGGAACGACCTCCAGTGCGAACCCTTTTCACGCGGGGGACCTCTACCAGGAATTGTCCCATAGAATGGAGTAGACGCGTGAGTGAGTGAGTGAGTGTACACTTGTAAAGCGCATGGCTACCAAAGGCCTCCCAGGGCTGAAGACAAGCCAACACAAGGCAGGCAGCCGACTCAGGGGAACAGCATAGTCTTTAGAAGATTGCGGAACCATAAGTTGTTGGTCTCAAGCCTGATGTGGTCCTGCAATAGGTTCCAGCATCTTGCAGCAATGACGGCAAAACGCCGGCCCCCACTCTGCACTCGGTTCACTCTGGGAATGATGGAAAGACGTTTCTTCTCAGAGCGCAGTGATCTCGTGGGAAAATACCGGTGAATGATGGCACGGAGGATCGGAGGAGCAGTATCCGAGAGAGATCTGTGAACAATGCACAGTGACTTGAATTGAATCCTTTCGGCAACTGGCAACCAGTACAGAGAGGAGATGTGAGGTTTAGCAGATTCCCGGTTATGGGCCTGCATCAAAAGACGAGCAGCAGAATTTTGAACTATTTGGAGTTTGCTGGTGGTCGTAGCCGGGGTGCCCAAGTAGATCACATTGGCGTAGTCCAGCCGAGAAAGAATCAAGGCTTGTACCAGCAGTTTTCTTCCATTAAAAGGCAGAAGTGGTAGAACCTTCCTTATCATTTTAAGGATACCATAACAGGCGCCTGCTACTTCACTCGCCTGCATCCCAAAATTCAAGCTGTTGTCCAACCAAACCCCAAGACTTTTGATATGGTCTTTGGGGGGAGGCATGGAGCCTAGGCAGTTTGGCCAAAAGGCGTCAGGTCTAAGTTGATAGGTTTCCCCAAAAACATAAGCTCCGTTTTAGCAGTATTCAGTTTTAAAAAGGAGCTATCCATCCATGCGGACACTCTTTCCAGGCAATTTGCTAGCCTGACGGAATTATTGTTTGAGGGGTTAAGGGACACCACCAGCTGGGTGTCATCAGCATAGGTAACAATCCCCACTCCAAAGGGCTTGACTACATCGGCCAAGGGGCGCATATAGACATAAAAAAGCGTGGGACTAAGAGAGGAGCCCTGAGGCACCCCACATCTCAAAGGCATCCTATCTGACACAACATTATCCTCAAAGACCTGAAAGGACCTTTCTGAAAGGAATGACTCCAGCCAATTCAGGAGCATAACCGTCACCCCACATTCTCTTAATCTTAATACCAGGAGTTGGTGGTTGACCGTGTCCAAGGCCACGCTAAGGTCGAGTAGTATAATAGCTGCGGACCCTCCGTCATCCAGAATTTTCCGTGACTCCTCAATGACCATTAGTAAGGCCGTCTCTGTACCTTGGGAGGGTCGGAAGCCAGTTTGCGAAGGGTGTAAACAATTGTTTTGTTCAAGAAATGTAGAAAGTACAGAAATAATGTATTTCTCGCTAATTTTGGCTATCCCTGGCAAGAGTGAGATTGGGCGGTAGTTCAGAAGGGCCTCAGGGTCCATGGATGGTTTTTTCAGCAGTGCTCTGACCATAGCCCTTTTCCAAGAAGAAGGAACCATCTCGGTTGAAAAAGAGGTATTAATAAGTTCTAGGATAACAGGAGCAATAGCATCAAAAACCTTTTTAAGGATAGTGGGGGGGCGCTGTCACGTGGGGAGCCCGATTTCAATTGGGTAAAATAATTTTTTTAAATTTTTATATCCATGGGGGAAATTATGTCGATAGCGGGAACAGGGAGTTCAGTAAAGTGTTCAGACACATCGGGCCATGTTGGCATTGCCCAAGGGGGAAAGGTGGAATAAATGTCTTCAATTTTCCTATGAAAGAGCAGTGCCAGATTTTTGCATCTTTCTTCTTTATCCTCTGGGGGTAAAGGGGGTGCTGGAGGTGGGGGTGTAGGGTAGAAGTAAGTTGGTCAGGATTTCCGGAGATGCCCCTTTCAAGATTTTAAAGGCTATACAAAGTGCCTTGAACTCGATTAGTCTAACAACAGGCAACCAGTGGAGACAGCGAATGACACTTGTAACAAAGCAGGGTCTGCGCAGGCTGAGTAAAGATCTTGCGGCTGCATTCTGGACTCTCTGTAGCCATTGTATTTCTGACTTGTTGACTCCCAGATACAATGAACTGGCGTAGTCCAGTCTTGACATGATCAAAGCCTGGATCATGATCTGCCTAGTAGGAGCATCAAAGAAGCCCAAGATGGGTTTGAGTCCGCGCAACAGACCAAAGCAGGTTTCCGCCACCTTTTTGATTTGAGTCTGAAAGTTAAGTAAAGCGTCCATCCACACCCCTAAGTTCTTCACTACAGGCTTAGGGGCAGTGCTTAGACTCTTTGGCCACCAGAATTCGTTCCAACGGTCATGGTTATTTCCCACCAACAACACCTCCAACTTGTTGGCATTCAGTTGGAGACAGTTGGTGGTCATGTAAATGTAGTGTATTTTGTAAAGCGCACAGCTGCCCCAACGGGGCGTCCCGGCACTGTATAACGCTGTGGAACCCTTCCTGGCTCTCCCTGTGAGAAGACCCTCCTGGGCACCCCCAAGGTGGAGCCAAGCATCCCTGTGTTGTAGGGGCCATTGTGGAGATTAAGCAAGCTATTGCCCAGAGTTGCAGCGTGGGACCCATGATTAGAACAGGCACAGAGGCGAGAATTATCAAGTACGCGGACATTGAGCTCAAGACCCTGCCTCATCGGGACTTGAACCCTGGTCCCGAGCCTGATCTCTGCTTCAGAGTCTGCCACTCTAACCAGTGAGCCACACTTCTCCACACTCATCCACCCGGCGATTGCCACAAGATCACCCTGAAATTTTGTGGCGTCCCTCTCGGGGTCGCTCGAGAGAGCCACCACCAACTGTGTGTCGTTGGCATAGGAGACCATGGTCAGCCCTCTGCTCTTGGCTTCTCTGGCCAGGGGTTGAACATAAGGATTAAAAAGCAGAGGGCTCAGGGATGAGCCCTGTGGAACCCCTTGACCTATAGGGAGAGTGCTAGAGGAAAAGGGGGGGCTTAACGTTCTGCCCGCGAGGAATGAGGCCATCCACTTATATGCTTAGCCAGTGACTCCAGCCTTCGCCAGACGACTTAGCAAAATGGCGTGAGACACCGTGTCAAACGCGGCACTAAGATCCAAAAGGATCAGTGCCAACATTTGCCCTGCGTCTAAGGCTTATCTTTATATATACTGAACACTAGGCTAGAAGCACTCAAGGAGCCACAATGCACATAATTACAGATTAAAAGCAATAAAGGCACTCAAAAAGCGTGTGGAACAAACTTAGTTCAAGGCCAGGGTCCAAGCGACCCTGTGATGCACAATGTACCTGAGATTTAAAGGGGCACGGCACGCAGCCTCACAAAGTAGCCGCGGTGATAACAGGTGGACTCACAGCGGCCACAGCTCCCAGCTGTGCGGTCCGTGGTGTGCACCCGCGATAATCCTGGGACAGGTCTTAAAGGCGGGCACCTCATGGCACACGCAGGTGGTAACAAGATCTTCAAAGTGGGCAATAGTGCGGGCACTCAGCTGCACAGCGCCTCAGCTGCAGTGACCCACAATAGCGAATGCAATGATTCTCATAGGACGGCAAATGCGGGCACTCAGCGGCAACAGCTCCTCAGCTGCAGCGGCCCACAATAGGGATAGCGATGATTCTCACAGGACGGCAAATGCGGGCACTCGGCAGCAACAGCTCCTCAGCTGCGGCGACCCGCAATAGCGATGCAATGACTTTCAGCCCTCGTTCTCCACAGTAGAACCAGAGGCTCTGGAATTCTCAAGAGAGGCCTCACCTGCGAGTAGAATCCCCCTCAAATAGGAATCCGGATGGCTGGTGGGTGAAATCTAATGTCCCTGAGACTTCGGCAGGAGGCAAGCTTAAATCAGGCCTTTGGGTAGTTGCTTCAGCAAGAAGGATGAAAGTTTCAGAGTCCTTTCCCTCTAATTACACGGACAGAGGTTCGTCTTGACATCCAGAAGTAACACATGCAAAGTAAAAGGTCCAAGAAAGTCTTTAGGGCATAATTTATGAGGCCTTGCATCAGTTTTGCGCTTCAGATGCGTCACTTTTTGTGATGCATTGGCGGCGTAAAACATGCCTTCTGTTGTGCACTATTTACAAAGTGACGCATCTAAGCAGATGCGTCACTTTGTAAACCCCTGCGCTACATTATACCTGCGTCAGGTTCACCTGCAAAAAGCCTCATAGAAGTGAGGCCGTGAAATCTATGAGATTTCACTGCGTCACTTCTAGGACACCGTTGCGTCAAAGTCTTGCGCCTGCCTCATGGCAGGCGTAAGACTGACGCAGGCCCTTTCACATGCGGCTTGTCCCATGTGAAAGGACGCATTGCTGGAGTTGCGGCACTTTTGTGACACACTTCGGCAATTCGTCACTTTTGCGCCTACAGATACGTCAGAAATACTGATGTATCAGTAACTCCTTGCGACGTGATGCGTCATACATTAAATATGACGCATCAGGTATGTCGCAAGGAGTGCGCACTGAGAAGTGACGCATCGCTGCTTTCACGCAGCGATGCATCATTTCTCATAAATGAGGCCCTCGGAGAGGAAAGGGCAATGCAGGGCCCAGGGAGGCAAGCCCTCATGGCAGCCCCCCTGGGCCCCAGCAGCAGCACGCCCCGGCAGGATACTGGCTCAAGAACTGAATAACCTCATGGGGTCACAGCCCCTATATTTATAATAACAAAAGTCTTTGTTCTCAAAAAGTCACAAGTCACTGAACCCAGCCGGAACCAGTTTGGTGTGGTCCTGGAGCACTTTGTTTACAAAGCTGCATCCTGCCTTCCAGGAAGAGGGGGTCTGCCATCAGACGCACAGTGAGAGGTGGAGCCATCATTCACCTTGCTAGGCACAGCCGTGCTCAGTTTAAAGGGTCGCCGCTCCCCATACTCCAACTGCAGATCTCTCTATTCAATCCAGGTCGGGCTCAGGCTGCCCTGTCCATCCAAAACCAGACAGCCAATACACATCAGGCTGGCAGACACATAGCATACAGAAATGCCAACTTCTAAAAGTGGCATTTCTCACATAGTCATAATAAATCTACGCACATCATTGCACAGCATTTAGCCTCACAATTTCATACATACCACACTTGACCACACTGCTCCTCTCATAATAGGAATTACCACTGACACACACTTGAGGAGGGAATCCCTCATGCATTCCAATGGGAGGTCAGGCCACTCTCACTAAATGAAACAGAGAGCGCAGGCACTTTACACTGGACCACAGAGGCCTAAAACCACTAACACTACACAGAGAAAAAGGCTGGGAGAAATGCAAAAAGTTTAGGGGTGAACCTGCAAAAAGGGGCAAGTCTAACAAATTGAGGATAGGTCTTTTCAAGTTTTTGAAGAAGATGTGATCTCAGTACGGTGAACAGCGTTTACAACGCAACTTTTACAACGAACTACCTTTACCATGCAACTTTTACCACGCAAGTCGTTACAACGACTTGCGCTGGGGGGCGCTCTAGGATAGGAAATAGTTTAATTTACTATCCAACACCTTCCCTACTATCCACGGGGACTGGAGTTGGAATAGTAAATTAAATTATTCACTATCCAGCGCCCCCCAACGCAAGTCATTGTAACGACTTGCGTTGTAAAAGTTGCATGGTAAAGGCATGCGTTGTAAAAGCATGTGTGCTAATGACATACATCCCTCAGTACACATGTCCCTCAGATGTGGCGTCCCACATGGGTCTACCCTGCGCCACACTTTACTTAATGTCTATATGAGCCCTCTGGCAGAAATGGTGAAGCCCTGTGGCAAGTTTTCCATTGGTCCTGCCCCATTGACTAATGACCAGATTAAGAATATGGGCATTTGGCTCGACCGCAACCTGAACTTTAAGGAGCAGGCACGTAAGGTGGCAGCCAGCTGTTATGGTATCCTTAGGATGTTGCGGAAAGTGCTCCTGTTCCTTCCATTCCTGGCCAGAAGACTGCTCGAACAGGGGCCTGCATTCGGACAATCTTCATTTGGCCGCAGTTCCCAAAATAAGAAAGGCAAGAAGTGGAGGCTGTCTTATTTCTTATAATGCCTCCAGGCTATGGTACTCTCTCCCCCTCCATGTTCATCTCGAGGCTAACCACCTGACCTGCAGGAAACTGCTTAAAACGTTACTCTTTCCCTAATACCGCTCGGAGTTCTTTGAATGTACTGCTATCAGCGCTGGGATGCCTTAAGAAATGGTTTATTAATTCATTCATTCATTTATGACATTGACAATTTATTTTTGATTGATAACTTGAAAGCATGTTTAGGGGAATTTTGTAACAACATATGTGAAAACAATAATGCTAACTTTTAAATTCTTTCCAATCATGTGTTTCTGAAGCACAAACTATTCACCTGAATGGGTCTCAAGGCGCTGAGGGGTAAGAAGAAAGAAAAGAAGCGGGGGGGGGGTCCCACAGTTCTTGGAGGGTCACATACAGCCTGATTCATGTACGGGCCGTTTTGCGTGTCCCTAATAGCGATCAATAGCGACTCGCTATTGAGGAAACGCAAAACGGCATTCATGTACTTTTCTGAGAAAAAATAGCGACTCGCATGCGGGCGCTAAAGCTGTTAGCGACCCACCAAAAACGCAGAATAATCGCTATTTCCGGCTACCTGCGATCGGGATTGCGACTCGCAATCCCGATCGCACGAGATTGCGCTCGCAATCCCGATTGCACGGGATTGCGAGTCGCATTCTCGCGGGATCAGGAAAACGGGAAGACGCATTCCGAGCACCGTGATGACATCACAACCAGGAAGCTGCCAAATCCCACCCCCAAACACCACAGTGACGCTAACAGTCGACTGTCCACGACGGAAAGCTGCCACCAACCCGCCGTTTGCGCATCCCGACCCCGCCGAAATAGCGACCGCTATGGCAGAGGACCCGCAGGCAGGACCCAGCAACAGCGCTGGCCGAAAGCGCAAATTGAAATTTTCGGAACAGGAGCTGGAGAACCTCATAGAGGGTGTGGTGGCCAACCACGACCAGCTGTTTGGTGCAAACTCCCGGAGGGTCCCGGAGCAGGAGAAGAGGAGGATCTGGGTGGGGATTGCGGCAAGTGTGAACTCTGTGGGAGTTGCGGACAGGTCCCTTGAGGAATTAAAAAAGCGGTGGTACGACCTCCGAGGGCGTGCCAAGGAGAGGGTTGCGGAGCGCCTTGGTGAGGCATCAGGCACCGGAGGAGGTGGCCCGACTGTCCCACCCAACACCCCCCTGGAGGACCGGGTAGAGGACACGTTGGAGAGGGAGGCGTGTGTTGGCGTCACCCCTCTGGACTCCTCCCGCCCCACCCAAGACACCCAAGGTAAGTGGCATGCGACTGCGACCCTGTCCCTATGACCGCCCATGACCAAATAGGCTCACTCATTGGCCCTTAGTCATGCCGTGCATCAGGAAATGCCCTGAAGCATTGTGGGAGACGTAGTATGTCCACAATGTAGTACTACCACAATGCGGCCCGAAAGGTTCCAAAGTGCGCAAATACACAGCCACCCAGGGAATGACACCCAGCATGCACGTAACATCTGCACGTCTGTCAGTCACATGCACCTAATGAGTATCCACTTACCCTCACAGGTGCAGGAGATAGCAGCGACAGTGAGAGGCTGCTGATCGACGAGGAGGCCCAGGAGGAGGAATCCCTACCTGCCACCCAGCCACCAGCCCCTGCGCCAGCGCCAACACCAGCAGCCAGGCCACCCACCTTGCCTGCTGCATCCGCCTCAGGCCCACCGGCTGCCAAGGCCAGGCCACCCACCTTGCCTGCTGCATCCGCCTCAGGCCCACCGGCTGCCAAGGCCAGGCCACCCACCACACCTGCCGCATCCGCCTCAGGCCCACCGGCTGCCAAGGCCAGGCCACCCACCACACCTGCCGCATCCGCCTCAGGCCCACCGGCTGCCAAGGCCAGGCCACCCACCACACCTGCCGCACCTGCAACACCAGCTGCTGCAAGACCTGCAGCTCGTCCACCACCATCTGGGCCAGCCACATCGGCTACACAGCGGCCGACCACCAGGAGGGGCAATGGCCACTTCCACGCATGCATGAGTGTGGAGCGGCGCATGCTGCGTTTACACCAGCGCCAGTCGCAGCAGCAGGGAGCCATCCAGCTCCAGCTGCAGAAGATCGGCCGCAATGTTGCGGGAGTGGGCGACAGGGTGGACCGCATGACGGCGGCCATTGACCGCATGACGACGGCTATGGAACACAACACTGCTGCGCTGGTGAAGCACCGAAGTGTTGCTAGCAGGCGCCACCACCAGTTGCTGAGCCGGCTGTCCACCTACAGCCGCTCAAATTATGCCTCGGCAAATGCCACCACCCTGCTTGCGCACCGCTCCTTAACCCAGCAGCACCAACTCGTCCAGTGCTGCGAAGATATCACCCGGGTGCTGGAGCACTTGACAACCGCGGTCACCGCACTGCACGCACCTGTGATTCCGGCAATTGTGGGGGGTGATGATGCTAGTGAGGGTGCCTCTAGTGTCAGCAGCCACTCTGCCACGCAGGCCCCCCCACCTAGGCGCAGCGCAAGGGCTGCCCCACCTCCAGCTGCCCAGGAAGAGCAAGAGGCTCCCAGGCGCCAGCAACTTGTGCGCCGGAGACGGCAATGACATTGTGACAGGGACACAGACGCAGGCTGAACTTAAGCCTGCAATGGAGCGTCCCATGCAGTATGCATGAATACTGCTTTTTGTATATAGTTATTACGAACACCCATTTATTTTTTTGTGATTCAAACAAATACATTTATTTTGGTGCACACATACGCCTTGTGTAATCATTACAGTTTGCATGCAATTGTGATATGTGGGGTGGGGGAAGGGGGTGGGCTAGAAATTGTTAGCTGTGATGTGGTTGCGACGTCTGTGGCCTTCAGCTGGGTTCTCCCCGCGTGCATGGTGCGCATGTGCTGGTGGCCGGTCGTCCCCCTCAGATTCACTGCCTGAGATGTCAACTGGTATCCGGCGCTTGGTTGCAATGTTATGAAGCATTGCACAGACAGCCACAATGCGGCAGCACGCTGCAGGACTGTAATACATGGCCCCACCTGTCTTGTGCAGTATACGGAACCTGCTCTTGAGCAGGCCAAATGTCCTTTCAATACAGTTCCTTGTCCGGATGTGCGCAACATTGTAGCGGCGTTGCTGAGGTGTGGCAGGGTTGAGGTAAGGGGTCAGGAGGTATTCCCGTAGGGCGTAGCCACTGTCACCTGAATGAGAGGAGCAGATGTTGATTGCCTGTGCAGCGCAGTGACTTCATAGCAATGTGACATTGTCGACAAAGTGTACTTACCAAGTAGGTGTCCTTCCCCAAACTCTCCCCTGATCAGTCGTGTGTGGAGTCCGCTGTGCCTGAAGATAAAGGAGTCATGGGTACTCCCTGGGTACTGGGCCACAATGTCAGTGATGATGGTCTTGGCATTGCAGACCATCTGTATGTTGAGGGAGTGGTACGACTTCCTGTTGCGGTACATATACTCCGTGCCAGCTGGTGGGCAGATGGCGACGTGGGTACAGTCTATGCAGCCAAGGACATGGGGAAAATGGGCAACATTATAAAATTGTAGTTTTGTGAGGTCCAAATCCTGTTGGCTGGTGGGAAATGTGATGTGCTGGTGGAGCTGGGTGAGCATGGCGTCAACAAAAGTGTGGAGGCAGCGTGACATGGTGGGCTGGGAAATCCCCCCAGCAGCGGCTACTATGCCCTGGAAACTGCCGGATGCCAGGAGGTGCAGGCTGCACAATACCTGCACATGTGTGGGCACAGAATTGTTTCGCCTTGTTGGGTGCTGCATGATGGGGTCGAGTTCTTGTATCAGCCAGGTGATCATTTCCCCATTCAGCCTGTATTTGGCATAAATCTGTTCTCTGGTTTGCCCCAGCAAGGTGACCCGCTGCCGGTAAATCCGTGCCTGCCTCATGCGTCTCCTCCGTGCTGCTCGCTGTAGCCTTCGCCGCCTCACCACCATGTACATCCCAGGCATTGTGGAACGCCTATTGCTGCTGCTGAATGTCCTTATGTGTGATTGGTCAGGCCTGGACCTGTTGGTGATTGGCTAACAGTTTTTCAAAATTTGGTTAATCATGGCTTTTATGGTTACCACCTGCTTTGAGTTGTCCTTAAATTGCGCCGCGCTAATGTGCGATTTAGCGATTTTTCGCTAATGTATTTCTTTCATGAATGCCGATTGAGACAGTATTGCGTTTCGCTATTCAATTCGCAGATTCCGTGGTTGGTCGCTATTTCATTTTCGCTAATGCTCGACTTCCCGGAGTCTGCGACTTTTACAGCGTAATCGCTATTCCGCTCGCTATTATTTTTTAGCGATTTCGCTATTTCGTACATGAATGCCGATTCCATGTTTTGCACCCGCAATTGCGTTTTCGCTGCCATTGCGGGCGCTATTTCGCTTCATGAATCAGGCTGATAGTTCCATCGAAGTGACAGGTCTTGAGGTCCTTTAAGAATGTGGGGTGTGATTCAGTCTGTCGGAGGTAGAGCGGGAGGGAGTTCCATGCCTTGGCAGCAAGAAGGGAGATAGAGCATCCACCTGCTCTGGTTTTCTTCATGCAAGGTACCGTCGCGAGGGCGAGCTGGGCCAAGTGGAGAGAACACTGGGGAGCGTGGAATGTGAGGCGATGGTTCAGGTTGGCGCACCCTTGTTATGGAGGGCCTTGTGTGCGTGGGTGAGGAGCTTGAAGGTGATTCTCTTCTCAACGGGGAGCCAGCGTAGAGTCCGTAGGTGTTGACTGATGTGGCAGTGGCGCAGTAGGTTGGGGACTAGTCTGGCTGCGATGTTCTTGAGTTTGCAGTGAGATTCTTATTGATCCTGGCTTAGAGTTAATTGCTGTAGTCCAGTATGCTTACTGATGAGGGTGGGTTTGATGGTTTTCCTGTGTTCAGGGGGAATCCAGTTGAAGGTCTTTCAGAATAGGTGGAAGGTGTGGTAGCAGGAGGAGGTGATGGCGTTGATATGGTGGTCCATTTTGAGCCCGGAATCCAGGATGATTCGGAGGTTGCCTGCGTGGTTTGTGGGAGAGGGGGGTCCCCGAGGGTGGGTGGGCCCCAGGTTTCATTCCAGGCGTCGAGGTGTGGGCCTACGATGAGCACCTAGGTTTTGTCCGTGTTGAGCTGTAGGCAGCTGTTATTCATCCATCTGGCGACAGTTTCCATTCCATCTTTAAAGTTGCATTTGGTGATGTTGGGTAGGGAGAGGATGAGTTGGGTATCATCTGCATACGATGTGATGTTGAGTCTGTGTGCTCTGACGATCGATGCGAGCGGGCCATGAAGATGATGAACAGGGTTGGGCTGGTAGAGGATACTTGAGGGAATCCGCAGGTGGTTGGAGTGTGTTCTGAGAGAAAAGGAGGAAGTCTGACCCGTTGCGTTCTGCTGGAGAGGAAAGAAAGGATCCAGTCGAAGGCCTTGTTCCCGCATTGTGGAGTCTGCGAGGTAGGGTGCGATGAAAGACAGTGTTGAGGCCTCCAGAGAGGTCTAGGAGGATGAGCACCTCAGTCTCTCCCTTGTCAAGGAGGGAGCGGATGTCATCTGTTGCCGTGAGAAGGGTGGTCTCAGTGCTGTGATTCTTCCTGAAGCCTGATTGGGAGGAGTCGAGAATGTTGTTTTCTTCTAGGAAGGCGGCGAGTTGACTGTTGATGGCTTTTTCCATGACTTTGGCCGGATGAGGGAGTAGGGAGATCAGTTTAAAATTCTTGAGGTCGGTGGAGTCTGCCGAGGGTTTTTTCAGGAGCGGGTTGATCTCAGCATGTTTCCAGTCATTTGGGAAGGAGGCGGTCTCGAAGGAGCAGTTAATGAGTCTTTGAAGCTGGGGACAATAATGCGGCTTTGTGGGAGATGTTTGGGGCAGGGGTCCTTGGGGGTCCGGTGGGTGGTCTTCATCATATTCAGGGTGTCTTCGATGCTGATGGCAGACAGCTTTCTAGTGTTGGCTGCCTGGTGCTGGATGTGTGCCCTGTTGACTCTTAGGTTTTGTCTGCACCACAACATACAGTCTGCAATGGCAGTGTAAATGTGTTTAGCGAGGGGTCTTCGAGGGTGGCATAATGCATGCTGTAGCCCTAAGAGATCCTTTCTGATCACAAGGCTCTCGGTACCACTGGTACCTTTTACAAGGGACTTACATGTGGGCCAGGGGTGTGCCAATTGTGGAAACAAAGGTACAGTTTTGGGAAAGAACACAGGCACTGGGAAACGGCTTGGCAGAGACCCTGAGGACACTCAGTCAAAGTGCATTAGATAGCAGGCAAAAATGGCGGGTAACCATGCAAAAAGGTGAACTCTCCTACAGGTAGTGAGCTGAATGATCCCACTGTAGTGTGGGTCAAGGTGAACACAGGACCTCAGCCTCTACAGGTTGAGGAGGCTTGCGAGGTACCGGTGCAAGAATGCTGCATAGCGCTCCCAGATGCAGCGTCGTCCAGCCTGCTGGGTGTGGAGTTACCTGGGATGGCTGGGCTGAAAAGAGGGAGAGGTTTGGTGCAACCAACCCGACAGCGGTTGCGGGAGAGGAAGACTTCATTTGAAGTCTCCAAAAAAGTAGATTGGGAGAGTTTTGATGGGGGCGTGGGTGACGGTGAATGCCCTGGTGCGAGTTCTGTGTTTGTGGAAGTGCATTTGGAATGTGAGTTGGATTATAATGATGATGATAAAGAATTGGAAGAGGGGGAAGTACCTTTTTGGCAAGAACATAAAGAGATCAAAACAACAGACGGGATGAAAAAGGGGGGATGCTTAAATTGTTCCCAAAAGTCATATCTTACAGGCAGGGGGCTCGCAAGTTGAGTCACTGGACAGAAGGTAGGGTGTTAAGAGACCACAAGAAAAAGGGGAGCTTCTTCAGAATTAGCAAACAGATTGAGAACAGGTGAGACTCAATGGTGGTGTAGCAGGGAGGGTAATAATGTAAGAGAACGGCACCAAAAAGTACACATGGTGACAGGGCCGAGCACAGTGGATAAAAGTGTGGGTGTCGACTCTATCAATGAGGAAGCAGAGAAAACAGGTAGGAAACATGTGGGGATTGGCGCAAGAGAAGACACCAAGGTAAAAGGGAATGTTGATGAAACATCAAAGTTGGTGGTAGACAGAGAAGAGCAATCAAAAGAAGATGGGGCAAAGAGTAAAACTGATGGTTTGAAATGCTTACCCTTTTACCTTAACATAACATAACATGACATGAAGTTATCTATGCCATTGGGGGTGCATTTGAGCAATGGGATAAAAGAGAAGATATGGAGGTTGGATTTGTTGATGCATATAAACTCTTAGATAGAGAAGTACAATCTAAGGAGGGTTCTAGAGAAGAGGCCTGGGAAATGGCAAAAAGGCACATGGACATCGGAATTTTTATTATTAGCAAGAGTCTACTTTGAGAATTTTCCTGAGTGAGCGGTGTCCTTATTTAAGTATATAGATACCATTCGTAACGCCCATACAGAGTTTGGAGGGTTTGCACGGTCACACTATGATGAGGAGTTTCAGGCATAATGATGCTTATACCTGATAAACCTTGGGGAGACGTGAACAATGAGTTATAGGTGCAATGGATATATCCACAAAGACCTCCCCCTAAGATGCATACTGCTAGTGGGTTAGCAGTTCTACACCAGTCTTTTCTCAAAAAGCCCACCTCAGTACATGGGGTACAGGCCAAAGTCCCAATTCTGGTGCCTGCTGGAGTATTAACAGGGGACACTGCTCACGAAACCCTTATACATACAGGCAAGAGTGTTCTACCTGAAGGGAGAAACATGCAGTCCCTCAATGTTTTAGGAAGCAGGAAAGCTTCAGGGGTAGCGGACAGTAAGTAATGTTTTATTTGTACATGATTAATTAAAATCTTTAGAAAATTGTAAACCTCCGATAAAATCATTGTTAAAAGAAGCCATTTGTACTCAAACTTGACAAATTGGAATACATAAAATTACAGATTTGTTGGAAACAGTTCATGATTATCCTCAAGGGACTTAAAAGTTCATCTGGCGTTGTAGAGTCTCTTTCTTGTTAAGTCGAAGAACTTCACGACTTGGCAGTTCAATTTGGTGTCGCTGGTGGAAAAGCACAGTTTGACTGCCTGCCTACAAGTCCGAACGGCATGAAGATTGAAAAATGGACGTAGGAGGTTGCACCTCAAGTCCTTTAGGCTAGGACAGATACAGATCACATGGACAATGTCCTCCTTTCCAGTGTTGCACATGCGAGTAGCGGACATGGTAGCGGCAGGGGGAATCATTTCAAGCTGGTTACAAAGGCTTACTCCAATTAAAGTGGAATCTTTGAGTAAGTGGCTAAAAGGTTACCCTAACAGAGAAGAGGAAACAGCGGTAGAATGGGGTTTCAGACAAGGTTTTAGACTTGGTTATCAGGGCCCACAGACACGCAGGTTTGCAGAGAATTTAAAGTCAGCCAAGGAGTCCCATGATATTATTTCACTCCCCAGCACACGTCAGATTTATAAAAGGGTTTCCCGATTATGGTTGCCAACAATTCAATTGATCATGGTAATACAGGTAAACAATCAACAATTCCATCTGGTTATTCGTTGTTTTATTTCCTTGTTCTTGCCTTTTAGTAGTCAAAACAGCTGCTACCAACACGTGTTTCGTCGCTTTTGGGGGGTCTGTTCCCGCGACTTCCTCAAGGCTAATACTTCAAATCCGTAATTTTTCAATGTGGTTTCAGCATGGAACCAAACACGGTTACTACGTGGAGCGACGTGCCATCCTGTGGAAGACAGAAGTAGAAGTAGAAGATGCCTGATTCAATAAATTAAAAGGAGATATTGAACTTAACTGAACCGTGTGGGTGCGTCGCAAGAGTTGAACCCCAATGTGGGTTGGAATTATCACCACATTGTAAAAATTACGGATTTGAAGTATTAGCCTTGAGGAAGGCCATAATAGGGAAACCCTTTTATAAATCTGACGTGTGCTAGGGAGTGAAATAATTTGCATATTGAGTTGAGGCTCAAAGTCTGTAGAGTTTGGTGGTTCTCTACACCTTGCAGCACCGTCCCATATAGTTGCTTTAACATAATCCACATGTGTTAATTCTACTGAGAAGCGCCAATAGCCTAGGATTAATACCACAATCCGACTTTTCTATAGAGTCCCATAATATTGTTAGACAGAAACTGGACTCAGAAGTAGCAGAAGGAAGATTGCAGGTACATTTCCATAATAGTCTTTGCCTGATTTGATGATTTCTCCTCTAGTGGCGGTGCCTTAAAAAGCAGTAGGATAATTATGAATTATTCATCATCTTTTATGGCCTCAGGGTATGTCAGTGAATGTCTTTGCTTCTATGGGAGAACAATTGCCTTGGTTAGCTCTGTGGGACCAGGAGCCGAGTTAGCAAAATGTGACATCAAGTCCGCCTTTTGTCTGTTACAGTTCATCCTTTGGACTTTTCTTTGTTTGGTATTCAATTTGATAACCAGTTGTATGTTGATGAAGTGTTACCAATGGGTTGTGCCATCTCCTGCAGTTTATTTGAGTCATTCAGTTCATTTTTGCAGTGGTGCTTTGTTTACAGAACTAGTTATGAATTAATTATTCATTATTTTGATGATTTTTCTGTAGAGGCACCCAGGATTGTGAGAGAGCCCTACATTTTGTTTAATGATATTGCAGATGGGTTGTGTGTGCCTTTTGCTCCTGAAAAAAATGGAAGGTCCTAGTACATGTTTAGTTGTTCTCGGCATTGAATTGGACACTGTTAAAATGTAGGTCAGATTGCCTGATATTAAAGTTCAAGAAATTTTTGTGTTACTTGAAGAAGCAAAGTTAGCACCCAAACCACAACTTCAGCATATGTTGGCACATTTCAATTTTGCTTGTTGTGTGGTGAAGGCAAGCAGGTCTTTTTGTCGGTTTTGCAATGCCCAGAGCTAAATTACCACATCACAGGATCAGGATTTCAGCAGCGTGGGGGCAGATTTTGAGTTTGGTTAAGGTTTCAATGGCATCACTTTGTGTTCTTTGGAGTTGGAATCTGTTTGGATGGTCCAGATATACTCAGAAGCAGCTGGTTTAAGCGGTGATGGTTTATTCTTGGAAGGCAGGTGGTGTGCCGAGAAGTGGCGTGTGAAGTGGATGAATAAGAAAGGGAGCATTGTATTTTTGAATTCTTCCCTTTGTTGGTGGCTTTGAGGGTGTGGTGTGAGAAATTAGCTAACACAACTGTGACCTTTAATATAGACAATAAGACTGCTGTCAATTTGATAAGTAGGCAGAAAGCCAAAAATAGTTGTTGCAGATATTTATGCTAGATTGTTTGTTGTTTATTACTGTTTTTAGAGCCAAGAATATGCCAGGAGTGAACAATAATATTGCCGACGCATTGTCTAATTCATAGTGGAAGAGATTCAGTGGTTTGGCGCACGGAGCAGATGTGCAGAAAATACAGGTGCCGGAAGAGGTATGGGAGTTTGCAGATTGAGAACGCTTGAGCTGGTCGAAACATCTCTGGCTGTGAATCCTAGAACGTCTTACAGGAGAGCTTGGGAAGAATTTCTGAGGATGTGTGCATCTCGTAGGAGTCACGACAAGCAAGATTTAGAGTTCTGTAGAAATAAAGCGTTAAATTTTATTATGAGTGATATTACATTTAGGTTAAAATGACTTGGTACTGATATCAGGTTTGATCAAAGAAATGCAACAAGATCTTGAGATTGTTGGGAAGTCTAGATCAAAAATCTTTTGGACAGCTTTGGTACCTAGATGAGTTTGGCAAGGTGCCTGTAAATTTACAGCACTTGAACGGGCAAGGGGCATAGTTAATTAGGAAATGCTACATTTTT
The DNA here is from genome assembly GCF_964261635.1 of Lissotriton helveticus. Lineage (NCBI taxonomy): Eukaryota > Metazoa > Chordata > Amphibia > Caudata > Salamandridae > Lissotriton > Lissotriton helveticus. Next base: position 17,823,188 of record NC_136063.1, on the reverse strand, counting down.
ATAGGAGGAGGGGTATAGGTTGGTTAGAGCACTCTGATATTAAAAAGAGGATTTTCAGTTATTCAGGCAGGATGGTGTTCACCTTTGTTAGACCTGGCACCTTGGCGTGAGTCTCCCTTCTACTTTTTGCTGATGTGCCTCATGTGTTTTGCTGGTGTTCGCTGCTCAGAGCACTGTACCACTGCCAATCCGTGCCACAGTGCAAGTGCTCCCTCTGAAAAGTGTATACATTGTTTGGTTTCCATGATTGGCTTATTTGGTTTACTGTCAGTCCCCAGTAAAGTGCACCAGGAGTGCCAGGGCCTGTAAATAGAAATGTTGCTAGTGGGCCTGCAGCGCTGGTTGTGCCACCCACAGAAGCGGCCTGGTAAAATGTGTCTAGGTCTGCCATTGCAGAACCTGTGTGCAGTCTTGTACTGTCATGCTGACTGCGCAAGTACACCTACTTGCCAGTCCCTAAACATTCCCTTAACTTCATATTAGTCACCCCTATGGTAGGCCCAAGGGCAGGGTGCATTGTAAGCATAGGTAGGACAAGCCCTGATGTGTGCGGCATGTCCTAATAGTGAATTACAGCCATTTTCGTTTTTCACTATTGTAAGGCTACCTGTTCTCATAGGCCAGAATGGGCTGCTGGAATTATTACACTCTATAATTCCAGCAGGCTCAGGGAACATGGTAGAAAGTCGAGTTTAGTATGCCTGAACTCAGAATAATAAAATACTTCTTTTAGTAAAGTTTATTGTAATATCCTGTGTTTGCAAATGCTACTTTTAGAAAGTTAGCCTTTGCTTGCCTGACTATTTCAGCCTGCCTCAGCTAGGAAGTGTATCTGCTGTCTGGTTTGTGTGAGTGACAGGGCAGGGGAATTCCAGGAGACAGTCTGGGCTGCCAGGTTAGGTGGGAGGAGTGCCCCTTGACTCTGAATAGGGCTGTGTTCTGCCACCTCAATGCTGGCTCCACCTCCTGCGGAGCGTCTGATGTCTCTGCCCTGCACCCTGAAAGAAGAAGGCAGCTTCATGTCAACAAAATTCTCCAAAAATGGGTTGAACCAGGCCCAGGCCCCCTGGCCTGGAAAAACAAAAGAAACTGTGTATAAAAGTAGGAGCCCTGCTCCTAAACATTAGATCTGTCTATGCTAAGAAGAAACTCTGCCCGAAGAGAAGGACCTGGGAAAGCTGCATGGAGGACTACTGTCTCTAGCCTGAGAGACTGGCCTGTGGTGGGTGCCATGCTGCAAGAAGGAGAGGAGAAAAAACTGAGAAAGACTTTATTTATTTCAACTTGTGCAAATCTCTGAAGCAGATCTCCAATGGCTTGCGTGTCAGCCTGCCCCCTGAACTGCGCCCCAGGAACATTTGGCGCTATCCCCTCCTGAAGGAAAAGCTGTGGATTGTGCTGTCTGACCCTGCAGCGCTGCTCGAAGAAAGCTTAGTGTGCTGTGCCCCGTCATTGCGCACTCTGAAGAGCCTGTGCAACCTTCAAGTGTGTATCTAACAGACCTTGGTAGCTGATTGGGGCTCTCCTGACTGTTTGTCTCCAACAGATGTTATTAAGACACCAGGTGCCGAAGAGGAATTCAGACAGTTGAAGGAACATTATATCCTTTACTGTTGTTGTTTCACTTGTGTGTTTTTTTGTATTATTTTTTCACACATTTAGTCATTTGTAGGCAGTAGCATGAATGTAGAACAGAGGCCCTGAAGAAAGCCTATGGTCCTCTCCACTACAGGCTGAAACATGTTGGCCCACTCGCAGCTATTTGTTTGAACTGCGATTATTGTTATGCACTGTTCTTGTTTTTAAACCGGAAGGGGCTTACGTCCATTAAATTGTCTTTTGGTAAGCTCCCTATCCTTTTTTAATCACCACTTGTATAATTTTTGCACTGCACCTTCCCATCATATCAACATCATGTGGTATAACTAAGTGATTGTGGGTTGTTACCCCATCAGACCATTGGGGTATGCTGGCTGTCTCAATGAACAAGAGACACAATACCCTGGTAGGATTACCAGATGAGAATATTGATCGATAAAAGACATTGATGGGAATCCTCTTTGAGGTTGACTGACAATCACAGGTGTCCCACATTTTGGTGATTTGGTCTGTTAGTTTAATCGTTTTTTCTTCCTGTGTACTCTAAGAGGCATTAGGATAACCTGTAAGAAATCACCAAAGGATTTCTAGTTTAGACCCCTAAGTTTGTTTGTTGTATCATCAACCTTCCGTCCTGCCAAGCACCGTGACTTCTGCCCGCCAAGCCGCAGCTCGCAAAGTAAAGGTCAGCCTCGCCTGGCCCGAACGCCATGAACTGTGCCCCTCCGAGCCGTAGCCCGCAACACAAAGCAAAGGATCCGTCCGGTACGAGCACCGCGACCCTGTGGCCCCTGAGCCGTAGCTCGCAACGTAAAGGCTGACTCTTGCCCAAGGTTCGCTCTCCCCGTGTGGCATCCTGTGTCTGATCAGCTGCGGCGCGAAGTGCGGTTGGTGTACGTCCCGTACATTGGGGATCGCACCGCACCTAGCATCACCGTCCGCCGCTTACCCACCTTCAAGATCAGAGCGGACTCAGTAGCCAAGGAGAGCCTTCGCCCCACAACGCATCGCTGCTCAATGTACCGCGACTTCTGAGCCCCCGAGCCGTAGCTTGCAACACAAGGACAGCACCACGACGTGGGACGTCTGACCGGCCTTCTCCTTGTCCGCCTCGAAATCTCAAGATAAACAGGTACCGTGCGCTGGGAACTGTACGCTGCTGAGTTGCACTGAAGAGTACGGCTCGCACCCCCCTGTGAAAGTAACTGCATCCTGGTACGCATTGTGCTGTGCGCGGCCCCCCGGGCTGGAGTGTCCGTGAGGCGCGCATCCTTTGGAAAAAAACTTTGTTTGTTGAAGCGCGGTATGCGTCGCACAAGAGTGCTACGACTCGTACCCTCCCTGTGTCTAGTGCCCGCACCGTACTCCGCTTACCGCAAGGCGTGTGAGGTTCGGCACGATCTCGTTGTTCGCACCGAACTAAGCGCACAGGAGCCCCATGAAGCGCACAACCTGTTTTGAAAGACAAACAAAGAACTGAACATTGCATTTAAGAACTGTGGCATCATCTTAAGAGTTACTGGAACCATACAAAGTCATTTAAGTCTGTATCTAAAGCCTGCTTGAAAGTTTAAACATAAAGAGTATATTTTTTACATAAGAACAGCCTTGTGTCTCTGTGTGGTGGGTTGATAAATTACTGTGTGTGTTATTACAAATGCTTAACCATATATGCTCTGGGGATTAGCCTTGTCTGCTCGTGCCACACCGCCTAGAGGGTGAGCAGGGGTTATTTCTAGGAGTAGTCCTTTGCCCTGACTAGAGGAGAGGGTCCCTGCTTGTCACAAGTGCATATCTGTGCCAATCAGAGACCCCCAATTCTAACAACCTTACATTACTAGGTAATGAATTGTATTTACTTGATATTATGGAAAATTAGCCTTCAAAGCTGGTGCTAACATGTTTTCGGCTATTTGGGCAACAGCCAGATTTTTCTAGCTCCGATTGTTTTTTACGCTGCTAGCTGGTTTGGGAACAGATCCTTTTTGGAGATATGAGGGGTATTGATTTTTTGATTAAACATTTGTGGGGGACAGGAAAAACACCTTTGCAGGGTTTTTGCTGGTGGCAGAAATTGAGGAACTCGCCACAGGCCGAAAGGGTTGGGGGCAGTGCAGAGTAGGCGCCGGCAGAGGGAACACAGAGAGCGATGTTTGAGTCATGTGTGAGGGTCAGTGGATGAAAGAAAGGGGATGGTGAAGATTGAATGTTGTAAAAATGGTTTGAGGATTTTATTGTTGGAGAAGCTTCAAGGGTGGGTGGTATTCGGATTTGTTATTGTATTAGGGAGGTAATTCATTCTACAATGTATCAAAACTGAGTACCTGTCCGAATAAAGCTGCCTTTTATTCTCACTGGGCCTGGTTTATTTTGCCCGACACCGTTTGAGGAAACTGTGAGAGCTTAATGCTCTTTCAGAATGCGCGCTGATTATGTCAAAAGTATAGGGAATTGCTTGCTCCAATTGAAACGCAACATCCATCATGCGGGTACCACATGAGCTATATGAAAGAGTACATGTTGTATTTAGAATGTAAAGAAGCACGGCAAATGAAGCGGACAGCGCATACAAGAAAGATAACTAGTCAGCGCGAAGCAGGTTAGTGATAATGCACTGATCTTTCTGCTCCCATCCCAGACATGTATCCTAAACGTGAACGCTATACAGCCAGCGGTAACTGGCTTGTGTCATCTGTGCACCTAAACCAAGGAGGGGAGCAAGGGTCGGAGCAGATTGTGGACAAAGGAAACGCCGACAGGGCTCAAATCATCCCAAAGACTAAGGGGCAGATTTATGATAACTGGCGCATCCCCAGGGATGCGCCAGTTATTTTGCGTCATGCATCTGTGCCGTAAAGGTGGCGCATTGCTCTAGTTGCGTCGCAAGCGCGACGCAGCTCCAGCAAGGCTCGGGGGTGCCCCATCTTTACAATGCTGCGTCAAGACCTACGCCTGCTTCAAGCAGGCGCAGGGTTTTGATGCAGCATTGGCCTGAAAGTGACTGAGTGAAATCTTATAGTTTTCACTCAGCCACTTTTGCGAGGCGCACCTGCCCCGGAAAGCCCACCCTGCGCCGGAACGCCCACAAGTGGCCTAGGGCTTAACAATGTGACGCATCTGCCTAGATGCGTCACATTGTAAATGGGTCGTAGGGATGCGCCACGTTTACGCCGCAGTTGCGTGACACAAACGTGGCTCATTCCCATCATAAATCTGCCCCTAACTTTCTACCGCGGCTAAGAGGGGGTTCACTGGTGCCGCTGTACCCTGATAGATGACTGCAAAGCAAGGCCAAGCTGTCGGTACTCTGTACATCCATTACCTCCATCGTTTCTGTGTTTGTGACAGACGTAATGCCGGCTTAGCACTTAAAAATTACCTTCACTTTCCTAATTGTGCTACTAGATTGAATTGAACAGTTTCGCTGTCGGTGTCGCTCATCTGAGACTGCGGGGCGGGAGCGCTCGCGTTGAAAGAACCTCTCTTTGGTTCTTCACGGTTTGCAGCACAGGAGTGCGTTAGTTAGGAAGAAGCTGCAGCACAAGGTCCCTGCGACTGGAACCTCAGTGCTGAGACTCGGCCCCAGGCCTGCGTGGCTTGCTGAGAGGGGTTGGTGGTGAGAAGGCAGTGGGGGGGTTCAGCAGTCTGTAGCAGAGATGTTAGGAACTTGGCTCTAGAAGCTATAGCTAGAGGACCGTGAGAAGGTGCAGGCTGCTCACCTGAGTCAGGGAAACACTCCCAAGTGAAGGAAAGCGAGCGTCTGTATAAATGAAAGTGCAGAGTCCAAAAATTGTGTGCTACGCTGAGCCAGGGAAACACTCATTCAAATTTAAAAAAAAGTCCCTGAACAAAAAGTAACAGACAAAAGCTAAAGTCTCCAAATCCTGTGGCGATACTCCAGGGGAGTGAACAACTCGGAAAAAGGAGGGACCAGGAAACCAAAGTACCCATTAGCAACAAGGAATTTTACAAGACAAGTGACTAGACCAATCCAAAGCAATGGGAGGAGCCAAACCCCTCAAAGTGCATACAGCAGCTCATCGTGCAGCGGTACACTGTAGGCTCGATCTAATGAGTGCGCCTGTCTGTAACGCATTAACCACAAGAGGAAGCTCGGGATCTAATAGATGAAGAAGACAAATTCCCTCATCTTTAGAGAGGGGGTTGCAGTCCGCAGCTCTGGTGGGCGAGGGAAACCGTCCCGAAAAGGGAGCACCCCATTTTTAGGTGTCACCTATTCTACTCTTTCTTTCCTTCTCGATCTGTTAGACCCTGGCGCTCACCTTGTGTAATACCAAGGGGCAGATATACAACAACTGGCGCATCCCTGCAGATCAGCAGGGATGCGCCAGTTAATTTGTGTCACGTTAGGAACCCCTTGCACCACCATGGATGCGGCGCATTTACAATGCGACGCACCGTGGCGCAAGGAGAGACGGATGCGTGACGCATCTGTCAGCATAAAGGTGACGCAGGGCTGGAGTTGTGTCACAAGCGCGACGCAGCTCCAGCACTGCTCAGGGGCGGCCCATTCCCACAGTGCGGCGTTACTCATTACGCCTTGTAATGTTTTGACGCTCTGGGGGTGTAAATGTGACTCTGTAATCTTGTAGATTTCACTGCGTCACTTTTACGGGGCTTCCCTGCGATGAAACGCCCCCCCTGCATACATTATACCTCACACAGGTATAATGTAGCGCAGGGCTTTACGCGACACATCTCACTAGATGTGTCACGTTTTAAAAGAAAGTGACAGAGGTGACGCAACGTGTCGTAAAAATGTCGCAAGGGGCTTGTAAATCTGCTCCTCAGTTTGTGGGGGGGGGTAACTCCTGCTGGTCTGTAAGTCTCCCCCGGCCCCCTCTGTGTGTGCTCGGTGTGTGATGCAACCAGTGCTCATGTGAAGCGCTCACATCCCTTCGAGACGAGTTTGCACAACGCAAGAATGCAAACAAACCCTGTGTTTTCCCGCTGTAACCCCTCCCATGCTTGGTAATATTCTGATTTAGATACGAGGGACACAGTGGCAGCTCGTCGGGAGCACGGTTTGATTTACGAACCAACTTTAAAATCGTTTTCATCTCAGCCTGAGCACATGCCCAGAGGAGGGCCTTGTGCAACTTATGCTCGGGAACCAGTCAGAGTCCTTTTGTGGCGCCGGCCCGGCTGGGGGGAGTCAGCGCCGCAGAGAGACATGTCCTTAAGAAACACCACAAAACTATGCATGCACCTGCAGAAAACCTGCATCCACCCCACGCCTCTCTTCAATCGAATGGAACATAGAGGGTCAGCTTGTGACCGCGCCGGGCTCATCTGACACTCGCTGCAAACGAAACATGAAGACACATCTTATGCAAACGGAACTGCACGATTTTATATACGAAACACACACACTCCACTTGTAAAGAAAAGCAAAAACACGAAGAGAAGCAAACACAATGCCTCAGACTCAAGGGAAGCTGCATAGGAGCCCACGGGGTGCAGAGACACCAACACGCACCCACGTCACACACGCGCACACTTGCATGCACGTGCACGCCTTGGTCATCGCGGCACCACAATCACTCGCAAACTCACCAACACTAGCGCCACACTTTGTACATACCTGTGCTGTACAATGACTTAATTAAATAAAAAAAAGCGCTGTGACGCGGGAGCCATAGCGCTTTTTAATTTGTAATTATTTTTTTTACTTGAATCCATTCTGCCAGCAGCCCCCGCTGCCGTGTGACGTGTCTGGAAACACATTGACCAAAGCAGTAGGTTCCGCCGAGGCGGCACCTCTTGGCTTTGCCAATGCTTGTTTTCCACTGGTGAGCGTCTGTTCTTTCCCACGCGCCTCTCTCCTGCCCCGCAGTGAGTGACCCCCGCCCAGCCTGGCGCCCTCATCAAAGGCTGGCACTGAGAGAAGGGTGCCCCTGGGCACAGCTGGCACCGAGCCCGGGGCGCCTCACAGCGCCGCCCCTCACGGGCTGAAATGTGAGCTATGTACCCCCGGGGGGCACACATAGGCCCCGCCTCGGACCCACGGACTCTTGGGAAATGTAACGTCATTGCCAGGACTGGCACAGACTGTCTTTCTTTTAAGAGTGTTATATGGCATCAACTCGACTCGAAGGTGTCGGGTCTCAGAGCGCTTTACATGGGCACCGGCTTCGTTACACTTTGGTGGGCACGAGGACATGGAAGGATCTGCCCAGGATCACAGGATGTTGAGCCCAGGCTCGAACCCGGTTCCCAAGCTTCGACGGCGACCGCTCTAGCCGTTAGGCCACACCCCCTTCCCTTCATTTCTGAGCCTCAGAGCTTGAATGCCAAGGAGGGCGCAGCTGGCACCGGCCCTAGGCTCAGTCAGCTGACTGCAGGAGGGCCTTAGTGTAAACACCTGTGAGTGGCAGTCCCTCTGCTGGCAGGGGCTTCCTGTGCACAGCTGCCGGTGGCTGTGGGGGGGGGGGGGGGGGGCTGGCTGGCTGCCTGTGATCTCAGTAGCAGAGGCTCTGGTTTCCTCCTGTGCATTGTTCTTCTTTTGAAGAGAAAGTCAGATCCAGCACATTTTGTGCCAATTAAATGACCTTTTTTTTTAAACGTTTGAGTTTATTGAAATATAAAGAGTCAAAGACAGAAAATGGAGAAACAATCTAAGGTTTAAATGACCTTTTTGTAAAATGTATTTTTACTGAAATGCAGCTTGTATTTCATCGTTTTAAAGTTGTTTTATCTGCCAGCCTCGCCCTGCTGTGTCCTCTTCTTTCTTGACTGGGACTGCCCTTCTGGCAGTGAGGGGGCGTTGTGCATCCGCCCCTTAGCGCTGTGAGGAGGAAGTACAAGTACAAGAGGGTGACACGCAGCATGGCTCCTTGGTGTCGGATACAGCATGGCCGGGTGTCTGTCCGCCACCCTCTCTAGCTCCCCCTGCAGGGTACAAGTCTTAAAAAAAGAAGTGGGGGACTCTGACGTCACCACAGGAAGTGACGTCACGAAAGGTGGCTTGCCCCATCAGACTCATTGCCTCCCCTCGCTCACCCCTTAGAAGCGATTGCGTCAGAGAAGCCAGCGCGCGAGCCGCGTTCGGAACGAGCTCCGCTCTCGCCCCAGAGAGGCCAAAGAGTGAATGTGTGGCTCCATTTGCGGCAGTTATCGAGCTCTAGGTAAAATAAGTGGGGGGACGCCGCCCCCCCCATGTGGTGCCCCGACTCGAGCCCTGGGACTCCTCCCCCTCGCTCTGGGTTTGTACTCTTTTTAGGGTGCCCGTTGGCAGCGCCACCGTGATAAGGGCAGCCTGGCTTCGGGTGATGGTGCAAAGCACCGGTCTTGTGTTCAGTAAAGCAATAGATACATCACCAATTCAAACATGCAACCCCGTGCCTTTTCTTTAACCTCTTCTATGCTCATGACGAGCTCAGCTCGTCATGAGGCACAGTGCAGCTGCACTCATGACGAGCTGAGCTCGTTACGGCCGTTGGAACGTTGCACGCAGGGATAATTACCCCGCCGTGCTGAACGTTCGAAAAACGGGTGTGGTTGTGACGAGCTCTGCTCGTCAGGAGTGCAGCTGCACTGTGCCTCATGACGAGCCGAGCTCGTCACAAGCAGAGCGGCGCCGCGCGCGGCCCCCTTGCCCCCACACAGCGGGGGGGAAACACCCCGCAGCGAAGGGGTTAAACAAGTATTTGCAATGCAATCAGTCTCGCCTTTGGGACCCTATAAGTATTTAGCTATGCGGCTCATTCGCCTGGGTGCTGAAACATCTACTATTCTTTAACATAAAGGGAAAGTAAGCACCAAACTACGTGACCTGCCAAGTATGGGAACACATGGATAGAAATATTGCCTTTCAGCGGGAAATGGTATTTCTATGGACTAAAATCTAGAGGATGCTAAAGTGATTCTGGTATTTAATGACCTCTCCTGGTCATTTTCTATCAAGACAGTTAAATAGAGGCAGTTGCCAGAAATATAAAACAAGCATTGGCATAGCTAATAGGTCTCGCCTTTGGGACCTTATAAGTGTTTAGTTATCCAGCACAATATCCTTGGTGCAACAACATCAAGTGTTGCATGGCTAAACACTTATACGGTCACAAAGGCGAGACCTATTGGCTATGCCAATGCTTTTTTTGAGTGAGTGGCTCGTGCAGGTATGCCACTGTGAGGTAGAGATGTGGTGAGAGTGGATGTTGTGGTGGTGGTGGACATGGTGGTAGGGGCCGTGGTGGTGGACATGGTGGTGGATGTGGTGGTGTGTGACGTGGTGGTGGTGTATGTGGTGGTGTTTGACGTGGTGGTGGATGTGACGGTGGTGGATGTGTTGGTGGTGGACGTCGTGGTGGGCGTGGTGTTGGTGGTGGATGTGGTGTTGAAAGATGTGGTGGTGGACATGGTGATGGTGGATGTGGTGGTGGACGTGGTGGTGATGGATGTGGTGGTGGTGGACATGCTGGTGGTGGACCTAGTGGTGGACATGGTGGTGGTGGATGTGGTGGTGGTAGATGTGGTGGAAGTGGATGTGGTGGTGGGGGTGGTGTGGTTCTGAAAATCTGGACCCTATTGTTATCCCAATATCGAGGTCCAATACCCGTGTCACAAAATATTAACGTACCATGACGAATTTAGTGTCCGTGAACCGATAATGATTAGGACATCATTCCTATGTATTTGCGTGACAATCGAGGGTAGCCAACACCCCTAAATCGTAGTTTCCGTCCCAATCCCTTAGACTCCATTTTGTGAACGGCATCCATCTTACGTCTTGCCCTCATGTTAAGTCAATTAAAGGTCGAGCTTGATCCAAAAGGACACGTCCACCTTCCCTGACTTCCCCCTGACCTGTCCAAACTGACTCCATTGCCTTAAGCCAAACCTGTTTGGGCGGCTCCCCGCCCAGTGGCCGAATACGATACTATCGACACATAACATTCCACAAACCATTCACCCCATACAGAACATGCTTTCTACAAACATGCACCTGTCCATACTTCTTCTTTATGGCCAGTTTTATGACTGGGTGGTACCTGCCTTTATTGGTGTTTCATCGATATCTGATGGGAGTCCCCGGATCTTGCTGGGTAATCTGTCACGAACTGGACATCTAAAATGTGGGTTTGCTTACGTGACGCCGCACTTTGTATTATTACAGAAATATGTTTACAGCCATATCATAAACTCAAGAATTCTTGCTTGAAGCCATTATTTCTGTATAAAAGGAGAAGACTGGTTCTGTAAAAACGAACACGTACAGTCTCCTGAGAATACATGACCCGTGTTTGTCGTGCTTCTAGGACACGTGTTACTTGGTAGCTACCAATAAAAACTTGATCTCTGACTGCGACTAGAAGACTCATTGTTTCTGTGGTCCGGAACAAGGGAGAACTCAGAGGTCCTCGGGTGTTGTCCCCTGGCACCACCGGGTTCCTAAAAACCCGGCACCTCAATTGGCGCCCCACGTGGGGCGATATTAAGTGGCGACGGTCCAAGATGTTCGTGAGGAGCTTCGTGTGAAAATTCCGGAGGACGGCCAGCCACTTCAGCGACCCCTGTATGTCGACGTGGTTCCGAAGGTCTTTGCTGCGAGGTTCCCCGCGTCCCGACGGCTACGAAGGACTGCTGCCCTGACTATCGCCTTGTTTTGGACCCAGTGATCCTTGGTAGAGCGAAACGATAGACGAGTCTTCTAGCGACGTCACCGATCTTCAAATACTTCAGTTAAGTATAAGTGGAGCGTCTCCCAGTCCTTAGTTTGTCCTTAGTTTTTGGTATCCTGGAGATACGACTTGATTTGGCACTTGCAAGCCCCAAAGCCGAAGGACTCGTGTTTTCACGAGAAATATCATAATAGATAAACCTTTGAAGTTTGAAGCTAGACTAGTGAGCGAAGATGCCTGGTTTTAGCAGACTTGGAAACTTGTTTTGTCTTGGTTATAATAGGGACTCCCGATTAGAGGATTCGTGTCCGGTTCCTCCAATTGGAACTCCAACGTATGAGCTCTATGTAAAACATGGCGTAGGTCCTATCACATATAATGAAGTGTGGATAAAATACACCCGTAAAGATGGTGTTTTAAAATGGCCCCAATATGGTAGTTTCGACTCAGAAATTCTAGATAACCTAGAGGTCAAACTGTTCAAAAAGAAAGCCCGACCGGCGATGTTTGACTCTTTCCGCTTATGGCGTAAAGAGGCCAAACAAAAGGCAATTAAACTAGAAAAGAAGAATAAGAGGGAAAGGGGTATTTCAGTAATACAAGCCGCAATAACATTTAAAGACAACGAAGAGGATCGAATAAGTGAGCAGTTGCACAGGCAACGTAAAATGGCAATAGATAAATGCTATCCTGTTTTACCATCTCTTCAGCAAGAGACAGTAAAAGAGCGTGAGAAAGATCCATTAATGGCGCATTTGCTGAGTTCGCCACCACCCTATGCGCAAAATGCCACAGCACCTCCGCAACATTTAGTTGCACCTCTGGTAGCTGTTATACCAGCTCCTCTACAGCACTCACCAGCTACTCTTCAGCTGGCTTCTATTTCTCTAGTGCAGCCTCCTCAAGGCTCACCAGTCACATCTACTTCTCCTACTGTTCCTTCTACAACTTCGCCTAGCGCACCTTCTATTTCTTCCGATACTAGTTCTGCGAACGCTTCTGTTTCTGCTTTGCGTGACTCTGTTCTGACACCAGTTATTCCTCCACTTTCACCTTCCGTCTGGCATAAAACGGCCAGCATTATTACTAACATTCCTTCACCACTTTTTCGGTCGCCTAAAACGACCCCTAATACGGGACTAAGACAGTTAGGAAGCCAAATGCCTGATTATCGAGAGAGGGAATGCCTGAATAAGTTAGCACGGAATTGGGCTCTGGATACAGCCAGATATGATGTAGAGTCCGTCATGAACGTTTTCCGTCAATGGGATGAACCGACGCAAAGATATGTTTTTGAACAGATGTGTGTTTTTCTGTGTGAGGATTTGGAAGATGATGGTCAAGAGAACAACTCTCGAGAGTTGTGTAGTATACGATTTAAATTCGGGGAAGGCATGATTGTAGGTCCCAATGTCGACAAAGCAGTTGAGGTATTATTATCATATCGAAGCACAGGTGGTAACTCTGGGTCATCGTCTGAATGTGGTACGTCTAGTAGGAAAAGAGCGAGACAGTACCCCATGAGAGAGGTTCCTCCTGTTTGGAGGGAAGGTGATGCGAATGCTAATCCACCAATTCTGCCCCACTTCCAGCGTGTATGGGTACATGTCCCATGGAAAAGATCGGAAGTATTAGCACTCAAACAGTCACTACCTGACCCTCGTAAGAACCCAACTGGGTATTATAAGGAGTTATCGCAAACTGCAAGCTCATGTATAATGAATTTAGCAGATGTAGACATGTTATTTGGGAACGTTGTTCCACATCCTTTATGGAGCAAGATACGTCATACGGATCACGATCAGGAACTAGGTGACTCATGGGCGAACATTGCGACTACAGATGCTAGACAAGTCGGTGGTTTTAAACCTGAGCCGTTAATAGCTGAACTTCCCGGTAGAATTATAGCGTACATGAAGACAATAATGCCTGAAGTACGCGTAAATTGGGACAAGCTATCAGCATGTAAACAAAAGAAAGATGAGAATGTGTCTGACTTTTTCACGAGATTTGAGGAAACATTCACAGACCACAGTGGCCAAGATATGGCTACCGAGGGTGGCCAAAGATTGTTTGTGGACAAGTTCGTACATAATTTGCTCCCTGAACTATGTAATAAACTAAAAGACTCTGAGAGTGCTTGGGCTGTCTCTACGTCAGCACAGATTTTAGCTACAGCCCAGTACTATGAGAATAGGCGTAAAGACGAGCTAGACAAGGCAGATAAAAAGACGAAAGATTTGAAAACTAAGGTTCTCCTCCAGCAGGCCTATCCGCCTCGCACGGCTAGTCAGCCCGACCATCAACCGCGACAGCAGTATTCGAGGAACGCACAAGGTAACGAGTTTTCCCACCAGCGTCCTACATATGGCCCGAATCAATGTGTGTATTGCAAAGAAGAGGGTCATTTTAAGGATAATTGTCCGGCTCTTGCGCGACGTTTAAACGGTGGTCAAGGTGTAAGGGGGAGAGGTGTTCAACATGCCCCTAGAGGTAGAGGCCGTGGAAATTTCACTCAGAATACAACTTCTTTTCCGCCTCAGAAGTCCATGAATAGCTTTGACCAACAGAATAATTCATCGTCTAAATCAGCTCAGTACTATGCTGACGACTATTACGCTGAACACGAAAATGAGGGTAACGATTGCTAGGACAGCCATGGACAAAGAGAGGGAGTTGTCTCAGTTCCGGTAGATTAGAATGGACCTTATGTCGAGGTAATAGCCTCAGGAGTGTCAGAGCCATTTCTGCTGGATACTGGTGCCACAAAAAGTTCTATCATGCACTTGAAACTTCCTGGCGCACCTTTGTCTGGCGAAATGAATGTCTCAGTAGGTTTCTCTGGCGCCCCTGTTAGAAACCCGATCTCTAGTCCTATATCCCTTTCTGTTGGCCCATGCGAATTAGAAGCACCCCTCATTTTGACAACAGGTTGTGGTGAAAATTTGTTAGGTTTGGATTTACTAAAAAGGTTATATGCGACTTTGTACTGTTCTCCCTCGGGAGTACAACTTACTTTAGGCAAGAAGGTCATTTCTTCGATGTATTTATCAAAGGAAAATATTCCAACTGAATTATTGTCACTTCCTGATATACTCTGGGCTAATGGTTCTAATGATGTAGGTCGTTTGGAGATAACACCATATGTCATAATGTTGAAAGCCGACGTTAGGTTGCCACGTATTCCCCAATACAAAATATCTAGCGAATGCGAAAAAGCGTTGTTGAAAATTGTTCATGATTTAATTGATAAAGACGTCATCGAAGAAACGACAGGAAATGTCTGTAACAGTCCGGTTTTGCCCGTCTTAAAACGTACTGATCCTTCACAACCCCCTGTGTATAGGTTCGTGATCGACCTCAGAGAAGTAAACAAGATAGTTATCCCACAGTTTCCAGTCGTCCCCGACATTACTGCTTTATTGACAATGGTTCCAGCTTCAGCAAATTGGTTCTCGGTGATTGACCTGAAGAACGCTTTCTTCAGTATCCCGATTGCCGAGGAGAGTAGAGATATTTTCGGATTTAATTTAGGAGGACGAAGCTTCCGCTTCAAGTGCGCTCCTCAAGGCTACTGCGAAAGCCCATCCATATTCAGTCAGGCCCTGAAAACACAACTAGACACGATTGTTCTACAAAGTGGTTCAACTCTGATTCAGTACGTAGACGATCTGCTGATCGCTGCGGACACTGAAGAAATGTGCAAGAAAGCTACGTTATCATTATTGCATCACTTATGTGACATGAAGCACAAAGTCTCCCTTTCCAAACTACAATTTTGCCGACAAGAAGTAACCTACTTAGGTCACGTCTTGTCGAAGGAGGGAAGGAGACTGACACCAGAAAGAATACAGGCAATTGCAGAACTAAGTGCCCCAAGGACACAGAGAGAAGTTTGAGCTTTTTTGGGCATTACATCGTACTGTAGACAATGGATACCGAATTTCTCACTGCTAGCTAAACCCTTGCTGGCACTACTCCGTAAAGATACGCCCAATCCTATGCCCTGGTCTGAAGATTGTCAGACGAGTTTTCACAAGTTGCGTGATGCATTGTGTTCAGCCCCTGTGTTGGGAAACCCCAACTACAGTAAGCCTTTCACATTATATGCCCATTAGAAGGAAGGCTGTGCATTATCAGTCTTAACACAACATTTTGGGAACAGACAGCGCCCATGCGCGTATTTTTCGGCAACTCTGGATCCTGTGGCTAAGGCACTACCAAGTTGTCTGAGGGCTACCGCAGCAGCAGCTGTCTGCATTCGACAATCCGCTGGATTAGTCATGAATAATACTCTGATCGTTATGGTTCCGCACGCAGTAGACATTTTACTAAACAGGACGAAGACACAACACCTTACTAGCGCTCGACTATCCAGTTACGAACTGACGTTGCTAGCAAGCCACATCCACATAAAGAGGTGTGATACACTGAATCCCGCAACGTTATTACCCATTCCGACAGGAACAGACAAGAGTGATAAACATGACTGCTGCTTTAGGACAGAAGAAGAGACAAAAGGGAGAGTAGACTTACAGGACACTCCCCTTCCTGAATGCAATGATACTTTATGGGTTGACGGTTCATGTTTCAAGTTACCGAATGGTGATACGACTGCCGCATATGCTGTAACAACATTACACACCATTATAGAGACCGCACGTATTTCCAACAACTCTGCACAAGCTGCGGAAATTATTGCACTTACCAGAGCATGCGTGTTAGCAAAAGGAAAGCGAGTGAATGTGTACACAGACAGCCAATACGCCTTTGGCGTGACTCACAGTTTTGGGAGATTATGGCGTGAACGTGGTTTCCTTACCTCACATGGTGCAAAGATACAACATGGTCAGCTAGTTAATGAGCTCCTTGAGTCACTGACCATGCCACTACAAGTTGCCATTATGAAATGCAGTGCACACAAGAAAATTCAAGACGATATTGGCCGCGGGAATGCATTTGCAGACGAGGTTGCGAAAGAGACCGCAAGGGACACGATGAGTCGAATGTATGTTGCGGGTCCCGCTAGATGTACTGCTGATGTGGGAATGTGTGAGGACACCATTGAAAGCATAAAATGCATACAAGCTGAGGCAACTGAGAATGAGTTGAATGAATGGAGAGAAAGTAAGGGTGGATTGGATGCGAATGGTTGTTGGGTCGAATTATCGGAACACCAGCGATGGCTACTACCTAATGCATACGTACTTGTAGTAGTAACAATGGCTCACGGCATGGCACACATCAGTTCGAAAGGAATATGTAAGCTATTGGCCCCAGTATGGCAGAATAGCAATATCCCAAAATATGCAGAAAATGTGGTCAGAAACTGTATGATATGCCTAAAACACAATCCCGGTAAAGGAACTCCAACTCCAGCTGGTCCCTTTGCGCCTCCTACGTATCCGTTCGAGGTTTTGCAGCTCGATTTCATTCACATGGAAAGGTGCAACAATCTAAAGTATGTGCTCGTTGTTGTTTGCGCTTTTTCAAGGTGGGTGGAAGCGTACCCCCATAAAGACAATACTGCTATGACAACTGCCAAAGCCCTTGTCAAAGAGTTCTTCCCGAGATTCGGTATGCCTAGAATTGTCTGGAGTGATAATGGAAGTGAATTCATAGGACGAGTGATGAAGAGAGTGTGTGAGTGTCTAGGCATACACCAGAAATTCCACGCTGCAAATCACCCCCAATCAGCTGGATTAGTAGAGTGCTACAATGGCACTTTGAAACTCAAGCTAGCCAAGATCCAAGCCAGTACAGGTCTTAAATGGCCTGACGCCTTGCCCCTAGCACTCTTGTCAACTAGGATGACCGTCCATTCCAGATTAGGTCTTAGCCCCCACGAGATAGTGTTTGGCCGCCCAGCCAACGTCTGGGGCGTGCCAAGACCAAAGAAACTCCATGAAATAGAACACCCCGTACTGCTTGATTATTTGTGCGAATTGACAGCTAAATTGCGTGTTTTACACCAACAGGTTCACAGTTCCTCTCCGCCAGCCTCTGACGATCCAGGTCATACCATCGAACCCGGCTCGTGGGTCCTGGTGCGGAACTTCCAGCGCACCAACAACGGACAGCCGAGGTGGACCGGACCATACCTGGTACTTCTTTCCACGAGATCAGCGGTTCGGGTGGACGGCAAAAAGAACTGGGTGCATGGGACCCATTGCAAATGGGTCCCTCTGCCCCTTCCATACGACCGGTGGGTCGATAAAGGACTTGCCGACTCTAAGACTGAATCCGTACCTCATTTCATCCCTTTCAGCGATGCACGTTTAAAAGAGACTGGTACCGAAAAGGAGAGTGATCGTATTTTGCAAGGACGTGTGTCACCATCTATGCAATTGGACACTACCGAACCTAAGACATTGTTTAAAGACCACACCATACCTGAGAAGCGACGATATGACCTGAGATCCAGCCCCAGAGACTAATAAAACCTTGATCTAATGTGATTTCCCTTTTCCCCCAAGAACTATTTTTTATCTTCCAGCTCTCTCGCCCCAGGGAACTAGCTCATTTTTGATTTTCGAACCGCCATCCGGTTCCGCTGCTAGGGTCGCGGTTGAAGTGTCGGGAGTGCAACCAAGGAAGTTTTAGGTCCACGGTTCTGGTTGGTCCGAGGGAGTCACCCCGGACCGAACAGAGCGCGCTCCCTTGCAGAATCGACCTACCACCGCGGGCAGCAAGTAGAGGATGGAGTTTCCAAGGGTAGAGAGACCTGTCAAGCTTACGAACTTTGAAAAACAATTGTGTACTATACTGTCCAAGAAAACATTTTTAATATTATGTGTTCTAATGCTGTGTAGCACTGTGATGCTTTTGATTGGTTATGCTCTATTCGTATTTCAAGTCTCCCTACTCTCAAATGACACTCTGCCGACGCCTTCTCCCACTCTCTCCCCATATTCTTTTCACCCTCTACCTGAACACGAGTCTGCCAGAAGGCTCGAATTTGTGAATAACTCTTTCATCCAACTCCTACACCAACACCAGTCTATAATGAACACATCAAACTGTTGGATATGCGGACTCATGCCGCACACGACGGATAAGGGTATCCCATACTTCATCCTGCCATTTAGTTATTATGGTTCTCTGTGGGCTTTTCAGACCATGTTCCTATTTGCCCTAGAACCATACCCGACCCGTTCCACTGAAAGCGATTCCAGTAACAAGGCACTAATAGCAGGGATAAGAAATATGAGTAGAGAGTTCGACACATATCTGACTATCCCCAAAGATGAACTGACTCCATACACTCGTTGGAACGTAACCAAACATGGCGTTTACCTGATCAAGAGCCAGGCAGCAAAGAAATCCCGCCCAGTTTGGATAGTGCCCCACCGAGGTCACCTATGTTTACAAGGTATTGGTAGAGATCCCACTGCACAGCTAGGAAAGAGCATTTGCACAGAAACATATGTGCTCGCCTCCCGAACTTCCCCTATACTCTTAGCAGCCAAAGGCACGTATTTCGTCTGCCACGACCAAGCCTATACATGGTTACCCCCTGACTTCTCAGGCACGTGCTTCATCTCATTTCTGCTGCCTCCTACCTACACGGCCCAAGCAGATTACCATCGGACAAGGACAGCTAGAGGTGTCGTGAGTAAAGACGACACCGCGGGTCAGGAATTCGCTGACTTCGCAAAAGGTTTTCTGCCATTTTGGGGGCCTATGGTGAACAGCAGGAATATTCGCCAGTTAGCAAGGATAGTTGAATCCGCCGTGACTACAACGGCCGGAGCACTTGGCAATTTGACAACCGAGCTTCAGTCGGATCGACTTATGACCCTTCAGAACCGAATTGCCCTTGATATCATACTCGCCGATCGTGGTGGTGTGTGTAGAGTCATCCAATCCAGTTGTTGCATATTCATCCCTGATAATGCACCGACAGTATACCAGGCCATCTCTAAACTACATGAAATATCTGGTTCCCTTCACGTTGAGAAAGGGGATTGGTCCTTGCTAGGGTGGTTCTGGGGACTGATCGCTGCCTGGGGATGGAAAACGCTAATCTTCATTGGGATGATCTTAACACTTTTGTTTATGTTCTGCCTATGTGTCCAGTGCGCTCCTGCACTCTGTGGCCTCTGTGCTACTTCATGTGTACGGAAGCCTGCGTCAAGGGACGAACTAAGCAACAGGATGATGTTACAGCAGCATCTCGACGAATTCCTTCATACAGAGTTGGACTCGGATTAACATGAGTTATTGCCTTACATAAGGGCAAAAGGATGGTCTGTGGTTCTGAAAATCTGGACCCTATTGTTATCCCAATATCGAGGTCCAATACCCGTGTCACAAAATATCAACGTACCATGACGAATTTAGTGTCCGTGAACCGATAATGATTAGGACATCATTCCTATGTATTTGCGTGACAATCGAGGGTAGCCAACACCCCTAAATCGTAGTTTCCGTCCCAATCCCTTAGACTCCATTTTGTGAACGGCATCCATCTTACGTCTTGCCCTCATGTTAAGTCAATTAAAGGTCGAGCTTGATCCAAAAGGACACGTCCACCTTCCCTGACTTCCCCCTGACCTGTCCAAACTGACTCCATTGCCTTAAGCCAAACCTGTTTGGGCGGCTCCCCGCCCAGTGGCCGAATACGATACTATCGACACATAACATTCCACAAACCATTCACCCCATACAGAACATGCTTTGTACAAACATGCACCTGTCCATACTTCTTCTTTATGGCCAGTTTTATGACTGGGTGGTACCTGCCTTTATTGGTGTTTCATCGATATCTGATGGGAGTCCCCGGATCTTGCTGGGTAATCTGTCACGAACTGGACATCTAAAATGTGGGTTTGCTTACGTGACGCCGCACTTTGTATTATTACAGAAATATGTTTACAGCCATATCATAAACTCAAGAATTCTTGCTTGAAGCCATTATTTCTGTATAAAAGGAGAAGACTGGTTCTGTAAAAACGAACACGTACAGTCTCCTGAGAATACATGACCCGTGTTTGTCGTGCTTCTAGGACACGTGTTACTTGGTAGCTACCAATAAAAACTTGATCTCTGACTGCGACTAGAAGACTCATTGTTTCTGTGGTCCGGAACAAGGGAGAACTCAGAGGTCCTCGGGTGTTGTCCCCTGGCACCACCGGGTTCCTAAAAACCCGGCACCTCAGTGGATGTGGTGGTGGAAGTGGTGGATGTGGTGGTGGATGTGGTGGAGGACATGGTGGTGGTGGTGGATGTGGTGGTGGTGGACATGGTGGTATACATGCTGAACATGGTGGATGTGGATGTGTTGGTGCTGGAGGGTGTGGTGGTGGTGGACGTGGCAGTAGTGGACATGGTGGTGGTGGACTTGGTGGTGGTGGACTTGGTGGAGGTGGACCTGGTGGTGGATGTGGTGGCGATGGATGTGGTGGTGGACATGGTGGTGGTGGATGTGGTGGTGGACATGGCGGTGGCCATGGTGGTGAATGTGGTGGTGATGGAAGTGTTTGACGTGGTGGACTTGGTGGTGGTGATGGATGTGGTGGTGGCCATGGTGTGTGGACATGGTGGTGATGGACGTGGTGGACGTGGTGGTGGACATGGTGGTGGTGGACGTGGTGGCGGTGGTGGTGAACATGGTGGTGTTGGACATGGTGGTGGACATGGTGGATGTGGTGGTGGACGTGGTGGTGGACATGGTGGATGTGGTGGTGGTGGACGTGGTGGTGGTGGACATGGTGGTGGTGTTGGACGTGGTGGTGGATGTGGTGGAGGTGGTGGTGGAGGACGTGTTGGTGGTGTACGTGGTGGTGTTTGACGTGGTGGTGGACATGGTGGTTGATGTTGTGGTGGAGATGGTGGTGGTGGTGGTAGACGTGATGTTCAAATAGCTGGCACATTTGCTGTTAGGATCCACACAGTATGGATCCTAACTGTAAATTCTAGTGGTGGTCCACTACCACGTCCACCACCACCAGAATTTACAAAGAGTTTTGCTCAAAAATAGACAGATAGCGCCACCATGTGTTAAGCTGTCATAAACACTTGATGATGTATATACGTAAGTGCTGGTGCCAAGCATTGGCAAACACAGGCACAAATTAAGTAATTGCTGTGTGTTGTCCCCCCATCCCTTGTGTCTCGACTGCTTTCTCCTTTATGTTTCAAACCTTTATCAGCTTCACTGTTCCTTCTCACAGACTGCCCCCATTTATGCATTCACCCATTCATTCAGTCATGCACCCCTGCACTTTTCCACGAATTAATTCATTCCCTCACCTGTCACTGCCCCTTGTCTATGCACTGCCAATTGTCTCACACCGCTCTTTTTGCTTGTAAGAATGCCATTGTCAGAAACACTGTGTGACATATGTTGTGCCCTAAAATATTACCCTGTTAGGTGTAGAATTTTTATTATTAACTCACTGGGGGCAGTGGCGTCACTAGGGGGGTGCGGGGGGTGCGGACCGCACCGGCTGACTCCCTCACATGGGGGTGACACCATCTGGTTGCGCCCCCCCCCAGCAGGCCTCTGTACATGGCACCCCGTGCACCGCACCCGAAGGCCTCGGAGAGACTCGATCCGCTTTAAAAACAACAGCGAACCGAGATATTTTCTCACCTATTCGAATAAAAATGTTCTCATTAGTTAAAGTTTGAAAAGTGTAGTAATGAGGGGCCCCCGCCATTTATATGGAAAAAGACACGGGAGTAAGACAGAGAGAGAGAGGGAGCTAGACAGAGACAGAGGGAGCTAGAGGGAGCTAGACAGAGACAGAGGGAGCTAGAGGGAGCTAGACAGAGAGAGGGAGCTAGAGGGAGTAAGACAGAGAGAGGGGGAGTCAGAGGGAGCTAGAGGGAGCAAGAGAGAGAGAGAGGGAGCTAGACAGAGAGAGGGAGCTAGAGGGAGTAAGATAGAGAGAGAGGGAGCTAAAGGGAGTAAGACAGAGAGAGAGGGAGCTAGAGGGAGTAAGAGAGAGAGAGGGAGCTAGAGGGAGGAAGACAGAGAGAGGAGCTAGAGGGAGTACGACAGAGAGAGAGGGAGCTAGAGGGAGTAAGACCGAGAGAGAGGGAGACAGAGGTAGCTAGAGGGAGCAAGAGAGAGGGAGCTAGAGGGAGCTAGACAGAGAGAGGGAGCTAGAGGGAGTAAGACAGAGAGAGAGGGAGCTAGAGAGAGTAAGACAGCGAGAGAGGGAGCTAGACAGAGAGAGGGAGCTAGAGGGAGTAAGATAGAGAGAGAGGGAGCTACAGGGAGCTTGAGCGAGCAAGACAGAGAGAGAGGGAGCTAGAGGGAGTAAGAGAGAGAGAAGGAGCTAGAGGGAGCAAGACAGAGAGAGGGAGCTAGACAGAGAGAGGGAGCTAGAGGGATTAAGATATAGAGAGAGGGAGCAAGACAGAGGGAGAGGGAGCTAGAGGGAGTAAGAGAGAGAGAGGGAGCTAGAGGGAGCTAGACAGAGAGAGGGAGCTAGAGGGAGTAAGACAGAGAGAGAGGGAGCTAGAGGGAGTAAGACAGAGAGAGGGAGACAGAGGGAGCCAGAGGGAGCAAGACAGAGAGAGAGGGAGCTAGACAGAGAGAGGGAGTAAGACAGAGAGAGAGTGAGCTAGAGGGCTCTTGACAAAGAGAGGGAGCTAGAGGGAGTAAGAGAGAGGGGGAGCTAGAGGGAGCAAGACAGAGTGAGAGGGAGCTAGAGGGAGTAAGAGAGAGGGGGAGCTAGAGGGAGCAAGACAGAGTGAGAGGGAGCTAGAGGGAGTAAGACAGAGAGAGCTAGAGGGAGCAAGACAGAGAGAGAGGGGGCTACAGGGAGTAAGAGAGAGAGAGGGAGCTAGAGGGAGTAAGAGAGAGAGCGGGAGCTAGAGGGAGTAAGAGAGAGAGTGGTAGCTAGAGAGAGTAAGACAGAGAGAGGGAGCTAGAGGGAGTAAGACAGAGAGAGAGGGGGCAAGAGGGAGTAAGACAGAGAGAGAGGGAGCTAGAAGGAGTAAGAGAGGGAGAGAGGGAGCTAGATGGAGCAAGACAGAGAGAGGGAGCTAGAGGGAGTAAGACAGAGAGAGAGGGACCTAGAGGGAGTAAGACAGAGAGAGGGAGCTAGAGGGAGCTAGACAGAGAGAGGGAGCTAGAGGGAGCAAGACAGAGAGAGGGAGCTAGAGGGAGTAAGACAGAGAGAGAGGGACCTAGAGGGAGTAAGACAGAGAGAGGGAGCTAGAGGGAGCTAGACAGAGAGAGGGAGCTAGAGGGAGTAAGACAGAGAGAGAGGGAGACAGAGGGAGACAGAGGGAGCTAGAGGGAGTAAGACAGAGAGAGGGAGCTAGAGGGAGCTAGACAGAGAGAGGGAGCTAGAGGGAGTAAGACAGTACCTAGCACCGTACATTTCCGACAGAGGTGGTCCATGCGGTAAGTCATGAGGGGGTGACACCATGAGTTACCCGCACCGGGTGACACCAACCCCAGTGACGCCACTGACTGGGGGTGATATTTTGATAGATGGTATTTACAATAAAATATTTATATTGGTCAATATTCTGACAACGTTATTGGAGTATCGTAACCTACCCTCAGTTAGTCAACTTCAAACCCCCACCCTTGCCTCTCACACGAAGTCTCTGCCCATTTATTCATTCACTCAATCATCCAGCTGACCAACCCGATAGCACCTCTATATAAGTATACGATGTACATTGTTTTTATCAGCTCAAAAGGTGTTCACTCGCGCCAGATCTATTGAAGAAGTCCTTGCCCTCGTTATAGACCACAACTACTGACTTTGCCAATGCTTGTTTTTGTAATCTCAGTTCCTTTCGGATGCAAGCACACACAGCACCTTCAGTCAGAGATGCTCCTCTTGACATTAAAATGTTCGATGCAATGTGCCCTGCTGCAACTGGAAATAGCTTTTGCTATATCAATATATAACATAAAATAGAGCTAAACTTGGAGTCACAATCACACACACCCGCGGGAGCAGCAGGCGCATTATCCTACTATACTAAATACCAGGTATTGGAGTCTGTGACTTGTAATGTATGCACATGTCACTACAGAACACACTCTGCCTCCTAGGCAATGCGATTGGCATCAAACCTGCAGGTGGAACCGAAGAAATAGACTTAGAAAAGCCAATTCGGAACAGTACATTTTCTGAGAGTTTAACATTAAACTTTAGGATAACTTAGGGGCATATTATCTAAGAATTGCGCTAAATACGGTTAGCGCTCAAAATCCTATCGCCGTCTTTCGCCGATTTGCATCAGCCAGTTAGCGGCGTATTATCAATGCTCAGCTAACAGGTGATGTCCAAACCGGCGATAGACGGTGATAGTGAACATTAGCGAGGGAAAACAAGCGATGTTTTCACGCGCTAATGTTCACCTTGTGAATATGGGGGTAGATTCAGCATTGCAATCCACCCACCCATGGAAAGTATGGGTAAGGGCCAAAAATAGCAGGAGTTGGGAGACCTGCGATTTTGTCTCCCAACGCCTGTCACAGGCCACCTTGAAAATTATGCGTTCCCACCTCCAACTACATTTTACATGTAGTTGGACGTGGGAACGCCCACTTTGCATGTCATTAGCGATGTTTATCGCTGACATGCAAAGTGGGGCGGTATGAGGTTGAGGCAGGCGTTAGCATGCCCTTGTTAATAGGGCGCTAGAAGTATCGCCGCTTTCTTGGCACAATTCGCTGAAAAAGTGGCGATACTTCACCTTGAAAATATGGCCCTTAAAGAGCAGAATGTATAATGGCTTTATTGAGTGGGTATAACATGCGCGTTTTAGTGGATGTATGACGTTACAATGCACACTTTTACAACGCATTCCTTTACAGCGCATTTTTTACAACACAACACCCATTACAACGCATTCCATTACAACGCATGCCATTACAACGAAATTGTAAAAACTACATTTACAATGCATACCATTACAACGCATAACATTACATGTTTGGTAAGTATTGGATAGTGTAGGGGTAAAATTACTATTCTAACTCCAGGGGGTGCAACAGTAGGATAAGTGTTGGATGGTAATGGTATGGTTGTAATGGTATGCTTTGTAATGACTGAGTTGTAATGACATGCGTTGTAGTGGTGTGCGTTGTAGTATCATGCGTTGTAATGGTTGCGTTGTAAATGCATGCGTTGTAATGGATGTTGTGTTGTAAAAGTTTCGCTGTAATGGTAGTGCGTTGTAAAAGTTGCGTTGTAAAGGTTGTTTCCCCGGTTTAGTCAGTAAAAAAACCAGCTTAAGCTTTGAATATTAAAAGTAATATATTGTGCAGTCTTTGTGCAGTCTCTGGGTATTCCCTGGGAAGTCTCTGGGCAGTCTCTGGGCAGTCCCTGGGCAGTCTCTGGGCAGTCCCTGGGCAGTCTCTGGGCAGTCCCTGGGCAGTCTCTGGGCAGTCTCTGGTGGTCTCTGGTGGTCTCTGGGCAGTCTCTGGGCAGTCCCTGGGCAGTCTCTGTGCAGTCTATGGTGGTCTCTGGGCAGTCTCTGGGCAGTCCCTGGGCAGTCTCTGGGTAGTCCCTGGGCAGTCCCTGTGCAGTCTCTGTGCAGTCTCTGGGCAGTCCCTGGGTAGTCCATGGGCAGTCTATGGGCAGTCTCTGTGCAGTCTCTGGGCAGTCTCTGTGCAGTCTCTGGGCAGTCTCTGCGCAGTCTCTGGGCAGTCCCTGGGTAGTCCATGGGCAGTCCCTGGGCAGTCCCTGGGCAGTCTTTGGGTAGTCTCCGCGCAGTCTCTGGGCAGTCCCTGGGTAGTCCATGGGCAGTCCCTGGGCAGTCCCTGGGCAGTCTCTGTGCAGTCTCTGGGTAGTCCCTGGGTGTTAGAAGGGGCAATCTCCGAGGGCCAGGTTGTGCTCACCCAGACACCCCAAGATCCACCTCTCCCACAGAACTTGCCGAGTCTTGATTGTGAGGTCCTCGCCGGGGAGGCCTTTGGGTTTGGGATCGTACACACTGAGCTCACACCACACTACGAACAGACACTACACCGTTGGATTTTAGGAACAAGTTCTTTATATAAGCAAATAACGAAGGAAGCACTCTTATATACACAGTGGCCACAGGACCACAAAGTCTCGGAGGATTCGGGAAGAGGGAAGTGGGACAGTCTTTTAGTCTCTGGGTCAGTACGAGGCGTACCCTACGCACAGCTCTCAATCCTCGAGCTGGGGGGTACGGGATGGTGGTCGTACTGGTTGCCTCACCTTCGTCGAGTCGGCTTGGTCGTGATGGTGGTCTCGCTGGTCCAGCCGGACCAGAGTACTCCTCGAGCCGCGACGAGGTCAGCAGGGCTCGATCGGGAGGGGTTCGTGAGAGCCGCGACAGCGTCAGCAGGGCTCGGGTGGTCTTAGAGGTCGAGCCGCGACAGCATCAGCAGGGCTCGGATGGTCTTAGAGGTCGAGCCGCGACAGCGTCAGCAGGGTTCCGATGGTCTTAGAGGTCGAGCAGCGACAGCGTCAGCAGGGCTCCGGTGGTCTTAGAGATCGAGCCGCGACAGCGTCAGCAGGGCTCCGATGGTTCAGTTCCTTAAGGCGGAGAAGGAGCCGCGACAGCGTCAGCAGGGCTCAGAGGTTCCAGAGGAGTCTTCTTAGGGTCAGCCGCGATCAGATCAGCAGGCTTCAGGTCCAAGATACAACTGCCCGCTAGTTGTCGGGCGGGCCCAGTTATAGTCCTTTGGCTCTTTGATCTCCGGACCCTCGCAGGCAGAGGTCTCCGGCCCTGGGGGCTGGTCGTTGGCGAGGTCCGGCGGTCGGCTCTTTGATCCCTTTGAAAGATGGGTCCGGGAATTCCCAGACGCCCAGCGGGTCTGGAGCCAGCACTCGGGGAGGCCAGAGGGGTGATCGAAACTGGCCCACAGGGGAGGGCCAAAGGTGTGACAGAAACCAGCCCCTCAGGGGAGGCCGGAGGTGCCATCGAAACTCCCTGGCTTATCTCACTCGGGGAGCCCTTTACCCCCCAGCCGGGACTGGCGCGCCTTTGGAGTCTGGGCTTCGCTGGGGCCGGGGTCACGCTAGGCCTAGGGAGACAGGGATGTCGGGAAGGGAAGATGGCGTCCGGGCCTTGTGGGGCAGGTATGGTTAGGCGCTCGGAGCCGGGCGAGGAGCGGGAAAGGCAGGCCTGGTCAAGGGTCTCGGGGGATCTAGGCGTCACTGGGTAGGACGACCAGGCTCGGGTTGCAGGCTACACTAACGGGGTGGCCGTGCAGGGGACTCGGGGTACAGGCCTACGCTCACAGGGTGTGGAGGGACAGAGGTGAACCACGCCACGAGGCCGGGTCCAACACGGGGCAGTCTCTGGGCAGTCTCTG
The DNA here is from genome assembly GCF_964261635.1 of Lissotriton helveticus. Classification (NCBI taxonomy): domain Eukaryota; kingdom Metazoa; phylum Chordata; class Amphibia; order Caudata; family Salamandridae; genus Lissotriton; species Lissotriton helveticus. The sequence continues at coordinate 17,795,675 of NC_136063.1, read as the reverse complement.
TGCAGTCTCTGGGCAGTCCCTTGGCAGTCCATGGGCAGTCCCTGGGCAGTCCCTGGGCAGTCCCTGGGCAGTCTCTGGTGGTCTCTGGGCAGTCTCTGCGCAGTCCCTGGGCAGTCTCTGGGCAGTCTCTGGGCAGTCTCTGGGCAGTCTCTGGGCAGTCCCTGGGTAGTCCATGGCCAGTCTCTGGGCAGTCTCTGGGCAGTCTCTGGTGGTCTCTGGGTAGTCCATGGGCAGTCTCTGGTGGTCTCTGGGCAGTCTCTGGGCAGTCTCTGGGCAGTCTCTGGTGGTCTCTGGTGGTCTCTGGGTAGTCCATGGGCAGTCTCTGGTGGTCTCTGGGCAGTCTCTGGGCAGTCTCTGGGCAGTCTCTGGGCATTCCCTGGGAAGTCTCTGGGCAGTCTAAGGGCAGTCTCTGGTGGTCTCTGGGCAGTCTCTGGGCAGTCTCTGGGCAGTCTCTGGGCATTCCCTGGGCAGTCTCTGGGCAGTCTCTGGTGGTCTCTGGGTAGTCCATGGGCAGTCTCTGGGCATTCCCTGGGCAGTCTCTGGGCAGTCTCTGGTGGTCTCTGGGCAGTCTCTGGGCAGTCTCTGGGCAGTCTCTGGGCAGTCTCTGGGCAGTCTCTGGTGGTCTCTGGGCAGTCTCTGGGCAGTCTCTGGGCAGTCTCTGGGCATTCCCTGGGCAGTCTCTGGGCAGTCTCTGGTGGTCCCTGGGCAGTCTCTGGGCAGTCTCTGGGCATTCCCTGGGCAGTCTCTGGTGGTCTCTGGGCAGTCTCTGGGCAGTCTCTGGGCAGTCTCTGGGCAGTCTCTCGGCATTCCCTGGGCAGTCTCTGGGCAGTCTCTGGTGGTCTCTGGGCAGTCTCTGGGCAGTCTCTGGGCAGTCTCTGGGCAGTCCCTGGGCAGTCTCTTGTGGTCTCTGGGTTGTCCATGGGCAGTCTCTGTGCAGTCTCTTGGCAGTCTCTGTGCAGTCTCTTAGCAGTCCCTGGGCAGTCCCTGGGCAGTCTCTGGTGGTCTCTGGGCAGTCTCTGGTGGTCTCTGGGCAGTCTCTGGGCAGTCTCTGGGCAGTCTCTGGGCAGTCTCTGGGCAGTCTCTGGTGGTCTCTGGGCAGTCTCTGGGCAGTCTCTGGGCATTCCCTGGGCAGTCTTTGTGCAGTCTCTGGGTATTCCCTGGGAAGTCTCTGGGCAGTCTCTGGGCAGTCTATGGGCAGTCTCTGTGCAGTGTCTGGGCAGTCTCTGTGCAGTCTCTGGGCAGTCTCTGCGCAGTCTCTGGGCAGTCCCTGGGTAGTCCATGGGTAGTCCCTGGGCAGTCTCTGTGCAGTCTCTGTGCAGTCTCTGGGCAGCCCCTTGGCAGTCCATGGGCAGTCCCTGGGCAGTCCCTGGGCAGTCCCTGGGCAGTCTCTGCGCAGTCCCTGGGCAGTCTCTGGGCAGTCTCTGGGCAGTCTCTGGGCAGTCTCTGGGCAGTCCCTGGGTAGTCCATGGGCAGTCTCTGGGCAGTCTCTGGGCATTCCCTGGGCAGTCTTTGTGCAGTCTCTGGGTATTCCCTGGGAAGTCTCTGGGCAGTCTCTGGGCAGTCCCTGGGCAGTCTCTGGGCAGCCCCTGGGCAGTCTCTGGTGGTCTCTGGGTAGTCCATGGGCAGTCTCTGGTGGTCTCTGGGCAGTCTCTGGGCAGTCTCTGGGCAGTCTCTGGGCATTCCCTGGGCAGTCTCTGGGCAGTCTCTGGTGGTCTCTGGGCAGTCTCTGGGCAGTCTCTGGGCATTCCCTGGGCAGTCTCTGGGCAGTCTCTGGTGGTCTCTGGGTAGTCCATGGGCAGTCTCTGGGCATTCCCTGGGCAGTCTCTGGGCAGTCTCTGGTGGTCTCTGGGCAGTCTCTGGGCAGTCTCTGGGCAGTCTCTGGGCAGTCTCTGGGCAGTCTCTGGTGGTCTCTGGGCAGTCTCTGGGCAGTCTCTGGTGGTCTCTGGGCAGTCTCTGGGCAGTCTCTGGGCAGTCTCTGGGCATTCCCTGGGCAGTCTCTGGGCAGTCTCTGGTGGTCTCTGGGCAGTCTCTGGGCAGTCTCTGGGCATTCCCTGGGCATTCCCTGGGCAGTCTCTGGTGGTCTCTGGGCAGTCTCTGGGCAGTCTCTGGGCAGTCTCTGGGCAGTCTCTGGGCAGTCTCCAGGCAGTCTCTGGGCATTCCCTGGGCAGTCTCTGGGCAGTCTCTGGGCAGTCTCTGGGCAGTCTCTGGGCAGTCCCTGGGCAGTCTCTGGTGGTCTCTGTGCAGTCCATGGGCAGTCTCTGTGCAGTCTCTTGGCGGTCTCTGTGCAGTCTCTTGGCAGTCCCTGGGCAGTCCCTGGGCAGTCTCTGGTGGTCTCTGGGCAGTCTCTGGTGGTCTCTGGGCAGTCTCTGGGCAGTCTCTGGGCATTCCCTGGGCAGTCTCTGGGCAGTCTCTGGTGGTCTCTGGGCAGTCTCTGGGCAGTCTCTGGGCAGTCTCTGGGCATTCCCTGGGCAGTCTCTGGTGGTCTCTGGGCAGTCTCTGGGCAGTCTCTGGGCAGTCTCTGGGCAGTGTCTGGTGGTCTCTGGGTAGTCCATGGGCAGTCTCTGGTGGTCTCTGGGCAGTCTCTGGGAAGTCTCTGGGCAGTCTCTGGGCAGTCTCTGGGTAGTCCATGGGCAGTCTCTGGTGGTCTCTGGGCAGTCTCTGGGCAGTCTCTGGGCATTCCCTGGGCAGTCTCTGGGCAGTCTCTGGTGGTCTCTGGGCAGTCTCTGGGCAGTCTCTGGGCAGTCTCTGGGCATTCCCTGGGCAGTCTCTGTGCAGTCTCTGGGCAGTCTCTACGCAGTCTCTGGGCAGTCCCTGGGTAGTCCATGGGTAGTCACTGGGCAGTCTCTGTGCAGTCTCTGGGCAGTCTCTGGGCAGTCTCTGGGCAGTCTCTGGGCAGTCTCTGGTGGTCTCTGGGCAGTCTTTGGGCAGTCTCTGTGCAGTCTCTGGGCAGTCTCTGGGCATTCCCTGGGCAGTCTCTGGGCAGTCTCTGGTGGTCTCTGGGCAGTCTCTGGGCAGTCTCTGGGCAGTCTCTGGGCAGTCTCTGGGCATTCCCTGGGCAGTCTCTGGTGGTCTCTGGGCAGTCTCTGGGCAGTCTCTGGGCAGTCTCTGGGCAGTCTCTGGGCAGTCTCTGGGCAGTCTCTGGTGGTCTATGGGTTGTCCATGGGCAGTCTCTGTGCAGTCTCTTGGCAGTCTCTGTGCAGTCTCTTGGCAGTCCCTGGGCAGTCCCTGGGCAGTCTCTGGTGGTCTCTGGGCAGTCTCTGGTGGTCTCTGGGCAGTCTCTGGGCAGTCTCTGGGCAGTCTCTGGTGGTCTCTGGGCAGTCTCTGGGCAGTCTCTGGGCAGTCTCTGGGCAGTCTCTGGGCAGTCTCTGGGCAGTCCCTGGGCAGTCTCTGGGCAGTCCCTGGGAAGTCTCTGGGCAGTCTCTGGGCAGTCTCTGGTGGTCTCTGGTGGTCTCTGGTGGTCTCTGGGCAGTCTCTGGGCAGTCCCTGGGCAGTCTCTGGGCAGTCTCTGGGTAGTCCCTGGGCAGTCTCTGTGCAGTCTCAGGTGGTCTCTGGGCAGTCTCTGGGCAGTCTCTGGGCAGTCCCTGGGCAGTCTCTGGGTAGTCCCTGGGCAGTCTCTGTGCAGTCTCTGTGCAGTCTCTGGGCAGTCCCTGGGTAGTCCATGGGTAGTCTCTGTGCAGTCTCTGTGCAGTCTCTGGGCAGTCCCTTGGCAGTCCATGGGCAGTCCCTGGGCAGTCCCTGGGCAGTCTCTGGGCAGTCTCTGGGCAGTCTCTGGTGGTCTCTGGGCAGTCTCTGGGCAGTGTCTGGGCAGTCTCTGGGCAGTCCCTGGGCAGTCTCTGGGCAGTCCCTGGGAAGTCTCTGGGCAGTCTCTGGGCAGTCTCTGGTGGTCTCTGGTGGTCTCTGGTGGTCTCTGGGCAGTCTCTGGGCAGTCCCTGGGCAGTCTCTGGGCACCCTCTGGGTAGTCCCTGGGCAGTCTCTGTGCAGTCTCAGGTGGTCTCTGGGCAGTCTCTGGGCAGTCTCTGGGCAGTCCCTGGGCAGTCTCTGGGTAGTCCCTGGGCAGTCTCTGTGCAGTCTCTGTGCAGTCTCTGGGCAGTCCCTGGGTAGTCCATGGGCAGTCTCTGTGCAGTCTCTGTGCAGTCTCTGGGCAGTCCCTTGGCAGTCCATGGGCAGTCCCTGGGCAGTCCCTGGGCAGTCTCTGCGCAGTCTCTGGTGGTCTCTGGGCAGTCTCTGCGCAGTCCCTGGGCAGTCTCTGGGCAGTCTCTGGGCAGTCTCTGGGCAGTCTCTGGGCAGTCCCTGGGTAGTCCATGGGCAGTCTCTGGGCAGTCTCTGGGCAGTCTCTGGTGGTCTCTGCGTAGTCCATGGGCAGTCTCTGGTGGTCTCTGGGCAGTCTCTGGGCAGTCTCTGGGCAGTCTCTGGTGGTCTCTGGGTAGTCCATGGGCAGTCTCTGGTGGTCTCTGGGCAGTCTCTGGGCAGTCTCTGGGCAGTCTCTGGGCAGTCTCTGGGCATTCCCTGGGCAGTCTCTGGGCAGTCTCTGGTGGTCTCTGGGCAGTCTCTGGGCAGTCTCTGGGCAGTCTTTGGGCATTCCCTGGGCAGTCTCTGGGCAGTCTCTGGTGGTCTCTGGGTAGTCCATGGGCAGTCTCTGGGCATTCCCTGGGCAGTCTCTGGGCAGTCTCTGGTGGTCTCTGGGCAGTCTCTGGGCAGTCTCTGGGCAGTCTCTGGGCAGTCTCTGGGCAGTCTCTGGTGGTCTCTGGGCAGTCTCTGGGCAGTCTCTGGGCAGTCTCTGGGCATTCCCTGGGTAGTCTCTGGGCAGTCTCTGGTGGTCTCTGGGCAGTCTCTGGGCAGTCTCTGGGCAGTCTCTGGGCATTCCCTGGGCAGTCTCTGGTGGTCTCTGGGCAGTCTCTGGGCAGTCTCTGGGCAGTCTCTGGGCAGTCTCTGGGCATTCCCTGGGCAGTCTCTGGTGGTCTCTGGGCAGTCTCTGGGCAGTCCCTGGGCAGTCTCTGGTGGTCTCTGGGTTGTCCATGGGCAGTCTCTGTGCAGTCTCTTGGCAGTCTCTGTGCAGTCTCTTGGCAGTCTCTGGGCAGTCTCTTGGCAGTCTCTTGGCAGTCTCTGTGCAGTCTCTTGGCAGTCCCTGGGCAGTCCCTGGGCAGTCTCTGGTGGTCTCTGGGCAGTCTCTGGTGGTCTCTGGGCAGACTCTGGGCTGTCTCTGGGCAGTCTCTGGGCAGTCTCTGGTGGTCTCTGGGGAGTCTCTGGGCAGTCTCTGGGCAGTCTCTGGGCATTCCCTGGGCAGTCTCTGGGCAGTCTCTGGTGGTCTCTGGGCAGTCTCTGGGCAGTCTCTGGGCAGTCTCTGGGCAGTCTCTGGGCATTCCCTGGGCAGTCTCTGGTGGTCTCTGGGCAGTCTCTGGGCAGTCTCTGGGCAGTCTCTGGGCAGTGTCTGGGCAGTCTCTGGGCATTCCCTGGGCAGTCTCTCGGCAGTCTCTGGGCGGTCTCTGGTGGTCTCTGGGCAGTCTCTGGGCAGTCTCTGGGCAGTCTCTGGGCAGTCCCTGGGCAGTCTCTGGTGGTCTCTGGGTTGTCCATGGGCAGTCTCTGGGCAGTCTCTTGGCAGTCTCTGTGCAGTCTCTTGGCAGTCCCTGGGCAGTCCCTGGGCAGTCTCTGGTGGTCTCTGGGCAGTCTCTGGTGGTCTCTGGGCAGTCTCTGGGCAGTCTCAGGTGGTCTCTGGGTAGTCCATGGGCAGTCTCTGGTGGTCTCTGGGCAGTCTCTGGGCAGTCTCTGGGCAGTCTCTGGGCATTCCCTGGGCAGTCTCTGGGCAGTCTCTGGTGGTCTCTGGGCAGTCTCTGGGCAGTCTCTGGGCAGTCTCTGGGCAGTCTCTAGGCATTCCCTGGGCAGTCTCTGGGCAGTCTCTGGTGGTCTCTGGGTAGTCCATGGGCAGTCTCTGGGCATTCCCTGGGCAGTCTCTGGGCAGTCTCTGGTGGTCTCTGGGCAGTCTCTGGGCAGTCTCTGGGCAGTCTCTGGTGGTCTCTGGGCAGTCTCTGGGCAGTCTCTGGGCAGTCTCTGGGCATTCCCTGGGCAGTCTCTGGGCAGTCTCTGGTGGTCTCTGGGCAGTCTCTGGGCAGTCTCTGGGCATTCCCGGGGCAGTCTCTGGTGGTCTCTGGGCAGTCTCTGGGCATTCCCTGGGCAGTCTCTGGTGGTCTCTGGGCATTCCCTGGGCAGTCTCTGGTGGTCTCTGGGCAGTCTCTGGGCATTCCCTGGGCAGTCTCTGGTGGTCTCTGGGCAGTCTCTGGGCAGTCTCTGGGCAGTCTCTGGGCAGTCTCTGGGCAGTCTCTGGGCATTCCCTGGGCAGTCTCTGGGCAGTCTCTGGTGGTCTCTGGGCAGTCTCTGGGCAGTCTTTGGGCAGTCTCTGGTGGTCTCTGGGTTGTCCATGGGCAGTCTCTGTGCAGTCTCTTGGCAGTCTCTGTGCAGTCTCTTGGCAGTCTCTGGGCAGTCTCTTGGCAGTCTCTGTGCAGTCTCTTGGCAGTCCCTGGGCAGTTCCTGGGCAGTCTCTGGTGGTCTCTGGGCAGTCTCTGGTGGTCTCTGGGCAGTCTCTGGGCAGTCTCTGGGCAGTCTCTGGTGGTCTCTGGGCAGTCTCTGGGCAGTCTCTGGGCAGTCTCTGGGCAGTCTCTGGGCATTCCCTGGGCAGTCTCTGGGCAGTCTCTGGTGGTCTCTGGGTAGTCCATGGGCAGTCTCTGGGCAGTCTCTGGTGGTCTCTGGGCAGTCTCTGGGCAGTCTCTGGGCAGTCTCTGGTGGTCTCTGGGCAGTCTCTGGACAGTCTCTGGGCAGTCTCTGGGCAGTCTCTGGGCATTCCCTGGGCAGTCTCTGGGCAGTCTCTGGTGGTCTCTGGGCAGTCTCTGGGCATTCCCTGGGCAGTCTCTGGTGGTCTCTGGGCAGTCTCTGGGCAGTCTCTGGGCAGTTTCTGGGCAGTCTCTGGGCAGTCTCTGGGCAGTCTCTGGGCATTCCCTGGGCAGTCTCTGGGCAGTCTCTGGTGGTCTCTGGGCAGTCTCTGGGCAGTCTCTGGGCAGTCCCTGGGCAGTCTCTGGTGGTCTCTGGGTTGTCCATGGGCAGTCTCTGGGCAGTCTCTGGTGGTCTCTGTGCAGTGTCTTGGCAGTCTCTGTGCAGTCTCTTGGCAGTCCCTGGGCAGTCCCTGGGCAGTCCCTGGGCAGTCTCTGGTGGTCTCTGGGCAGTCTCTGGTGGTCTCTGGGCAGTCTCTGGGCAGTCTCTGGGCAGTCTCTGGGCAGTCTCTGGGCATTCCCTGGGCAGTCTCTGGTGGTCTCTGGGCAGTCTCTGGGCAGTCTCTGGGCAGTTTCTGGGCAGTCTCTGGGCAGTTTCTGGGCATTCCCTGGGCAGTCTCTGGGCAGTCTCTGGTGGTCTCTGGGCAGTCTCTGGGCAGTCTCTGGGCAGTCTCTGGGCAGTCCCTGGGCAGTCTCTGGTGGTCTCTGGGTTGTCCATGGGCAGTCTCTGGGCAGTCTCTGGGCAGTCTCTGTGCAGTCTCTTGGCAGTCTCTGGGCAGTCTCTTGGCAGTCTCTGTGCAGTCTCTTGGCAGTCCCTGGGCAGTCTCTGGTGGTCTCTGGGCAGGCTCTGGTGGTCTCTGGGCAGTCTCTGGGCAGTCTCTGGGCAGTCTCTGGTGGTCTCTGGGGAGTCTCTGGGCAGTCTCTGGGCAGTCTCTGGGCAGTCTCTGGTGGTCGCTGGGCAGTCTCTGGGCAGTCTCTGGGCAGTCTCTGGGCAGTCTCTGGGCATTCCCTGGGCAGTCTCTGGTGGTCTCTGGGCAGTCTCTGGTGGTCTCTGGTGGTCTCTGGGCAGTCTCTGGGCAGTCTCTGGGCAGTCCCTGGGCAGTCTCTGGTGGTCTCTGGGTTGTCCATGGGCAGTCTTCGTGCAGTCTCTTGGCAGTCTCTGTGCAGTCTCTTGGCAGTCTCTGTGCAGTCTCTTGGCAGTCCCTGGGCAGTCCCTGGGCAGTCTCTGGTGGTCTCTGGGCAGTCTCTGGTGGTCTCTGGGCAGTCTCTGGGCAGTCTCTGGTGGTCTCTGGGTAGTCCATGGGCAGTCTCTGGTGGTCTCTGGGCAGTCTCTGGGCAGTCTCTGGGCAGTCTCTGGGCATTCCCTGGGCAGTCTCTGGGCAGTCTCTGGTGGTCTCTGGGCAGTCTCTGGGCAGTCTCTGGGCATTCCCTGGGCAGTCTCTGGGCAGTCTCTGGTGGTCTCTGGGTAGTCCATGGGCAGTCTCTGGGCATTCCCTGGGCAGTCTCTGGGCAGTCCCTGGGCAGTTTCTGGTGGTCTCTGGGTTGTCCATGGGCAGTCTCTGTGCAGTGTCTTGGCAGTCCCTGGGCAGTCCCTGGGCAGTCTCTGGTGGTCTCTGGGCAGTCTCTGGTGGTCTCTGGGCAGTCTCTGGGCAGTCTCTGGGCAGTCTCTGGTGGTCTCTGGGCAGTCTCTGGGCAGTCTCTGGGCAGTCTCTGGGCATTCCCTGGGCAGTCTCTGGGCAGTCTCTTGTGGTCTCTGGGTAGTCCATGGGCAGTCTCTGGGCATTCCCTGGGCAGTCTCTGGGCAGTCTCTGGTGGTCTCTGGGCAGTCTCTGGGCAGTCTCTGGGCAGTCTCTGGGCAGTCTCTGGTGGTCTCTGGGCAGTCTCTGGGCAGTCTCTGGGCAGTCTCTGGGCATTCCCTGGGCAGTCTCTGGGCAGTCTCTGGTGGTCTCTGGGCAGTCTCTGGGCAGTCTCTGGGCATTCCCTGGGCAGTCTCTGGTGGTCTCTGGGCAGTCTCTGGGCAGTCTCTGGGCAGTCTCTGGGCAGTCTCTGGGCATTCCCTGGGCAGTCTCTGGGCAGTCTCTGGTGGTCTCTGGGCAGTCTCTGGGCAGTCTCTGGGCAGTCTCTGGGCAGTCCCTGGGCAGTCTCTGGTGGTCTCTGGGTTGTCCATGGGCAGTCTCTGTGCAGTCTCTTGGCAGTCTCTGTGCAGTCTCTTGGCAGTCCCTGGGCAGTCCCTGGGCAGTCTCTGGGCAGTCTCTAGGCAGTCTCTGGTGGTCTCTGGTGGTCTCTGGGCAGTCTCTGGGCAGTCCCTGGGCAGTCTCTGGGCAGTCTCTGGGTAGTCCCTGGGCAGTCTCTGTGCAGTCTCTGGTGGTCTCTGGGCAGTCTCTGGGCAGTCTCTGGGCAATCCCTGGGCAGTCTCTGGGTAGTCCCTGGGCAGTCTCTGTGCAGTCTCTGGGCAGTCTCTGGGCAGTCCCTGGGTAGTCCATGGGTAGTCCCTGGGCAGTCTCTGTGCATTCTCTGTGCAGTCTCTGGGCAGTCCCTTGGCAGTCCATGGGCAGTCCCTGGGCAGTCCCTGGGCTGTCCCTGGGCAGTCCCTGGGCAGTCCCTCGGCAGTCTCTGCGCAGTCTCTGGTGGTCTCTGGGCAGTCTCTGCGCAGTCCCTGGGCAGTCTCTGGGCAGTCTCTGGGCAGTCTCTGGGCAGTCTCTGGGCAGTCCCTGGGTAGTCCATGGGCAGTCTCTGGGCAGTCTCTGGGCAGTCTCTGGGCAGTCTCTGGTGGTCTCTGGGTAGTCCATGGGCAGTCTCTGGTGGTCTCTGGGCAGTCTCTGGGCAGTCTCTGGGAAGTCTCTGGTGGTCTCTGGGTAGTCCCTGGGCAGTCTCTGGTGGTCTCTGGGCAGTCTCTGGGCAGTCTCTGGGCAGTCTCTGGGCAGTCCCTGGGCATTCCCTGGGCAGTCTCTGGGCAGTCTCTGGTGGTCTCTGGGCAGTCTCTGGGCAGTCTCTGGGCAGTCTTTGGGCATTCCCTGGGCAGTCTCTGGGCAGTCTCTGGTGGTCTCTGGGTAGTCCATGGGCAGTCTCTGGGCATTCCCTGGGCAGTCTCTGGGCAGTCTCTGGTGGTCTCTGGGCAGTCTCTGGGCAGTCTCTGGGAAGTCTCTGGGCAGTCTCTGGGCAGTCTCTGGTGGTCTCTGGGCAGTCTCTGGGCAGTCTCTGGGCAGTCTCTGGGCATTCCCTGGGCAGTCTCTGGGCAGTCTCTGGTGGTCTCTGGGCAGTCTCTGGGCAGTCTCTGGGCAGTCTCTGGGCAGTCTCTGGGCATTCCCTGGGCAGTCTCTGGTGGTCTCTGGGCAGTCTCTGGGCAGTCTCTGGGCAGTCTCTGTGCAGTCTCTGGGCATTCCCTGGGCAGTCTCTGGGCAGTCTCTGGTGGTCTCTGGGCAGTCTCTGGGCAGTCTCTGGGCAGTCTCTGGGCAGTCCCTGGGAAGTGTCTGGTGGTCTCTGGGTTGTCCATGGGCAGTCTCTGTGCAGTCTCTTGGCAGTCTCTGTGCAGTCTCTTGGCAGTCCCTGGGCAGTCCCGGGGCAGTCTCTGGTGGTCTCTGGGCAGTCTCTGGTGGTCTCTGGGCAGTCTCTGGTGGTCTCTGGGCAGTCTCTGGGCAGTCTCTGGGCAGTCTCTGGGCAGTCTCTGGTGGTCTCTGGGGAGTCTCTGGGCAGTCTCTGGGCAGTCTCTGGGCAGTCTCTGGGCATTCCCTGGCCAGTCTCTGGGCAGTCTCTGGTGGTCTCTGGGCAGTCTCTGGGCAGTCTCTGGGCAGTCTCTGGGCAGTCTCTGGGCATTCCCTGGGCAGTCTCTGTGCAGTCTCTTGGCAGTCTCTGTGCAGTCTCTTGGCAGTCTCTGGGCAGTCTCTTGGCAGTCTCTGTGCAGTCTCTTGGCAGTCCCTGGGCAGTCCCTGGGCAGTCTCTGGTGGTCTCTGGGCAGTCTCTGGTGGTCTCTGGGCAGTCTCTGGGCAGTCTCTGGGCAGTCTCTGGTGGTCTCTGAGCAGTCTCTGGACAGTCTCTGGGCAGTCTCTGGGCAGTCTCTGGGCATTCCCTGGGCAGTCTCTGGGCAGTCTCTGGTGGTCTCTGGGTAGTCCATGGGCAGTCTCTGGGCATTCCCTGGGCAGTCTCTGGGCAGTCTCTGGTGGTCTCTGGGCAGTCTCTGGGCAGTCTCTGGGCAGTCTCTGGGCAGTCCCTGGGCAGTCTCTGGTGGTCTCTGGGTTGTCCATGGGCAGTCTCTGTGCAGTCTCTTGGCAGTCTCTGTGCAGTCTCTTGGTAGTCCCTGGGCAGTCCCTGGGCAGTCTCTGGTGGTCTCTGGGCAGTCTCTGGTGGTCTCTGGGTAGTCTCTGGGCAGTCTCTGGGCATTCCCTGGGCAGTCTCTGGTGGTCTCTGGGCAGTCTCTGGGCAGTCTCTGGGCAGTCTCTGGGCATTCCCTGGGCAGTCTCTGGGCAGTCTCTGGTGGTCTCTAGGCAGTCTCTGGGCAGTCTCTGGGCAGTCTCTGGGCAGTCCCTGGGCAGTCTCTGGTGGTCTCTGGGTTGTCCATGGGCAGTCTCTGGGCAGTCTCTGGGCAGTCTCTGTGCAGTCTCTTGTCAGTCTCTGGGCAGTCTCTTGGCAGTCTCTGTGCAGTCTCTTGGCAGTCCCTGGGCAGTCCCTGGGCAGTCTCTGGTGGTCTCTGGGCAGTCTCTGGTGGTCTCTGGGCAGTCTCTGGGCAGTCTCTGGGCAGTCTCTGGGCAGTCTCTGGTGGTCTCTGGGGAGTCTCTGGGCAGTCTCTGGGCAGTCTCTGGGCATTCCCTGGGCAGTCTCTGGGCATTCCCTGGGCAGTCTCTGGGCAGTCTCTGGTGGTCTCTGGGCAGTCTCTGGGCAGTCTCTGGGCAGTCTCTGGGCAGTCTCTGGGCAGTCTCTGGTGGTCTCTGGGCAGTCTCTGGGCAGTCTCTGGGCAGTCTCTGGGCAGTCCCTGGGCAGTCTCTGGTGGTCTCTGGGTTGTCCATGGGCAGTCTTCGTGCAGTCTCTTGGAAGTCTCTGGGCAGTCTCTTGGCAGTCTCTGTGCAGTCTCTTGGCAGTCCCTGAGCAGTCTCTGGTGGTCTCTGGGCAGTCTCTGGTGGTCTCTGGGCAGTCTCTGGGCAGTCTCTGGTGGTCTCTGGGTAGTCCATGGGCAGTCTCTGGTGGTCTCTGGGCAGTCTCTGGGCAGTCTCTGGGCATTCCCTGGCCAGTCTCTGGGCAGTCTCTGGTGGTCTCTGGGCAGTCTCTGGGCAGTCTCTGGGCAGTCTCTGGGCATTCCCTGGGCAGTCTCTGTGCAGTCTCTTGGCAGTCTCTGTGCAGTCTCTTGGCAGTCTCTGGGCAGTCTCTTGGCAGTCTCTGTGCAGTCTCTTGGCAGTCCCTGGGCAGTCCCTGGGCAGTCTCTGGTGGTCTCTGGGCAGTCTCTCGTGGTCTCTGGGCAGTCTCTGGGCAGTCTCTGGGCAGTCCCTGGGCAGTCTCTGGTGGTCTCTGGGTTGTCCATGGGCAGTCTCTGGGCAGTCTCTGGTGGTCTCTGTGCAGTGTCTTGGCAGTCTCTGTGCAGTCTCTTGGCAGTCCCTGGGCAGTCCCTGGGCAGTCCCTGGGCAGTCTCTGGTGGTCTCTGGGCAGTCTCTGGTGGTCTCTGGGCAGTCTCTGGGCAGTCTCTGGGCAGTCTCTGGGCAGTCTCTGGGCATTCCCTGGGCAGTCTCTGGTGGTCTCTGGGCAGTCTCTGGGCAGTCTCTGGGCAGTTTCTGGGCAGTCTCTGGGCAGTTTCTGGGCATTCCCTGGGCAGTCTCTGGGCAGTCTCTGGTGGTCTCTGGGCAGTCTCTGGGCAGTCTCTGGGCAGTCTCTGGGCAGTCCCTGGGCAGTCTCTGGTGGTCTCTGGGTTGTCCATGGGCAGTCTCTGGGCAGTCTCTGGGCAGTCTCTGTGCAGTCTCTTGGCAGTCTCTGGGCAGTCTCTTGGCAGTCTCTGTGCAGTCTCTTGGCAGTCCCTGGGCAGTCTCTGGTGGTCTCTGGGCAGTCTCTGGTGGTCTCTGGGCAGTCTCTGGGCAGTCTCTGGGCAGTCTCTGGTGGTCTCTGGGGAGTCTCTGGGCAGTCTCTGGGCAGTCTCTGGTGGTCGCTGGGCAGTCTCTGGGCAGTCTCTGGGCAGTCTCTGGGCAGTCTCTGGGCATTCCCTGGGCAGTCTCTGGTGGTCTCTGGGCAGTCTCTGGTGGTCTCTGGTGGTCTCTGGGCAGTCTCTGGGCAGTCTCTGGGCAGTCCCTGGGCAGTCTCTGGTGGTCTCTGGGTAGTCCATGGGCAGTCTTCGTGCAGTCTCTTGGCAGTCTCTGTGCAGTCTCTTGGCAGTCTCTGTGCAGTCTCTTGGCAGTCCCTGGGCAGTCCCTGGGCAGTCTCTGGTGGTCTCTGGGCAGTCTCTGGTGGTCTCTGGGCAGTCTCTGGGCAGTCTCTGGTGGTCTCTGGGTAGTCCATGGGCAGTCTCTGGTGGTCTCTGGGCAGTCTCTGGGCAGTCTCTGGGCAGTCTCTGGGCATTCCCTGGGCAGTCTCTGGGCAGTCTCTGGTGGTCTCTGGGCAGTCTCTGGGCAGTCTCTGGGCATTCCCTGGGCAGTCTCTGGGCAGTCTCTGGTGGTCTCTGGGTAGTCCATGGGCAGTCTCTGGGCATTCCCTGGGCAGTCTCTGGGCAGTCCCTGGGCAGTTTCTGGTGGTCTCTGGGTTGTCCATGGGCAGTCTCTGTGCAGTGTCTTGGCAGTCCCTGGGCAGTCCCTGGGCAGTCTCTGGTGGTCTCTGGGCAGTCTCTGGTGGTCTCTGGTGGTCTCTGGGCAGTCTCTGGGCAGTCTCTGGTGGTCTCTGGGCAGTCTCTGGGCAGTCTCTGGGCAGTCTCTGGGCATTCCCTGGGCAGTCTCTGGGCAGTCTCTTGTGGTCTCTGGGTAGTCCATGGGCAGTCTCTGGGCATTCCCTGGGCAGTCTCTGGGCAGTCTCTGGTGGTCTCTGGGCAGTCTCTGGGCAGTCTCTGGGCAGTCTCTGGGCAGTCTCTGGTGGTCTCTGGGCAGTCTCTGGGCAGTCTCTGGGCAGTCTCTGGGCATTCCCTGGGCAGTCTCTGGGCAGTCTCTGGTGGTCTCTGGGCAGTCTCTGGGCAGTCTCTGGGCATTCCCTGGGCAGTCTCTGGTGGTCTCTGGGCAGTCTCTGGGCAGTCTCTGGGCAGTCTCTGGGCAGTCTCTGGGCATTCCCTGGGCAGTCTCTGGGCAGTCTCTGGTGGTCTCTGGGCAGTCTCTGGGCAGTCTCTGGGCAGTCTCTGGGCAGTCCCTGGGCAGTCTCTGGTGGTCTCTGGGTTGTCCATGGGCAGTCTCTGTGCAGTCTCTTGGCAGTCTCTGTGCAGTCTCTTGGCAGTCCCTGGGCAGTCCCTGGGCAGTCTCTGGGCAGTCTCTAGGCAGTCTCTGGTGGTCTCTGGTGGTCTCTGGTGGTCTCTGGGCAGTCTCTGGGCAGTCCCTGGGCAGTCTCTGGGCAGTCTCTGGGTAGTCCCTGGGCAGTCTCTGTGCAGTCTCTGGTGGTCTCTGGGCAGTCTCTGGGCAGTCTCTGGGCAATCCCTGGGCAGTCTCTGGGTAGTCCCTGGGCAGTCTCTGTGCAGTCTCTGGGCAGTCTCTGGGCAGTCCCTGGGTAGTCCATGGGTAGTCCCTGGGCAGTCTCTGTGCATTCTCTGTGCAGTCTCTGGGCAGTCCCTTGGCAGTCCATGGGCAGTCCCTGGGCAGTCCCTGGGCTGTCCCTGGGCAGTCCCTGGGCAGTCCCTCGGCAGTCTCTGCGCAGTCTCTGGTGGTCTCTGGGCAGTCTCTGCGCAGTCCCTGGGCAGTCTCTGGGCAGTCTCTGGGCAGTCTCTGGGCAGTCTCTGGGCAGTCCCTGGGTAGTCCATGGGCAGTCTCTGGGCAGTCTCTGGGCAGTCTCTGGGCAGTCTCTGGGCAGTCTCTGGTGGTCTCTGGGTAGTCCATGGGCAGTCTCTGGTGGTCTCTGGGCAGTCTCTGGGCAGTCTCTGGGAAGTCTCTGGTGGTCTCTGGGTAGTCCCTGGGCAGTCTCTGGTGGTCTCTGGGCAGTCTCTGGGCAGTCTCTGGGCAGTCTCTGGGCAGTCCCTGGGCATTCCCTGGGCAGTCTCTGGGCAGTCTCTGGTGGTCTCTGGGCAGTCTCTGGGCAGTCTCTGGGCAGTCTTTGGGCATTCCCTGGGCAGTCTCTGGGCAGTCTCTGGTGGTCTCTGGGTAGTCCATGGGCAGTCTCTGGGCATTCCCTGGGCAGTCTCTGGGCAGTCTCTGGTGGTCTCTGGGCAGTCTCTGGGCAGTCTCTGGGCAGTCTCTGGGCAGTCTCTGGGCAGTCTCTGGTGGTCTCTGGGCAGTCTCTGGGCAGTCTCTGGGCATTCCCTGGGCAGTCTCTGGGCAGTCTCTGGTGGTCTCTGGGCAGTCTCTGGGCAGTCTCTGGGCAGTCTCTGGGCAGTCTCTGGGCATTCCCTGGGCAGTCTCTGGTGGTCTCTGGGCAGTCTCTGGGCAGTCTCTGGGCAGTCTCTGGGCAGTCTCTGTGCAGTCTCTGGGCATTCCCTGGGCAGTCTCTGGGCAGTCTCTGGTGGTCTCTGGGCAGTCTCTGGGCAGTCTCTGGGCAGTCCCTGGGAAGTGTCTGGTGGTCTCTGGGTTGTCCATGGGCAGTCTCTGTGCAGTCTATTGGCAGTCTCTGTGCAGTCTCTTGGCAGTCCCTGGGCAGTCCCGGGGCAGTCTCTGGTGGTCTCTGGGCAGTCTCTGGTGGTCTCTGGGCAGTCTCTGGTGGTCTCTGGGCAGTCTCTGGGCAGTCTCTGGGCAGTCTCTGGGCAGTCTCTGGTGGTCTCTGGGGAGTCTCTGGGCAGTCTCTGGGCAGTCTCTGGGCAGTCTCTGGGCATTCCCTGGCCAGTCTCTGGGCAGTCTCTGGTGGTCTCTGGGCAGTCTCTGGGCAGTCTCTGGGCAGTCTCTGGGCAGTCTCTGGGCATTCCCTGGGCAGTCTCTGTGCAGTCTCTTGGCAGTCTCTGTGCAGTCTCTTGGCAGTCTCTGGGCAGTCTCTTGGCAGTCTCTGTGCAGTCTCTTGGCAGTCCCTGGGCAGTCCCTGGGCAGTCTCTGGTGGTCTCTGGGCAGTCTCTGGTGGTCTCTGGGCAGTCTCTGGGCAGTCTCTGGGCAGTCTCTGGTGGTCTCTGAGCAGTCTCTGGACAGTCTCTGGGCAGTCTCTGGGCAGTCTCTGGGCATTCCCTGGGCAGTCTCTGGGCAGTCTCTGGTGGTCTCTGGGTAGTCCATGGACAGTCTCTGGGCATTCCCTGGGCAGTCTCTGGGCAGTCTCTGGTGGTCTCTGGGCAGTCTCTGGGCAGTCTCTGGGCAGTCTCTGGGCAGTCCCTGGGCAGTCTCTGGTGGTCTCTGGGTTGTCCATGGGCAGTCTCTGTGCAGTCTCTTGGCAGTCTCTGTGCAGTCTCTTGGTAGTCCCTGGGCAGTCCCTGGGCAGTCTCTGGTGGTCTCTGGGCAGTCTCTGGTGGTCTCTGGGCAGTCTCTGGGCAGTCTCTGGGCATTCCCTGGGCAGTCTCTGGTGGTCTCTGGGCAGTCTCTGGGCAGTCTCTGGGCAGTCTCTGGGCATTCCCTGGGCAGTCTCTGGGCAGTCTCTGGTGGTCTCTAGGCAGTCTCTGGGCAGTCTCTGGGCAGTCTCTGGGCAGTCCCTGGGCAGTCTCTGGTGGTCTCTGGGTTGTCCATGGGCAGTCTCTGGGCAGTCTCTGGGCAGTCTCTGTGCAGTCTCTTGTCAGTCTCTGGGCAGTGTCTTGGCAGTCTCTGTGCAGTCTCTTGGCAGTCCCTGGGCAGTCCCTGGGCAGTCTCTGGTGGTCTCTGGGCAGTCTCTGGTGGTCTCTGGGCAGTCTCTGGGCAGTCTCTGGGCAGTCTCTGGTGGTCTCTGGGGAGTCTCTGGGCAGTCTCTGGGCAGTCTCTGGGCATTCCCTGGGCAGTCTCTGGGCATTCCCTGGGCAGTCTCTGGGCAGTCTCTGGTGGTCTCTGGGCAGTCTCTGGGCAGTCTCTGGGCAGTCTCTGGGCAGTCTCTGGGCAGTCTCTGGGCAGTCTCTGGTGGTCTCTGGGCAGTCTCTGGGCAGTCTCTGGGCAGTCTCTGGGCAGTCCCTGGGCAGTCTCTGGTGGTCTCTGGGTTGTCCATGGGCAGTCTTCGTGCAGTCTCTTGGAAGTCTCTGGGCAGTCTCTTGGCAGTCTCTGTGCAGTCTCTTGGCAGTCCCTGGGCAGTCTCTGGTGGTCTCTGGGCAGTCTCTGGTGGTCTCTGGGCAGTCTCTGGGCAGTCTCTGGTGGTCTCTGGGTAGTCCATGGGCAGTCTCTGGTGGTCTCTGGGCAGTCTCTGGGCAGTCTCTGGGCAGTCTCTGGGCATTCCCTGGCCAGTCTCTGGGCAGTCTCTGGTGGTCTCTGGGCAGTCTCTGGGCATTCCCTGGGCAGTCTCTGGGCAGTCTCTGGTGGTCTCTGGGCAGTCTCTGGGCAGTCTCTGGGCAGTCTCTGGGCAGTCCCTGGGCAGTCTCTGGTGGTCTCTGGGTTGTCCATGGGCAGTCTCTGTGCAGTCTCTTGGCAGTCTCTGTGCAGTCTCTTGGCAGTCCCTGGGCAGTCCCTGGGCAGTCTCTGGGCAGTCTCTAGGCAGTCTCTGGTGGTCTCTGGTGGTCTCTGGTGGTCTCTGGGCAGTCTCTGGGCAGTCCCTGGGCAGTCTCTGGGCAGTCTCTGGGTAGTCCCTGGGCAGTCTCTGTGCAGTCTCTGGTGGTCTCTGGGCAGTCTCTGGGCAGTCTCTGGGCAATCCCTGGGCAGTCTCTGGGTAGTCCCTGGGCAGTCTCTGTGCAGTCTCTGGGCAGTCTCTGGGCAGTCCCTGGGTAGTCCATGGGTAGTCCCTGGGCAGTCTCTGTGCATTCTCTGTGCAGTCTCTGGGCAGTCCCTTGGCAGTCCATGGGCAGTCCCTGGGCAGTCCCTGGGCTGTCCCTGGGCAGTCCCTGGGCAGTCCCTCGGCAGTCTCTGGTGGTCTCTGGGCAGTCTCTGCGCAGTCCCTGGGCAGTCTCTGGGCAGTCTCTGGGCAGTCTCTGGGCAGTCTCTGGGCAGTCCCTGGGTAGTCCATGGGCAGTCTCTGGGCAGTCTCTGGGCAGTCTCTGGGCAGTCTCTGGTGGTCTCTGGGTAGTCCATGGGCAGTCTCTGGTGGTCTCTGGGCAGTCTCTGGGCAGTCTCTGGGAAGTCTCTGGTGGTCTCTGGGTAGTCCCTGGGCAGTCTCTGGTGGTCTCTGGGCAGTCTCTGGGCAGTCTCTGGGCAGTCTCTGGGCAGTCCCTGGGCATTCCCTGGGCAGTCTCTGGGCAGTCTCTGGTGGTCTCTGGGCAGTCTCTGGGCAGTCTCTGGGCAGTCTTTGGGCATTCCCTGGGCAGTCTCTGGGCAGTCTCTGGTGGTCTCTGGGTAGTCCATGGGCAGTCTCTGGGCATTCCCTGGGCAGTCTCTGGGCAGTCTCTGGTGGTCTCTGGGCAGTCTCTGGGCAGTCTCTGGGCAGTCTCTGGGCAGTCTCTGGGCAGTCTCTGGTGGTCTCTGGGCAGTCTCTGGGCAGTCTCTGGGCAGTCTCTGGGCATTCCCTGGGCAGTCTCTGGGCAGTCTCTGGTGGTCTCTGGGCAGTCTCTGGGCAGTCTCTGGGCAGTCTCTGGGCAGTCTCTGGGCATTCCCTGGGCAGTCTCTGGTGGTCTCTGGGCAGTCTCTGGGCAGTCTCTGGGCAGTCTCTGGGCAGTCTCTGTGCAGTCTCTGGGCATTCCCTGGGCAGTCTCTGGGCAGTCTCTGGTGGTCTCTGGGCAGTCTCTGGGCAGTCTCTGGGCAGTCTCTGGGCAGTCCCTGGGAAGTGTCTGGTGGTCTCTGGGTTGTCCATGGGCAGTCTCTGTGCAGTCTCTTGGCAGTCTCTGTGCAGTCTCTTGGCAGTCCCTGGGCAGTCCCGGGGCAGTCTCTGGTGGTCTCTGGGCAGTCTCTGGTGGTCTCTGGGCAGTCTCTGGTGGTCTCTGGGCAGTCTCTGGGCAGTCTCTGGGCAGTCTCTGGTGGTCTCTGGGGAGTCTCTGGGCAGTCTCTGGGCAGTCTCTGGGCAGTCTCTGGGCATTCCCTGGCCAGTCTCTGGGCAGTCTCTGGTGGTCTCTGGGCAGTCTCTGGGCAGTCTCTGGGCAGTCTCTGGGCAGTCTCTGGGCATTCCCTGGGCAGTCTCTGTGCAGTCTCTTGGCAGTCTCTGTGCAGTCTCTTGGCAGTCTCTGGGCAGTCTCTTGGCAGTCTCTGTGCAGTCTCTTGGCAGTCCCTGGGCAGTCCCTGGGCAGTCTCTGGTGGTCTCTGGGCAGTCTCTGGTGGTCTCTGGGCAGTCTCTGGGCAGTCTCTGGGCAGTCTCTGGTGGTCTCTGAGCAGTCTCTGGACAGTCTCTGGGCAGTCTCTGGGCAGTCTCTGGGCATTCCCTGGGCAGTCTCTGGGCAGTCTCTGGTGGTCTCTGGGTAGTCCATGGGCAGTCTCTGGGCATTCCCTGGGCAGTCTCTGGGCAGTCTCTGGTGGTCTCTGGGCAGTCTCTGGGCAGTCTCTGGGCAGTCTCTGGGCAGTCCCTGGGCAGTCTCTGGTGGTCTCTGGGTTGTCCATGGGCAGTCTCTGTGCAGTCTCTTGGCAGTCTCTGTGCAGTCTCTTGGTAGTCCCTGGGCAGTCCCTGGGCAGTCTCTGGTGGTCTCTGGGCAGTCTCTGGTGGTCTCTGGGCAGTCTCTGGGCAGTCTCTGGGCATTCCCTGGGCAGTCTCTGGTGGTCTCTGGGCAGTCTCTGGGCAGTCTCTGGGCAGTCTCTGGGCATTCCCTGGGCAGTCTCTGGGCAGTCTCTGGTGGTCTCTAGGCAGTCTCTGGGCAGTCTCTGGGCAGTCTCTGGGCAGTCCCTGGGCAGTCTCTGGTGGTCTCTGGGTTGTCCATGGGCAGTCTCTGGGCAGTCTCTGGGCAGTCTCTGTGCAGTCTCTTGTCAGTCTCTGGGCAGTCTCTTGGCAGTCTCTGTGCAGTCTCTTGGCAGTCCCTGGGCAGTCCCTGGGCAGTCTCTGGTGGTCTCTGGGCAGTCTCTGGTGGTCTCTGGGCAGTCTCTGGGCAGTCTCTGGGCAGTCTCTGGGCAGTCTCTGGTGGTCTCTGGGGAGTCTCTGGGCAGTCTCTGGGCATTCCCTGGGCAGTCTCTGGGCATTCCCTGGGCAGTCTCTGGGCAGTCTCTGGTGGTCTCTGGGCAGTCTCTGGGCAGTCTCTGGGCAGTCTCTGGGCAGTCTCTGGGCAGTCTCTGGGCAGTCTCTGGTGGTCTCTGGGCAGTCTCTGGGCAGTCTCTGGGCAGTCTCTGGGCAGTCCCTGGGCAGTCTCTGGTGGTCTCTGGGTTGTCCATGGGCAGTCTTCGTGCAGTCTCTTGGAAGTCTCTGGGCAGTCTCTTGGCAGTCTCTGTGCAGTCTCTTGGCAGTCCCTGGGCAGTCTCTGGTGGTCTCTGGGCAGTCTCTGGTGGTCTCTGGGCAGTCTCTGGGCAGTCTCTGGTGGTCTCTGGGTAGTCCATGGGCAGTCTCTGGTGGTCTCTGGGCAGTCTCTGGGCAGTCTCTGGGCAGTCTCTGGGCATTCCCTGGCCAGTCTCTGGGCAGTCTCTGGTGGTCTCTGGGCAGTCTCTGGGCAGTCTCTGGGCAGTCTCTGGGCATTCCCTGGGCAGTCTCTGTGCAGTCTCTTGGCAGTCTCTGTGCAGTCTCTTGGCAGTCTCTGGGCAGTCTCTTGGCAGTCTCTGTGCAGTCTCTTGGCAGTCCCTGGGCAGTCTCTGGTGGTCTCTGCGCAGTCTCTCGTGGTCTCTGGGCAGTCTCTGGGCAGTCTCTGGGCAGTCTCTGGGCAGTCTCTGGTGGTCTCTGAGCAGTCTCTGGACAGTCTCTGGGCAGTCTCTGGGCAGTCTCTGGGCATTCCCTGGGCAGTCTCTGGGCATTCCCTGGGCAGTCTCTGGGCAGTCTCTGGTGGTCTCTGGGCAGTCTCTGGGCAGTCTCTGGGCAGTCTCTGGGCAGTCTCTGGGCAGTCTCTGGGCATTCCCTGGGCAGTCTCTGGGCAGTCTCTGGTGGTCTCTGGGCAGTCTCTGGGCAGTCTCTGGGCAGTCCCTGGGCAGTCTCTGGTGGTCTCTGGGTTGTCCATGGGCAGTCTTCGTGCAGTCTCTTGGCAGTCTCTGGGCAGTCTCTTGGCAGTCTCTGTGCAGTCTCTTGGCAGTCCCTGGGCAGTCTCTGGTGGTCTCTGGGCAGTCTCTGGTGGTCTCTGGGCAGTCTCTGGGCAGTCTCTGGTGGTCTCTGGGTAGTCCATGGGCAGTCTCTGGTGGTCTCTGGGCAGTCTCTGGGCAGTCTCTGGGCATTCCCTGGGCAGTCTCTGGGCAGTCTCTGGGGGTCTCTGGGCAGTCTCTGGGCAGTCTCTGGGCAGTCTCTGGGCAGTCTCTGGGCATTCCCTGGGCAGTCTCTGGGCAGTCTCTGGTGGTCTCTGGGTAGTCCATGGGCAGTCTCTGGGCATTCCCTGGGCAGTCTCTGGGCAGTCTCTGGTGGTCTCTGGGCAGTCTCTGGGCAGTCTCTGGGCAGTCTCTGGGCAGTCTCTGGTGGTCTCTGGGCAGTCTCTGGGCAGTCTCTGGGCAGTCTCTGGGCATTCCCTGGGCAGTCTCTGGGCAGTCTCTGGTGGTCTCTGGGCAGTCTCTGGCCAGTCTCTGGGCAGTCTCTGGGCATTCCCTGGGCAGTCTCTGGTGGTCTCTGGGCAGTCTCTGGGCAGTCTCTGGGCAGTCTCTGGGCAGTCTCTGGGCAGTCTCTGGGCAGTCCCTGGGCAGTCTCTGGGTAGTCTCTGGTGGTCTCTGGGCAGTCTCTGGCCAGTCTCTGGGCAGTCCCTGGGCAGTCTCTGGTGGTCTCTGGGTTGTCCATGGGCAGTCTCTGTGCAGTCTCTTGGCAGTCTCTGTGCAGTCTCTTGGCAGTCTCTGGGCAGTCTCTTGGCAGTCTCTGTGCAGTCTCTTGGCAGTCCCTGGGCAGTCCCTGGGCAGTCTCTGGTGGTCTCTGGGCAGTCTCTGGTGGTCTCTGGGCAGTCTCTGGGCAGTCTCTGGGCAGTCTCTGGGCAGTCTCTGGTGGTCTCTGGGCAGTCTCTGGGCAGTCTCTGGGCAGTCTCTGGGCATTCCCTGGGAAGTCTCTGGGCAGTCTCTGGTGGTCTCTGGGTAGTCCATGGGCAGTCTCTGGGCATTCCCTGGGCAGTCTCTGGGCAGTCTCTGGTGGTCTCTGGGCAGTCTCTGGGCAGTCTCTGGGCAGTCTCTGGGCAGTCTCTGGGCAGTCTCTGGGCATTCCCTGGGCAGTCTCTGGGCAGTCTCTGGGCAGTCTCTGGGCAGTCTCTGGGCATTCCCTGGGCAGTCTCTGGGCATTCCCTGGGCAGTCTCTGGTGGTCCCTGGGCAGTCTCTGGGCAGTCTCTGGGCAGTTTCTGGGCAGTCTCTGGGCAGTCTCTGGGCAGTCTCTGGGCATTCCCTGGGCAGTCTCTGGGCAGTCTCTGGTGGTCTCTGTGCAGTCTCTGGGCAGTCTCTGGGCAGTCTCTGGGCAGTCCCTGGGCAGTCTCTGGTGGTCTCTGGGTTGTCCATGGGCAGTCTCTGTGCAGTCTCTTGGCAGTCTCTGTGCAGTCTCTTGGCAGTCTCTGGGCAGTCTCTTGGCAGTCTCTGTGCAGTCTCTTGGCAGTCCCTGGGCAGTCCCTGGGCAGTCTCTGGTGGTCTCTGGGCAGTCTCTGGTGGTCTCTGGGCAGTCTCTGGGCAGTCTCTGGGCAGTCTCTGGGCAGTCTCTGGTGGTCTCTGGGGAGTCTCTGGGCAGTCTCTGGGCAGTCTCTGGGCATTCCCTGGGCAGTCTCTGGGCAGTCTCTGGTGGTCTCTGGGCAGTCTCTGGGCAGTCTCTGGGCAGTCTCTGGGCAGTCTCTGGGCAGTCTCTGGGCATTCCCTGGGCAGTCTCTGGGCAGTCTCTGGGCAGTCTCTGGGCAGTCTCTGGGCATTCCCTGGGCAGTCTCTGGGCATTCCCTGGGCAGTCTCTGGTGGTCCCTGGGCAGTCTCTGGGCAGTCTCTGGGCAGTTTCTGGGCAGTCTCTGGGCAGTCTCTGGGCAGTCTCTGGGCATTCCCTGGGCAGTCTCTGGGCAGTCTCTGGTGGTCTCTGGGCAGTCTCTGGGCAGTCTCTGGGCAGTCTCTGGGCAGTCCCTGGGCAGTCTCTGGTGGTCTCTGGGTTGTCCATGGGCAGTCTCTGTGCAGTCTCTTGGCAGTCTCTGTGCAGTCTCTTGGCAGTCTCTGGGCAGTCTCTTGGCAGTCTCTGTGCAGTCTCTTGGCAGTCCCTGGGCAGTCCCTGGGCAGTCTCTGGTGGTCTCTGGGCAGTCTCTGGTGGTCTCTGGGCAGTCTCTGGGCAGTCTCTGGGCAGTCTCTGGGCAGTCTCTGGTGGTCTCTGGGCAGTCTCTGGGCAGTCTCTGGGCAGTCTCTGGGCAGTCTCTGGGCATTCCCTGGGCAGTCTCTGGGCAGTCTCTGGTTGTTAGAAGGGGCAATCTCCGAGGGCCAGGTTGTGCTCACCCAGACACCCCAAGATCCACCTCTCCCACAGAACTTGCTGAGTCTTGATTGTGAGGTCCTCACCGGGGAGGACTTTGGGTCTGGGATCGTACACACGGAGCTCACACCACACTACGAACAGACACTACACCGTTGGATTTTAGGAACAAGTTCTTTATATAAGCAAATAATGAAGGAAGCACTCTTATATACACAGTGGCAACAGGACCACAAAGTCTCTGAGGATTCGGGAAGGGGGAAGCGGGACAGTCTTTTAGTCTCTGGGTCAGTACGAGGCGTACCCCACGCACAGCTCTCAATCCTCGAGCCGGGGGGTACGGGATGATGGTCGTACCGACTGCTTCACCTCTGTCGGGTCGGCTCGGTCGTGATGGTGGTCTCGATGGTCCAGCCGGACCAGAGTACTCCTCGAGCCGCGACGAGGTCAGCAGGGCTTGATCTGGAGAAGTTCGTGAGAGCCGCGACAGCGTCAGCAGGGCTCGGATGGTCTTAGAGGTCGAGCCGCGACAGCGTCCGCAGGGCTCGGATGGTTGCAAGTTCAGCTCGAGCCGCAACAGTGTCAGCAGGGCTCCGATGGTCTTAGATGTCGAGCCGCGACAGCGTCAGCAGGGCTCCGGTGGTCTTTAGAGATCGAGCCGCGACAGCGTCAGCAGGGCTCCGGTGGTTCAGTTCCTTAAGGCGAAGAAGGAGCCGCGACAGCGTCAGCAGGGCTCAGAGGTTCCAGGTGAGTCTTCTTAGGGTCAGCCGCGATCAGATCAGCAGGCTTCAGGTCCAAGATACAACTGCCCGCTAGTTGTCAGGCGGGCCCAGTTATAGTCCTTCTACTCTTTGATCTCCGGACCCTCGCAGGCAGAGGTCTCCGGCCCTGGGGGCTGGTCGTCGGCGAGGTCCGGCGGTTGGCTCTTTGATCCCTTTGAAAGATGGGTCCGGGAATTCCCAGACGCCCAGCGGGTCTGGAGCCAGCCCTCGGGGGGGCCAGAGGGGTGATCGAAACTGGCCCACAGGGGAGGGCCAAAGGTGTGACAGAAACCAGCCCCTCAGGGGAGGCCGGAGGTGCCATCGAAACTCCCTGGCTTATCTCACTCGGGGAGCCCTTTACCCCCCAGCCGGGACTGGCGCGCCTTTGGAGTCTGGGCTTCGCTGGGGCCGGGGTCACGCTAGGCCTAGGGAGACAGGGATGTCGGGAAGGGAAGATGGCGTCTGGGCCTTGTGGGGCATGCATGGTTAGGCGCTCGGAGCCGGGCGAGGAGCGGGAAAGGCAGGCCTGGTCAAGGGTCTCGGGGGATCTAGGCGTCACTGGGTAGGACGACCAGGCTCGGGTTGCAGGCTACATTAACGGGGTGGCTGCGTAGGGGACTCGGGGTACAGGCCTACGCTCACAGGGTGTGGAGGGACAGAGGTGAACCACGCCACGAGGCCGGGTCCAACACGCGTCCCCCCCAGCTGAAGGCGGGGAGAACTACCCATCCTCTTGGGGGTTCTCTTCGCTGAGGTGGAAGAATCGGGACAGGCCGTCAGCGTTGGCGTGGTCCGCGCCCGGCCGGTGTTCGACAGTGAAGTCCATCCCCTGGAGGGAGATGGACCAGCGCAGCAATTTGGGATTCTCCCCTCTCATCTGCATTAGCCACCGGAGAGGTCGGTGGTCGGTCTGGACCCGGAAGTGAGTACCGAACAGGTAGGGCCTCAGCTTCTTCAGGGCCCAAACTACCGCGAAGGCCTCCCGCTCGATGGTGCTCCACCTCTGTTCTCGAGGGAGTAGCCTCCGGCTAATGAATGCCACTGGTTGGTCTAGGCCGTTCTCATTCACCTGGGACAGGACGGCCCCGATGCCATGCTCGGACGCGTCCGTCTGGACTACAAACTCTCGTGAGTAGTCGGGGGCCTGCAAGATGGGGGCAGTGCACATGGCGTCTTTTAACGTTTCGAACGCCTCTTGGCAGGCGGGGGTCCAGCTGACTTTCTTCGGCTGGTTTTTGGAGGTTAACTCCGTGAGGGGGGCTACGATGCTGCCATAACTCTTGATGAACCGGCGGTAGTACCCCGTGAGCCCTAGAAACGCCCGCACTTCCGTCTGGGTCGTGGGGGCCTCCCAGGCCACGATGGCATCGATCTTGGGCTGGAGGGGGGCTACGAGGCCGCTTCCGACCTGGTGGCCGAGGTAGATTACGGACCGTTGTCCGATCTGGCACTTGGTTGCCTTAATGGTGAGACCGGCCCTTCTCAGGGCCGTCAGCACCGCCCAGAGGTGCTGGAGGTGCTCGGGCCAGTGGGAACTGTACACTGCGATATCGTCCAGATACGCAGCGCTGAACTCCTCCAACCCCACCAATACCTGGTTCACCAGCCTCTGGAAGGTGGCGGGGGCGTTCTTCATCCCGAAGGGCATCACCCGGAAATGGTAGTGACCATCCGGGGTGGAAAAAGCGGATCTTTCCTTTGCTCCCTCGGTGAGGGCGATCTGCCAGTATCCACTGGTCAGGTCGAACGTGCTAAGGAAGCGAGCAGCCCCGAGGCGATCGATAAGCTCGTCGGCCCGGGGGATGGGATGAGCATCTGTTCTGGTGACTGCGTTGAGCCCGCGGTAGTCAACGCAGAACCTTAGCTCGGGAACAGCACCGGGGGCGGCTGCCTTCGGAACCAGGACCACGGGACTAGCCCATGGGCTGTCAGAGGCTTCGACCACCCCGAGAGCTAGCATCTTTGATACCTCGGCCTTGATACAGGCCCGGACTCGGTCAGGGACGCGGTAGGCTCGGTGCCGTACCGGTGGGCTGTCCCCGGTGTCTACGTCGTGGACGCACCAGTTGGTGACGCCGGGGGTGAGGGAGAAGAGGTCCGAGAACTGTCCCAACAACTGGCGACAGTCCTCGCGCTGCTCGGGAGAGAGGGAGGAGGAGAGACTCACCCCCTCTACGGAGCCATCTTTTTCTTTCACGCACAGGAGATCGGGGAGAGGCTCCGTTTCTTCTTCTTCCCCATCGTCCGTGGCGAGGAGCAAGCTCAACTCGGACCGGGCGAAGTGGGGCTTGAGGCGGTTCACGTGAAGGACCTGCAAGGGGTTCCTGGGGGACTCTACATCGATGAGGTAGGTCACCTGACTCCTGCGCTCTACCACCTTGAAGGGCCCTGTCCACTTGTCTTGCAGGGCACAGGGCTCTATGGGGGCCATAACCCAGACCTGCTGTCCGGGCTGAAACTCGACCAGAGTGGCATTTTGGTCATACCACCGTTTCATTTCTTCTTGGCTGGCTTCGAGGTTTGCCTCGGCCAGCTCTCGGAACTTCCTCGTCTGGTTCCGGAGGGCCAAAATGTATCGAAACACATCGGGAGGGGGCTCTGGGGCCTCCGTCTCCCACCCTTCCTTGACCAGGGTGAGGGGTCCCCGTACGGGGTGCCCGTAGAGCAGTTCAAAGGGGCTGAACCCCAGGGATTTCTGGGGGACTTCGCGGTACGCGAAGAGGAGACAGGGAAGGAGGACGTCCCACTTACGCCTCAGGGGCTCTTCGAGTCCCATGATCATTCCCTTGAGGGTCCGGTTGAAGCGTTCCACCAGACTGTTACCCTGGGGGTGGTATGGGGTGGTGAACTTGTACGTCACCCCACATTGTTGCCAAAGGGACTTCATGTATTTCGAGATGAAGTTGGTCCCTCGGTCACTGACGACCTCTCGAGGGAATCCCACCCGGGAGAAGATGGCCATGAGGGCCCGCCCCACTACGGGGGCGGTCACCATTCGGAGGGGAACGGCTTCGGGGTATCGGGTGGCATGGTCTACCAGCACCAGGATAAAGCGGTGCCCCAAGGAGGTTCGGGGGTCGAGTGGGCCCACAATGTCGATTCCCACCCTCTCAAAGGGGGTACTGACCACGGGGAAGGGTTGGAGAGGAGCCTTGCGCTTCCCTCCGCTCTTTCCGCTGGACTGACAAGTGGACACAAATGGGGTTTTACCTATGCCTCTATGAAAAGTATTTCACCATGAATGATAGTATTGGGTAAACCAAAGTTTATTAGTTTATCCTGACAATTATGTCTTTTGTTTTCATTCGATTTAGATCTTTAGTTATTTTAGTGCAGGCAGATTAAAAAAGCATTATCAACTTCATGTGCTGCCATAAAGTACCGCATCACACAATTAGTACAAACCAATCATATATACAATAAACACATTACTATACAAACAGTACATAAATACACAATTGAAAATGTCAAAGTGCTCATAATTTTGTTGAAACATGGAACTATTACTCAATAGTACAGTCTCAGTCCAAGATGGCAAATCATCTCTTGAACAAAAAGCAATATGGTAAATTATTTCAGACCAATGCTAAGTTGACCCACTTATGGGCTAATCAAAAGTTCAAGCATAAATCGCAGGCATTAAATGTAAACCAATAACAGTGTCAAAAAATATCTTGAATGTAACCCAATAACAATGTCAAAAAAATGCCGACGCGTTTCGAGTCTCATGGATAAATCAGAGGACTCTCATCAGGGCTGTATTATTCAGGTCCATGGAAGCTATTTACAAAAAGAAGAAAAACACAGATTATACCTATCTGGTCCTCAACCCATTACATCTTTACAAACAACTATTTACAAAGGTTAAAGTGCAGCATACCTGATATTTTCAGATTCCAATGCTGCACTTGTATTGAACTGTGGTCTAGGTCGTGGCCGCCCACTGCAACAGATCGATGTATTTAGAACATTGTCTATGTATTGTTTGGGCAAAAATAGGGCAGAAGCGGGGATTTATTTTTACCTGTCACGTTTTAAACGGACGGAGCTTCTGACTTGCTGCCACCAAAAATTGTCTTCATGCGGATCACGTTCTCTAAAAAGTTTGGACAATTATTGTAAAACCTGCGCTTTACATGTTTTCGTTGTGCATTAACAAAAAAAGCTATGGTGCACTGACTTACTTGCCACGCTGCCCGCGGCGGGCCTCACTGCCGCTGCATCATGTCTGGTGTTTGTAAACTCTGCGGAAAAATGAATGCAGTCAAGAGCATGTGAGCCTGACCCAGCTACTCGTGTCGGCGAGATTGTCACCACTTTGTTTACACATTAACACGAAGGCTATCTTCGTTTTAATTTTTGGAAGCGTGTCCTGAATTCGAACCGATTCCGGGTAGACCGCCACCAAGAGCGGGCTTCACTACCGCTGTGTTATGTATGATGGAATTAATTGCTGTGAAAACATGAAAAGCGGGAGAGGGCGTGTGAGCCTGACACCGAGGTTTGTGCCGGTAGCAGTATTGTCTCATTCTTTGCGCATTTGACGGAGCCTACCTTCATGAAAGTTTTCAAAGCGTATCTTCTGTATGCATCACCACGGGCTCAGTCTCCTCACAGGATAGACCTTCGAGTTTGAAAACCTAGTCATATGATGCTCATGTGACCTGTGGGAGTGGAAACCTGGGATGCTAGCTGATGTTTCCTGGGAGTTGTAGTTCCCCCTCGGTTCTGTGCACAAATCACGCTCTGTTTATTTCGCTGAGACAATTTAAACCATT
Organism: Lissotriton helveticus; assembly: GCF_964261635.1. Taxonomy (NCBI): domain Eukaryota; kingdom Metazoa; phylum Chordata; class Amphibia; order Caudata; family Salamandridae; genus Lissotriton; species Lissotriton helveticus. Next base: position 17,766,820 of record NC_136063.1, on the reverse strand, counting down.
ATTCACACTATCAAATTTCATTATGAGGTAGGCTTCTTTTTGAAGTAAAGCCGTCTCTACATTAGAGAAGTGTTTTGGATCAATCCAGAACAGTATTGTCCACCTGAAATCATTTTCAGTGTGGTTACTGTTCACGAAATGTTCCACCATGGGCGCAGTCAGCACTTTTTTCTTAATCCGTGAACGGTGTTGGGTGATCCTTGCATTTGCCGCCTGAGTGGTCTTCCCTATATACATTCTGTTGCAGGTGCATACCACAGCGTAGACCACGTTCTTAGTTTTACAATTTGTAAAAACATTGTGTTTCCATGTCACACCATTGTGTGAAAAAACATTACCTTCTAGTGTCCCCGCACATGAAACACAATTACCACACTTGCGGTGCCCACAGATTGGTTTTAAATTCCACTGCGATATTAAATCACTTTTTTGCTTCGGAATTGAACTGTCAGCCTTAATCAGATGTTGCCCTACGCTTTTGTTTTTACACATGGCGAAAATAGGTTTTTGGAGGGGGGGTTGCAATGTTTCCAATAAGTGCCAGTTATTGAGAATGATGCGCTTGAATTGGTTCGTGTGCTGACCGAAGGTCGACACGCAGACCAATTTATCAAGCTCCTCCTTCTTCTTCACTTTTAGCAGGGTGTCCCTCGGAATAAATCTTGCTCTTTTTTTAGAGTGTGAAAGCAATTTTTTGGGGTAACCCCTGTTCGCCATTTCTTCGCAGAATACAGCTGCATGTTTTTCAAAGTCAGACATGGACGTGCAATTGCGCCTTATCCTTAGTAGCTGCCCATAAGGCAAGTTCTCTCTTAGGCATTGTGGGTGTGAACTTTTATAATGCAGAATGGTGTTTCTGTCTGTAGGTTTTTTATGCAACGTCGTGAAGAGCGTTCCATTACTGCTGCCTACGGTGACGTCCAGAAAAGTCATTTTTTGATGGTCAGAATTCAGTGTAAATTTTATATCATTATGGCGAGAGTTTAGCCAGGCATGAAACTGGTCTAACTGGGTCTGGCTCCCCTGCCACAGGAGCCAGACATCGTCAATATAGCGTAACCACTGAAGTATGTTTGCCAAAAATGGATTATTGTTATATATGAATCGTTGTTCATATTGATCCATATAGAGCACTGCCAGCTCCGGCGCATAGGGACAACCCATGGCTGTCCCCTTGATTTGAATGTAAAACTCATTCTCAAATTTGAAATAATTGTTTCTTAGTGTAATTTCAGCCAAAGACACAATGAATGATGTTGGTACCCTATGGGGTCTCTCTCGTTGGTCCAGATTTATTTCTAACACCTCTAACGCCTCATCCTGAGGGATTTGGGTGTATAGAGAAGCCACGTCAAGTGTTACCATCAGTTGGCTTTTGTCATCGAATGGCTCCCCTTCGATTTTGGTGATAAAATCGGTCGTGTCGCGCAGATGTGACTTTACCTGCACTATGCACGGTTTTAAGAAAAAATCGATGTACTTCGATACTGGCTCTAAAGCAGAGTCACAGCCCGAAACGATGGGTCTGCCTGGGGGTACCTGTGCATTTTTGTGTAATTTAGGCAAAAAATACAACACCGGTGTTCTTGGTGATTTCTTGTTCAAATATTCGAACTCTTTAGGTCCCAGAAAGCCCTCATCCAACCCTCTCTTTGAAATTCTGAGAATTTTGTCTTGGATTGCATGTATAGGGTCTTCCTTAGACGGCCTATACCAGTCACGGTTATTGACATGTGACTGACCTTCTGTAAGGTACATGGAGCGTGGCCACAACACCACCGCCCCACCCTTGTCAGCCTGCTTGATTATAATTGATGTGTCAGATTTCAGATCACTAATTGCTCTAGTCATCCCCTTACTGATGTTATTTTTCATAAACTTTTTGGTTTTTTCAAGTTTGGTGAGTTATGATAGGACCGTTTGTTCGAACGCAATTATTTGCTTTGGAATGTTTACAGTCGGAGTGAATTTTGACTTAACTCTCAACCCAGTGGTTTCATTACTGGACGTCACTTCAGCAGAAGAAAAGAATGCCTTCAGTCGTATTTTACGACAGAAATTTAGTGCTTCCAATTTGAGTTTGGTAAAATCTGTTTTTTTGTTTGGGACAAACTTGAGGCCGAGGCCTAAGAGCATCTCCTCATCTTTCGTAAGTTGTTTGTCCGAAAGGTTGACTATAGTGGACACATTTAGTTGTTGTTGTAAGTCTTGTTGCGGGTTCGCATGTCCCATGGCTGCTTGAAGCGGACACGCGACTGCCCACCCCTGGCTAAAAAAGAAGACGAAGAAGAGGCGGATGAGGCACCCCGTCTTTTCGAATTATTCTGCCTCGAGTCGTTAGAGGAATCAGATGAAGTTGTGTCGGAAAAAGTGAGGAATCTATTTCTGGATCTACCCTGATACGAGGTAAGGGCCCCCCGTGATTCTCCTGACGTGTAGAAATCTTCTTTAAGGAAGGGATACACTTGTTCAAGTTTAAAAGATTTGGAATCCCTATCAAATTGAGATGATTTGATGGTAAGGGTATTATCCTTGAAAACCGCAATTTCCTTCTCAATTTTGTCCAGAAGCGCTTTTGCTTCAATGACAGTTTGGGTGTCGTTAATAGTTTTAATGAGTTCCTCTATGTCTGCCTCTTCTTGGCTGCAAATCCGTTGGGCTGTCTCAATGGTATGCACCATTAGATCTCTGCTGCACTTAGTATTTATTTGACTAAATCCCTTCTTGTATTCTGTGTCTTCAGTGAAGATGACCGGGATATTCTTGACCTGGAGGCCCCACGGAATTGTCCCTGCTTTAAGATGTTTTAGCAAAAAGTGGCCATGCAGTTCTGTGCGGATGTGTTTTTTTTGAAGACGTATTAACTTATCAGCCTCATTTTGTTGTTTCGCTGAGGTACTGAGGGTGATTGAGGAAAATGGGGAGGACGCAATGAGGTTCTGTATATGGCTTTCCGTGAAGGACAACGTATCTTTATCTGCCATGCTATGCAGGAGAAGGGTCCCCTGCGTTAGAATTAATCTTTGTGGTTGTGTGTAGGAAGGACACGTGTGTGTCAATCCCCACCCACTCGGGTGAATACCCGCTCAATAGATAAGAAAAAATTGGGAGTTGGGCCCGCTGGGGAAGAGGGTAGGTCGGGCCACTGTCAACTGGACACAAATGGGGTTTTACCTATGCCTCTATGAAAAGTATTTCACCATGAATGATAGTATTGGGTAAACCAAAGTTTATTAGTTTATCCTGACAATTATGTCTTTTGTTTTCATTCGATTTAGATCTTTAGTTATTTTAGTGCAGGCAGATTAAAAAAGCATTATCAACTTCATGTGCTGCCATAAAGTACCGCATCACACAATTAGTACAAACCAATCATATATACAATAAACACATTACTATACAAACAGTACATAAATACACAATTGAAAATGTCAAAGTGCTCATAATTTTGTTGAAACATGGAACTATTACTCAATAGTACAGTCTCAGTCCAAGATGGCAAATCATCTCTTGAACAAAAAGCAATATGGTAAATTATTTCAGACCAATGCTAAGTTGACCCACTTATGGGCTAATCAAAAGTTCAAGCATAAATCGCAGGCATTAAATGTAAACCAATAACAGTGTCAAAAAATATCTTGAATGTAACCCAATAACAATGTCAAAAAAATGCCGACGCGTTTCGAGTCTCATGGATAAATCAGAGGACTCTCATCAGGGCTGTATTATTCAGGTCCATGGAAGCTATTTACAAAAAGAAGAAAAACACAAATTATACCTATCTGGTCCTCAACCCATTGCATCTTTACAAACAACTATTTACAAAGGTTAAAGTGCAGCATACCTGATATTTTCAGATTCCAATGCTGCACTTGTATTGAACTGTGGTCTAGGTCGTGGCCGCCCACTGCAACAGATCGATGTATTTAGAACATTGTCTATGTATTGTTAGGGCAAAAATAGGGCAGAAGCGGGGATTTATTTTTACCTGTCACGTTTTAAACGGACGGAGCTTCTGACTTGCTGCCACCAAAAATTGTCTTCATGCGGATCACGTTCTCTAAAAAGTTTGGACAATTATTGTAAAACCTGCGCTTTACATGTTTTCGTTGTGCATTAACAAAAAAAGCTATGGTGCACTGACTTACTTGCCACGCTGCCCGCGGCGGGCCTCACTGCCGCTGCATCATGTCTGGTGTTTGTAAACTCTGCGGAAAAATGAATGCAGTCAAGAGCATGTGAGCCTGACCCAGCTACTCGTGTCGGCGAGATTGTCACCACTTTGTTTACACATTAACACGAAGCCTACCTTCGTTTTAATTTTTGGAAGCGTGTCCTGAATTCGAACCGATTCCGGGTAGACCGCCACCAAGAGCGGGCTTCACTACCGCTGTGTTATGTATGATGGAATTAATTGCTGTGAAAACATGAAAAGCGGGAGAGGGCGTGTGAGCCTGACACCGAGGTTTGTGCACTTTAACCTTTGTAAATAGTTGTTTGTAAAGATGCAATGGGTTGAGGACCAGATAGGTATAATTTGTGTTTTTCTTCTTTTTGTAAATAGCTTCCATGGACCTGAATAATACAGCCCTGATGAGAGTCCTCTGATTTATCCATGAGACTCGAAACGCGTCGGCATTTTTTTGACATTGTTATTGGGTTACATTCAAGATATTTTTTGACACTGTTATTGGTTTACATTTAATGCCTGCGATTTATGCTTGAACTTTTGATTAGCCCATAAGTGGGTCAACTTAGCATTGGTCTGAAATAATTTACCATATTCCTTTTTGTTCAAGAGATGATTTGCCATCTTGGACTGAGACTGTACTATTGAGTTGTAGTTCCATGTTTCAACAAAATTATGAGCACTTTGACATTTTCAATTGTGTATTTATGTACTGTTTGTATAGTAATGTGTTTATTGTATATATGATTGGTTTGTACTAATTGTGTGATGCGGTACTTTATGGCAGCACATGAAGTTGATAATGCTTTTTTAATCTGCCTGCACTAAAATAACTAAAGATCTAAATCGAATGAAAACAAAAGACATAATTGTCAGGATAAACTAATAAACTTTGGTTTACCCAATACTATCATTCATGGTGAAATACTTTTCATAGAGGCATAGGTAAAACCCCATTTGTGTCCAGTTGACAGTGGCCCGACCTACCCTCTTCCCCAGCGGGCCCAACTCCCAATTTTTTCTTATCTATTGAGCGGGTATTCACCCGAGTGGGTGGGGATTGACACACACGTGTCCTTCCTACACACAACCACAAAGATTAATTCTAACGCAGGGGACCCTTCTCCTGCATAGCATGGCAGATAAAGATACGTTGTCCTTCACGGAAAGCCATATACAGAACCTCATTGCGTCCTCCCCATTTTCCTCAATCACCCTCAGTACCTCAGCGAAACAACAAAATGAGGCTGATAAGTTAATACGTCTTCAAAAAAAACACATCCGCACAGAACTGCATGGCCACTTTTTGCTAAAACATCTTAAAGCAGGGACAATTCCGTGGGGCCTCCAGGTCAAGAATATCCCGGTCATCTTCACTGAAGACACAGAATACAAGAAGGGATTTAGTCAAATAAATACTAAGTGCAGCAGAGATCTAATGGTGCATACCATTGAGACAGCCCAACGGATTTGCAGCCAAGAAGAGGCAGACATAGAGGAACTCATTAAAACTATTAACGACACCCAAACTGTCATTGAAGCAAAAGCGCTTCTGGACAAAATTGAGAAGGAAATTGCGGTTTTCAAGGATAATACCCTTACCATCAAATCATCTCAATTTGATAGGGATTCCAAATCTTTTAAACTTGAACAAGTGTATCCCTTCCTTAAAGAAGATTTCTACACGTCAGGAGAATCACGGGGGGCCCTTACCTCGTATCAGGGTAGATCCAGAAATAGATTCCTCACTTTTTCCGACACAACTTCATCTGATTCCTCTAACGACTCGAGGCAGAATAATTCGAAAAGACGGGGTGCCTCATCCGCCTCTTCTTCGTCTTCTTTTTTAGCCAGGGGTGGGCAGTCGCGTGTCCGCTTCAAGCAGCCATGGGACATGCGAACCCGCAACAAGACTTACAACAACAACTAAATGTGTCCACTATAGTCAACCTTTCGGACAAACAACTTACGAAAGATGAGGAGATGCTCTTAGGCCTCGGCCTCAAGTTTGTCCCAAACAAAAAAACAGATTTTACCAAACTCAAATTGGAAGCACTAAATTTCTGTCGTAAAATACGACTGAAGGCATTCTTTTCTTCTGCTGAAGTGACGTCCAGTAATGAAACCACTGGGTTGAGAGTTAAGTCAAAATTCACTCCGACTGTAAACATTCCAAAGCAAATAATTGCGTTCGAACAAACGGTCCTATCATCACTCACCAAACTTGAAAAAACCAAAAAGTTTATGAAAAATAACATCAGTAAGGGGATGACTAGAGCAATTAGTGATCTGAAATCTGACACATCAATTATAATCAAGCAGGCTGACAAGGGTGGGGCGGTGGTGTTGTGGCCACGCTCCATGTACCTTACAGAAGGTCAGTCACATGTCAATAACCGTGACTGGTATAGGCCGTCTAAGGAAGACCCTATACATGCAATCCAAGACAAAATTCTCAGAATTTCAAAGACAGGGTTGGATGAGGGCTTCCTGGGACCTAAAGAGTTCGAATATTTGAACAAGAAATCACCAAGAACACCGGTGTTGTATTTTTTGCCTAAATTACACAAAAATGCACAGGTACCCCCAGGCAGACCCATCGTTTCGGGCTGTGACTCTGCTTTAGAGCCAGTATCGAAGTACATCGATTTTTTCTTAAAACCGTGCATAGTGCAGGTAAAGTCACATCTGCGCGACACGACCGATTTTATCACCAAAATCGAAGGGGAGCCATTCGATGACAAAAGCCAACTGATGGTAACACTTGACGTGGCTTCTCTATACACCCAAATCCCTCAGGATGAGGCGTTAGAGGTGTTAGAAATAAATCTGGACCAACGAGAGAGACCCCATAGGGTACCAACATCATTCATTGTGTCTTTGGCTGAAATTACACTAAGAAACAATTATTTCAAATTTGAGAATGAGTTTTACATTCAAATCAAGGGGACAGCCATGGGTTGTCCCTATGCGCCGGAGCTGGCAGTGCTCTATATGGATCAATATGAACAACGATTCATATATAACAATAATCCATTTTTGGCAAACATACTTCAGTGGTTACGCTATATTGACGATGTCTGGCTCCTGTGGCAGGGGAGCCAGACCCAGTTAGACCAGTTTCATGCCTGGCTAAACTCTCGCCATAATGATATAAAATTTACACTGAATTCTGACCATCAAAAAATGACTTTTCTGGACGTCACCGTAGGCAGCAGTAATGGAACGCTCTTCACGACGTTGCATAAAAAACCTACAGACAGAAACACCATTCTGCATTATAAAAGTTCACACCCACAATGCCTAAGAGAGAACTTGCCTTATGGGCAGCTACTAAGGATAAGGCGCAATTGCACGTCCATGTCTGACTTTGAAAAACATGCAGCTGTATTCTGCGAAGAAATGGCGAACAGGGGTTACCCCAAAAAATTGCTTTCACACTCTAAAAAAAGAGCAAGATTTATTCCGAGGGACACCCTGCTAAAAGTGAAGAAGAAGGAGGAGCTTGATAAATTGGTCTGCGTGTCGACCTTCGGTCAGCACACGAACCAATTCAAGTGCATCATTCTCAATAACTGGCACTTATTGGAAACATTGCAACCCCCCCTCCAAAAACCTATTTTCGCCATGTGTAAAAACAAAAGCGTAGGGCAACATCTGATTAAGGCTGACAGTTCAATTCCGAAGCAAAAAAGTGATTTAATATCGCAGTGGAATTTAATCCAATCTGTGGGCACCGCAAGTGTGGTAATTGTGTTTCATGTGCGGGGACACTAGAAGGTAATGTTTTTTCACACAATGGTGTGACATGGAAACACGATGTTTTTACAAATTGTAAAACTAAGAACGTGGTCTACGCTGTGGTATGCACCTGCAACAGAATGTATATAGGGAAGACCACTCAGGCGGCAAATGCAAGGATCACCCAACACCGTTCACGGATTAAGAAAAAAGTGCTGACTGCGCCCATGGTGGAACATTTCGTGAACAGTAACCACACTGAAAATGATTTCAGGTGGACAATACTGTTCTGGATTGATCCAAAACACTTCTCTAATGTAGAGACGGCTTTACTTCAAAAAGAAGCCTACCTCATAATGAAATTTGATAGTGTGAATAATGGTTTAAATTGTCTCAGCGAAATAAACAGAGCGTGATTTGTGCACAGAACCGAGGGGGAACTACAACTCCCAGGAAACATCAGCTAGCATCCCAGGTTTCCACTCCCACAGGTCACATGAGCATCATATGACTAGGTTTTCAAACTCGAAGGTCTATCCTGTGAGGAGACTGAGCCCGTGGTGATGCATACAGAAGATACGCTTTGAAAACTTTCATGAAGGTAGGCTCCGTCAAATGCGCAAAGAATGAGACAATACTGCTACCGGCACAAACCTCGGTGTCAGGCTCACACGCCCTCTCCCGCTTTTCATGTTTTCACAGCAATTAATTCCATCATACATAACACAGCGGTAGCGAAGCCCGCTCTTGGTGGCGGTCTACCCGGAATCGGTTCGAATTCAGGACACGCTTCCAAAAATTAAAACGAAGGTAGGCTTCGTGTTAATGTGTAAACAAAGTGGTGACAATCTCGCCGACACGAGTAGCTGGGTCAGGCTCACATGCTCTTGACTGCATTCATTTTTCCGCAGAGTTTACAAACACCAGACATGATGCAGCGGCAGTGAGGCCCGCCGCGGGCAGCGTGGCAAGTAAGTCAGTGCACCATAGCTTTTTTTGTTAATGCACAACGAAAACATGTAAAGCGCAGGTTTTACAATAATTGTCCAAACTTTTTAGAGAACGTGATCCGCATGAAGACAATTTTTGGTGGCAGCAAGTCAGAAGCTCCGTCCGTTTAAAACGTGACAGGTAAAAATAAATCCCCGCTTCTGCCCTATTTTTGCCCTAACAATACATAGACAATGTTCTAAATACATCGATCTGTTGCAGTGGGCGGCCACGACCTAGACCACAGTTCAATACAAGTGCAGCATTGGAATCTGAAAATATCAGGTATGCTGCACTTTAACCTTTGTAAATAGTTGTTTGTAAAGATGCAATGGGTTGAGGACCAGATAGGTATAATTTGTGTTTTTCTTCTTTTTGTAAATAGCTTCCATGGACCTGAATAATACAGCCCTGATGAGAGTCCTCTGATTTATCCATGAGACTCGAAACGCGTCGGCATTTTTTTGACATTGTTATTGGGTTACATTCAAGATATTTTTTGACACTGTTATTGGTTTACATTTAATGCCTGCGATTTATGCTTGAACTTTTGATTAGCCCATAAGTGGGTCAACTTAGCATTGGTCTGAAATAATTTACCATATTGCTTTTTGTTCAAGAGATGATTTGCCATCTTGGACTGAGACTGTACTATTGAGTAATAGTTCCATGTTTCAACAAAATTATGAGCACTTTGACATTTTCAATTGTGTATTTATGTACTGTTTGTATAGTAATGTGTTTATTGTATATATGATTGGTTTGTACTAATTGTGTGATGCGGTACTTTATGGCAGCACATGAAGTTGATAATGCTTTTTTAATCTGCCTGCACTAAAATAACTAAAGATCTAAATCGAATGAAAACAAAAGACATAATTGTCAGGATAAACTAATAAACTTTGGTTTACCCAATACTATCATTCATGGTGAAATACTTTTCATAGAGGCATAGGTAAAACCCCATTTGTGTCCAGTTGACAGTGGCCCGACCTACCCTCTTCCCCAGCGGGCCCAACTCCCAATTTTTTCTTATGGACTGACAAGTGGGGCAGGATTTACAGTGGGCCTCCACATCGGAGCGCATGCCCGGCCAGTAGAAGTGGGTGACCAGGCGCTGGTACGTTTTGTCTTGTCCCAAGTGTCCCGCCAGGGGCACGTCATGGGCCAGGTTCAGGAGAAAGCCGCGGAAGCGTAGGGGGACCACCAGCACTCGGCCGGACCCTAGCTTGGCGGACTTTTGCTCGCTGTATAATAGGCCGTTTTCCCAATAGATAAAGTGGGAGCCGGACTGGTCACCGGCGGCCTGCTGCCGCGGCCCCACCAGGGATGGGCAGGATGCCTGCTCTAGGCAGAACTCTTCTCGGGACGGTCCCCCTTCCTGGCGCCATTGGGCCAGCTCAGGAATGTCGCCCAAGCTCGGGGTTGGTTCGACGTTGGGGCCGAGGGGCCCTGCGTCGAGGGGGAAGCTCTCCCCGGGGAATAGCTCAGGGGTCTCAAAGGGTTCAGGGACCTCGGGGTCCTCGGGGGTCGCCGGGGCTGCCTCTAAGGTCACCCCTTCGGGGGCGGTCCTTCGGGCGGTCATCGACCGGGTACTCACACAGGCCCACTCGGGTAGGCCCACCATCTCTAAGTGGGTCCTTTTCTCAACCCGCTGCCAGGGGGAGCTCTCTGGATCGTTGCCGAGCAGGCAGTCCACTGGCATGTCGGAGCGGACCGCCACTCGTAACTCTCCAGAGACGCCCCCCCACTCGAACGGGACTTGAGCTATCCGGCAGGTGCGGACAGAGTTATCGGCTGCGATCACCCTGCAGGAGATGTGGGGAACAATCTGGGCTTCGGTGACGAGGTGCCGTTTGACAGCGGTGATACTGGCCCCAGTGTCTCGGAGCGCCCCTATGTGATGGCCATTGATAGTCACCTGCTGCCGGTACTTCTCTGTGTTGTCGGGTAGGGGAGCTCCGGGGACCATCTCCCTATCACCCAAGGAGACTAACATCATAGCTGCGGGTTCAGCTCCCTCGAACTCTTCCTCCCCCTCCTCTTCTAGGGCTACGGAGGTGATGTGGCGCACTGGGGGCCCTGCAGCGGCAGGCTTCTGGAACAAGGGGCAGCGGGGGTCATTGGCATAGTGCCCGGGTTTCTGGCAATGGTAGCAGGCTTGGCTGACCCGGGGCCCTGGCCTAGCTGGGGGAAACCCTGCGCGTGCTGTGGGAGGCGAGGTACCTGGCTGGTTTCTGGGGGGACTGCGCGGGGACCCCACCTGGGAACCCCTCTGTCTATTCTGACCCCCTCCTCCCCTCGGGCGGGATGGCCCTTGTTCGTTCCGGCCAGTGTCCCCCCCGGGCCCCCGGGGTACTCTGGTGCTCACCCAGCGATCGGCCTCGACGACCAGCTTCCGGGGGTCGGCCAACTTGCTGTCCAGGAGGTGCTGTCGGAGTTCCACAAAGCAATTCAGGGACAAGTGCTCATACGCAATGAGGTCGATGAGCCCCTCGAAGGTGGATACTCTGCTGCCCTTGATCCACCCTTCCAGGGCCCGGCTGTAGAAATTGACATATTCCACCCACGTGGTGCCGGGGATCTTCTTGCATTCTCGGAAGCGTTGGCGGTACATTTCTGGGGTGAGCCCGTACCTTGTGAGGAGGGCCTCTTTCATGTGGCTGTAGGAGGTCTGTTCGGCAGACGGTAGGTCGAGTAGGGTGTCTCTCCCCTCACTCAGGAATCGACCCCACAGCCCGGCTCCCCAATCTTTCTGTGGAACTCGGTGTGAGGTCATAGCTACCTCGTAGGCCTTGAACCATTGCTGGATGTCATCGTTTTTATAATATTCTTTGACTACATCCTTGGGGATGTGGACCTTGGGTTCCACTGGGGGACCAGACTCTCGGGTCGCTGCTGTTTTGTTGCCTTCGTTCCGGGCCTTTAGTTCGATTTCCAATATGCTGCGCTCGTGCTCCAGCTGGAGCTTCTTTCCGTCATGTTCTCGCTGGAGCTTCTTCTCCTCCAGTTCTCCTTGCAGCCGCAGCTGCTCGATGGCTAGCTTCTTCTCGGCCAGCTTGAGTTCTCCTTCCATTTTCAAACGGGCTAGTTCTAGCTCGTGGTTTCGGTTGCGCTCTCGGTCGGTCATCTCTTCTCGAGACAGACCTCTCTCGGGGCTGTAAGTCCGCGTCGGGGACTTTGCTCTTTCTTGCTCTGGGGCGTGGGTTTCGATCAGGGGTGCTCCCCCTCCATCGGCTTCCGTCGGTGCTGGAGGTTGGGCTCCGGTCTCCACCCAGGCTGTTAGAGCTTGCTGGAAGTCCTCTTTGGTGTTTAATCCCGTTGACGGGATATGGAGATCTTTGCAGAATTGCTTGAGCTCACGGTGCGAATAGTCTCCCAGAAGCTCCATCTGGAAGGTGGTCTTGTCGGTAGTGACGCTCATGGCTGCTCTTTGTTCGGGTAGTGTGTCAGTACTGTACGATCCCTAGACGTAGGTTCTTATCGCGACGCTGCCACCAATGTTAGAAGGGGCAATCTCCGAGGGCCAGGTTGTGCTCACCCAGACACCCCAAGATCCACCTCTCCCACAGAACTTGCCGAGTCTTGATTGTGAGGTCCTCGCCGGGGAGGCCTTTGGGTTTGGGATCGTACACACTGAGCTCACACCACACTACGAACAGACACCACACCGTTGGGTTTTAGGAACAAGTTCTTTATATAAGCAAATAATGAAGGAAGCACTCTTATATACACAGTGGCAACAGGACCACAAAGTCTCTGAGGATTCGGGAAGGGGGAAGCGGGACAGTCTTTTAGTCTCTGGGTCAGTACGAGGCGTACCCCACGCACAGCTCTCAATCCTCGAGCCGGGGGGTACGGGATGATGGTCGTACCGACTGCTTCACCTCTGTCGGGTTGGCTCGGTCGTGATGGTGGTCTCGATGGTCCAGCCGGACCAGAGTACTCCGCGAGCCGCGACGAGGTCAGCAGGGCTTGATCTGGAGAAGTTCGTGAGAGCCGCGACAGCGTCAGCAGGGCTCGGATGTTCTTAGAGGTCGAGCCGCGACAGCGTCCGCAGGGCTCGGATGGTTGCAAGTTCAGCTCGAGCCGCGACAGCGTCAGCAGGGCTCCGATGGTCTTAGATGTCGAGCAGCGACAGCGTCAGCAGGGCTCCGGTGGTCTTTAGAGATCGAGCCGCGACAGCGTCAGCAGGGCTCCGGTGGTTCAGTTCCTTAAGGCGAAGAAGGAGCCGCGACAGCGTCAGCAGGGCTCAGAGGTTCCAGGTGAGTCTTCTTAGGGTCAGCCGCGATCAGATCAGCAGGCTTCAGGTCCGAGATACAACTGCCCGCTAGTTGTCAGGCGGGCCCAGTTATAGTCCTTCTACTCTTTGATCTCCGGACCCTCGCAGGCAGAGGTCTCCGGCCCTGGGGGCTGGTCGTCGGCGAGGTCCGGCGGTTGGCTCTTTGATCCCTTTGAAAGATGGGTCCAGGAATTCCCAGACGCCCAGCGGGTCTGGAGCCAGCCCTCGGGGAGGCCAGAGGGGTGATCCAAACTGGCCCACAGGGGAGGGCCAAAGGGGTGACAGAAACCAGCCGCTCAGGGGAGGCCGGAGGTGCCATCGAAACTCCCTGGCTTATCTCACTCGGGGAGCCCTTTACCCCCCAGCCGGGACTGGCGCTCCTTTGGAGTCTGGGCTTCGCTGGGGCCGGGGTCATGCTAGGCCTAGGGAGACAGGGATGTCGGGAAGGGAAGATGGCGTCCGGGCCTTGTGGGGCATGCATGGTTAGGCGCTCGGAGCCGGGCGAGGAGCGGGAAAGGCAGGCCTGGTCAAGGGTCTCGGGGGATCTAGGCGTCACTGGGTAGGACGACCAGGCTAGGGTTGCAGGCTACACTAACGGGGTGGCTGCGTAGGGGACTCGGGGTACAGGCCTACGCTCACAGGGTGTGGAGGGACAGAGGTGAACCACGCCACGAGGCCGGGTCCAACACTGGTGGTCTCTGGGTAGTCCATGGGCAGTCTCCGGGCATTCCCTGGGCAGTCTCTGGGCAGTCCCTGGGCAGTTTCTGGTGGTCTCTGGGTTGTCCATGGGCAGTCTCTGTGCAGTCTCTTGGCAGTCCCTGGGCAGTCCCTGGGCAGTCTCTGGTGGTCTCTGGGCAGTCTCTGGTGGTCTCTGGGCAGTCTCTGGGCAGTCTCTGGGCAGTTTCTGGTGGTCTCTGGGCAGTCTCTGGGCAGTCTCTGGGCAGTCCCTGGGCATTCCCTGGGCAGTCTCTGGTGGTCTCTGGTGTTGGACCCGGCCTCGTGGCGTGGTTCACCTCTGTCCCTCCACACCCTGTGAGCGTAGGCCTGTACCCCGAGTCCCCTACGCAGCCACCCTGTTAGTGTAGCCTGCAACCCGAGCCTGGTCGTCCTACCCAGTGACGCCTAGATCCCCCGAGACCCTTGACCAGGCCTGCCTTTCCCGCTCCTCGCCCGGCTCCGAGCGCCTAACCATGCATGCCCCACAAGGCCCGGACACCATCTTCCCTTCCCGACATCCCTGTCTCCCTAGGCCTAGCGTGACCCCGGCCCCAGCGAAGCTCAGACTCCAAAGGCGCGCCAGTCCCGGCTGGGGGTAAAGGGCTTCTGAGTGAGATAAGCCAGGGAGTTTCGATGGCACCTCAGGCCTCCCCTGAGGGGCTGGTTTCTGTCACTCCTTTGGTCCTCCCCTGTGGGCCAGTTTCGATCACCCCTCTGGCCCCCCCGAGGGCTGGCTCCAGACCCGCTGGGCGTCTGGGAATTCCCGGACCCATCTTTCAAAGGGATCAAAGAGCCAACCGCCGGACCTCGCCGACGACCAGCCCCCAGGGCCGGAGACCTCTGCCTGCGAGGGTCCGGAGATCAAAGAGTAGAAGGACTATAACCGGGCCCGCCTGACAACTAGCGGGCAGTTGTATCTTGGACCTGAAGCCTGCTGATCTGATCGCGGCTGACCCTAAGAAGACTCACCTGGAACCTCTGAGCCCTGCTGACGCTGTCGCGGCTCCTTCTTCGCCTTAAGGAACTGAACCACCAGAGCCCTGCTGACGCTGTCGCGGCTCGATCTCTAAAGACCACCGGAGCCCTGCTGACGCTGTCGCGGCTCGACATCTAAGACCATCGGAGCCCTGCTGACGCTGTCGCGGCTCGAGCTGAACTTGCAACCATCCGAGCCCTGCGGACGCTGTCGCGGCTCGACCTCTAAGACCATCCGAGCCCTGCTGACGCTGTCGCGGCTCTCACGAACTTCTCCAGATCAAGCCCTGCTGACCTCGTCGCGGCTCGAGGAGTACTCTGGTCCGGCTGGACCATCGAGACCACCATCACGACCGAGCCGACCCGACAGCGGTGAAGCAGTCGGTACGACCATCATCCCGTACCCCCCGGCTCGAGGATTGAGAGCTGTGCGTAGGGTACGCCTCGTACTGACCCAGAGACTAAAAGACTGTCCCGCTTCCCCCTTCCCGAATCCTCAGAGACTTTGTGGTCCTGTTGCCACTGTGTATATAAGAGTGCTTCCTTCATTATTTGCTTATATAAAGAACTTGTTCCTAAAACCCAACGGTGTGGTGTCTGTTCGTAGTGTGGTGTGAGCTCAGTGTGTACGATCCCAAACCCAAAGGCCTCCCCGGCAAGGACCTCACAATCAAGACTCGGCAAGTTCTGTGGGAGAGGTGGATCTTGGGGTGTCTGGGTGAGCACAACCTGGCCCTCGGAGATTGCCCCTTCTAACATTGGTGGCAGCGTCGCGATAAGAACCTACGCCTAGGGATCGTACAGTACTGACACACTACCCGAACAAAGAGCAGCCATGAGCGTCACTACCGACAAGACCACCTTCCAGATGGAGCTTCTGGGAGACTATTCGCACTGTGAGCTCAAGCAATTCTGCAAAGATCTCCATATCCCGTCAACGGGATTAAACACCAAAGAGGACTTCCAACAAGCTCTAACAGCCTGGGTGGAGACCGGAGCCCAACCTCCAGCACCGACGGAAGCCGATGGAGGGGGAGCACCCCTGATCGAAACCCACGCCCCAAAGCAAGAAAGAGCAAAGTCCCCGACGCGGACTTACAGCCCCGAGAGAGGTCTGTCTCGAGAAGAGATGACCGACCGAGAGCGCAACCGAAACCACGAGCTAGAACTAGCCCGTTTGAAAATGGAAGGAGAACTCAAGCTGGCCGAGAAGAAGCTAGCCATCGAGCAACTGCGGCTGCAAGGAGAACTGGAGGAGAAGAAGCTCCAGCGAGAACATGACGGAAAGAAGCTCCAGCTGGAGCACGAGCGCAGCATATTGGAAATCGAACTAAAGGCCCGGAACGAAGGCAACAAAACAGCAGCGACCCGAGAGTCTGGTCCCCCAGTGGAACCCAAGGTCCACATCCCCAAGGATGTAGTCAAAGAATATTATAAAAACGATGACATCCAGAAATGGTTCAAGGCCTACGAGGTAGCTATGACCTCACACCGAGTTCCACAGAAAGATTGGGGAGCCGGGCTGTGGGGTCGATTCCTGAGTGAGGGGAGAGACACCCTACTCGACCTACCGTCTGCCGAACAGACCTTCTACAGCCACATGAAAGAGGCCCTCCTCACAAGGTACGGGCTCACTCCAGAAATGTACCGCCAACGCTTCCGAGAATGCAAGAAGATCCCCGGCACCACGTGGGTAGAATATGTCAATTTCTACAGCCGGGCCCTGGAAGGGTGGATCAAGGGCAGCAGAGTATCCACCTTCGAGGGGCTCATCGACCTCATTGCGTATGAGCACTTGTCCCTGAATTGCTTTGTGGAACTCCGACAGCACCTCCTGGACAGCAAGTTGGCCGACCCACGGAAGCTGGCCGTCGAGGCCGATCGCTGGGTGAGCACCAGAGTACCCCGGGGGCCGGGGGGGACACTGGCCGGAACGAACAAGGGCCATCCCGCCCGAGGGGAGGAGGGGGTCAGAATAGACAGAGGGGTTCCCAGGTAGGGTCCCCGCGCAGTCCCCCCAGAAACCAGCCAGGTACCTCGCCTCCCACAGCGCGCGCAGGGTTTCCCCCAGCTAGGCCAGGGCCCCGGGTCAGCCAAGCCTGCTACCATTGCCAGAAACCCGGGCACTATGCCAATGACCCCCGCTGCCCCTTGTTCCAGAAGCCTGCCGCTGCAGGGCCCCCAGTGCGCCACATCACCTCCGTAGCCCTAGAAGAGGAGGGGGAGGAAGAGTTCGAGGGAGCTGAAGCCGCAGCTATGATGTTAGTTTCCTTGGGTGATAGGGAGATGGTCCCCGGAGCTCCCCTACCCGACAACACAGAGAAGTACCGGCAGCAGGTGACTATCAATGGCCATCACATAGGGGCGCTCCGAGACACTGGGGCCAGTATCACCGCCGTCAAACGGCACCTCGTCACCGAAGCCCAGATTGTTCCCCACATCTCCTGCAGGGTGATCGCAGCCGATAACTCTGTCCGCACCTGCCGGATAGCTCAAGTCCCGTTCGAGTGGGGGGGCGTCTCTGGAGAGTTACGAGTGGCGGTCCGCTCCGACATGCCAGTGGACTGCCTGCTCGGCAACGATCTAGAGAGCTCCCCATGGCAGCGGGTTGAGAAAAGGACCCACTTAGAGATGGTGGGCCTACCCGAGTGGGCCTGTGTGAGTACCCGGTCGATGACCGCCCGAAGGACCGCCCCCGAAGGGGTGACCTTAGAGGCGGCCCCGGCGACCCCCGAGGACCCCGAGGTCCCTGAACCCTTTGAGACCCCCGAGCTATTCCCCGGGGAGAGCTTCCCCCTCGACGCAGGGCCCCTCGGCCCCAACGTCGAACCAACCCCGAGCTTGGGTGACATTCCTGAGCTGGCCCAATGGCGCCAGGAAGGGGGACCGTCCCGAGAAGAGTTCTGCCTAGAGCAGGCATCCTGCCCATCCCTGGTGGGGCCGCGGCAGCAGGCCGCCGCCCAGGCCGCCGGTGACCAGTCCGGCTCCCACTTTATCTATTGGGAAAACGGCCTATTATACAGCGAGCAAAAGTCCGCCGAGCTAGGGTCCGGCCGAGTGCTGGTGGTCCCCCTACGCTTCCGCGGCTTTCTCCTGAACCTGGCCCATGACGTGCCCCTGGCGGGACACTTGGGACAAGACAAAACGTACCAGCGCCTGGTCACCCACTTCTACTGGCCGGGCATGTGCTCCGATGTGGAGGCCCACTGTAAATCCTGCCCCACTTGTCAGTCCAGCGGAAAGAGCGGAGGGAAGCGCAAGGCTCCTCTCCAACCCTTCCCCGTGGTCAGTACCCCCTTTGAGAGGGTGGGAATCGACATTGTGGGCCCACTCGACCCCCGAACCTCCTTGGGGCACCGCTTTATCCTGGTGCTGGTAGACCATGCCACCCGATACCCCGAAGCCGTTCCCCTCCGAACGGTGACCGCCCCCGTAGTGGGGCGGGCCCTCATGGCCATCTTCTCCCGGGTGGGATTCCCTCGAGAGGTCGTCAGTGACCGAGGGACCAACTTCATCTCGAAATACATGAAGTCCCTTTGGCAACAATGTGGGGTGACGTACAAGTTCACCACCCCATACCTCCCCCAGGGTAACGGTCTGGTGGAACGCTTCAACCGGACCCTCAAGGGAATGATCATGGGACTCGAAGAGCCCCTGAGGCGTAAGTGGGACGTCCTCCTTCCCTGTCTCCTCTTCGCGTACTGCGAAGTCCCCCAGAAATCCCTGGGGTTCAGCCCCTTCGAACTGCTCTACGGGCACCCCGTCCGGGGACCCCTCACCCTGGTCAAGGAAGGGTGGGAGACGGCGGCCCCAGAGCCCCCTCCCGATGTGTTTCGATACATTTTGGCCCTCCGGAACCAGACGAGGAAGTTCCGAGAGCTGGCCGAGGCAAACCTCGAAGCCAGCCAAGAAGAAATGAAACGGTGGTATGACCAAAATGCCACTCTGGTCGAGTTTCAGCCCGGACAGCAGGTCTGGGTTATGGCCCCCGTAGAGCCCTGTGCCCTGCAAGACAAGTGGACAGGGCCCTTCAAGGTGGTAGAGCGCAAGAGTCAGGTGACCTACCTCATCGATGTAGAGTCCCCCAGGAACCCCTTGCGGGTCCTTCACGTGAACCGCCTCAAGCCCCACTTCGCCCGGTCCGAGTTGAGCTTGCTCCTCGCCACGGACGATGGGGAAGAAGAAGAAACGGAGCCTCTCCCCGATCTCCTGTGCGTGAAAGAAAAAGATGGCTCCGTAGAGGGGGTGAGTCTCTCCTCCTCCCTCTCTCCCGAGCAGCGCGAGGACTGTCGCCAGTTATTGGGACAGTTCTCGGACCTCTTCTCCCTCACCCCCGGCGCCACCAACTGGTGCGTCCACGACGTGGACACCGGGGACAGCCCACCGGTACGGCACCGAGCCTACCGCGTCCCTGACCGAGTCCGGGCCTGTATCAAGGCCGAGGTATCAAAGATGCTAGCTCTCGGGGTGGTCGAAGCCTCTGACAGCCCATGGGCTAGTCCCGTGGTCCTGGTTCCGAAGGCAGCCGCCCCCGGTGCTGTTCCCGAGCTAAGGTTCTGCGTTGACTACCGCGGGCTCAACGCAGTCACCAGAACAGATGCTCATCCCATCCCCCGAGCCGACGAGCTTATCGATCGCCTCGGGGCTGCTCGCTTCCTTAGCACGTTCGACCTGACCAGTGGATACTGGCAGATCGCCCTCACCGAGGGAGCAAAGGAAAGATCCGCTTTTTCCACCCCGGATGGTCACTACCATTTCCGGGTGATGCCCTTCGGGATGAAGAACGCCCCCGCCACCTTCCAGAGGCTGGTGAACCAGGTATTGGCGGGGTTGGAGGAGTTCAGCGCTGCGTATCTGGACGATATTGCAGTGTACATTTGCCACTGGCCCGAGCACCTCCAGCACCTCTGGGCGGTGCTGACGGCCCTGAGAAGGGCCGGTCTCACCATTAAGGCAAGCAAGTGCCAGATCGGACAAGGGTCCGTAATCTACCTCGGGCACCAGGTCAGAAGCGGCCTCGTAGCCCCCCTCCAGCCCAAGATCGATGCCATCGTGGCCTGGGAGGCCCCCACGACCCAGACGGAAGTGCGGGCGTTTCTAGGGCTCACGGGGTACTACCGCCGGTTCATCAAGAGTTACGGCAGCATCGTAGCCCCCCTCACGGAGTTAACCTCCAAAAACCAGCCGAAGAAAGTCAGCTGGACCCCGCCTGCCAAGAGGCGTTCGAAACGTTAAAAGACGCCATGTGCACTGCCCCCATCTTGCAGGCCCCCGACTACTCACGAGAGTTTGTAGTCCAGACGGACGCGTCCGAGCATGGCATCGGGGCCTTCCTGTCCCAGGTGAATGAGAACGGCCTAGACCAACCAGTGGCATTCATTAGCCGGAGGCTACTCCCTCGAGAACAAAGGTGGAGCACCATCGAGCGGGAGGCCTTCGCGGTAGTTTGGGCCCTGAAGAAGCTGAGGCCCTACCTGTTCGGTACTCACTTCCGGGTCCAGACCGACCACCGACCTCTCCGGTGGCTAATGCAGATGAGATGGGAGAATCCCAAATTGCTGCGCTGGTCCATCTCCCTCCAGGGGATGGACTTCACTGTCGAACACCGGCCGGGCGCGGACCACGCCAACGCTGACGGCCTGTCCCGATTCTTCCGCCTCAGCGAAGAGAACCCCCAAGAGGATGGGTAGTTCTCCCCGCCTTCAGCTGGGGGGGGACGCGTGTTGGACCCGGCCTCGTGGCGTGGTTCACCTCTGTCCCTCCACACCCTGTGAGCGTAGGCCTGTACCCCGAGTCCCCTACGAAGCCACCCCGTTAGTGTAGCCTGTAACCCGAGCCTGGTCGTCCTACCCAGTGACGCCTAGATCCCCCGAGACCCTTGACCAGGCCTGCCTTTCCCGCTCCTCGCCCGGCTCCGAGCGCCTAACCATGCATGCCCCACAAGACCCGGACGCCATCTTCCCTTCCCGACATCCCTGTCTCCCTAGGCCTAGCGTGACCCCGGCCCCAGCGAAGCCCAGACTCCAAAGGCGCGCCAGTCCCGGCTGGGGGGGTAAAGGGCTCCCCGAGTGAGATAAGCCAGGGAGTTTCGATGGCACCTCCGGCCTCCCCTGAGGGGCTGGTTTCTGTCACACCTTTGGCCCTCCCCTGTGGGCCAGTTTGGATCACCCCTCTGGCCCCCCCGAGGGCTGGCTCCAGACCCGCTGGGCGTCTGGGAATTCCCGGACCCATCTTTCAAAGGGATCAAAGAGCCAACCGCCGGACCTCGCCGACGACCAGCCCCCAGGGCCGGAGACCTCTGCCTGCGAGGGTCCGGAGATCAAAGAGTAGAAGGACTATAACTGGGCCCGCCTGACAACTAGCGGGCAGTTGTATCTTGGACCTGAAGCCTGCTGATCTGATCGCGGCTGACCCTAAGAAGACTCACCTGGAACCTCTGAGCCCTGCTGACGCTGTCGCGGCTCCTTCTTCGCCTTAAGGAACTGAACCACCGGAGCCCTGCTGACGCTGTCGCGGCTCGATCTCTAAAGACCACCGGAGCCCTGCTGACGCTGTCGCGGCTCGACATCTAAGACCATCGGAGCCCTGCTGACGCTGTCGCGGCTCGAGCTGAACTTGCAACCATCCGAGCCCTGCGGACGCTGTCGCGGCTCGACCTCTAAGACCATCCGAGCCCTGCTGACGCTGTCGCGGCTCTCACGAACTTCTCCAGATCAAGCCCTGCTGACCTCGTCGCGGCTCGAGGAGTACTCTGGTCTGGCTGGACCATCGAGACCACCATCACGACCGAGCCGACCCGACAGAGGTGAAGCAGTCGGTACGACCATCATCCCGTACCCCCCGGCTCGAGGATTGAGAGCTGTGCGTGGGGTACACCTCGTACTGACCCAGAGACTAAAAGACTGTCCCGCTTCCCCCTTCCCGAATCCTCAGAGACTTTGTGGTCCTGTTGCCACTGTGTATATAAGAGTGCTTCCTTCGTTATTTGCTTATATAAAGAACTTGTTCCTAAAACCCAACGGTGTGGTGTCTGTTCGTAGTGTCGTGTGAGCTCAGTGTGTACGATCCCAAACCCAAAGGCCTCCCCGGCGAGGACCTCACAATCAAGACTCGGCAAGTTCTGTGGGAGAGGTGGATCTTGGGGTGTCTGGGTGAGCACAACCTGGCCCTCGGAGATCGCCCCTTCTAACATCTGGGTAGTCCATGGGCAGTCTCTGGGCATTCCCTGGGCAGTCTCTGGGCAGTCTCTGGGCAGTCTCTGGGCAGTCTCTGGGCAGTCTCTGGGCAGTCTCTGGTGGTCTCTGGGCAGTCTCTGGGCAGTCTCTGGGCATTCCCTGGGCAGTCTCTGGGCAGTCTCTGGTGGTCTCTGGGCAGTCTCTGGGCAGTCTCTGGGCAGTCTCTGGGCATTCCCTGGGCAGTCTCTGGTGGTCTCTGGGCAGTCTCTGGGCAGTCTCTGGGCAGTCTCTGGGCAGTCTCTGAGCAGTCTCTGGGCAGTCTCTGGGCATTCCCTGGGCAGTCTCTGGGCAGTCTCTGAGCAGTCTCTGGGCAGTCTCTGGGCATTCCCTGGGCAGTCTCTGGGCAGTCTCTGGTGGTCTCTGGGCAGTCTCTGGGCAGTCTCTGGGCAGTCTCTGGGCAGTCTCTGGTGGTCTCTGGGCAGTCTCTGGGCAGTCTCTGGGCAGTCTCTGGGCAGTCTCTGGGCATTCCCTGGGCAGTCTCTGGGCAGTCTCTGGTGGTCTCTGGGCAGTCTCTGGGCAGTCTCTGGGCAGTCTCTGGGCATTCCCTGGGCAGTCTCTGGTGGTCTCTGGGCAGTCTCTGGGCAGTCTCTGGGCAGTCTCTGGGCAGTCTCTGGGCATTCCCTGGGCAGTCTCTGGGCAGTCTCTGGTGGTCTCTGGGCAGTCTCTGGGCAGTCTCTGGGCAGTCTCCGGGCAGTCCCTGGGCAGTCTCTGGTGGTCTCTGGGTTGTCCATGGGCAGTCTCTGTGCAGTCTCTTGGCAGTCTCTGTACAGTCTCTTGGCAGTCCCTGGGCAGTCCCTGGGCAGTCTCTGGTGGTCTCTGGGCAGTCTCTGGTGGTCTCTGGGCTGTCTCTGGGCAGTCTCTGGGCAGTCTCTGGTGGTCTCTGGGCAGTCTCTGGGCAGTCTCTGGGCAGTCTCTGGGCAGTCTCCGGGCATTCCCTGGGCAGTCTTTGTGCAGTCTCTGGGTATTCCCTGGGAAGTCTCTGGGCAGCCTCTGGGCAGTCCCTGGGCAGTCTCTGGGCAGTCCCTGGGCAGTCTCTGGGCAGTCCCTGGGAAGTCTCTGGGCAGTCTCTGGGCAGTATCTGGTGGTCTCTGGTGGTCTCTGGTGGTCTCTGGGCAGTCTCTGGGCAGTCCCTGGGCAGTCTCTGGGCAGTCTCTGGGTAGTCCCTGGGCAGTCTCTGTGCAGTCTCTGGTGGTCTCTGGGCAGTCTCTGGGCAGTCTCTGGGCAGTCCCTGGGCAGTCTCTGGGTAGTCCCTGGGCAGTCTCTGTGCAGTCTCTGTGCAGTCTCTGGGCAGTCCCTGGGTAGTCCATGGGCAGTCTATGGGCAGTCTCTGTGCAGTCTCTGGGCAGTCTCTGTGCAGTCTCTGGGCAGTCTCTGCGCAGTCTCTGGGCAGTCCCTGGGCAGTCCCTGGGCAGTCCCTGGGCAGTCTCTGCGCAGTCCCTGGGCAGTCTCTGGGCAGTCTCTGGGCAGTCTCTGGGCAGTCCCTTGGCAGTCCATGGGCAGTCCCTGGGCAGTCCATGGGTAGTCCCTGGGCAGTCTCTGTGCAGTCTCTGTGCAGTCTCTGGGCAGTCCCTTGGCAGTCCATGGGCAGTCCCTGGGCAGTCCCTGGGCAGTCCCTGGGCAGTCTCTGCGCAGTCCCTGGGCAGTCTCTGGGCAGTCTCTGGGCAGTCTCTGGGCAGTCTCTGGGCAGTCCCTGGGTAGTCCATGGGCAGTCTCTGGGCAGTCTCTGGGCAGTCTCTGGTGGTCTCTGGGTAGTCCATGGGCAGTCTCTGGTGGTCTCTGGGCAGTCTCTGGGCAGTCTCTGGGCATTCCCTGGGCAGTCTCTGGGCAGTCTCTGGTGGTCTCTGGGCAGTCTCTGGGCAGTCTCTGGGCAGTCTCTGGGCAGTCTCTGGGCATTCCCTGGGCAGTCTCTGTGCAGTCTCTGGGCAGTCTCTGCGCAGTCTCTGGGCAGTCCCTGGGTAGTCCATGGGTAGTCCCTGGGCAGTCTCTGTGCAGTCTCTGTGCAGTCTCTGGGCAGTCTCTGGGCAGTCTCTGGGCAGTCTCTGGGCAGTCTCTGGTGGTCTCTGGGCAGTCTCTGGGCAGTCTCTGTGCAGTCTCTGGGCAGTCTCTGGGCATTCCCTGGGCAGTCTCTGGGCAGTCTCTGGTGGTCTCTGGGCAGTCTCTGGGCAGTCTCTGGGCAGTCTCTGGGCAGTCTCTGGGCATTCCCTGGGCAGTCTCTGGTGGTCTCTGGGCAGTCTCTGGGCAGTCTCTGGGCAGTCTCTGGGCATTCCCTGGGCAGTCTCTGGGCAGTCTCTGGTGGTCTCTGGGCAGTCTCTGGGCAGTCTCTGGGCAGTCCCTGGGCAGTCTCTGGTGGTCTCTGGGTTGTCCATGGGCAGTCTCTGTGCAGTCTCTTGGCAGTCTCTGTGCAGTCTCTTGGCAGTCCCTGGGCAGTCCCTGGGCAGTCTCTGGGCAGTATCTGGGCAGTCTCTGGTGGTCTCTGGGCAGTCTCTGGGCAGTCTCTGGGCAGTCTCTGGGCAGTCTCTGGGCGGTCTCTGGGCAGTCTTTGGGCAGTCTCTGGGCAGTCTCTGGGCAGTCTCTGGGCAGTCTCTGGGCAGTCCCTGGGCAGTCTCTGGGCAGTCCCTGGGCAGTCTCTGGGCAGTCTCTGGTGGTCTCTGGGCAGTCTCTGGGCAGTCTCTGGGCAGTCCCTGGGCAGTCTCTGGGTATTCCCTGGGCAGTCTCTGTGCAGTCTCTGGGCAGTCCCTGGGTAGTCCATGGGCAGTCTATGGGCAGTCTCTGTGCAGTCTCTGGGCAGTCTCTGTGCAGTCTCTGGGCAGTCTCTGCGCAGTCTCTGGGCAGTCCCTGGGTAGTCCATGGGTAGTCCCTGGGCAGTCTCTGTGCAGTCTCTGTGCAGTCTCTGGGCAGTCCCTTGGCAGTCCATGGGCAGTCCCTGGGCAGTCCCTGGGCAGTCCCTGGGCAGTCCCTGGGCAGTCTCTGCGCAGTCTCTGGTGGTCTCTGGGCAGTCTCTGCGCAGTCCCTGGGCAGTCTCTGGGCAGTCTCTGGGCAGTCTCTGGGCAGTCCCTGGGTAGTCCATGGGCAGTCTCTGGGCAGTCTCTGGGCAGTCTCTGGGCAGTCTCTGGTGGTCTCCGGGTAGTCCATGGGCAGTCTCTGGTGGTCTCTGGGCAGTCTCTGGGCAGTCTCTGGTGGTCTCTGGGCAGTCTCTGGGCAGTCTCTGGGCAGTCTCTGGGCAGTCTCTGGGCATTCCCTGGGCAGTCTCTGGGCAGTCTCTGGTGGTCTCTGGGCAGTCTCTGGGCAGTCTCTGGGCAGTCTCTGGGCATTCCCTGGGCAGTCTCTGGGCAGTCTCTGGTGGTCTCTGGGTAGTCCATGGGCAGTCTCTGGGCATTCCCTGGGCAGACTCTGGGCAGTCTCTGGTGGTCTCTGGGCAGTCTCTGGGCAGTCTCTGGGCAGTCTCTGGGCAGTCTCTGGGCAGTCTCTGGTGGTCTCTGGGCAGTCTCTGGGCAGTCTCTGGGCAGTCTCTGGGCATTCCCTGGGCAGTCTCTGGGCAGTCTCTGGTGGTCTCTGGGCAGTCTCTGGGCAGTCTCTGGGCAGTCTCTGGGCATTCCCTGGGCAGTCTCTGGTGGTCTCTGGGCAGTCTCTTGGCAGTCTCTGGGCAGTCTCTGGGCAGTCTCTGGGCATTCCCTGGGCAGTCTCTGGGCAGTCTCTGGTGGTCTCTGGGCAGTCTCTGGGCAGTCTCTGGGCAGTCTCTGGGAAGTCCCTGGGTTGTCCATGGGCAGTCTCTGTGCAGTCTCTTGGCAGTCTCTGTGCAGTCTCTTGGCAGTCTCTGTGCAGTCTCTTGGCAGTCTCTAGGCAGTCTCTGGGCAGTCTCTGGGCAGTCTCTGGTGGTCTCTGGGTAGTCCATGGGCAGTCTCTGGTGGTCTCTGGGCAGTCTCTTGGCAGTCTCTGGGCAGTCTCTGGGCAGTCTCTGGGCAGTCTCTGGGCAGTCTCTGGGCATTCCCTGGGCAGTCTCTGGGCAGTCTCTGGTGGTCTCTGGGTAGTCCTTGGGCAGTCTCTGGGCATTCCCTGGGCAGTCTCTGGGCAGTCTCTGGTGGTCTCTGGTCAGTCTCTATGCAGTCTCTGCGCAGTCTCTGGGCAGTCTCTGGTGGTCTCTGGGCAGTCTCTGGGCAGTCTCTGGGCAGTCTTTGGGCAGTCTCTGGGCATTCCCTGGGCAGTCTCTGGTGGTCTCTGGGCAGTCTCTGGGCAGTCTCTGGGCAGTCTCTGGGCAGTCTCTGGGCAGTCTCTGGGCATTCCCTGGGCAGTCTCTGGGCAGTCTCTGGTGGTCTCTGGGCAGTCTCTCGGCAGTCTCTGGGCAGTCTCTGGGCAGTCCCTGGGCAGTCTCTGGTGGTCTCTGGGATGTCCATGGGCAGTCTCTGTGCAGTCTCTTGGCAGTCTCTGGGCAGTCTCTTGGCAGTCTCTGTGCAGTCTCTTGGCAGTCCCTGGGCAGTCCCTGGGCAGTCTCTGGTGGTCTCTGGGCCGTCTCTGGTGGTCTCTGGTGGTCTCTGGGCAGTCTCTGGTGGTCTCTGGGTAGTCCATGGGCAGTCTCTGGGCAGTCTCTGGGCAGTCTCTGCGCAGTCCCTGGGCAGTCTCTGGGCAGTCTCTGGGCAGTCTCTGGGCAGTCTCTGGGCAGTCCCTGGGTAGTCCATGGGCAGTCTCTGGGCAGTCTCTGGGCAGTCTCTGGGCAGTCTCTGGTGGTCTCTGGGTAGTCCATGGGCAGTCTCTGGTGGTCTCTGGGCAGTCTCTGGGCAGTCTCTGGGCAGTCTCTGGTGGTCTCTGGGCAGTCTCTGGGCAGTCTCTGGGCAGTCTCTGGGCAGTCTCTGGGCATTCCCCGGGCAGTCTCTGGGCAGTCTCTGGGCGGTCTCTGGGCAGTCTCTGGGCAGTCTCTGGGCATTCCCTGGGCAGTCTCTGGGCAGTCTCTGGTGGTCTCTGGGTAGTCCATGGGCAGTCTCTGGGCATTCCCTGGGCAGTCTCTGGGCAGTCTCTGGTGGTCTCTGGGCAGTCTCTGGGCAGTCTCTGGGCAGTCTCTGGTGGTCTCTGGGCAGTCTCTGGGCAGTCTCTGGGCAGTCTCTGGGCAGTCTCTGGGCATTCCCTGGGCAGTCTCTGGGCAGTCTCTGGTGGTCTCTGGGCAGTCTCTGGGCAGTCTCTGGGCAGTCTCTGGGCATTCCCTGGGCAGTCTCTGGTGGTCTCTGGGCAGTCTCTTGGCAGTCTCTGGGCAGTCTCTGGGCAGTCTCTGGGCAGTCTCTGGGCAGTCTCCGGGCATTCCCTGGGCAGTCTCTGGGCAGTCTCTGGTGGTCTCTGGGCAGTCTCAGGGCAGTCTCTGGGCAGTCTCTGGGCAGTCCCTGGGCAGTCTCTGGTGGTCTCTGGGTTGTCCATGGGCAGTCTCTGTGCAGTCTCTTGGCAGTCTCTGTGCAGTCTCTTGGCAGTCTCTGGGCAGTCTCTGTGCAGTCTCTGTGCATTCCCTGGTTACATACCCCAGCACATCACAGATTTTTCCCAGTTCCTATTAAGGAAAGAACAAAGATGGGTTTATAAATTGAAATGTGATTCCGAGGGATTGAACGACGACATTCCTTGGTTACAGCTGTGAATACCGGTTGTAGGACTCATTTCGTGTCTGAAAATGCTTTAATCTGAAGGTCTGTCCAGGCATTGGTGTTACCCATACACAGTTGAGCGTCCTCTTATGCGTCTAACAACAAGTCATTGAGGTCGTCTTACATCCTTTTTTTAAACACCTCTTAGTAGCGCCCTCTTGTGCGCCTAATAACAAGTCATTGAGGTCGTCCTACAGCTTTTATGAACACCATTTAGGAGTGCACCTTGCCTCCGGGGGTCATGGGACATCACCCTGTGTTTTGCTATAGTAAGGTGCTTTTCTATATAAAGATATTTGTCATTCTAGAAACGAATGAGGCTTCAAATACAAACGAGACAAATGGTATATGTATATTGAGGTTTTGGGCAGGACCATTGGACTGATCCACTCATGCGTATCTAAAGAACAGTCATTGACGCCAATCCGGCTGTCAATTACTAAGTACATACTACACACGATGTCCATAAAAATCAAACGAGGTGACTGCAATTATCTGTACAAAATATGAGACTAAAATAACACTATTGTCAACCAATTTGTATTATTATTTCATGGTACACCATATACGAATGAAATAATTAACTTTAAAACATTGAGAGAAGTTCAGTTGTCGAGAATACGCTTTTTAGCGAGAGCCCATTGGCGGTTCGAAAGTATTTCCGGTAGTCTTCAGGGACCAATCAGGTCCGTTCCAGTCCCGGCTCTCAGAGCGGTCCGCATTATGCGGACTGTTCGTTTCCGCAGGGAACGGTGTGCGACTCCACATTAACATGTGGGGCTTGCCATTTGAAAGCACAGGATTGGTCGACACAAACAACCAATCAGAACGCAGAGAAGACGTGTCTCTCTCTGGTCCGCCGGTTCTCTTTTAAAACTCGCTACCCGCACTAGGACACTACCTCCCCCTCGGCTCAGCGATAGCCAGAGGTAACGACGGAGAGGTAGGTGTCCTTTTAGCTGCGGTATTGACTCTTACTTAGTCTTTTCTTTGCCTTGCCTTGGAGGACTTTGGGGAATCGCAAACGAGGAGCGCATCATCCTCTGTGATGACAGCGCTTTACCGCGCTAGTTCCTTGAGCTACGAATAGCCGACTCAAGCAGACTCTCTCTACTCATTTAAAGGTACACAGTACTAGTATGCTGTGGCTTACTATTGGTGTCAACGCTTCTAGTACAATATGGACTATTTATTTATTTTTTTATGAGTAGAATGCAAATAAACTAAACGATTTTGAATGTTACCTGATTGGTTATAGAGGTCTTTAAATGATGAATCCCTCTTAAAAACATGCACATCTCTTGCCTATGGCTACCAGAGTCACCTACTTATATCGAATCTGGAATAGAACAATTTTTAAAGATGAACTAAAATACACTTTTGTAAATGAATTTCTTTTAGTGCGTGGCCTCCTTTAGCCTGAGGTGTCGCCAGGTGAGGTGAGGTTCCTGATCCCAAAAATGTGGGTAAGTTGTTAAACAGAACACATTGTACAAATCAAAGTAGATACATACAACTGTTATGAGAATGAATATAACTTGTTGTTGTGTGTTATGTTTTGTGTTCTCTTTTTTCTTTTTTCTTTTATTTCCTTTGACAGGAGGGGATACACCACCCATGAAAATATCTGTAGTTTGTTTTTTCACAGTATATGAAGTAAGTGTTGCAGTAGTGATTCATAGGTCCTGACGAAAGCCTTTGAAGGCTGAAACATGTTGACCAGAGAACATCTATGGTAACTAGCAAACCATCTTTCTTGCTATTATCACTCTGTTTTTTAACCATACCATCTTGATGGGCACACTCAATAAAGTTTCCTTTTTGACATCAAGATAGGCATTTTTAAACCACTTGGATCATTTTCCTTTCTCTTCACATATTCTTATATAATTTCTTTGAGCACTGCAACTAAGCCCTATCGGCCTTATACTCTGTCATTTACTCTGGTTGAAGGTTCAACCATTGGGTCCTAGGCTAGCCTCAATGTCAACTTGAGGAAGTGCTTTTTGGACACCAACTTTTCAAGCATGAAATCCCAAATGACGAAGTTCCACTATTGAGTGGGCTGATGGGTACTTTTCCACCCTTTGTATCTCTCCACTATCCTGTCACTCCAGTTCCTACTGTGGAATACTTTGTAGGTTCCTTAGTATTTCTGGATCGTGTAAAGACCTGTGTCATCTTCCGTGTGTTTATTATGTTTAGTTGGGGGACAAGATGCTGGTAGGTCTATAAAACATTTCCCCTCGGGCCCTTCTCCACTCTGTAGTTTTATGAAGGGTCTCTGGGCAGTCTCTGGGCAGTCTCTGGGCAGTCTCTGGTGGTCTCTGGGCAGTCTCTGGGCAGTCTCTGGGCAGTCCCTGGGCAGTCTCTGGTGGTCTCTGGGCAGTCTCTGGGCAGTCTCTGGGCAGTCTCTGGGCAGTCTCTGGGCAGTCTCTGGGCATTCCCTGGGCAGTCTCTGGGCAGTCTCTGGTGGTCTCTGGGCAGTCTCTGGGCAGTCTCTGGGCATTCCCTGGGCAGTCTCTGGTGGTCTCTGGGCAGTCTCTGGGCAGTCTCTGGGCAGTCTCTGGGCAGTCTCTGGGCAGTCTCTGGGCATTCCCTGGGCAGTCTCTGGGCAGTCTCTGGTGGTCTCTGGGCAGTCTCTGGACAGTCTCTGGGCAGTCCCTGGGCAGTCTCTGGTGGTCTCTGGGTTGTCCATGGGCAGTCTCTGTGCAGTCTCTTGGCAGTCTCTGGGCAGTCTCTTGGCAGTCTCTGTGCAATCTCTTGGCAGTCCCTGGGCAGTCCCTGGGCAGTCTCTGGTGGTCTCTGGGCAGTCTCTGGTGGTCTCTGGGCAGTCTCTGGGCAGTCTCTGGGCAGTCTCTGGTGGTCTCTGGGCAGTCTCTGGGCAGTCTCTGGGCATTCTCTGGGCAGTCTCTGGGCATTCCCTGGGCAGTCTCTGGTGGTCTCTGGGCAGTCTCTGGGCAATCTCTGGGCAGTCTCTGGGCAGTCTCTGGGCATTCCCTGGGCAGTCTCTGGTGGTCTCTGGGCAGTCTCTGGGCAGTTTCTGGGCAGTCTCTGGGCAGTCTCTGGGCAGTCTCTGGGCATTCCCTGGGCAGTCTCTGGGCAGTCTCTGGTGGTCTCTGGGCAGTCTCTGGGCAGTCTATGGGCAGTCCCTGGGCAGTCTCTGGTGGTCTCTGGGTTGTCCATGGGCAGTCTCTGTGCAGTCTCTTGGCAGTCTCTGTGCAGTCTCTTGGCAGTCTCTGGGCAGTCTCTTGGCAGTCTCTGTGCAGTCTCTTGGCAGTCCCTGGGCAGTCCCTGGGCAGTCTCTGGTGGTCTCTGGGCAGTCTCTGGTGGTCTCTGGGCAGTCTCTGGGCAGTCTCTGGGCATTCCCTGGGCAGTCTCTGGTGGTCTCTGGGCAGTCTCTGGGCAGTCTCTGGGCAGTCTCTGGGCAGTCTCTGGGCATTCCCTGGGCAGTCTCTGGGCAGTCTCTGGTGGTCTCTGGACAGTCTCTGGGCAGTCTCTGGGCAGTCTCTGGGCAGTCTCAGGGCATTCCCTGGGCAGTCTCTGGTGGTCTCTGGGTAGTCCATGGGCAGTCTCTGGGCATTCCCTGGGCAGTCTCTGGGCAGTCTCTGGGCAGTCTCTGGGCAGTCTCTGGTTGTCTCTGGGCAGTCTCTGGGCAGTCTCTGGGCAGTCTCTGGTGGTGTCTGGGCAGTCTCTGGGCAGTCTCTGGTGGTGTCTGGGCAGTCTCTGGGCAGTCTCTGTGCAGTCTCTGGGCATTCCCTGGGCAGTCTCTGGGCAGTCTCTGTGCAGTCTCTGTGCAGTCCCTGGGCAGTCTCTGTGCAGTCCCTGGGCAGTCTCTGTGCAGTCCCTGGGCAGTCTCTTGGTAGTCCCTGGGCAGTCTCTGTGCAGTCCCTGGGCAGTCTCTGGGCAGTCTCTTGGCAGTCCCTGGGCAGTCTCTGCGCAGTCTCTGTGCAGTCCCTTGGCAGTCCATGGGCAGTCCCTGGGCAGTCTCGGGCAGTCTCTGTGCAGTCCCTTGGCAGTCCATGGGCAGTCCCTGGGCAGTCTCTGGGCAGTCTCTGGGTAGTCCATGGGCAGTCTCTGGGCAGTCCCTGGGCAGTCTCTGCGCAGTCTCTGTGCAGTCCCTTGGCAGTCCATGGGCAGTCCCTGGGCAGTCTCTGGGCAGTCTCTGGGCAGTCTCTGGGCAGTCTCTGGGCAGTCTTTGGGCAGTCTCTGGGCAGTCTCTGGGCAGTCCATGGGCAGTCTCTGGGTAGTCCATGGGCAGTCCCTGGGCAGTCCCTGGGCAGTCCCTTGGCAGTCCATGGGCAGTCCCTGGGCAGTCCCTTGGCAGTCCATGGGCAGTCCCTGGGCAGTCTCTGGGCAGTCTCTGGGTAGTCCATGGGCAGTCCATGGGCAGTCCCTGGGCAGTCTCTGGGCAGTCTCTGGGTAGTCCATGGGCAGTCTTTGGGCAGTCCCTGGGCAGTCTCTGCGCAGTCTCTGTGCAGTCCCTTGGCAGTCCATGGGCAGTCCCTGGGCAGTCTCTGGGCAGTCTCTGGGCAGTCTCTGGGCAGTCTCTGGGCAGTCTTTGGGCAGTCTCTGGGCAGTCTCTGGGCAGTCCATGGGCAGTCTCTGGGTAGTCCATGGGCAGTCCCTGGGCAGTCCCTGGGCAGTCCCTTGGCAGTCCATGGGCAGTCCCTGGGCAGTCCCTTGGCAGTCCATGGGCAGTCCCTGGGCAGTCTCTGGGCAGTCTCTGGGTAGTCCATGGGCAGTCCATGGGCAGTCCCTGGGCAGTCTCTGGGCAGTCTCTGGGTAGTCCATGGGCAGTCTTTGGGCAGTCCCTGGGCAGTCTCTGCGCAGTCTCTGTGCAGTCCCTTGGCAGTCCATGGGCAGTCCCTGGGCAGTCTCTGGGTAGTCCATGGGCAGTCCCTTGGTAGTCCATGGGCAGTCCCTGGGCAGTCTCTGGGCAGTCTCTGGGCAGTCCATGGGCAGTCTCTGGGCAGTCTCGGGGCAGTCTCTGGCGGTCTCTGGACCGTGGGATGTAAACACGTGGGTGCTTGTGACCTCAGGCTAAGCGAAGTCTCTGTACCCTGAAGGGTTAGCAGAGTCGAGCCCCTCCATCTTCCTCGGACCACCCCCTGTGTTGGCCTCCCAGGCCTTGGGAGCTGGGCGGCAGCACTGGCTGGCAGCACAGTCCTCTGCCCACCCTGCTGCATGCCTAGACCAGCTCAGGCACGGCGGAGGGCCTGTTCATTCAAACTCCAACAAATTGCTGTCAAATTTCCTGAGTCGAGTTTCTTTCCTCTTAAATTGTCCTGGTGCTGTTATAATGCTTTCCATTTATTACTTTGTTGAAGTCTGACTGCTCAAAGCCACAGCTACACAGGGTTGAGCTAAGGACAAACAAAACCACACCATATAATGCATCCCATTTCCTCACGAGCCCGACTTTCAAAGGTGGAAAGCAAATCCCGACTGCTGCCATGTTTGAACTCAACAAGTGCAAACTTCGAGACAAGGGGTGACACCGGGGAGTCCCAGCAGCTCGCCAGGACTCTGTATGTTGTTAGTAAACCCTGCTTGAGTAACCTCAGTCTTTTGTTTGAAGATTCTGATAAAACTTGCAGTCGGCGCAGGTCCTGGAGTTATGGCGTGACCCCCAGGAGCACAGGGAAACCAGTGGAGATCAAGAGACAGACATTTGCCACTGGCATTCCCAACACGGTTGGAATCCCATCGGTTTGTTAGGGGGACAAATCCCTTGCACAGGGGGAGCAAAACAAAAAAAAATTGACAAAATGATCGAAAGAAGTGATTACAAAAATTTATATTGCAGGGGGCAGATTTATGTTAACGGGCGCATCCCCAGGGACGTGCCAGTTAACATGCGCCACAGTGCGCCACTGCTCCGCCACCCATGGTGCGCCGCATTTATGATGCGGCGCACCATGGTGCAAGGCAGTGAAGATGCGTGACGCATCTCTCGGTGCACAAGCGGCGCATTGCAGGAGTCATGTCGCAAGTGCGACATGACTCCTGCAATGCACAGGAGCCACCTGTTCAATGCATTGTGCGTCACCCTTACGCCTGCTTCAAGCAGGCGTAAGGAATTGACGTAGAAAGTGACTGAGTGAAATCAGTCACTTTTAGTAGGCGTTCCTGCGCAGGAACGCCCCCCCCTGCGCAGGAACGCCTCCTTATGGCGCAGGGGTTTCCAACGTGACGCATCTCCTAGACGCGTCACGTTGTAAATAGGGCGCATTGTTTGCGCCGCCGTTGCGTCACATTACGTGACGCAATTGCGGCGCAAGGAGGCGCAAGGGCATCATAAATCTTACCCCAGCTTTCTAAAACCAGCGCACGGGGATGGCGCCTATAAGGCACTGCGCATGTTAACTCGGTCACTGAGGCCTCAATGGCACCTATCAGCACGCAGAAGTACTACTTAAGATTTCCTGTATCCTGTCCGACGCCTAGTGAGGAATCTTTGGTTAGAAGTCCCTATCAGAAGAACTACTCTCTTGACACCGACATCAGCTAGGGAATCTGTTTTAGTGAAATTATAAGTCAGAATTCCCCCCAAGGCTGGATCTAAGATCTACTGTGCGGAGCTTGGCTGCATAATCTGTGGAGATTCCGGTGCTGCCGTGAGCTCTGGTGATGCGTGCCTCTGAAAGAGCAAAGGTGGTGGGCTTTGAGGGCTCGGGAATTTAGTGCCAATATCGGCAAACACTCACCTTGCCCCATACAGCAATTCTCCTAGAGCAATAACCAAACAAGACACCATTTTTGTGGAGAAAATTGCTGCAGGTTCATTAGCATTACAAATATGCCAACATAGGTGGGTTATCTTACGGGCGATCCCAAGGCAGGCAGCCCCTCGCCGCCTGCCACCTGATGAGCCAAATTACACCGTGGCCTTCCCCAACGGTGTGTGCCATATTTTGGGGGAGGGGAAGACCCCTCCCACCGGTGGGCCACCAGCCCACTCCTTTGCTCATGCCCCATAAGGGGACGGAGCCTGCCAGGCAACGCCCGGTTGCTCAGACCCACAACCGCCCGTAGGACTAACATGGCACTGTCGCTCCTCCAGGGTCCCACAGGCCGACCTTCCTGTGGACATTTAACCTTTGCACCCTCGTTGTGCTTCTGCAGATGGTACCCATATGTACCTTACAGCCTCTGGATCGCCCTGTAACTCCGCCACAGCTCTGGCTGTAGCCACTGTCACCCCAGAGCCCCCCACCAAAATAGCCACATTTTTTACCCCCTGCCGTCTCCAGGGCCTCCCCCAGGGCATGTAAGAACTGTTCCATACCCTCTCTGGGCAGGTGTACCCCATGTTCATCAAAACAACCTGTGGCCTTAGTGTGCAGTAACCCATGATAGATGAAGACAAACCCCCTTTGCTCAGTGAATTTCCTCATAACGCTATTAACCTTCCTGCGAGAGACCTCCATGGCTTCCCTTGATTGTGCACCCTGCCACACACACTGGGGTGTTCTCAGACCACCATATCTCACAGGTCCCCAGCTGGTTGTTAAACTTACACATGATGACCGTCAATGCTTGAAGCAGTGCCCTGCTCCCCAGAGACGCCATATTATTCCCTCCAAGGTGTATGACCAGCACATTAGGAGGAGGAATCCCCCCCCACGACTCAGCTGCAGCTTCTACAGCTTGCAGGTCCAGCGCATGCCTGGGTATCCGAGCCAAATAATGTCTACTGTGTTCAGAGATTTCACGCATGGCGCTTCCTGGCCTCCCTTGACCGGGCTCCTTGCTTCACTAAGCAAAGGGTTATCCTTGACCCCTAACTCACGTGGCCCTCAATAGTTGCTATCTTACACATGGAGGACCTCATTTCTTACAACAGTGCCTTCCTACCCAAGGAAGACAACTCATTGCTTTTTAAGTGTATGTCCCACTGAAAGGAGGGGAGACACCCCCCCACCGGTCTATGCCGCAGCTATCTTCAGCAAACTGTTCCAGCGCTAGCCTAGGCCCCCAACCCGAATTAACTAAGTGGTGGAAACAACACCTGTCTCCGATTCCTGCATTACGCCCCCTTGTGCCATCCTGAAGAGGCACGAAAGGCCATATACCCAACCATAGATCCTGGCAAAATAAAGAAATGCTGGGTTGCTTAACACCCTTAATTGAGCACTGCACACCTTTCTATACACTTCAGATTGCCCTAAGCCTATTTACCTACCTCCTGCTTGCTCGAGCCCCTCTCCAGGTCCAGCAACCTGTCCATGCCCCCTCTGGACAAGGGTAGGGCTCTTTATCTACATCCAGCTGATACACGGGCCTCTCTCCGGTCCAGTAAACAAGTCCAAGGCCACTTTTAGCAATATTTATATTTATTAATACCTGCCCTTTGGGGATGCCAAATGCTCTTTAATACTTGTAATGATTCAGAAAAGGGGGTGGTGATGAACAGAGTGCCTGAATTAAGCAGACCACTCTTACCCAGTCCAAAGATCAGGGCTTGATCCATCACCGTTTTTTAGCTCACTGCACCATCCCAGCTCAGAACTTGGCTATATGCAAATTAGTCTGTTCCTGTCCCAGTGCATGATGGGAACAGGGCAAACCAAACTACCAAGCCAATTCTTATACTGGGAAGGAAACAAGCTACCGGGGACCGGTTTCTGCCATTTCAGGCGTCGTCGGCCCGGCTTGCTTGAATCCTGATGGTGCAATGAGCAAGGGACTCACATCTGAGTATACCCTTCCACGCTTATGGTGGACAAAATGATTCAGAAAAGGGGGTGGTGATGAACAGAGTGTCTGAATTAAGCAGACCACTCTTACCCAGTCCAAAGATCAGGGCTTGATCCATCACCGTTATTTAGCTCACTGCACCATCCCAGCTCAGAACCTGGCTACATGCAAATTAGTCTGTCCCTGGCCCAGTGCATCATGGGAACAGGGCAGACCAAACTACCAAGCCAATTCTTCACCAGAAAGGAGACAAGCTACCGGGGACCGGTTTCTCGCATTTCAGCCTCGTCGGCCCGGCTTGCTTGAATCCTGATGGAGCAGTGAGCAAGGGACTCATGTCTGAGTATACCCTGCCACACCTATAGTGGCCAAAAACGATTCAGAAAAGGGGGTGGTGATGAACAGAGTGTCTAAATTAAGCAGACCACTCTTACCCAGTCCAAAGATCAGGGCTTGATCCATCACCGTTATTTAGCTCACTGCCCCATCCCAGCTCAGAACCTGGCTATATGCAAATTAGTCTGTCCCTGGCCCAGTGCATCATGGGAACAGGGCAGACCAAACTACCAAGCCAATTCTTCACCAGAAAGGAGACAAGCTACCGGGGACCGGTTTCTGGCATTTCAGCCTCATCGGCCCGGCTTGCTTGAATCCTGATGGAGCAGTGAGCAAGGGACTCATGTCTGAGTATACCCTGCCACACCTATAGTGGCCAAAAACGATTCAGAAAAGGGGGTGGTGATGAACAGAGTGTCTGAATTAAGCAGACCACTCTTACCCAGTCCAAAGATCAGGGCTGAATCCATCACCGTTATTTAGCTCACTGCCTCATCCCAGCCCAGAACCTGGCTATATGCAAATTAGTCTGTCCCTGGCCCAGTTGACCATTCACATATTTTCAATACAAAGAAAAAGCAGAGTCATGATGACAAGCCCATATTTCAGTTTGTTCAGCCCACAATCAATTACCCGGCAAGGCCCAGTATTTTCATCAGATATCGACGAAACCCCAATAAAGCAAGTCATAAAGAAAGAAACAGAGGCAGGTGTGTGTAAGATTAGGAAGGGTTTTTGTGTGATGAAGGGTTTATGGCATGTTGTGCCTTGATACTATCTCGACCGGCCACTGGGAGAGGAACTGCCCAAACAGGTTTGGCCTTGGGCAGTGGAGTCAGCTTGCCCAGATCGTGCAGGAGTCAGCAAAGGTGTACGTGTCCTTCAGACTCGTTTTTTGCCTTAGTCACCGGCCTATGTAAAGGGCAACCACAAAATGGCTGCCATTCACAAAATGGAACCCGAGGGTTCTGGGCGAAAAACTCAGAATACAGTGTGATTTCGTCACTCGAATATGACGAAAATGCGTGTGCATAGTCCTCTAGTGATTCTCGGCCTGCTGATATCAAATTCGTCATACACCCTGATTCATTCTAGCCAAGGCAGTTCCCCAGAGCGCCACAGTGTGCTAGACAAAGTGTGCCACTTCAGACTAACATTAACTTCGCTTGAAAGCCGTGCTTTAAAACAGATCCCGCTAATAATATTGATGAGAATACTGCAGTTCACCCCCAATACATTTACATAAGCTGGATGTATGATGTTACAACGCACACTTTTACAACGCATACCTTTACAACGCATTTTTTACACTGCAACATCCATTACAACGCATTCCATTACAACGCAGAATACCTTTACAACGCATACCATTACAACGCATAACATTACATTGCATGTCTGGTAAGTATTGGATAGTGTAGGGGTAAAAATTACTATTCTAACTCCAGGGGGTGCAACAGTAGGGTAAGTGTTGGATGGTAATGTTATGCATTGTAATGGTATGCGTTGTAATGACTGAGTTGTAATGACATGCGTTGTAGTAGTGTGTGTTGTAGTGTCATGCGTTGTAATGGTTGTGTTGTAATTGCATGCGTTGTAATGGATGTTGTGTTGTAAAAGTTTCGTTGTAATGGTAGTGCGTTGTAAAAGTTGCGTTGTAAAGGTTGTTTCCCCATAAGCTACGATACAACAAGCAAAGCGAAGTCTAAGGGTTGATTGCTAGTGCTAGCCGTATAAGGTTCGCAGCTGCAACTTCTTCGTGTCATTGGTCTACGATTCCACAGACCTTACAATTATTCCTGCATATCTTATTTTAATCACCCCTGTGCAACACAAACCCCCTATAAGTTATGCTGACAGACTGTAAACTGAATTGAGAGGCATGGGCTGAATGAA
Source organism: Lissotriton helveticus (assembly GCF_964261635.1). Lineage (NCBI taxonomy): Eukaryota > Metazoa > Chordata > Amphibia > Caudata > Salamandridae > Lissotriton > Lissotriton helveticus. The sequence goes on along the minus strand of NC_136063.1, from coordinate 17,728,135 downwards.
ACAATACGGCATTGCCACCAGGTGGCAACAGCAGGTGCCCGGAGAGAAGAGTTTGCTTTCCAACACACCTTATGAGGCAACACATCCATTTCAACTGTGAACCGTGGGGCATATTACCAAGGGCCATTATGGCCGCTTTAGCGGGACTTTTTCCCGCTAATGCGGCGATAATTCTATCGCCCTATTACCTAGCTGTCGCTAACACCAGTTAGCGACAGCTTGTAGATGATAGCGGGCATTTAGGGGCCCACTTTGCATGTCAGCGATAATTATCGCTAATGGCATGCAAAGTGGGCGTGCCAAGATGTTAGCAACTGGAAACAGTCGCTAACAACGCTATCTCCTATTACCTACAAAGGCGTAGTTTTGGAAATATTCGCGCTAAGCGCGAATATCTCCAAAAGCTAACACCTGCCCAGAGCAGTTCTTAGCCATGTTATCCAATGGGAGGTGGATAACATGGCTAAGAGCATTGTCAAGATAATGTGTGAATATCGCTGCATTTCCAGCGATATTCACACATTTTGAATGATTTTTACCGGTTCTGAGATAAACCTTGATGATAGCAAGGTATCTCAGCAATAAAAATCGTCGTAGCGCGGTGATAAAATGAATCCCGCTAACCCTGCTTAGTGATAAATGTCGCTATTGCTAGGTAATATGCCCCCGTAACTTTAAGCGCAGCCAAGGCTTGACTTGACCTCCCAGTGACGGCAGGGGCCTGGCTATGTAACGACCAGCTTGGAAATAGCACAATACATGCCGTGAAAAAATGACAAGGCTGCTTCAAATTGGAAACCAAAACCAAATGTCATGTGAAAGACTGCTTGTTGTTCTACCTGTAGGCGTTTCCAAATCTGGATTTTACGGAGAAGGAGTCACAGTGATTCAAAGGCATTTGCCCAAGATCACACCAGTAGTGTATGCTGGGCATCAGTCCAGGATTCTGCTCAATCAGCCTGCCATTCACACAGGAGTTGCCTTCTGTCTCTACATTTACAGTAAAGGGCAGAAAGCAGCGGGGGGCACCTCACGTGGAGCAGGCCACTGCGTACCCCAGGCCCCCCACTGCCGTGCCTTGCAACCCCACACTGGGAGGCCTGGTGACCATACAACGTGCAGCATTCACAATCCTGTATATTGACACCTCTGAGATGCACCTGACTACACCTATGTGGGTGGGCCCCAACAGGGCCGTTTCTGCCATTAGGCAAGACTAGGCAGCCGCCTAGGGCGGCAAAAGGGGGAGGGCGGCATAAAACATTAGTTTGGGAATCCCGGACCAGTGAATTGGGAGTGGCGCCTTTCCTATATTACCAATGTTCAGCAATGAACTGCCTAGTGCTACCACACCCACTCCTCCTTAGTGGTATACACCCGTTACAACGCATTTTTTACAACGCACTACCATTACAACGGAACTTTTACAACGCAAATACTATTACAACGCATTTATTTACAACGCATGTTTTTACAACGCAGGTACCTTTACAACGCATACCATTACAACGTAAGTATTGGTAAGTATATAATTATATTTAAAATGTTATATGTTAGGTTTTTTTTAAAGGGGTATTTTTAGAGTTCAGGGTCAGTATTGGTTTTTTGGGTAAAGGGGTATTTTTAGGGTTCAGGGTCAGTTTTGGGTTTTTGGGTAAAGGGGTATTTTTAGGGTTCAGGGTCAGTTTTGGGTTTTTGGGTAAAGGGGTATTTTTAGGATTCAGGGTCAGTTTTGGGTTTTTGGGTAAAGGGGTATTTTTAGGGTTCAGGGTCAGTTTTGGGTTTTTGGGTAAAGGGGTATTTTTAGGGTTAAGGGTCAGTTTTGGGTTTTTGGGTAAAGGGGTATTTTTAGGGTTCAGGGTCAGTTTTCAGTTTTTGGGTAAAGGGGTATTTTTAGGGTTCAGGGTCAGTTTTGGGTTTTTGGGTAAAGGGGTATTTTTAGGGTTCAGGGTCAGTTTTGGGTTTTTGGGTAAAGGGGTATTTTTAGGGTTCAGGGTCAGTTTTCAGTTTTTGGGTAAAGGGGTATTTTTAGGGTTTAGGGTCAGTTTTCAGTTTTTGGGTAAAGGGGTATTTTTTGGGTTCAGGGTCAGTTTTGGGTTTTTGGGTAAAGGGGTATTTTTAGGGTTCAGGGTCAGTTTTGGGTTTTTGGGTAAAGGGGTATTTTTAGGGTTCAGGGTCAGTTTTGGGTTTTGGGGGTACAGGGGTACAGGGTAAAAATAAAGTAAAATTAAATTTAAATTAAATTAATTAAATGAAATTAAATTAAATTAAATACAATTACATTAAATTATATTAATTTTAAATAATTTACAATTAAAAAAATTATATATACTTACCAATACTTACGTTGTAATGGTATGCGTTGTAAAGGTACCTGCGTTGTAAAAACATGCGTTGTAAATACATGCGTTGTAATAGTATTTGCGTTGTAAAAGTCTCGTTGTAACGGTATGCGTTGTAAAAGTATGCGTTTTAACATCATACATCCCTCCTTAGTGTTAGTGCCACTGACATGACATCTTGTGACGGCCCGGCGTCATCATTTGCAGAAGATCACACTGTTCTTTCAACTTGAATTGGTGCCCTCCGCCAGAGTAGGGTGGTAGCGCCTGTCAGGTCTGTACACTTGGACAGACTGTTACGACCTACCCCCCATGCATGGCTGCGCCCCGGAGTCTACTGACTTCGTAATAGTTGCAAACAATGTGACGCAGACATGCAGTGCGTCGTGTTTGTACAAAGTGCACTATTCTTTCAAAATGCCAGCCTGCTGCCTGAACCAAACCTCCTGTCTCTTCAGACCTGGCAGAGCCCCAAGGGCGGCGAATGGAGGTTCGTGCCCCTGGTGAAGCACCTCACCCTCCACTACCTTGAGAGAGGGGGCGTGCGGGGTGTTTGGTACCCGGGAAACTGGAGCCGCTCGCCTTGTACTGGGCCATCTTCCGCAAGGAGGCAGCTGCGGAGCTCCGGTGAGCAGGTGAGTCCAGGGCAGAGGGGCACGCAGTGTGTCCAGGACAGCAGGCGACATGACGCAGAGTGTCCTAGCTGGACAAGCAGTGCACAATGTGTAAATGATAAGTGAGCCCTGAAGTGCAAGTGTGTCCAGTGCGAAGTGTAAGTCCAGGTGATGTAGGTCCCGCTGGGACTGCAGTGCAAGTGTGTCCAGGACAGCAAGGCCCATAAATATTGCGTGTGTCCAAGATACCAGTGGTGTCCGGGATAGCTGGTAACGCAGGGCAGAGTGTGCTCAGGATAGAACATGAATTGAACATCAATTGAACATGAATTGCAGAATTTGTCCCGACTAGAATAAACGTGATGGCGGTATTAAAACGCCCTTGCATCCGGACAGTCAGCCTGATTCATGTAGGTAAATTGCACTCGCAAAGGGCCAGATTCTGAGAATCTGGCCCTTTGCGAGTGCAATTTTTGCATTTGGTATTCATGATACCAAATGCAAAAATCGCTATTTAAGAAGTCGCAAATATGCGAGGAATAGCATTTAAGGAATCTCTAATAGAGATTCCTCAAATGCTATTCATGAAACATCAAGAAATAGCGATTTTGAACTTTTGGGGCCGCTATTTACCGACAGGTCAGACCTGTCGGTAAATAGCAAAAACACAGAAAAATGCTTTTAAAAGCATTTTTCAAAGTTGCATGTAGCACACACACATGTCCTTTGGACATGTGTGTGCGCAACACCTGTCCAAAAGTGCATTTTAGGGGTGCTACAGGGCGTCCTTTGGACACCCCTGGCACCCTTAAAATCGCTATCTTAGTTGCGAGTAGCAAATTGCTACTCGCAAATAAAGAACATGTAGGAATCGCTATTTAAGTAGCAATTCCTACATGAATGCCGTTTTGCGTGTCCTCAATAGCGAATCGCTATGATTCGCTATTAGGGACACGCAAAACGGCATGTACATGAATCAGGCTGAGTGTTCTCAGGGGACCTCTTCAGCAGCGCTGCCCTGAAGAGGCCCCTCTTGCGTCTCACTACCCGGATCCAGCAGGACTTCCAGTCTGGAGATCTCAGCGTGTGCAGGTAGGAGTCCTGTCACAGTGTGACATGCTCACCCCTTCCTTCGAACGATGTCACTATCCCTGCCTCACCTTCTTCTACCCCGTGCCCTCCTGCCAACTATACCCTAGTCGCACCACCTCCTTCTAGTCCTGTCACACCCACCTGTCTCTACCTCCTCACATACCCTCCTCTTATTCTGGGATCTCCTGCCAGGGCCCCTTAGATCTTCTGTCATGGGGGCTCTCCCTAAGGCTCACATTATTCAAATTTTTGCATCTTGTCCTTCCTACCTGGACTTGGAACACTCATTTTCACCTTTCTTTTTAGGCGCTGCGTCCCATCACATGGTAACCGCACATGGTCATCACGCATGACGGGGAAACACTTCCCACATAGGATAAAAAACAAAGACAAAACCTTTCCAACCACATACCATACATGGCTTAGTTTCTGCCCATGTAGATGAGTGCTTCAGTGCCCCACATATGGGTAGTAGGCGCTATATATTGGGGAGAGGATGTAGCCATACGGCTGGAGCGTCAACTTTGAAGCTGACAAACCGGGTTCGAGTCTGGGCAAGGATGCTCAACATCCTGGGATTCTGGGCAAATCATTTAATCTCCCTGTGCCTAATAAAAATAAAAATGAATGTGTCCATCTGTAACTAAACTGGTGCTCATGTAAAGCACTCTGATACCTGATATCCTCGGGTCAAGTTTGCGCTATATAAAACTCTAAAAAAATATACATATTTATATATAACTGTTACAATACAGGAACACTGGGGCTCTTCACCTGTGTTCCCTGTGGTTGTGTTTGTCGGGTCCATGGGGCTTCTCAGGTCGCTGAGTCCTGGCCTCCTTTTCTAGGGTTCCTCTAGGCTTCTGTTTTGGAGCCCGGGGGCACTTCTTATGGGTCCCTTTGGTTCCTACTGCGGCGTCTTCAAATCTCGTTCTGTGGTGCCCTCTGTACTTCCACTCTGGTGTCCTCCTGTATGTTCCTTTTTCGAGGTCCCACTGCACACCACTTCAACAGCCTTCTTATTGTAGTGTTCTTATTGTAGGTCCCCTGTCTACTACACGTCATCGGTTCCCAACATATTCTCTTGTGTAATGGTAATCTGTTACATACCCTTAGGTAGAACACTGGTTGAACCTTCATAATTCCAACACGTATTTGGGGGAGGTTCTTCTAGCCTGGATGACAGGGGGAGAGTGATGGTAGTAAAAGGGAGGGGGCGGCATTTTTCAATTCTCGCCTAGGGTGGCAAAACACCTAGAAACGGCCCTGGGCCCCAATTCCCCCCCCCCCCCTCCCGGTCCTATGTGCAGCTCCCGAAGTACAGCGCTAGGCACAGCCCCACTCCTCTGAGCGCTAAGTTTGGATCCATCGGATGGACTTAAACAGGGCTCGTGGTGGCTGTGCTGGTGTCACTGCATTGATAATAAAATATATGTACAGGGCACAGCGAGGCTGGCGGCCGAGACAGGCTGGCTCCACCCCGCACCCGTCCTTGGGATTTCAGAGAGCACGTAGGAGGACTTCTAATGCTGGCATCTCACGTGGGGTCCCAGGGGGCACCCAGGACCCAGAAACCATCAAATACAGAAGGAAAGATCGATGGCCCAATCCTTTTCAGGCACCGCAGTGAGAATCTGGAACTCTTTGCCGCCTCAGCTCCGGACCACCGCCTCCCAGGCCTTCAAAAGGGACCTCAAAGTTCTCCTCCTCCAGAGACACCTCCAAAAGTAATTCACGTCCTCTTGCTATTTGTGAGGAAGACTTCCCACTACTGATAATTTCTACTTTCCATGCCCATGGAAGTGCCTTCCCAGGGTATTCCTGTGGTTGGAGGGTCTGCCTCTTTGCAGTATTTTACATGTACTTGTGTTTGGTGCCCTTTTGTAACATGCACACAGCACTCTGCCCTTGCAACACACGGCTGCTACCTCTCACATGTCTGTACCTTTGATACTTGCACAAGTGCCACCTTTGCCTACGTAACGCGTGTTCTTGTGCCTGAGTGTCTAGCACTTATTGCAGTATTATACCTCAAATTATACTCTGTTTTCTCTTGTAACCGCACACTTGTCACTTTTCCTCTTGTGCACTTTTTACTACCTCATGTATTTTTGGTTGCTCACAATTTTTACTTTTACCTTTACTACCTCATGTATTTTGTTTGCTCACAATTGTCACTATTACCTTATGTAACGTAACGTACGCTTTTGTAATCTGTTCTTTTGTAATGTTTCTCATTATGTTCCATTTCTGTTCCTTTTGTGAAGCGCTCTGACACCTTCGGGTAAAGTCCGCGCTATAGAAAAATGCATAAATAAATAACAATAAATAAATAAACACCACGATCCTTTAATATTGTGTCCAGGAAGCCTGGCTGTTCATAGGCTGAGAGAGGCTTAGCATCAGGTGGACAGGCAGCCCGACCTCAGTTACCGTCAGGGGAGCCCCGACCCCCAGAGCTCCGGGGCTGCGACCGGAAGCCACCCCCCTCCCTCACACTATCAGCCCTTGGGAGGCGCATGTCTCCTCAGCCCTTCTCCTGTCTGTCAGCTCACGGCCGTGGGGCTCCTCAGGAATTACTGTAAGTCCACCCCGTGACCCTGCAAGACACTTCCGACCTAGGGCTGACTGCACCCCAGCTCTGCCGGCCGTGCGCAGGTAAAAAGTGTCAGAGATGTGACTGAACCCCCCGGCCCTGCCAGCCTCTCATTGTGGGTACTCTAGGCGGATTTTGCCCCTCAGATTCCAGTTTGTACCATAGATGGCCTGATGTCGAACTCGTGAAAGTGGGTAAATGTGTGCAGCATTTTCCCAAAAGCACAGTTATATAAAGTTGGCTTTGCTTTCGTGGACCTGTATATTCGTCTGTAACGATGAATGTATGGGTTAAGAAGTCCGAGGCGCAACCAACTGCTAGATTCATCAAAGACCCGTTTTGCGAGTCTTTAATAGCGATTCATAAGGAATCGCTATTACAGACTTGCAAAACGGGATTCATGTAGGAATTGCAAAAAATATTGCGATTCCTAAATCATCCTTATTTGCGATTAGCAAATTGCTAATCGCAAATAAGGAATAACTCCCCATTCATTCATATGGGCCAAAGGCTCATAGGAATGAATGGGGAGTTATTCCTTATTTGCGATTACCAATTAGCTAATCGCAAATAAGATAGCGATTTCAAGGGTGCCAGGGGTGTCCAAAGGACACCCTGTAGCACATTAGCAACAATGCCCCTGCACTGACACAAAAACAATATAGTAACAATTTCCGTATATGATTGTAACATAAGAAAATGACATATAGTGCATCAATCTAAACAGTTCGTGCAGATACGTGATTCAATAACAGTTCGTCTATTGTGACGGGTAAGTCAGTCAAAAGTCTGCAGTGGGGGTGTCCATTTTCTGTTTAATGTTCCAATTCAACAAAAGCCAACACGTGTTTCATCGCACGGAACAAATGCGAATCTTCAGGGCTATATAAGAGATACAAAATCTGTTGGAACTTCTCATGTTTCGGTTACACTTTTCATAAGAAAGACTGGGTGACTTTCAGTGTCACCCTGGTGGACAAAGGCATGCGCAGAAAGTGGTAATGTGACTTTTTGTGTATGTGGGAAAAAGTCCTAGCTAAGGTGACATAGGTGACATGGTGCTGGTGCTGTGTCTAGTGGCACAAAGTTGTACAAACTGTCATGGACAAAGTGACTGATGTGACTAGTAGTGCGTAGCTTGGCATACATCCTGGCCGGTTGTGCGAGTGAAGTGATGAGACAGGGTGATGTGTGGTATAAAGAGAACGGGGGTCCCCAGATTCCTACTAGGTGACATAGTTGAACTTTGTTTAAAGTTGCTAACGACATGACAATGTTATAACATCTTGGTAGACTATACTTAGTGCGCGTGGGTAATGGTATTCAAGATTGTTTGTCTTCTAAAGTGCGCAGTTGGGATAGTTTTAATTCAGTGTGGGTGAACTCCCGTTCAGGAAAACCCGACATACCTGGAGAGAGGCTTTGTGGGTCGGAGATGTCGGTAAGAAGTGGACACAAAAACGAGCGCAAAGGGACCGGTCAGGGTTAGATCTGTGTTGATCATCAGTATATGGAAGTGAAATAATGGGGAGACAAAATGGAAGAGAAACGGAGGAAACAATGTCAGAGGTAAAAAATATATGAAATGCTTGTCTGTGAAGTAAGACAAGGAAATAGAAAAAAGGAAAAAAATATTGAAAAAGGAAAAAATTGATATTATTACTAATGCTGGGCGTCTGCTGGAGACTATGGAAAAAGGTGGGTGGAGTCCATAGAACTGAAATTATGCTGGGAAAGGAAAGCGAGGCTATGGCTGTTATGCCATCCTTAAATCCAGTAAGCTCAGGAACTGACGTTATATCAACAAAAGTTATTATCAGTAGGATTAGCATAACGGGAGCCAATTTTGAGTGCAGGCTAATCCTATCGTGATCGGGCGTTAAAAAAGACATGCTGGACATTTGAATAGTACGAAGTATATAGGTGTATTGTGAACAACGGAACTCACCCGGCCAAGCAATTATATAAACCAAAATGGCTGCAAAGTAAGGGAGGTGACTACCACAGGTGGCGGCAAGAAACCTCATATGCCGTTTAATAGGACTGCAACTAGGACTGCAAGCATCGATGTGTGGATAAACACATCTGAAAAGAAAACAAAAGTCGCACCTTATTTCTCTAATTCCGATTCCAATAAAACAAACTACTAACAGGTAAGGCGAACCGCACGGTATTGACGGAAATCCTACCTTCGTTTACTGCAAGTGAGGTGGAAACCGGGAGGAGCGAGGTTAGGTGTGGTTGAAGGGCGGGTGCGCACTTGAACCACAAAGTGCCTAGTCCTAGGAGAAAGTAAGATTGGAAAGGCGGGTGAGATACTCTCCATGAGGTGACGGGACCGCAGCCCATAGATATACAATCGTTGGTTGTACAAAGACCACACAAGTTAATGGTCTATACACGCTTACCTGACGGACGTGTATCTCCCTCTGCGGGTTTCCCGGCGCCGTGTTTCGTTGACGGACACGTGACCGGAAGTGGGGCTCCTTTAAATAGTGCTGATGTGTCGGTGAGTTGTACCGACTAGAACGTAGCCATGGTAAACCACTGTCAGTATGCATGGCCATAATAAGAAGAGTTACTACCACGCGTTACATGGTAGAATGCAACATACGAATATGGCTCGAAAAATTTTTTTTTTTATTTTTTTTTTTATTGTTTCAATGACTCACCCGCGCACTCGTATTTCGCGCGGTAATTAGAGGTTGAAAAACATGTTATTTATTGTGAGGGAAAAAAAAAAAAAAAAAAAAAAAAAAAAAAAAAAAATTAGGCTATAATTTTTCTTACACCCAACTAATTTGGTGCTGGTAGCGTTATGGCGTGTGAAGTGTTACACACTGATTTTTAGTACAGAGTCCCTCCTCTAGGGGAGGTGATATGTATAATTTCTTTGCGGCCCAGATTTGGACCTCATTCAAAAAACATCAAACTTGTGATGAGATAGTCCAACTATTCTGCAGCACACCCAGCAAGGTGACTATATGCAACAACACGTGGGTGTGTCCACATGCCGGCATGAATTAGATATAAATGCCAATATTGCCTTAGCGTCCCAGTGACGAGATGTGAGTAAGATACTTGGCATATTCTTACTCGGGTAGGGGTCAAGCCCTATCTACCGATAGTTTATGATTGGTGAACCACTCCATCACCCAGAGGATCAGGAATTGGTTCGGAGTGCGTCTTTGTAGTCGATGAAGCAACAGGGTGCTCCTGTGTATGGGTCAATATATATACTGGTTTTGAACGCATAATGAGAACAACCACAACATATAATTAAAATACAGTGGGAAATCTCATTGAATAAACTAATTCCAGTTCTTTGAAGTGTAGAGAGGAAATACAGCGGCATGGATACAGTTGGAGACATATAGTTTGTACTTAGTCTCCCAAGAAAAATTGTAATTCAGGGTCATAGTTTAAACCGCATTCTATGCTCCGAAGACGCATAATCCAGGTTGCTTCCTTGGGTCTTAGGAGTAGTTCACGATTGCCACCTCTCACATGAATGGGTACGGTTTCAATTCCATAGAAAGAAACCTGAAAATCGTCTGTGTTGGGTTGACACTTTGCTACATGGAGGGCCACAGGGTATTTGGGATCATGTTTTAAGATTGCCCTCATATGCTCCGAGATTCTTTCTTTCAGCGCTCGTATTGTGCTCCCCACGTATTTCTTCCCACACTGGCACTCAATGATGTAGATTACATATTTGGTGGTGCAATTAATGTTGGTTCTGATCTCATATGATTCACCTGAGGGGCCCGTGTAGTGTTTGGTCTTGTGTTTGGCCCATTTACACACGTATCTGCACGAACTGTTTAGATTGATGCACTATATGTCATTTTCTTATGTTACAATCATATACGGAAATTGTTACTATATTGTTTTTGTGTCAGTGCAGGGGCATTGTTGCTAATATGTATTGCTGACCAGTTTCTGGTCATCCTGAGTGGTTGTGAGGTATTACCACTCGCCCTATTGCCTACACCCTGTTTTACAAGTGCATGTCATTACTTAGCGGTTCACAAGTGTTGCGCCCTGAATATCTGGTATTTCTAAAAAGACCTCAGTAGGCGATTACAGACACCCTGTAGCACCCCTGAAATGTGAATTCACACTGATGTTGTGCACACACATGTCCTTTGTGTAACATGCGACTTGGAAAAATGCATTTAAATGCATTTTTCTCAGTTTTCGCTATTTACCACGAGGTTTGACTTCATGGTAAATAGCGGCTCAAAATTGCGAATTCGCAATTTTTAAATGTTTCATGAATAGCATTTGAGGAATCTCTAATAGAGATTCCTTAAAAGCTAATCCTCGCAAATTTGCAAATTCTTTATTAGCGATTTTTGCATTTTGGGATGATGAATCCCAAATGCAAAAATTGCGCTCGCAAAGGGCCAGATTCTCAGAATCTGGCCCTTTTGCGAGCGCATTTCACTTGAAGAATCTGGCTGCAAGTGCTTATGGCTTATGGTGTGACCCTGGGCAGGGTGCCACTTCGCAGCCCTTACCACGCTAATGACGATACTTCTCAAATTCCGCGATGAGACCCCCGACCCGCACTCGATCGCGCTGCGAGGTCATTTAATGTCAGTAGGAGCTAAACAGATCTCTGTAAACATATCGGGTGCCCCAGGGGCACCGAGGCCCTTCCCGCCTCCTTGGTCGCTCGTTACGAGGGTGTGAGGATAAGTACTGCAAGGTCTCCGGTGCCCCACTGTGACATCGAGACAGGGGCGGCTCTAGGCTCATGGCGGCCCTGGGCAGGGAGCGTAGGTTGGGGCCCCGGAAGAGGCGGTCCGGGCAAGGCAGAGCGCAGAGGCCAGTGAAGAGGGGGAGGTCAGGGTGTTTGGAAGTGGAACAGAGCCGGAGGCCGCCAAATCCCTGCCAGGCGCCGCCACACAAATATGTATCCATCTTCAGAGAATTATTATATTTAACATATATATTGGCGTGGTGGCCCCTGGGGTTTGGTGGCCCTGTGCAGGTGCACAGCTCGCACATGCCTAAGGCCGCCCCTGATCGGGATCCCCAAAGAGAGGACACATCCGTGACCCCAGATCGCCCACACTAGCAGAGCAGATAAGGCCCTCCCCCGCCCGCACACAATGACCACTACTAAGCCCCACGCACTGTATCCCTGCTCCTGCGACCCTATTGAAATACCTAGGATAGGGGTGGGTTGCGAACGTTGCAATGCTGAAGTTATGTGCCCTTCCCCCCAGTGCCGCCTGAAGTTTTCTTATTTTGTTGCCCGACTCTTCAAGGAACATGCCAGACAGCTTCGTCATAATTTCTGAGGGGCATATTATCAAGAACGGCGTTAAAAATTATCGCCGGTTTAGCGGCAGAAAACTGCAGCTAAAGCGGCGATAATGGGCTTGATAATAAAACCCTTGAGAATTCCAATAGAAGCCCATGTTCTGGTGTGAGCCTGGGCTTCTATTGGAATTCTCCAAGACATATTATCAAGCCCATTATCGCCGCTTTAGCTGTAGTTTTCTTCCGCTAAACCGGCAACATGTGTATGCAGAAAGCTAGTAGCTAGTAAGGATTATTTTTATCATGCTTTTTGCAGCTATTTGCTTGTCTGGGGAGTATTGTGCCTGTCATTCCCGAGCCCTTCTGACTATGACATCTGCCATGTTTGTGACAGGGAAAACAGGCCTGACTCCTGACTAGAATCTCACCTTAGTCAGAATCAAGCAGCCTGGTCAAGAAAGGAGAAAAAAGCGGAAAATAGAACAGAGGCAGGTTCCAACTTTTCATTTGTGTCCTTCAGGGGCCCGTGTCTGTGTGATGGGTCTGATGGCTGGCAATATTTATGCTTTTGTGTGTCATAAAGACAGGCCTGTCAATCCACCAGTGATGCACAAAAAAACAAAAGCAACTTCATGTTTTTGAAGGCGGCTGTGCAGCTGCGGTGCTCCTACAACACATGTGGCAGAAATCTGTAAGTGACAACTGTGCGGCAAGGCATACGGTGTGGCCATACTTGTGATAGTGTAAGCACCACACAAAATGTGGCACCACACAACCTGAGCATTCCTACAATCTGAGGCAGTTAACTCACAGTGGAGAAGTGTGGCTCAATGGTTAGAGCGGCAGACCCTGATGCAGAGGTCTAGCCCGGGACCAGGGTTCAATTCCCCGCCTCGGTGGGTCTTGGGCTCAAAATTCCACTGACCTGATCATTCTCGCCTCGGTGCCTATTCCAATCATGGAGTCCCACTCTGCAACTCTGGGCAATAGCTTGCTTAATCTCCACAACGGCCCCCACAACGCTAAGGATGCCTGGCCTCCACCTTGGGGGTGCCCAGGTGTGGACACCTCACAGGGAAAGCAAGGATGGGTTCCACAGTGGTATTCGTACAAGCGCCTTGAGACCCTTGCGGGTTAGTAGTGCGCTATACAAGTATCAATTTACAATTTTTTATTTTACTGCACAATTTTTTTTTTTTTTTTTAGATTTATACAGCGCGTACAATTGCCCGTAGGCGTCTCGGCGCTAGAAACTATGAATGTGTTCCCAAGGTAAGGCCGGTAACTATTCTTGATCAAACAGCCAGGTCTTTATCTTTCTGCGGAAATGCATCAGGGATGGGCTGTCTTTGATGGAGGTTGGCAGGGAATTCCATAATCTGGGAGCTGCCACAAGGAAGCGTCTGTCGCCCCAGTTGACTGTTTTTGTTCGTGGTATTTGTAGAATTTTCAGATTGTTAGATTGGAGCGATCTTATGGAGGACTGGTATTTGAGTTGGGTTTTCAGGAAATGTGGACCACAGTTGTGCAGTGCTTTATAGAGTATGCACAGCGCTTTAAACTTGATCCTGTTTCGAATCTTAAGCCAATGCAAGTCCCTTATAGTATCAGAGATTGGTGAGAACTTTGGGATTCCAGACAGGAGACGAGCTGCAGCATTCTGGATGGTCTGCATTTTGTTGGTCACTCTTGCTTGGGCGTTGGTGAATAAGCTACAATAGTCAAGAGATGACAACACGAGAGCGCTTACCAGCGTCTTACCTGCTGAGGTTGGTAGAAACTGCATGATTTTCTTGATCTGCCTGAGTTTATGATGGGCTGTTGCTGCTATTTTATTTGAGTGGGCCATGAAATTTAGTTTGTCGTCAAAAATCACCCCCAGATTTCTGACGGTGATGACTGGTGTAGGTGGTGTTCTGTGCGTAGGGGCCCACCAGGTGTTTGACCATCCGGGGGAGAGATGTCCAAAAATGACGACCTCAGTTTTTTCAGCATTTAACTTTAGGCAATTAGAGGCCATCCACTCACAGATCGCCCGCATGCCCTCTTGGAAGTTTTCAGCTACCTTGTCACCATTCCCGTTGATGGCCAGCACAAGCTGAGTGTCATCCGCGTATGAGGTAAGGCTCATCCCATGGGCCTTGATGACAGAGGCCAGGTCCGACACATAGATATTAAATAGTGTCGGACTGAGGGATGAGCCTTGAGGAACCCCACACGGTAGTGACAGCTTGTGCGATTGGAAGGGCCCCAGTGTAACCACCTGTGATCTCCCGGCCAGGAAGGAGGAGATCAAATTTTTAGCCATGTGGCGGATGCCTAGGTTCTCGGCACGGTCGACCAAGATCTTGTGGTCGACCGTGTCGAAGGCTGCAGACAGATCAAGCAATACGAGTATTGCTGTAACTCCCTGGTCCCGGATCACTCTTATGTCCTCAGTAGCTTTTATTAAGGCGGTTTCGGTTCCATGGAACTTGCGAAAACCAAATTGAGTGTTATCCAGTAGTTGGTGGTTTTCTATGAACTCTGCGAGTTGTAAGTTCATAGCCTTTTCTGCCACCTTGGCCAGGAAGGGAAGACTGGCTATGGGGCGGTAGTTTTTTGTTTGGTCCTTATCCAGATTAGCTTTCTTTAGTAAGGGTTTGACCAAGGTGTTTTTAAGGGAGTCTGGGTATATCCCAGTTCTGAACATTGTGTTGCAGATTGATACAATGTCAGGGGAGAGATAGTCCATGATAGGACAAATGACTTTGAGAGGGCAGGGATCTAATGCTGAGCCTGATTTAATTGTGGCCGTTATTTCCTTGATTTGTGTTTCTCCAAGGTCTGAGAACTGAGATAGTTCGATATTATTGGTCCGGTTGTTAGATGAGGGGGAGCTGGTTCCTGTGTTAGTGGAGAATGCTTGATATATATCATTCACCTTTGTGAAGAAGAAATCGGCCAGAGAATCGCAAAAGACTTGGGATTGTGGGGGATTCAGGTCCGGTGAGCTTCCTACTAAGGCCTTAGTTATCTCGAAGAGTTTTTTACTTGAGTTTTTGGCAGGATTGATTTGTTCAGTGAAGTAGGATTTTTTTGTTTCTACAATAAGGGCTTTATATTGTCCAAGTGCTTCCTTATAACTGGTCTTGCTTTCAGCGCTGTAGGATCTGCGCCAGTGTCTCTCCCTGTTTCTACAGAATTGCCTCTTAATACGTAGCTCCTCTGTGAACCACGGGGCTGATGGCGTTGCTCTATTTCTAGAGAGTTTTTTGGTAGGGGCTAAGGAGTCGGTGGCGGTACCTATCCACTCCTGGAATAGTCGAGTGGCCAAGTTTGGATCAGATGTTGAATCAGGACGGGTTTTTTCGAGTAAGGTCGTTAGCTCAGCTTGATCGATGTCCTTCCAAACTTTGATGGTTTGTGGTTTCAATACAGAGTGGGGTCTGAATCTATGTAATTGGACTGATATTTTTATTAAGATAGCAAAGTGATCGGTCCATGGCATAGGTAAGGTGTCTGTTATATTAACGCCCTGCATGTTAGAAAAGATGCCGTCTAACGTGTGACCGGCTATATGGGTAGGGGTGGTTACCAGTTGCCGAAAATACATATTGTGCATGTCTGATATCAAGGAACAGGTGTCCTTGTCGGATGCATTCTCAAGATGGAAGTTTAAGTCGCCCAATAATGTAAATGAGTCTTCTAGCGATGGTGCTTTTAGTATTGCACCCAAATTTGCTAGAAAGTTGGTTCGAGGGCCTGGTGGTCAATATAGGAGGATGCCTTTAAAATGAAAAGATGGGGTGAGTTTAAGATCGAAAAGAAGGGCTTCGCAGGAGGTGGAGGGGATGTGAGATATTCTGACCGTTATGTGGTCGCGGGCGATGATGGCTAGTCCTCCTCCGCGCTGCCCTGCTCTATCTAGGCGGTAGGCGTTATAGGCTGGGGGGGTGGCAACTGCCATGTCAGGGTCGGATGATCCATCCGTCCATGTCTCCGTAACAAAGAGACAATCTAGGCTGTTGTTGATAAAGAGATCATGTATTTCTTGCCGGTGCTGGACAAGGGATGGAGCATTGATTAGTGCAGCGGCGATGTCAGTAGACATAGATGCAGTGACAGCATGCGTTTTGAATTTTTCATTGGTTATCTGTAGCTTAACAATGCAGTGAGGACATGTGAATTTTGTGGTATCCGACCAAAGGTGTGGATTATATTGAGCGCAGTCGGTGTTAGGCATGCGCAGTGCCATCAAAGTGGATTTGGGGTAGATGAGGGGGTGCAATCGCGGGGATTGATCAGGGGTTCTAGCCCTAGGCCCGGTCTCGTCGGCACGGACGAGCACAGACGAGCTTGCCTTATGCGCGCCTTCGTCGCGCATTCGTCGCGCCCGCTGCGCTCGTCCGCTGCGCTGCCGTAACAAGCACATTTTTGTAGGGAGGAGACAATGCAAAGGGCGTGGCCTCGAGTGGGCGTGTCCCAATCAGGGCGAGGGGAATGTAGTAGGCGGGAAAATGGCGATTTCGCCCTTACCAGCGCTCGTTTTTCAGCGAGGAAGGGTGCCTGCACACTGGGTTGTGTCAGAGAAGTGGTGAGTGATTTTAAAAGCCAAGTGAAATTATACAGTTTTACACTTTTAAAAACAGTGAAATGCTCTGCCTTCTTGCTACTCCCAGCTGTGCCTCAGGAGGGTCCAAAGTTATCTAAGCGCTTGTGGTTCAGCGCGATTTTTATACCTTCTGAGGAGGGGGCGTGGCCTCGAGTGGGCGTGTCCCAATCAGGGCGAGGGGAATGTAGTAGGCGGGAAAACGGCGATTTCGCCCTGACCAGCGCCCGTTTTTCAGCGAGGAAGGGTGCCTGCACACTGGTGAGTGAGTGAGTGGTGAGTGATTTTAAAAGCCAAGTGAAATTATACAGTTTTACACTTTTAAAAACAGTGAAATGCTCTGCCTTCTTGCTACTCCCGGCTGTGCCTCAGGAGGGTCCAACGTTATCTGTGTGCACCGCCAGCACCACATGGCCAGAGCACAAGCAGCACGCTTCACAATATGTGCACAGCCCTACGACACACAAGATGCAGCCTGTCAGCATCGCCCACAATCAACGTGTGCAGACCCACAATCAAACACTCACATCCTTCACAATGTGTGCAGCACCACGCGGCCAGAGCACTGGCAGCACTCTTCACAATATGTGCACTGACAAAGGCCACACAATTTAGAGCACAGTCAGCATTCCCTGCAAAGAGCAACACTACAACTTTCCCAGCCATACAGCCAGACACAGTCACACCAGTAGTAATGAGGGTTACCTTCCACATCAAGCAAAAAGTGAGAGTTGCCCCATTCCGGAAGTTAAGTATCTTCTGTTACCAGGACTTTTGGGCCCCTGGGGGCCTCTCCTTAAGTGACGTCACTTCTGAGGGGGTGAGGGGATGGTCACGTGACAATGTTGGGTCATGTGTGTTCTGACATCACCCTGGTAACATGCTAGTCACGTTCTCATAGTCCTAAAACGTGGTTATGGTTATGCAGCAGCCCTAAACGAACCAGAGCTCCCGCCGATCAGGTGACCTTGATGTGATGCAGATGAGTGCGCCCCTTTTTTGATACTTAGTATAAATATAAAGAGCCCAAAAGCAACCTATGCCCAACCCAGGAGCGGCCATCCAGAAAGAGTCTACTAGATAGTAGTGAGGTGTCCCTTTGATCAACACCCTGACCACAGGGCGCTCCTCAGGGCTGTCCAGGGCAAACAGTAGTGGATGTGTGTCGTTAGGTGCCATGTTAGTCTCTGGCGTGACTGTTCATGTATCCCCACACTTACGGTCAGACTCAAGGGGACTGGTCTCCTCATCCTGGCGGTTGCTAGTTGTATAGTCATGTAAGTTGTGAGTTGGAGTCACCTTGTAGTAGACCTATAGTCTTAGTAGGGCCTCTCAGTGAGTCCTCTCTTTCCCATTATTTTTGATCTCTACATATGTTCATGTGTGTTCTATTATGTGGGGTCAAACATTCCCCCCTCTGGCCAGAGAAATGCGTGCCCCTAGGTATGGGCCCTTCACAACAGTATTTGTCTAGTTTTTTGGTCTCGGCGGGGAATTTAGTTTGCATGTGGTTTAATGGTGACTCCATGATGGGTTGGGAAAACTTGTTTAAAGGCTATGACAATTCTGATTTCTAGTTTTTTTAGGCAATTGCTTTCTCTAATTTGCAACTAATTTTAGTTTCCACTCTGATCAGGGGACAATGTGTACACAGGATTGTGCTAGCAACAAGCAGTGACTATGAGCTCTATTAAATACGATGCATCACACAAAGCATTTTAACATTAGACAACAACAATCTTATGAAATATCAATAACAACCTGTAGGAGACGGGGAGGGCGGAGCTTGTGGATTTTCAGTTCCGGGGGAGGGCATGGCCACGCTGTGCAGCGACAGTCCTTGAGCTAAGTGTTCAGGGCTCGCCCTTCATGTCCCACTTGCGCCATTGCCAGGGAGTGAATGCCGGGCACCGCGCGGCTAGATTCCCCGTCCGCAAAGCACCATGCACACACAGCGCAGAGCCAGTTCCTACTCGTATCCTTTACTAGTACTTCATCTAACCCCCCTCGCCCCGCCCCCACCATCCCCCACCAACTCACTCGCAACATTCCTTACCAATACAAAGAAAAATGGCGGCGCACCACAAGCATGAGTATGTGCTTCGAAAAACAGTAGACTGCGCAGGCACGCACCACTCCACGGCTCACCTCCTGCTCCCCCTCTCTCACACGCATTAACTTCAACTCTCCACTTTCGCGGCTGCGGGGCTGCTCTTGCTTATATTATCTTCCCCTCATGCCTTTCGCTGGCTCACTCTAGAATGATTATTCTTGGAGATTTCAATCTCTGGGAAAATATGAAGGCTAATAGCCATTTGGAGATTTAAGACACACTTGTACAAATCTGGGTCTTACTCAGATGGTGGAAAGCGCGACTCATGAAGGGGGGCATGTCCTTGATCTGCTATTTTCTAATCAGGCCACAACGAGGGTACTAAACATAGTGCCTCAGAGCTGGTCAGACCACTATTTAATCCTTTTTAGCATCAGGACGGTGCACTCGAGGGACAGTGAAGGTCAGCAAAGGTCCTATAGGATAGGTAGGGAATGGGTGAAATTGGATCAGATGAAAACCTCAGTATTTGATCCCGAGGCCACATACTTTGATCCTATGTTAACTTTAGAAGAGAACTACATAGTCTACACTAACTATATATCTGCTATCCTAGACCAGGCAATTCCCATGAAGAAGATAAAAAATAGGAGGACGGCCACGGCGCCTTGGTTTAATGAGGAGCTGAAACAGCTTCGCTTCCTCCGCAAAAAGGCGGAGAGGAAATGGAGAAAGGGGTATGGGGAGGAAGACAAGATTAAACTAAGAAGGAGACAGCTGCACTGTAAAGAGAGCATCTTTAAGGCCAATACAGATTTGTATGCCGGCTCAATTGTTCATGCATCACATGGGACAAAAGCATTCTTTAAAATCACTAAGGCACTGTCTGCCCCTAAATGTATGGACAATAAAGTGGCAGCTTCTCGAAAACTTTGCGATGAAATCGCTACACACTTCCAGGATAACATCGCCAACAACAACGGGTATCTTTGAATAATTTCCAAACCCTCACTAAAGCTGCATTTGATAGTCTGGTGGAGAGTGTTTCCTCAGGTTCCCCGAATGATCCCTTCCCCTCCAGACTATGGAAGTCATCTGGCCGAGACATTCTTCCCTGGTTGAGGCAGATATGTAATCAGTCCCTGGAGGAAGGAGTGGTCCCAGAGGATTGGAAACTGGCGGTGGTGACCCCACTGATTAAAAAGCCCTCCCTGGATCCGTCAGTACCGGCTAACTTTAGGCCTATTTCTCTCCTACCCTACCCGGTGAAAATCTTAGAAAACGCAGCTAGCAGGGATCTGTCGCGCTTTTTGGAGGAGAACTCCCTGCTTGACAAAGATCAGTTTGGTTTCCTCCCTGGTCATGGGACGGAGACGGCCCTGGTCACAATGTGGGATAACCTGCGGATGCGTGCCGACAACGGGAATGCCACTGTGCTAGTGCTTCTCGATATGTCGTCCGCATTCAACACGTTGAACCATCTCATCCTACTGGAAAGATTAAAGAAGCTAGGAGTGAATAGACGGGCACTGCAATGGTTACAATCTTACCTAGCTGGACGACACCAGGTGGTAATACTGGCTCCATTCTCTTCCAGTAAATCATCAGTCATCCATGGAGTGCTGCAGGGTTCTGCGATCAGTCCCATTCTATTTTATATTTACCTGCAGCCCCTGCTCCCCATTATAAAGTCTGCCGGAGTCTGCTTAGTCAACTATGCGGACGATACGCAACAGGCATTTTCTTTGGAAGGCGATAACGCAGTATCTCTGGACCTGTTCCAGCAATGCATGTGGAAGACAACTGACTAACTTAGAAGGAATTCCCTACAATTCAACGCTGGAAAGACCGAGGTGCTGTACTGTTCCTCTGGTAGGCTACCTAGACAATTCCCTCCAAAATTTAGGCTTACCCCAGAGGAGGAACCACTGATCCCAGCTAGTAAGGTACGTAATCTGGGGGTGCTGATTGACAATGATCTCCAGATGGAATCACAGGCAAATAAGACCGCCAGAGTCTGTTTTGCTTTAATACGTATGCTGAGTAAAATACTTCCTCTACTACCGAAAGAGGCGCGATCACTGGTAGTAAGTAGTATAGTTGGTAGCAGGCTGGATTACTGTAATTCCTTGTATCTGGGGCCCCCATTATACATCTTGCAGGGGCTTCAAAGAATCCAGTCCGCAGCAGCTAAACTAGCCCTTGGCTGGCAACGTTGCTCCTCGACAACATCGGCTTTGAGAGAGCTGCATTGGCTGCCTGTGATGGAACGAGTTCGTTTTAAATCCTTGCGCCTGGTTTTTAAGGCGGTGCATGAGCTAGGCCCTGTTCCTATGCAGGAAAGGTTCTCTTGGTATCAACCTACAAGGCAGCTCCATTCTTCCAGTGCTGGTCTTCTTACGGTGCCTAGATTCAAACGGTCCAGCTAGGAGGAAGGGCATTTAGTGTGGCGGGTGCTCGGCTGTGGAATAGACTTCCCCAGAGCCTTAGAGAGGCGCTATATAAGCTTTAAAATCAATCAAATCAATCAATCAACGTTTGCTGCATCGTCATGCATCCTCCCTGCTCCTCCTCTCCCCTCTGTTTACAAGCAGTTCTCTGCCCTTCAGTCTTGGTATTACTCAGCAGCCTCACCTCTGCTTTCTTGCCCTTTTCAGCATTTGTACCCTTTGCCAATGCTCTTCTCCCTCCCCCAATGCTCTTCTCCCTCCCCCAATGCTCTTCTCCCTCCCCCAATGCGCTGCTCCCTCCCCCAATGGGCTGCTCCCTCCCCAGACACTACTCCCCTCTTCCTCTAGCTAGGGCGCTCGACCTTAGACCAGGAGAAAAACCGGGTTCAAGTTTCGGTAATGTCGCTAAAACATCCTGTGATTCTGGGCAAATCACATAATCTCCCCGAGCCTACCAAAATGAAGGTAACGTAATTGGTGATATGTAAAGCGATCTGATACCCGGTTTGGGTCGAGTTCGCGCTATATAAAACTCTACAAAAAATATATATATCCCTACGACTGTATACTGCTTCCTCTCCGTCGCTCTACTTCTTCAATGCTCCCCGTAATCAAAGCCTTCCCTGTTTTCTCAGCCTCTTCACTGCTCTCCACAGCCTCTGCACCGCCCCTTCCATAAAGTGCTCTCTGCCCTCTTTTTTGCATTTCTCCACCTCCCTTTTCTGTACTTTTTCCCATATTCCGCAGCGTAGCCACCTACATAGGTATCATGTGAGCCGCAAGCAAGTCATTTAAACGGGCAGCAATGCAGAGGTTTGAGAAGCATTTTCAGGGCTAACCTCTACATACAAATGACTCATTGAAACCATCTCATTTGAAGCTCAACTGGAATACACAAGTTGAGAGAGTCAAGATATGAAGATTGTCCCCTCCGCCCCTTTTACTCTTTGACTGATCTCAGCAGGGATGACTGCAAGAGGATTCTGCGCACACTGGCTACTATGAAGTGAGTTGCATTTGTAATGACCCCAGCCCTGCTTACTGTTGGACATGTTGTTACTCTTTGTACTGATGCAGCGCTACTCCGGAAATAATTTCTAAAACCATGTCACCTTTCCCTGAAATATCAAATCATACATCTACTCATCAGTGGGGCCCATAACACTGTGAGCTACTCACAAAACACTTTCATCCTACTCCATGGATCGGTGAGATTCAAAGGAGAGCTGCTGGATCATAGCGGAGTGTCTAAATTAAAACTAAATATTTATACTATTTGCACCTGCAGTTTCAAGAGTTTTACCATGGTTTCCATCGATAGGACATTTATTTAGACACACCACCGTTATGGTCAACGGATCTACTAGTAAAAATTAGGCGTAGGAAAACTCAAGACCAGCTTAATTCTATGTCAGGACCGGAGGCTTCGGATTATGCTTTTCTCTCTTCGCTGTTTATTCACAATAAAATCACATAGCAGCCAGAAAAGCATCAGAACTTGAAAAAATTTCTTTTATATCCCCAACACAGGGATATTCAAGCAAAAACAAGATAAACAACATCCTCTTAGAACTACAATTTCCATCAGTCCAACACGCAGTAGTCCTTCCATAGTGTCCATAATCCTAGGTAGGGCGTCCATCTTGTGAACTCCTCCTCTTTCTTCGCTGCTTCGCAGCCAGTTAAGTGCTATTTGTCCTCCCTCTCACAAAATTGTGTATGGAGATTTCTTGCGATGTGTAACTGGTTTTATGGCATAGTCTTTTTGCTATCTGTACTCTGTACGTTTTAATTGATTGTTTCAAACTGTTCAGGTTTCTTTTCCACAGAGCCCTTTATCACGGGGACGCTTTCGCCCCTTACGCGATGTCCCCGTGTGTGTAGCGGTGTGTGTTGTGCCGCTAGAGGGCGCCGTGACGTCTCGTTTTCCCGAGCGCGGTTCCGTCTCGCTGTCAGGAGCCGCGCTGGGGAGAGGGAGCCGCGCCGGAGCCCTGTCTGCCGCCTAACCCTGACGCCCTTGCTGGGTTGTATTCTGTCCCGTACTTGAACGCCCCGCTGGGGTCTGTATCGGCGGTTTTAACCGCGTTGACGCCTGCGGGCTGGTTTTGAGCACCTTCATGCGGCTTGGCCGCTGCTGAGGTATTTCTCGTGTTGAGCGCGCTGGGAGGCGGTGTGGACCCGGTCTCTGTGAGAGGGTCAGCGCGCGAGGGAGGCTGGTGCTGCCTCTGTGACTGCCTGGTTCCACCGGCTTCAAACGTTGCTAGCCTCCGGTTAGCCCATATTTGGCCCAGTGAGCGCCACCATACCCTCAGTTTCACTTTTTGCATTTACGTTTTTCCATTTACTTATACCTGTCTGTAGGTTCATTATGGCTGAGGGGTATTACGCTGAGGAGGAGGAATCTCATCACTACCTACCGGATGATGAGTTTTATGCGGCTGTGGATCAGTCTATATATAGATGTGTGCAAGAGATAGTGGGACCTATGGAGGACAGGCTCTCCGCCCGCATAGTGCAAGAGTGCGCAAAGTTAGCGTAAGGACCTGTAGGGACGCCTATGTCTGACCCTGGGCAGCCACCGGCGCCTAAGAAGGTTTTTAGGGATGGAGGTTCCGGGGGTGCGCAGGGTGTAGATAAGGATGCCTTTGAGCGCCTACGGGACGCTTTTCTGGCTAAGGCTTCCGCGCCTGCCCCTGCGGAACTCCCGCCTCAGGACCCTTCAACTTCGGCTGGGACTGCCCCTTGTTCCCCGGGAGGGATCTCCCCCGCGGACACTGATGAGGATGATGAGGACTCGGTGCGTTCTTGGCGACCGTCTACCTCCGCGGCGGAGTTACCCAAGGACACTTCGGGCATGCTTGACCCGGATGAGATAATTCATCCGCGGTCGGCCGCTTGGGCGCCTGGGGACAAAGTCGCGCAGTTTGTGGCGGGCCGCCTTCGCAAACCCTTAGAGAAGGAGGCGCGAAGTTGCCTAAGAGGAGAGTGTCCTCGCCCAACGTTGGAGGGGAAGGTCGCTATGACCCCGGAATTGGATGGGAAAATGGCCACCTTCATGGGCAAGTTTGTTAAGGATCCCCGTAAGGGGATTGACCGTTCCTGGCGATCATGCCAGGACAAGTTGTTGGACGCCATAGGCCCGATCACGAAGATCCTTGATATGGCGGAGGAGGCCAAAGTGTCGGGCACCCCCATATTCCCTGAAGTGTTGTCGAATTGGGCGCAGAGGGCGGTCATATTTCTAGGAAACGCAAACTGCGCCCTTTCGACGGAACGGCGGCGTTCCTTGTTGATTAAGTTAGATCCCAAATTGGGGGATTTGGCCTCTTCAGAGGCAGGCGCCGTGGCACAAGGTGGTCTCTTTGGGGAGCCCTTTATCAAGGAAATGGGAACGTTTGTGTCTACTTTCACCTCTTTGGACAGGGCCCAGTCCACGATTAAGAGGGTTTTCCACCAGCGTTTTTCCCGAGGGGCTGGTCGTGGTAGGGGCCTCACGACCGGCCGTGGCGGTCAGAATCAACCCAACAAGGGACAGGGCTCCGGCAGAGGTCAATACAATACCTCTGCAAACTACACCAATTTCTACCCGACCAGGGGTCAACGCTTCCGAGGACGTGGAGGCTTCAGGAATGACGCCGGAGGCAACAATTCCCACGGTAAGTGTGATTCCCGCGGATCAAGTTTTAATTGGGGGACGGTTGGCATGCTTTCCAGAAGCTTGGGGTATACGAAAGGGGTCCCAGACCAAGAACATAGAAAAATGTTTTAAATCACATAATTATTTAAATAGATTCAAGAAGCAAAAGGTGGTGCTCAGTGTTTTTATTATCACTGCACCAAAGGACATTCATTGTTCGAAAAATCATACATATAGTACACACATTTGGGTGCGCCCACACAAGGGAAAAGGGGGTGTGAGAAAGGGAGGGGGTGTGTTTCAATTAGTTATACATCACTAATCAAATATTCATAGAACATTAAAGTCAACATTCAAAACATAATTGTCATCGATCCACAAGGAAGGGGTCAAATAACACACAAGTCCAATGAACCAATTTACAAAAGAAAAGAGACTCCCATATTGATTATTACTATCAGGCTGGGGTTAGGAGTTCTTGATTGTAGAGGATGGTCTACGTTTCGACCCATTGGTGTAGGACTGTAGATCCTTACTCGCGGGTCTTCATCAGGACGTGAGGGGCAGGGAGGTGAGGGTAATGTGGGGCTGGTTCCTAGGCACAAATTTAAAACACCAAGTTACTTGAAACGGTCTCAAAAGAGTCCCGACATAGTCATTCATCAAGACACCCAGAAGGGGTGTTAATTTAAGGATTAAAGGAGGAGTAAAAGGTTTGGAAGAGAGGTTCGCTTATACTGAGGAAGAGGTCTAGAAAAAACCAAGTTACGTGGTATGGTTTACCTGACGGTGCAGGTAGAAAAAACGGCCTGCCCGGTGGGCGCGGTCCGTGTTCAAGCGGTCCCTTGTTCCAGTGTGTTATCGTCTGGAAATCATAATGGAGAAAATTACATTGAAGTAACAGGTACCAATTGATTGAAGCAAATGCTACACGGTCTGGGGCGTGATCAGGGGCCTACCTTATTAGATAGACACAGTGGTAAAGATCACCAAAATTGCCGTCGTGCCTTGCGTGATTGAAAAATCTCACAATACGATTTGGAATCGTGCCATGTCTGAAAAGACCGGAAATAAAATTAAAATGATTATTAAAATTACACACGAAGTTATAATCATATGCGGGTAGCGTTTGTGACTCGAGGCCCACTGTAACACATGGCCACTCACCCGATGTTGAAAACGACAAAAAATTACAGGGAGGGACAGTCGGGCGTCTCCGCGCGTCTTCTGATTAAGGATTACAATGTCCCCGTGTAAGTGCGCTCATTGGGTTAATCAGGCACACTCGTCAGTTATCTGTGAAGACACCAAGTAACAGATGATATCAGCGGTGCGCCCAAGGATCGATTATGTGGTAAACGTAGGAAAGAACTTCTGCTATTGAAAACTCACCCGAGGTAAACCGGGCCGAACTTAAGGAGCCGGCGTCTCTACCGCATCTGTCAGCACAACGAGGAAGTGTTGCCCGGGAAACCGGGTTAGCTTTGTAAACTCGTAGAGGAAAGACTCTAGCGCGTTGCTAAGAGACCGGGTAGCATCCTAAAAGAATGTGCGGGGAGGAAAGACTCCCATATTAGTTTGAGCGTGGGGTAGGCCATATCATTGGAATTAAAATTAAACAGATCCACCAGAAACGTCAGATGCGGAGTGTACACTACGTACTGGGACCTTCAACCACCAACTTCAGAGGGCGCACATTTGATAATACCGCATATCTGGCTATCAGATTATTCGATGCCTGAAGAATGGGGGAAAGGCCAAGGGTCCGACCATTCTTACATAGTGGAAAAAAAACTAAAATGAAATGAGAGTAAGGGATAATTTGGTCGGAAACCTGCCGAAGGGCGGCGGTCAGGCGCTGTATTATCACTAATTATAGCGTATAAGTCTGACAGATTTTTGGTTACTATTTACACCATGTTGTACGTCATAGGGGGTGATACTCTACTAACGCGGACCTGCCAAGCATGGTAGTCTGGCGTTCATAGGGCATCAAAGGCACTCAGAGAAATGAATAAATGCAATAAACTGCAGGCAGAATTTTGGTTACTATTTACACCATGTTATAAGTCATAGGGGGTGATACTCTACTAACGCGGACCTGCCAAACATGGTAGTCTGGCGTTCATAGGGCATCAAAGGCACCCAGAGAAATGAATAAATAAACGCAATAAAACAAGTGGTCAAACGTACATTGTTCCGAACTTTCTTGAAAAATACCCTCATGTCCAACAAGAAAATTGGCTGAATAGGAGTCGCGGACATGCCAACAACAAGGCTGTCAGGCGCTCAGTACTCACAAAAAAGGGGGGATAAACATTCAAGGGAGATAAACATTCCTTACTGACACTGTATTAGCATGATAGGCATACACTCATAATGGCAAAATGTCGTTACCAATTAAACCAGGTTGGTAAAACATTGGAGTCGATGCTCTGCTGGCGCGAAACTGCCAAACATGGTGGTCTAACGTTCAAGGAGCATCAAAGGCACTCAGAGAAAGGAATGAAAGAATGGGGTACAGTAGAATGGTTACAAGGGAACACAATTCGTGAGGGGTCCGAGGTATTTGGTTGGACACCTATCAATGTTCAGAGTGTTGCCATTTGTGCAAAACTACTCTCTGATTCATTCAGGCCCTGAGTGACAGAATCAAAAAATCGGATCCATTTTATCTCCCTTACATTAAGGACCGGTTCTATATTACCACCCCTTGGGCCTAGTTTAACCTGTTCCAAAATTGTCCACTTTAGACTCTCAGGGGGGTGATTGTTGGCATTGCAGTGGTCAACCAAAGGGGCACCAGTGACCTTGCACCTGACACGGCTGCAGTGCTGCAGGAAGCGTACTTTAGCACGTTGTTGTGTCTGTCCCACATAAATCAAGTCACAGGGGCATATTATACAATACACCACGTTGGTGGAATTACAGTTCGTGTGTGACTTGAGAGGAACTTGATGTTGTTTGTGGCTAAAGATCTTAGTCTGAATCGTATTTGGGCATGCTTTGCAGGACCCACATCGGTAGTGTCCTACAATGGGAGGCAAATGCCACATTGTGGCAATTGATGGTGCTTCCGGAGTCGTGAGGAAGGAGCGCACCACATGGTCTCTAATGTTCCTTGCCTTTTTGAAGGCGTGCAGGGGCGGGCACTCGGTGTTGAGATCCTCAGCTATCAGGTTCCAATACTTATTGATAGTTTTTTTTATCATATTGCTTTTTGTGGAGAAGGTTGTTACACAAATGAGGCGTTCCTCCTTGTTGTTGGATTTTTCTCCTGATTGTAGTAGAGTTTCCCTGGGGTTGAACCATGCTCTTTTCATGGCTTTCTTGACCAAACGCCTTGGATATCCGCGTTCCAACAATCTGCCCATTAGTATTCCTGATTGTTCCATGTAGTCATCCTTCCTACTGCAGTTACGGCGGATCCGCAGGAACTGGCCGAATGGCAGGTTATCACGGAGGCCCCTCGGGTGATGGCTGGAGTACAAAAGTAAGGAATTTCTCTCCGTCGGTTTCCTGAAGAGGGTTGTTTGGAGGGTCTCATTTTCCACAAAGACTGTTAGGTCCAAAAAGTCAATGGACTTCTTATCAAATTTAATGGTAAACTGTATATCAGGGGACCTCGCATTGAGCCAGTTGAAGAAGGTGGTGATTTCATCCTCGGTACCTGACCAGACGCAGATGATATCGTCCAGAAGCTTGGGCGGCTATTACAGCGGACGCGTGGGTTCTCCAAACCGTGCGTGGTTTCCGTATAGAATTCTACGATCACCCGCGCCAGCTGCGGCCACCTCGCCCCATAGTTTTCTCTCAGCCAGACGCGCAGTTGATCGACGAGGAAGTCTCAGCGCTATTGCGCAAAGGGGCTATTTGTCGGACAATGCGACATCCCTACGGATTCCTCAGCAATATTTTCCTCGCAGAGAAGGTAGACGGGGGCAAACGACCAGTCATCAACCTCAAAGACTTCAACGGCTGGTTAGTGTACAATCACTTCAAGATGGAGGGCATCCATCTTCTGAGGGACGTACTGCTCCCAAACGACTGGATGGTCCGCTTAGACCTCAAGGATGCGTATTTGGTGGTTCCCATCCATCCTCCTCACCGCTATTTCCTCCAGTTTCTCTGGAAAGGCACGGTCTTCGAGTTCACAGCCCTTCCGTTCGGGCTTTCCTCGGCCCCTTGATGCTTCACCAAGCTGTTACATCCAGCAGTGGAAGTCCTGCGGAGCCAGGGGATTCGGTTGATCGTGTACCTGGACGACATCCTGCTGATGGCCCAGAACCCGACCAAGTTGGTACTTCAACTCTCTCAGACGATCTCCCTGTTACAGGGTCTGGGGTTCATTATCAACAAGGACAAGTCTGTCTTCACTCCCGCCCAGAACATAGTGTTCTTGGGGTTTGTCGTGGATTCTCTGCAAGCGTCGCTCAGTCTTCCATCCAGGAAGATGGCCAAGATCAAACACGAATTGCGACAGACGGTCTCCAAGTCGCACACCTCGCTTCGGCAGATTGCCAGAGTGGTGGGACTTCTCTCGTCTTCCATTCAGGCGATCTTTCCGGGCCCTCTACATTACCGGGCCCTTCAACGTCTCAAGGCGCATCATCTGCGCAAAGGGCTGTCCTACGACAACCTGGTACCTCTGTCAGTGGAGGTGAAGGAGGAAATGGCTTGGTGGCTCGCCCATATGGAGGCGTGGAACGGTCGAGCGATCTTCGGGTCTGTACCGGACTTGGTGATAGAATCCGACGCCAGCAGGTCTGGCTGGGGCGCCCGCTGTGGGGAGTTCTCCACAGGCGGCGCTTGGTCGTCCGACGAACAAAGACTTCACATCAACTGCCTGGAACTTCTGGCAGGATCCTTTGCTGTCCGTTGCTGGACCAGGGATTCCGCGAAGTCGTGTGTTCTTCTAAGAATGGACAACGTCTCAGCGGTTCGGTATGTGAACCACTTAGGAGGTCCGCGATCACGTGCGCTAGCAGATCTGGCGAAGGATTTTTGGGACTATTGTCTGGCCCATCAGATCTCAGTAACAGCCGAGTACCTTCCGGGACAGGCCAACCAGGTAGCGGATTGGCACTCGCGTTACCTGCGAGACTCCAGCCTGTGGAAGCTGGATGTTCAAGTGTTTCAGTGGCTGGCAAGGAGTTGGGGTCCTTTTTCGATAGACCTGTTTGCGTCCCGACTGGACTTCCAACTACCGAGATTTTTCAGCTGGAGGCCGGACCCTCTGGCGGAGGCAACGGATGCGTTCCTCCAAGATTGGAGTCAGGAACGGCCGTATGCCTTCCCGCCTTTTTCCATGGTAGTGCGGGCGGCGGCCCAACTTCGCCGGCAGATGGCGGAAGTGGTGATGGTGACGCCCGTGTGGAGATCGCAAGTATGGTTTCCAGTTCTTCTGGAACTTTCCTGGGATTCTCCAATCCTACTCCCCCCGCTTCCTCGTCTTCTCCTCAATCCGGACGGGAACCCTCATCACCTCCTCCTGCAGGGTTCTCTCCGCCTCATGGCATGGAGGCTTTCCGGAGACGTTGGTCGCTCCCAGGCCTTTCGGAGTCGGCTGAACACCTTTTGTCCAAAGCCTGGGCAGGGAGTACCGCAAAGAGGTATAGATCAGCTTGGACCAGGTGGGTTCGTTGGTGTCTTCGACGGGACTTGGATCCCATGGTCGCAGGCGTCGTTCCCATCCTGAATTTCCTGGCAGAATTGGCGACGGCCGGTTTAGCCTACCGGACAATCAACACGATACGGTCGGCGATCTCAGCGGCTCATGAAAAGTTGGATGGAGCTGCGGTCGGTGAGCATCCCCTTGTCTGTAGACTCCTTAGGGGAGTGCGGCTTTCTCTACCCCCGGAGCCGCGGTATTCTGTCCTTTGGGACGTCAATGTGGTGCTGAATCTTTTTCTTTCATGGCAACATAACAAATACCTTTCTTTAAAAGAATTATCGGCCAAACTGGCTATGCTCCTCTGTTTGGTGTCGTGTCGCAGGGTCTCTGATGTGCGTGCTTTAGATGTCTCGGCGAGAGTGTTTTCCCCTGATGGGGTTACCTTTACCGTAGGCCGCCGCACAAAGTCCGCTACAAGGACTATCTCTTATCCGGCCTTTGCGGACGTCCCCAAGTTGTGTGTAGTGCAGTGTCTAAGGACGTATGAGGATGTTACAATGGAACTTCGCCCCCCGGGCGAACGACAGCTCCTGATTGCGCTAAGGAAGCCACACAAGGCTGTATCTTCCCCCACTATAGCCCGCTGGGTGCGGTGGGTATTACAAGAAGCTGGTATCGATACTAAAAAATTCGGAGCTCATTCAGCTAGAGGGGCCATGGCCTCAAAAGCATTTGCCCTGGGGGCCCGTTTAGAGGACCTAATGCGAGCTGCGGATTGGTCCTCGGATTCCACCTTCAAAAGGTTTTATTTCAAACCGGTGGTGGATATTGCAAGTTTGGTGGTGAATAAGCTTTGAACAAGCATAATCCGAAGCCTCCGGTCCTGACATAGAATCGAAATTTGCCTAAGCTTAGTGACGGTAAGTTTCAATTTTATTAAGGACACGGAGGCGAGGATTATCCCACCCATACCTCCTGCGGAGATCCCCCCCGTACTGACGTAAGTAAACCCTTTTGCTGGATTTAAGTCAGTTGAGGAACTGTTCTCTGTTGCTTGCATTTTCAATGATTGGTGATAGTTCAGTTTATGCTTTGCCTTCGGACTTTGGCGCGTCTGGCAACGCTCACACTGTTGTGTTTTTCCCGCCAGGTAATGATGGTGCGAAGCAGGACCGTTAAGACTTTGGCGTGACTCGCGCGAAGAAAGAGGGGAGTTCACAAGATGGACGCCCTACCTAGGATTATGGACACTATGGAAGGACTACCGCATGTTGGACTGATGGAAATTGTAGTTCTAAGAGGATGTTGTTTATGTTGTTTTTGCTTGAATATCCCTGTGTTGGGGATATAAAAGAAATGTTTTCAAGTTCTGATGCTTTTCTGGCTGCTATGTGATTTTATTGTGAATAAACAGCGAAGAGAGAAAAGCATAATCCTCGCCTCCGTGTCCTTAATAGAATTGAAACTTACCGTCACTAAGCTTAGGGAAATTTCGATTCTCCATTCATCTAATTTTTATTAAAAGCAAAATTTAGCATGTCTAACAGTTTATTCGCTTTATTTATTTCTTTATTCAGAAGATAACTTTAAAAGAGTAAAGTTTTATTTCAATCAGTTACATTCATTTATTTTTCAATTTCAGAAGTTTGGAAATAGACATTATTATTTACTTTTCAGAACACAATTATTAACAAAAGACAGAGTGTTCCCAAAAATCATTTTCTCCTAACTTCCCTGACTAATAACCTAATCTAAAGCTCAGACCTTGTTCAAAGGAAAAATAGAAAATTATTCGAAGTCTAACATCTCAGGAAAAGTCAGCATACCGTCAGCATCTCCAGAGGAAATTGGAAGAGAGTTTTTTCTTATGCAAAATCAGCTCTTTTTATACTTTTTTCACTAACTTTATCTATCTACAAAAGTAACTTTCAGCATAAACTCGAGTTCTGATTGGACAATTTGGGGGTGGATGAGCATCACCTCATCATTTCAGCATTCAATTTCCGTTATGTCTGCTAAATTTTAAAGAGTTCTTTGTTTAAGAAAATGTCCGGCCTAGTCACGCTCTCAACTATCAACTCCATGGACTTTTCCCACGTTCAGTAACTCATACGACCATTCTTTTTGGCAGTCATCTGGGCTTCCAGGGCATGCTGTATTAGAACTTGTTTTCGTTCCTGCACAAGCAGCTCGCATTCAATCTCGGCTTTCACCGCGCATGCGTATCATCTCTTACTGTCACAGTAATAGAGAGACTCCATGTTTTTCTAGGCCTCACGAGGCAGAATGGGAACTATCACAGAAACAAACACAAATAAATGTTAATTATTGAAGTATATCCTTTCTGTTTACCTCCCCCCATAGTAAGGTTTTCCTGTTAGTTATTACCTAGCAAACAAGCTACATTTATGCATAATATGCTCACCTGTCTCCAACCTCCAGCCACAAACACGTAAGCAAAAAGCACATTTATGCCGCTTTTCATTAATTTTAAGCTGCTTATTAGTTCAGGACACGACAGAATAACATAATTAGTTCATTATGATTGCAACATAAGCAAAATAAGTTTCCCATGTGTATTTGTGTAGGTGCAACTTTTATTCTAGGTTGGTTAATTTCACACATCACTCAATTAGTTCAAGTTATGGTTATGGAAGTGGGAATTCATGAGGGCTATACAAAAGTTTGTTTCTCCACCTCGCTCCATCAGTACGCTCCCACTTTTCTGTCACTTTGTTTTTTTGTAGTGCTGTCATTACAGGTAGACTGGAGCCTACACTGCCCGCACGCCAAATCAATTACATTTAAAAGTAGAT
The DNA here is from genome assembly GCF_964261635.1 of Lissotriton helveticus. Taxonomy (NCBI): domain Eukaryota; kingdom Metazoa; phylum Chordata; class Amphibia; order Caudata; family Salamandridae; genus Lissotriton; species Lissotriton helveticus. The sequence continues at coordinate 17,695,056 of NC_136063.1, read as the reverse complement.
GCCGTACCAGAAGCTAAAGTAGTTTCTCTCTTGGCAGTGGATACAGTACCTAGTGAACTACTTTAAAAGCACTTGTGTTCTTAGTGTCTCAAATCATTGGTTGCCTGATGTGTTAGAGTTTAGATGTTTTGTATTTGGCAGTCACTGTGTAGAGTGTTTGCTTTGGCTTGCAAAAGAAGATTGCATTATTCAGTTTGCAATCAACAGAAAGTATTGTATTGAAGTTTACAATAGAAACAGTATTGTTGAACTGGCAGTTCTTTTTTGTTCCATGTTCATGGCTTTCACACTGATGCCAAGTTCTATTTACTTATTACATATAAACATTAGAGCGTGTTCTGAGTCTGTTGCTCATGTGTAAAGAGTGAGCATTTGCAATCTGCATCACATATTCATAATTATATTTTTTGTTACATTTTTTTCTTGTGGTAATTTATTTAAGATATTACTTTGCCTAACCATTTTTATTCTTTAGTTACAATAGCAAGGAGTATGACGTATATTTTCATAAAACATGTGTATTTATTACAAAGGACAGCTAATTAACATAAAATAGCATGGAGAGTGGGGGTAGTGGTGCACGCTCTGTTTTTTGTAACATTTATGAAGGAAACAGCTTCAAGCATTGGCGTAGCCAATATGTCTCGCCTTTGGGACCTTATAGGGGCTTAGCCAGGCCACAGTTGATGTTGTTGCACCAAGGATATTGTGCTGGATAACTAAACACTAATTAGGTCCCAAAGGCGAGCCCTATTGGCTGAGTCAATGCTACAGCGGAACTCCAAAAATCATTTCTAATCAGCATCACCTTTTCCCTAAAACCTCCTAACACATATTCATACGTCAGTGGGGCCCATAACCTGCACATTTACTCAATTCACTTAATACGGCTTCAAGTTCAAGTTCAAGTTCAAGCTTCAAGGTTTGGTGAAACACAAAGGAGTAATGCTGTAAACATTTGGCGGAGTGTCTAAACCTATTTAACCAATTATTATTTACACCTACAGTTTCATATGATTTACCATGGTTTTAATCAAACATGAATTTTATTCAGACACACCTCCATAGTGGCAATGGATCTGCTAGAAAGAAAATCAGGTGAAGGAAAAATTACAAGACCAGCTTTAATATTCCATTTTCCTAATTTTATTAAAAGCAAAACTTTAATATGTCTGACATTTAGGCATTAATTAATTCTTTACTTAGTAAAATCTTAAACTTTATTTCAGAATGATCATTTTATTTAGAGCTCAGAAAACAGTCATTGATTTAGAAGTCAGTTAAAAGTTTAGCAAAGAATAGATAGTTCCAAACTCATTCTCTCCTAACATCCCCAACTAACGCCCTCATCTTATCCTGCAGTCCTGCAAAGCAAACAAGAAATAAATCAAAGAATCCTACATCCAGGAATCGATCTGCAATCTGACAGCACTTCGAGAGGAAATCGAAAGAGTGACGCTCTCTAAGCAAAATCAGGGGGTTTTATACACTAATTTCCCAACTTAATCTATCTAAAAAGTATCTAACATTACCAATTCGGGTTCTGATTGGACACATTTGGGATGGGTGAGCATCTCCTTACCATTACAACATCATATTCACGGGGAATCAGCAGTTTAATAAAGGGGTATTGTTTAGGACAGTCTTTGGCCTGGTCACTTCCTTGACTTGTAACTTCGCATTACTTTCCCACGTTCAGAACACTCGACTGTCCATGTTTTGGCAACCATCCTGACTTCTAGGGCGCGGAAGCCTTGAACTTCCCATCCGAGCACAAGCAGTTCACTCTCGCTTGCAGGCTTTGGGCGTGCATGCGCAGTCCAGCACTTGCTCGCAGTTTACCAGAGCAGCCATATTTTCACTAGGCCTCAGAGGCCACTTTTGGAACTATCATAGAAACAAACACAAATTCATGTTAAATATGGAACTGAAGCCCTTCTGTTTACCTCCCACTATACTAATGTTTCCCTATTAGTTGTTACCTAGCAAGTAAGCCACATAAATGTGTTTCATACTTACATATCCGACGACTTTCTAGCACAATAACGTGTACAATAAGCACATTCATATTGCGCTTATTTTTTTTTAAGCTGTCCGTTAGTTCACAACACAATAACAATACAAATTAGTTAATTATATTGCTTCATGCAGGCAAACTTAGTATTCCCACGTGCGCATGTGTGTGCATCTTATAGTATTGTTGATTAATTCACCACAATACACCATTAGTAAATGTTAACGTTATGGAACATTGATTTCACAAGGGGTACACAAAATGTTGTTTTGCCACCTTGCTCCATCATCAATGCTTGTTATAAATACCTTCTTTATTTTCGAATGCAGAATCTTTTCTATCCTTCCAATAGATGGTGATATACAACCATGTAAATGTATTGTCCATTGCTGCTTCTTATTTTGTTGCTTGACTCCTCAAGGAACATGTCAGACAGCTTCGTCAACATTTCCATATGTTTGCAGGACACGCGTTGATGACGCGGGGCTATAGCCAGTAAGGATAACTTCTTTTCATGCTTTCTGCAGCTATTTGCTTGTCAGGGGAGTAGTGTTTCTGTAATTCCCGAGCCCTTCTGACCATGACATCTGGCATGTTTGTGTCAGGGAATACAGGCCTGAATCCGGGCTAGAATCCCACCCTGACAGCACCCTTAGTCAGAATCAAGCAGGCCAGTCAAGAAAGGAGGGAAAAGCTGAAAGAAGAAAAAAGGCAGGTTCCAACTTTTCATTTGTGTCCTACAGGGGTCCGTTTCTGTGTGGTGGTTTGATGGCTGGCAATATTTATGCTTTTGTGTGTCTGCCACTCCACCAGAGATGCACATGTTTTTGAAGGTGGCTGTGCAGCTGCGGAGCACCACAACACACGTGGGAGACACTCTGGTACTGACAGCTGTCCTGCAAGGAATCCGGTGCAGCCTTACCTGTGAGAGAGTCTGCGCCACACAAAATGTGTGTACCACCAGCATACCTCACAACCTGAGCACTCCTAAAATCTGAGGCAGGTAACTCACTGCAGAATGTGTGCACCGCCAGCACCACACGGCCAGAGCACAAGCAGCACCCTTCACAATGTGGCACAGCCCTACACCACACAAGATGCAGCCTGTCAGCATCACCCACAGTCAACAATATGTGACTCTTCACAATATGTGCACTGATGAAGGCCACACAATTTAGAGCAGTCACCATCCCTTGCAAGAGCAACACTGTACAACCTGCCAGCCATACAGTCAGACACAGTCACACAAGTAGTAATGAGAGATGCCTTCCACAGCAAGCAAAAACTGGGAGTTGTCCCATTCCGGAATTTGAATATCTTCCGTTACCAGGACATCTGGATTCCTGGGGGCCTCTCCGGAAGTGACTTCACATCTGGGCGGCAGGTTTGGGGGTCACGTGACAATGTTGGGTCCTGTGTGTTGTGACATCACCCTGGTCACATGCTAGTCACATGTTCATGGTCCTAAAATGTGATTAAGGTTATGCGGCACCCCTAAACAAGCCGGATCTCTTGGCGATCAGATGACCTTGATGTGATGTAGAGGAGGACGCCCATTTTTTATGCTTAGAATCCATATAAGGAGCTCAGAGCAACCTATGCCCAACCCAGGAGCCGCCATCCAGAAAGAGATTGTTGGCTCGTTATGAAGAGATAGAGCCACCTTATCAAAAAGATGGGCTCTGATGATGGTTTGAATACGATGGATTGATTTTATCATACCCTGCATCCGGCGGCGATGGAGCAGAACGTGCAGCAGAGCGTCCTTAAAGAGGTTGGACACAACATCACCAGTCTTGATGAGCAGCTATGCCGGCGGTTGGAAACGCTCAGCCTCAGGAATTTGCCACAACTGATACCCCCCATTAACACCTTGCATGCTGATGACGGCCCCCAGCCATCATGCATCACGGTGGGCGTGTGCTGATGATGGCTGGGGGCCATCATGAACCCGCCCACTCATTAAAATGGCCACACAGGCGTAGAATCGCAGCCACGCCCAAGGGGTTAAGGGCGCACCAGCAGCGAAGCATCAAGTAACAAAGCAAATGCTAGAAACAATTTTATTGACATGGAAGATGATGAAGAATCTGTAACCGCTCCTAACTCACCAGTTTATGAAGATATGGAGTTTCTGGAGGAATCTTCTCCAAAGGCCATTGTTGTCCAACAGCTGCGTGTAAACTCTGACGTCGGTTATGCCTCAATGGGGGAAACATCGTTTACAACGCGGGGATTACATCGCAATGCTATTACATCGCGGTTTTCACAACACAAGTCGTTAAAACGACTTGCCCTAGATGGCGCTCTAGGACAAGGAATAGTATAATTTACTATCCAACATCTTTCCTACTGTACATAGACTGGAGTTGGAATAGTAAATTATACTACTACTAGGTCCAGCGCCCTCCAACGCAAATCGTTGTAACGACTTGCGTTGTAAAAACCGCAATCTAATGTACCGTGATGTAAATGTAACGTCATACATCCCTCAATGGACCTCAGTGCCTCTTAAGATTTCTGAGCCGCTGCTGAATCCCACGAAAATTATGAGGTTGGTAAAAATTGATATAGACACTTACTTATACCGTATTAATGGCTATATTTATTACTAGATTACCCGTCACGCGTTGCTGCGATCTCCGAGAAAGGAAATTCAAGGAAACTCGTTATGATAACATTCAATTTACATTGTGTCATTTTTATTGAAGCTTATTCATTTTAATATGGAATACATTTCAAAGTGTCTTTTTAATTCTATTTATTTATTCGAGTGCTTGTGAATACACAATTTTTTGTTTTACCGTCTGGTGCGTACATCAGTATTCGAAAGATTATGAGGGCCCTGGGGGGGGCCAATATTTAAAAAAATGTTATGCCAGAAACCTTTGCGGGAGTGTACTCAACAACTTCCCAAAGTTTCCTGGCGATCCGATGAATGCTGTTTTAATTCTATTTATTTATTCGAGTGCTTGTGGATACACGATTTTTTGTTTTTCCGTCTTGTGCATATATCAGTATTCGAAAGATTATGAACAAAAAAAATTATGCCAGAAACCTTTGCGGGAGTGTACTCAACAACTTCCCAAATTTTCATGCCGATCGGATGAATGGTGTACTAATGCATAAAGGACAAACAGACAGACATACATTCGTTTTTTTATATATAGATGTAACTAATAGTCTTACTTTCTTTTTTGAACTGTAGAAAGCATCAGCAAAAAGAGCTGTGGTAGAAAGGGCCATTGCCATAGGTTAATGCCGTAAAGTTTTACTACTTATACTGTTTAAAATTGACTGAAAGTTCCGCAATCCTAAACAAACAGGTGCATAATGTTTCACATTTACTTTATGCCGATGATATTGTTTTAATAAGCTATACCAAGGTGGGTCTGCAGAGATTAATTAATGAAAGTGCACAGTACGCCTCCACTCATGGCCTAAAGATTAACTTAAAAAAGACAAAAACAATGCTGGTGACTAGAGGGTTGGCTGTAAGACCAAAATTGAGAATGGAGGGGACTGTATTAGAATCGGTCACTGAATATAGATATCTGGGTGTTATAATAGATGCTAGGGGCACGGGTAAAAACCAGTGTGCTGCACTACAGAGAAGAAACAACTCATTAATTGCTGCATTTTCCAAAGTTCAGAATAACTTAAAAGGGCTTCCCCTTAACCAACTATTACAAATTATGTCAGTTAAACATGTGCCAACTCTTGCATATGGAGTAGAGACCTTAAGAGGTTGTGCTGACAACACCATAGATAAGCTAGTGACAGGGACCTACCGACGCCTGTTTAATCTTCCGCGACATTCTTCACCGGCACAAATCCGACTTGAGTTCGGACTTAAACGACAGAACCTAAATAACTTAGGATCTTATTTAAAATTCTGCCACAAAATTAGAAGGGATAATAATTCCTCGCTTATGACAGTGGTTTGGGAGGCAATATGCGGTAATAAACACAAGCAGGCCCATGAATATTTTAAACTGACGATAGATACGTTCAATGCGGAACAACTAAGGGCCGTACCTCTTTCACAGGTGGCTTTTAATAAAGTTATAAATGGGTGCAGCAAAAAATTGTCGTCTTTATGGGATAAAGCAGTACTGGCAAAGAGATCCCATGCATGGACAGTTATTGCTTCGTACGGTATGCTAAAACCGCAAAGATATTTCAGAGACTCAAATAGCCAAAGGGCAAAGCTGAAGCTGATGAATCTCCGATTTGGAAATAGCCAATTTCTTGGAGACGCCCCTACATGGAAATTGATGAGTAGTGAGAGGGTGTGTCGCCTCTGTTATTACAAGAGGGAAGACATTTGTCATATCATCTGTAGCTGCCCTGCACTAATAGAGGAACGTAGGAGGCTGTTAAGGTCGGACTTTAATAGTCAAATTATACGAACATGCCGCCAAGCAGTCATAGCCAGTTTACAAGGAGAAAGCTTGCAATTCACGGGTAGACTTTTGAAGTTTATAGAAATAGTGGAGAAGAAATTGCTTAACTGTGGACAATGAGGATGGTTTTATTTATATTTGGTTTTATACATTGATGAAAAGTTTATTTTAATTATGTGGTCTTAATAATGTATGAAATGTAAGAAGAATTGTATACTGTTGTTTTAATTGTAAGTTTTTAGTAACTGAACAATACATTTTTCATTCATTCCATAGGTGCATAAGAAATGTGTTTGTACCTACAATATCGCAGATTTTGAAAAGGAAGCTCAAAGCGTACCCTACGATACCATATGGCCTGTTAAAGGTTTTGCTGTGATTATTGTGAGCGCGTGAGTCAAACGTGACTATGATAACGTCTGTTACGGCATAAAATGAATGATCCACAGCAGGAGGCTCGCCTGTATCTATACAACTCATACACTTCAAGAACAATCTGTTATCTATGTAAAATATCCTCCTGGGTATTTTTGAGCAACATTTGATCCAGTAGCTGCAGCAGTGTCTGTTTTTCTCAAAGCGGTTGCAGCGGTGAACCTTCGAATTCAGCAAATGGAAGGGATAGTGATGGGCTACCCACTGACTGTAAGCGTCTGCCATTCAATTGAATTCCTCATGACTCGCACATGCACAAAGCATTTGACAACCAGCCACTTAACTCGCTATGGGAGAATCAGGGTGGCTTCTTAAAATGTCTATATCGGAAGATGTAATACCCCAAACATTACATCTCTGGACAAAGAGGGACACTTTGGAATTGATTGTGTGAGAGTAACCAAGTTGTGGAGAAAACCAAAGACCAACATATTGGATGTACCCTTGTCTGAATCTGATCATACCCTTTTTGTTTTTCCGATCTTGTCTGAGTGACCGACATTGCAGTCTAAGCTGAGTGCACCCGATGTGGGGTAGTGCCATGTAACATCTGCATCAGTAGCTGAATCACTCGCCCTCATCAGAGTCTGCTGTTCATCTGAAGGCTCTCAAGTTACCATTTACACCAATAGACAGTATGAGTTTGGGGTTGTGAGTGACTTCGAGCAGTAATGGTCACCGCGAGGTTTCATGACCTCTGTGGGCTCCCCCATCAGGAATGGGCTACATGTCTCCAATCTATTGGAAGCAAATCCAAAGGGGAAGATGGACGGAGCATCTGAGCCAATCAAACACTCACCCCCAGTCAACTGATCTGGGTTTAATCCATCACCATTTTTTACCTCACTCTGCCACCCCAGTTCAGACATGGCCATATGCAAATCTGTCTGACCCTGTGCCTCATGGGAACAGTCCAGCCGAACTGCCAAGCCATGCCTTCTATTGGAAGCCTTGCAATTGCCAAAAGAAATCACAGTAGTGAAGGATGTTGAACACAAGCGTGGCAATGACTTTGTCACCAGAGGCAACAGCTATGTGCATGAAATTGGCAGATATTGTGCTCTTGAGTCCAGCACCTTTCTTATGGCTGAGTAATTAAATGTTGAAGGAGAGACTGTGACAAATCTACTTTTAAACACATTCAATGATGTAAGAGAAGTACAACACACGCCCAAGAAAAAGAGAAAGTCAAATGGGATGTGCAAGGGAGGCCAGTGACATTTGGGTGTCTAGTGATGGGAATCCAGTGGCTGTATTAAGTGTTCACTGCTTCTAATGAGGTGAAGCTTGTGCCCGCCAGTTTTAATCTGAGTAAAATGAAAAGAGCAAACTAATAATTTAGTAGAGTATGTTGCATAGGGCAGCGCAATTTGGCATTTTTTGCTTCATAATTGAGTCAGTCAGTGACCCATGATTCAGTTATTCTTATTACCACATTCTACATTTCATTTCTGGTGAATAAAATATATTGTGCACATAGTATTGTTCTGATCATACCTCATTCACTCATCATGGCCTGGGTCCACAGGCTGCTACTAAAGGGCCGGACTTGTGGTGCTAATGATAGAAACTCTACTGGAAACAGGATTGTAAAAACTCACTCCAGCTAATAATATTGTCCCTGCCGTAGCGAGCTATACCAGCCATTAAAGACTCGCTTCAGTGTTAAAGGGCGGAAGCCAAAAGCTCCTTACATTCTATTATACTCATTTCGTGGATATATATATTGAAAGCAACTAAATACAGCAAATGTACTATAACCATCTAAAAATAAAATCAATAACTATCAAAAGAACAAAAAAACGAATTCAGCAAAACGCACGTGAGTGAAGGCAAAATATTTGAGGGAATACCACACTAAGGATGTCAGGTCTAACATTTATTCTTCTATTTCATCACAAAACGTAGAAGAGAAATTGGGTAAATGTTTCTGAGAATAGTGGGTTTCTGAAAAAACAGGACCCCAAACTCCTGATTCCAGCAAGATGGAGCCTTAGTTAGTGAGAGATGCATAGATTCCTAGAAGGAGTATTGGAGCCAAATTTCAGTGACCATGTGAACTATTCTAGCAGGACGAGGGAACGGGCAGAACCAAACCTGACTTAGTATCCAAGAAGGCACCTTTAGTATCCTGGACATTGATGAGTGACACTTGAGAGAGTCAGAAGACAGAACATGCTGACTGTAATCTGTCTCAAACAGATAAAGTCAAAACTTTATCCAAAGTGGAGTGGATAGTTTTACTCTTAGGCAAACAATTTGATCAAAATGATTCTCAGAGACCAGAGGGCAACTATGGTGTTATCACAGGACAAAAGCTTTTCTCCTGCCTGTCCCATGGACTCTGGAACTCCATCCCTGATGCACTGACAATAATCTAAATCCTGCTTTCATTTAGTGAAGACCTTAAGACTTATATCTACACAAAGAATTTTCAGATCTAATATTTTACTTCTTCATAATGTCACCCATGTTTTGTCTTAATCCTTTGTTTTCCCTTTCCTCCTTTGATGGTCCAGAAGTAAATAACTTTGAGGGCATGGCCGCAGATATAAATACATGTTTGCATGGACTATGATGAGGCTTTTAAGTCACAAGACAGCTCCTTCGCCCTACTCCCTAATAGTCAGGGTTTGAAGATTGTGCAACCTGTTTTGAAGAAAATTCACTGGGTGATTGGAAGCCAATACAGTTTTCTTAACAGGGGTGTATTGTGACAGTATCTTAGCTGTTGGTAGATCATTCTAGCTGCCTGGTTCTGAGCAAGCTGCAGTTTTTGGCTCAAATCTTCAAAAGGCCTAGATAGAGAGCGCTTGTCTAGTCAATGAGGAATATCCCAACTGCAATTACAATCTGGTGATAGCTTCAGTCGGAAGGAATTTCCGGATTCTTTTTATTTTACATAGCTGAAAGAAGCAGGAAAAGGTCTCTACTGCAATCTGGGGTTCCATTGAGAGGTCCTGGTCGATGAATATACCAAAGCTCTTAACTGCCTTTATAGGAGACGGAGAGGGGCCTAACTCCAAAGGCCAAGAAGAGGGACACCAGACAGGCAATGTATTTATAACTATCATCACCTCAGTGTTGTCAGTGTTCAACTTTAGTTGGTGACTGTTCATCCAGTCCCAATTTAAAATCATAGTGGGCTGGAAACAATCTGGGGTGTCCGCGAGGGGGAATACTAGCTGCGAATCATCAGCATAGTTGTAAATTTGTACATTCCGCCTTTGAATAGATGTTAACAATTGGCGGATATAAAGATTGAAAAGAATGGGGAATAGAGAGGAGCCTCGCAGCACACCACAGCTGACCTTGACCTTGAAGGAGCAGGAAGGGGAACCCTTTGTGAGTGGTCTGATAGATAAGACTTTATCCATGTCAGGGAGCAGCCTTGTCAACCACCAGCCTAAACACAGTCAAACTGAGTGTCATAGTCCACGGTGTCGAAGGCCGCTGATAAATCTAGGTGTACTCGAAACGGGGCCTGGCTTTTATCTGCCTCCTCTCTCATGTCATCTACAACACAAAAAATGATGGCGCCGTAGAGAGAAAAGGCAGAAAACCCACCACAAGTGAGTCAAGAAATGATGAGCCTTCCAGAAAGGAGGAAATATGATGAGCAATCTGGGCTTCCAGAGATTTCGCAAGGTAAGGGAGGAAGCAAATTGGATGGTAATTCTTCAAAATAGAGGGATCATCTCCAGATTTGTTTAAGAGAGGCAGAACCACAGCTTCCTTAAAACTGACAGAGACCATGCCCTTTCCCAGGGATAGATTGAGTAAAGCTCTCCACAGTTCAGGAAACTTGAAAAAAGTGGCTTTTTGAATCTCGGGCATACATACGTTATAGGGAAAACCCAATTTAACCTTTATTAGCAGCCTAGGCGGATCCTCTCTGGAAATTAGAGGGAAAGCCTTAGGATGAAAGAAATTCCTATCTTGCAGAAGAATGAGGTTAACAGGGAAACTAGGAGGAATGCTGTATTTGATTAGTCTAATCTTTTCAATAAAGAAAGACATGGGTTCCCTAGAACGATAGATATAGTGACACTTCCCTAGAGGGCCCACTCAAATGTCGACAGATTCAAACACAGTACCTTTTCCTTGAGGCGGCCGGCACGGATGCGCGAGCCGGTTCCGGTGTTTGTCGAGGTTTAGAAAAAGAAAGCGTTGGAGGTCACAGTGTCCCTTCGGTCGCGGTGCAGGCTACGGCTCATTGACGGCGTCGGTGAGCTCAGAGCTTGCGTTGTTCGGGGCGGACGTTGCTCGTTGCGGTGCTTCCAGCTTTGCGGTGCGGCATTCGAGCCGGAGTTCTGGAGCTGGCGTCGGTCAGTCTGGACAGTGGTGCGAGTTGGGCGATGCGTCCCGAAGTGTGCGAGGCGGGGCCCAACTCCGGCGCCGTCACAGGACTTGAAGTCACCAGCAGTGACCATGTCGGTCAGACCAGTTCGATTCGGTGTAGCGAGGTGTTGCACATTGCGGTGTCTTTCCAGTCACGGTGCATGCTACTGAGGAAAATGACATTTTGCCTGACCAAGATGTCCCCTACGTATACCCTATGTTACATGCGTATGTGCATGTCACCCATGCATATTTCCTTGTAGTGGCCTGAATCACTAGGCCTCTGCATTCATGTCCTGCATTAGAATGCCAGTCATCAAGTTTCCCAAACATTCAGTTAGCATGAAGGCCCATGTATTTTGCATTGTGCACTTTTAAATAAATATCGTACTGAACCCTTTTTGCGGTTCAGTCTGAATCACCAGTCCCTGAATTAGTGTTTTCATAACTCCTGACACACTGAAGGCTGCAGTTACGTATCTCTGACCTCGCATGCTTCTAGCCCAGCCGAGCGAAGGGTTGCCAAGACAGTATTATGAATAACAGTTATCTGCATGCCCGGTTAACAAGAATAAACAGAACCCGTCAGCGAAGATAGGGCCTAGCCTCTCTGTCTCCATTAAAATGAATCACAGTGCTTGCATCTCCAGAAAGCTCACAGCCCCGTGTAATGAACGAAGAAATATATGCCCTTTATGATTCTTAGTGATGCATTACCCTTTGCTTCAGATAATACATCCCGGACTCAAGATATCAGATAGTACCAGATGTGCTGGTCGCCTTGACACTAAAGATCTCTCTACTAGACTGAAAGTCAGCTCTCCTCCCAGTTGCACGTCAATTGCACGTCATGACAAGTTGCACACAAGTAGGGCAAAGTTCCAGCTGGTCATGCAAACTCCTCCTCTGTGTACCACCCACCCATGACACCTACCTATCACCTACCTATGACTCATAAAGTGTACACCCTCATGTACGCCTACATGCTCTTATCTCATTTTCTGTCTTGCTCTGCCTCGAGCTCCCTATGTACAAGGAGTAAAAGGTATATATGTTGTTCATTGTTATGAAATGTTATAAGACCCTTCCTGAACCTCAGTGGTGATGGAACAGATTCTCCCTAACTCGAGTTATTGGAATAAAGCCCTTTTAACTTGGACACCACGGACTCTCTGCCTCTCATTTGATACATGCTAATTGTTAATGCCTAGAAATTATGCCAGGGTAATATTTGATTTACCACATTATTTTGGCGCCCGAATAGGGACTATCCCTTTCCCCACGCGCCGGCGACGTAGGTCCAGCTTTTGCCCCCTTCTACAGCCGTGACGGACTCCGAAGTGCACGCAGCGGGATTTCCTGCTTACTCCCTCAGGCCCACGGAGGAGACGGACTGCGAGCAGGCGTCCACACGAGGCGGTGAGGATCGCGGATCATCCCAACCAGAGCCCAACCCGTGAGAGAGCAAGGTCCGAGGTCTCCAGAGGTCCACCTGTTCCAAGGCGCATGCGTAGAAGTTCGAGGCCTTCAAGTTTCAAGTCCTGCTTCCCGGTGAGTACCACTATGGATGCATCAAGTTTCAAGACGGGTCCACTGTAAAAGGTGGAAACGGTCAAGACGGGTCCACTGTAAAAGGTAGAAACGGTCAAGACGGGTTCACGTTATTCGTGAAAACGGTAGAGACGTGCCTCATTTACATGAGCGCGGTCAAGACGGGCCGATGGTAAACGTGGGCACGGTCAAGACGTGTCTCATTTTTGAGACCGGTATGGTTGTTCTGTATTCCAGTGCATATAGTTTTTCAAGTACATGTTTAGTTCTCTGTATTAGTTTAGATCATGTTTGTTTTAATGTTATGATGTTTTAGTATGAATGATTGTTGATTGTTTCAGTCTATTTTTGTGTATTATATTTCCATTGTGTTGGTTTCAACATGCCACTGTTTTCGAAATTGCGTCAGATAGGGACCAGAAAAGGTATACTAGAAGAGTCAGTTAACATCCCGCCTAGAGACACACCTGGTCATTATATGTATAATAAGCATGGATTAGACGCCATCTTGTTCTTAGACTTATGGGTGGACTATACAAAGGACCTGGAGGAAAAGTATAGATGGCCAATCTCGGGAACATGGGATTCAGAATGCATTATGAGAGTAGAGGAAGCGCTATGGCAAAAGGAAGTCAAGACCCTCTCAGAAAGATGCCATTGAATTGTGGCGCAAAGAGTCACATAGGAGAATAGAGAAAGAATTGAATAAAGCAGATAGAACTAGACTAGCAGGGGAAAAAGCCAAAGAGTGGAGTTCCTTGTAAATAGCTCCTTGTAAATATGGTTTATGAAGAGCATGTCATTATTATGACTTGTTGAGTTTCTTGTGAATATGGCTTGTGAATAGCGCCATGTGGTTATGGTTTGTGCAGAGCCTGTTATCATTACGTTAGGCAGGAAAGAGCTGGATCTCTTTCAAGAGCTTGGAGAAAACGTTTTGAAGATGTGCGTACGTGTTATGTGATAACGTGGAGAAATGAGTTCATGACTTTCCCATGTACTGCAGTCATTGGGGAAAGATTGTGCTTCAGCTGCCAAAGAGTTAATATCTTGTATTAAGAAGGCAGTATTTGTTTTAACATGCTGTTTAACAAGGTGTTGAGGGATTTTGGCGTTTTTGGGTGTTTGCGGGGGGGGGGTGTGTTTTTTGAGTGGAAATTCGTACTCGTTCCAGTGGAGGGATTTGGTTGCTTTTTGGTAAGGATTTAGGGAATCGCTTGGACTACTGTGAGGCCAAATTTGAAAAGGATCTGAGCTGTGGAAGTGGTGGAAAAGGCATGTTTTGTGCGGAGGTGCGATTTGCCATGTTATCCAATGGGCGTATTTCTGAAAAGTGAGAAATTATTTTGGGGGTGTTCCAGGTGCGCTGGGGGCCCCGGGGTTGGATCAGCGGTAGGCTGAGGTGTGCTGAATTTTGGGGATTTTTGGCTTGGGCGGAAGGGTGTGTTTGGCTAATGTGTATTTTTGGAAAATGGAGCTGTTTTGATTTGTGCGTGCTTTTAGGCCGAGATTTCGTGGTGTGCTAAATAGTTCTTAACTGAGTCTGCGGGATCGGCTGAAACTTGGGAGTGTCTAGTTTTGCGGCAAAGTAGTTTGAAGGAAATTGGTGGAGGGGAAGGTGTCTTTTTGGCGTAGGTTGGAAGTGCGTTTTAGCACGATTTCATGGCTGTGTAGCTCACATGCATGGTTATGTGAGCTGACACTAAAAATCAGTGAGTATTTAGTTGATTGATGGTTTGATTTTTTTACTTTTTCATTGGTTGCTGGGTCTGCCTATGTGCTTTGTCAGTTTGCTGACTGAATGGTAACATCTTGCATGGAGAGTAAAGAAGTGTTCATTTAACATTCTATTTCAAATGCGTCCGTGTATGTGTGTAGGTTTGCCTTGGAACACTTGATTTAATGTGTTTGACTGAAAGGTCGGTAAGTTGTAAATAAATCAGTCGGATTGAGATAAGGGTTTGCACAGAGGGTGCTTTAATGTTTTCACGGTTGAGAAGAAAATGTAAAACAGACCCATCATAGAAATGTGCTTTTAATTAGTGTAATGCAACAGAGTGTTTTTTTAAATAGAAATGTGTTCTACAAAATATACATTATTTTTCCCAATGCAAGCTGCCCTTTAGAATAGCGTGTGACAGTTAAACCTCAATTAGAAAACATGGTTCTTTGAAAAATGATGAATCTGGCCCTTTTAATAGGTAGAATAGAAGAGCTTGCACACTTAATTATGAAAAACCCTGATTCTATATTTTAATTATGAGACTCTTGGTTCTGCAATGCAAAATTATGGGGTTTTCTCATGTTATTTTCAAGAAGTAAGATGTGATGTGTTTCCATGTCATGATTGTTCTATTTCTTTTTTTTTTCCTTTGCAGCTAGTATCAATATTTTATGATATAATTATTTTAAAATGCTAGCATGTGTCTAAGTTACGAAATAGAAAATATGTCCTTATTAATTACTGATTTTAGGATGCTTTTTATCACGTTTTAAATTTGCTTCAGTTAAGTTAGAGAATGTTGGTTAAGCTCCCTGGCCTGGGTACAGATATGTTTTGAATTACAGAAAGTGTTTTTCGACCTTGAAGTGGCTCAGGCTGAACCATAGTTCAGCCAGGCCCCGTAGTGGCCTGGTTCCAGGGAAGGATATTTTATAAAGGGAGGGCTTTTCCCTCTGCAGTGCCTGTCTTGTTATGATTGGCCATACTCCAATTCCTGTCCGCGAAAGAAATGTTTATATTAGGTGGGGGTCAGTTGCTCCTCCTTACAGCCAGCACTGAAAGCTTCATTGGCTTCAGATGAGGTATGCTTGCAAATGAATACGTTTTTCCCTCGTAGTGTAAACAGAATAATTGGCAGGAGTTTTGCCCTTGCAATGAGTTCAGCATTTGGCAGTCCTTCAATTTTAGATCACAATGGAGCTCGGCTTCTACTTGTTATGCTTGGAGTTGATTCAAGACTCTGAGCGCGAACATCTTTCTAGAGGGAGGGGCTGCTTCTCAAAGGAGCGAGGAGTAGCTAGGCCCAAGCCCTTCTGTCTATGCAAGAAAAATCTAGATTTTATTCAAATACATTTAGGGAACACATTGTAGGTAGTATGGTCATACTATTCCCAAGTTTTAGAGTAGGATTTTTATCTAAACTAACAGAGCTTTTGGAAAGAGGTTTCCCCAAAATAAAAATCGTGCCTTTGATTTGGAAATTTATTTTTGCTAGATTGAGGACAGAGAGCCCTAGCATTTACAGTCAAGCATTGAAAAGACAGCTGGACAGTATTTATATGCCTCCCAACACAGCACTGATACAGTATGTGGATGACATCCTAATTACAGCACGTTCAGGAAAAGAATGCGAGGGTGCATCACTGACAGTTATGCACTTTCTGACAGACAAGGGGCACAATGTTTCCCCTCAAAGCTGCAAGTCTGTGAAAAGCAAGTGGTGTACCTTGGACACTTGCTTTCCAAGGGGGGTAGACAGCTAACACAACCTTTCACTGCCAAAGACACAGAAGGAAGTACGGGCCTTCATTGGCCTCACTTCATACTGCAGGCAATGGATTCCCCAGTATGCCTTTCTAGCCAAACCACTCATACAGTTAACTACACAGGAGGCAGCCACTCCGACTGTCCTCCCTTGGACACAAGAACACACCTTGGCATTTGAGGAATTAAAAAGAGCATTATGTCAAGCGCCAGTTTTTAGCGACTCCATGTTACAGTAAACCTTTTATGCTTTTCGTAACTGAACAAGATGGAACAGCGTTATCTGTCCTCACACAAGATCAAGCAGGAAAACACAAGCCTTGCGCTTATTTTTCTAGTACACTAGATCCAGTGGCCCAGGCTCTGCCTGCGTGCCTGAAATCGCTGACTTTACGCAGATTTACGAAATCAGTTGCAGCAACAGCCCTAGCCATAAGACAAAGTGACTCAATAGTGTTGGGACACCCTCTGACAGTACAAGTACCACATGCAGTGGAGGTTCTCTTAAACAGGACACAGACACAACATTTGACTGTAGCGAGACTGACAGGATATAAACTGACATTATTTCAGCCACACATAGAGATCAGACATTGTAATATTCTGAATCCTGCAACACTTTTGCCCTCAAGTACAGTAAATGCACCACCACATAACTGTGTGGAAGTTATGAATATAGTGACGAAACCAAGACAAAACTGACAGATATTGCACTTCCAGACCCTGACCTGATACTCTATGTAGATGGATCATGCTTGAGAACGAGTGCAGGAGAGTTAGTAGCAGCGTATGCCGTGACCACAGCCATTGAGGTCATAGAGACACAAAGAATAGACACACTATCAGCACAAGCAGCAGAGCTCATCGCTCTGACACAAGCCTGCATAAGAGCTAAGCACTTGAGAGTAAACATTTATACAGACTTACAATATGCCTTTGGCGTAGTCTTGACCTCCCATGGGACCAAGATCCAGCACGGCTAGCTCATTCAAGCCCTGTTGGAAGCAATACATTTACCTACAGCCATTTCTATCCTGAAGTGCAAAGCTCACACCAAAGTTACAGACACCATTTCCCAGGGTAATGACCTGGCAGACCGAACAGCTAAACTTACAGCCCAGACACCAACAGACACGACAAGGACAGAGGTACCATTACTGACAACATGTATGACAGTCAGGGATCCCACTCAAGATGTACTCGACATACAGACACATGCCACTACAGATGAGATAAATAAATGGACAGATGTAGAGGTTACAAGTATGTCTTGGTAGTTGTGTGTGAACTATCTAGATGGACAGAAGCATATCCAGTTCCAGATTACACTGCTGTGACAACAGCCAGGCAATTGGTGCGCGAGTTCTTCCCCAGATATTGCCCCGTGTCATCTATTCAGATAACGGTCAGCCATTCTCCTCTGAATTAATGAAACAAGTGTCTCTTCTGTTACGATATACTTGGAAGTTCCATTGTGTAAGACACCCCGAAGCAGCAGGCCTTGTAGAAAGACATAATCAGACAATCAAAACAAAAACTTGCTAAAAGAAAATAACTGATGTTGACAGTAACATGCTGACAGATTACCTGGCTTCCTTGATGTCTGCACTACTTTCTTGTTGTTCACAGGTTGCTGCCGCCTTCCCTGACAACACCCAAGTCAAGGAGCACGCCATGTCACCAGGCGATTTTACCCTCATCCGGAATTTTGACCGATCAAGCCCCCTTGAGCCGCGCTGGAAGACACCGAAGTTGGCGTTACTAACCACGAGGACCGGAGTGTAAGTGGAAGGACGCAAGGGGACGCGCAGCATTGAGAAAAATATCTTGGAATATCTGGAACATTAAAAATTAAGGACAATACAGACTTTGCGCCGTTTGCGCCGCCTTTGCTAGAAAAGACTCCACAGCAGGAGTATAAATCTAAGTTAAGATATAGTAAGTCAGACGTAGTTTAATTGTCTAAGTCCACTCGGTGGTGAATCGGTTAGACTAGATTTCTGACATGTATAAGATCACCGACGAAAATAGTAAGAAAAACAAGATGAAAGCAAAATACTGCAAGCTATTACGCAGTAGATGTATAGTTACTTTGATCATTCTTTTTATTCTGTGCATTGTTATAATCTGTGTCAGTTTATTACTACATGTTTTCTTTCCTATTTCCTCACACATACACTCTTCCAGTAACAGCACCATAGAGCATACATTTAGTGAACTGCCACCTCATGAACTGTCATATCGACTTGCTCTGCGTAACAATACTTTTATTCAAATGTTACACCATTCTCACCAGACCAGAAATGCAACTGATTGCTGGGTATGTGGCCAACTGCCTCCTTATCAAAAGACGAAGGGAGTTCTGCCATTCTATCCTTTACCGTTCTCACACAATGGTTCATGTGGAGCATGGTTTGCTTTAATGACTTCAAAAGATAGAAAGTACATAGCTTATCCAGGTGGCTGGATATATGGAAACCTGAATAAAGTAATGAATGAAGCATCTTTTCCAGACAAAGACGGATCTCCCCAAAGGAAAGGAACCGATCTAGAGAATGAAGAGTACGAGCAGGGAAATGCATCCGTTAATTTTATAATGTTAAATGTTCAGCCCAAGCAAAATACAGGTCCACCGTTTATTTCAGTCCTGCCAGCAAAAGGTGATTTATGTGTCAGAAAGAAGGGCTCAGTACTAATGGGACACAGCGAGTGTAAAGTTGTAGTACAGTTTAATGATAAAGGACTTTCTTCTTTCAAAACATCACGCCATACCTATTTCATTTGCGGTCAGACAGCCTATGTACATCTGCCCTTAGACTGGGGTGGGACATGTTATATAGCGTTCCTGCTTCCACCCGTTTTTCTAGCCCCATCCAATTATCATAGAGATTCACGACTAGAACATGTTAGACAAAAGAGGGAGACAGATTCCGCAGGGATTGATCAGACTGAAACAGCTTGGGAGCAATATACAGATTTCAACAAAGGATTCTTTTTTTTCATAGGTCCCGTCCAAAACAGTAAACTGATACGCAGGTTAACAAGGACTCTTGAAACAGTTGTGAATGTAACTGCATCTGCCCTGGCGAACTTGACCCAGGAGCAGTCTGCCATTAGACTTGTCGTTCTTCAAAATCGGCTCGTTCTTGACGTCATACTGGCGGATAGGGGCGGAGCTTGCAGAGTGATCCGATCTAGTTGTTGCATTTTTATCCCAAATAACGCGCCATCTGTGTACGCAGCAATAACAAGACTCCACAAGATTGCTCATGATATACATCAAGACCCAGGCACATGGACTTTGTCCAGTTGGCTCTGGGGTGTAATATCGGCATGGGGATGGAAAGTGGTGTCATTCCTAGGACTTATACTACTCATGATATTTGGTTGCTGTCTCTGTCTGCAGTGTGGCCCAGCCATTTGCGGCCTGTGTGCAACTGCATGTGTTCCACATCCAAGTATACAAAGGATTAAGGACGAGCAAATGATGCTGTATGATCAACAATACGGTCTCATGAATATAGATGTATCCTAAAGGGTTAAGTAGGGGACAAGGAGGGAATGAGGAAAATGAAATTTTGCCTGACCAAGATGTCCCCTACGTATACCCTATGTTACATGCGTATGTGCATGTCACCCATGCATATTTCCTTGTAGTGGCCTGAATCACTAGGCCTCTGCATTCATGTCCTGCATTAGAATGCCAGTCATCAAGTTTCCCAAACATTCAGTTAGCATGAAGGCCCATGTATTTTGCATTGTGCACTTTTAAATAAATATCGTACTGAACCCTTTTTGTGGTTCAGTCTGAATCACCAGTCCCTGAATTAGTGTTTTCATATCTCCTGACACACTGAAGGCTGCAGTTACGTATCTCTGACCTCGCATGCTTCTAGCCCAGCCGAGCGAAGGGTTGCCAAGACAGTATTATGAATAACAGTTATCTGCATGCCCGGTTAACAAGAATAAACAGAACCCGTCAGCGAAGATAGGGCCTAGCCTCTCTGTCTCCATTAAAATGAATCACAGTGCTTGCATCTCCAGAAAGCTCACAGCCCCGTGTAATGAACGAAGAAATATATGCCCTTTATGATTCTTAGTGATGCATTACCCTTTGCTTCAGATAATACATCCCGGACTCAAGATATCAGATAGTACCAGATGTGCTGGTCGCCTTGACACTAAAGATCTCTCTACTAGACTGAAAGTCAGCTCTCCTCCCAGTTGCACGTCAATTGCACGTCATGACAAGTTGCACACAAGTAGGGCAAAGTTCCAGCTGGTCATGCAAACTCCTCCTCTGTGTACCACCCACCCATGACACCTACCTATCACCTACCTATGACTCATAAAGTGTACACCCTCATGTACGCCTACATGCTCTTATCTCATTTTCTGTCTTGCTCTGCCTCGAGCTCCCTATGTACAAGGAGTAAAAAGTATATATACTGTTCTTTGTTATTAAATGTTAGAAGACCCTTCCTGAACCTCAGTGGTGATGGAACAGATTCTCCCTAACTCGAGTTATTGGAATAAAGCCCTTTTAACTTGGACACCACGGACTCTCTGCCTCTCATTTGATACATGCTAATTGTTAATGCCTAGAAATTATGCCAGGGTAATATTTTATTTACCACACTACGGCTCGTTGACGGCGTTGAGACGGGGTTGGTGAGCGCAGAGCTTGCGTTGTTTGAGGCTGACGTTGCTCAGTGGAATGCCAACAGGACACCGGGCCGGTCGTGAGAGTCGGTCACAGCTCCCTGCCTCTGTAGCCGCTGGAACAGTAGCAATTCACAAAGGCTGGTGAAGTCCACTGGTCCTGGGACTTCGGTCAGGGAGCAAGCTCTCTTCCAAGCCCTTGGAGATCTTTTTAGCACAAGTTGAAAAGCACGTAAAATCCACAAAGTCCTTTCTCCTCTCTAGGCAGCCAGGCAACCACAGCAGGCCAATCCCCCAAGCAGCACTTCAGCTTGGGAATAGTCTCTCCTCAGTTTCTTCAGGTTCCTTCTCAGCAGAGGTTTCTTCTTGTCAGTTCCAGGAGTGATCTAATTTCAAGGGCTCAGTGTCCCAATACTTATACTGAGGGGAGGGGAGAGGGGCCTGTGCCCAGTTAAAGCCAGTTGTGAAGCACTCTGTTTACCAGACTTCTCCTTTCATTTCACAGCACAGGGCAGGCACATCAGACGCCCCACGGGAGCTGGAGCCAGCATTGTGGAAGGCAAGCACAGTCCAGGAGCAATTTGTTGACAGTCTTCCTTCTCGTCAGTGTGTAGGGCAGAGACATCAGACACACCACAGGGGGTGGAGCCAGCATTGTAGAGGGAAGGCCCAGCCCTATTCAGGTGCCAGGTGCGACTCCTCCCTCCCATCTAGATGCAGATCTCCCTATTCACCACTGGGCAGCCCCAGCCTGTCTCCTGGAATTCCCCAGTCCTGTCACACACAAACCCAGACAAGGAATACACAACCTCGCAGAGGCAGGCTCAAATGGTAATGCAAGCAAATACCTACTTTCTAAAAGTGGTATTTGCAAACACAGAATATTAAAACAAACTTTACTAAAAGATGTATTTTATTATTCTGAGTCCAGACATACTAAACTCGAATTTCTATCATGTTCTCTGAGTCTGCTAGGATTATAACATGTAACAATCTAGCAGCCCATTCTAGCCTATGAGAACAGTTAGCCTTGCAATAGTGAAAAACGAAAATGGCTGTAATTCACTATTAGGACATGCCACACACATCAGGGCTTGTCCTTCTCTTATACTTACAATGCACCCTGCCCTTGGGCCTACCATAGGGGTTACTAATATGAGGACAAGGGAAGGTTTAGGGACTGACAAGTGGGTGCACTTGCCCAGTCAGCATGACAGTAGCAGACTGCATGCAGGCTCTGCAATGGCAGACCTTAGACACATTTTACAAGGCTGCTTCTGTGGGTGGCACAACCAGTGCTGCAAGCCCACTTGTCAGATTACAAGCACTCTTACGTGTAGGATGCTTGTAGGTTGATTTCGCAGAGACGTTATGGACCAACTTCCCTGAGTTCTAGGCAACACCCCGTGATTTAATATTACACTAAGGTAATTAAATAGAATTTAGGGAGGAGGGCCGGATCGGGGACGCTACTAGTTCCTTGGTTGTCGACCTGCGAAGCCTCAAAGAAAACTTCTGTAATTTAAACTCTTTTTAAAGTCCTGCTAACTATCTAAGCTTACAGTTATTCTCTCTTGTGGAACTCAAAGAGAGCCTACCTGCGACTTTAGAAGCTAGGCGTCACGTCCGTGTTGTCGTTGTGAAGAGTCTTGTATTTGGCGTTGGTTGCTTTCAAGAAGTTAGAGTGCCTTCTGTAGTAACTGTGCTCCTAAGTAAATAATTAAATGAAAGAATATAAGTTACTGATTTTTCCTATGTCAAGTTGCACCACTTGATATAGCCAATCAGTTCTTTGTGTCTCTTACTCTGTATTCTTTCTTGATTCTTTCGAGTTCTTCACAACCTAAGTAAAAATATGTCTAACAAAAGAAACAACAATCTAAACATAACATCAAATGTGCTTTTCCCAAGATTTTCTTTGATTAAGTCTCAAAGTCTTTTTGTTTCTTTTTAGGAAATTAAATGTCAACAAACGTCTTTTGCCAGGATTCTACAAAAGTGCCTTCGAAAATTGACAGGTAAGTTTTTGTTTTCTCTCAGTAAATTGCTGCTTGCTTGCGTTGGGCGCCTTTTGACAAATGAGAAAAAAGGTTCACTTAGCTGTGGGGTTTCTTTTCTTTCTTTGCAGCACGAAGACGAAGAATCTGAAATCCGGATGCTTTAGAGGCGTTGCCAGGTCGTCGGGTTCTCTGGAGGCTGCGCAGGTGAGTCTTCTTTGTAGGCGGAGGAAGGCAAAGCGTCTGGAAGTGTCGGGTGTGGCTACTTATACTCGAGCCACACCCGAACGGCAGATGACGCACCGCACACCCTTTCTGTGTGTGCGTGTGCGTTTCTCGATTGTTCCTCTCAGCCGGTCTGCCCGCAATAGAGCTTTCCCACAGTACCGATCCTCAACCCAAAGACCAAGTCGCAAACCTAACATTATTCCACAGATTCTCATACTGCAATAAATAGTTCCTTCATTGGACGAACAACAGTAATGTTACACAATTACCACTTATGAAAATGTTACATAAATCATCATACATTTATTACCATGGCGTGCAGGGTGCACGGGACAGGGGTGTTTTTTTTTGAAGGGCCTAATCTCCTCTTTTCAGGGGCATTGGCGTCACGGAGTTATGACAGTACTCCCCTCCTAAAAGCCCTCCTAATACTTGAGGAACTGGTTTTGGTTTCTCTGGATACTGTAGATGAAACTGCCTTACTAATCGTGGAGCATTCTGTAAGTTAGCAAGAGGTTCCCAGGATCGCTCCTCTGGGCCATAACCCTTCCAATGTATCAAATAAAACAATTTCCCACGGATTCTTTTTGAATCCATAATTTTCTGAACTTCAAAATCTGGAACTCCATCATTTTTTATAGCTGCGGGAGGTTTCTTAATTCTGGTCAAAGGATTAAATGGTTTAATCAACGAAACATGAAATACTGGATGGATTCGATATTTGAGCGGTAAAGTTAACTTTACGCTGACAGGATTTATTACTTTTTCTATATCAAATGGCCCGATAAAACGAGGACAGAATTTTTTACAAGTTTTTACCTGTAAATTCTTTGTGGATAACCACACCTTATCTCCAATGGAGTACTTGGGTTGTGGTCTCCTGTGTGAATCTGAGATACTTTTTTGTCTTTCCTTTGCTTGTGCCAAATGATACTGGGCCTGATTTTGGATGTGAACTAGTTTTTTAATGTGTTCATCTAACGATGGGATTATAAAAGGAAACCTTACTGACCCAGGGATATGTTTAGGATGAAAACCATAGGTACTAAAGAATGGAGATAAGTTAGTGGAGGAATTGTCCATGTTATTGTAAGCAAATTCCAATATCCATAATATATCCGACCATTCTTGTTCTTCCTCTACTAATGCACATCGTAAAAATTGTTCTATGGTCTGGTTGGTTCTTTCTGTAAGGCCATCAGTTTGAGGATGATAACCAGAAGATGTGCGAACATCCATGTCTAAAGTTTTTCCTAAATTTTGCCAAAAGTGAGTAATAAATTGAGGGCCTCTGTCTGAAATTATTACTGAGGGGATGCCATGTAAACAAATGATTTCTTTAGATAATATTTGTGTTAACTCTCTAGCTGATGGAATCTTTTTTAATGGGATGAAGTGGGCCATCCGAGAAAAATGATCAACCACAGTTAAAATGGAGTTAAAACCACTCTTAGTTTTTGGAAGATCAACTATAAAATCAAGGGATCCAGTTTGCCAGGGTTGAGGTGGTATTGGAAGTGGAAGAAGAAGACCACTAGGTGCTTGATGTTGTGTTTTATTCTGGGTGCATACTACACAGGTTTCAATATAACTCTGAACGTCTGCTAACATAGAGGGCCACCAAAATCTTCTTTTAATTAAATGACTAGTTTTTGTTACTCCTGGATGTGCAGACATCAAAGTATCATGATGTAATTGTATCACTTTATTTAGAAATTTTTGAGTGGATACTAAAATTTGTTCATTCATGTACAATAATTCATCTTTAACTTGTAATAAAGGATACTGATATTGCCACTCTTGCGTTGTTTTTCCTTGTATTTCTTTTATGATTTTCTCCACTACATCAATATACGTAACTCCAATCTTAAAACAGTGATCTGACAATACTGGTTGGATTTTATCAGGTAAACTATCTTTTTCTTTTGGGATTCCAATACGTGACAAAACATCAGCTTTTTGATTCTCTTTTCCTGGACGATAAGTGATTATAAAATTGTAATCATTAAAGAATAGGGTCCAACGTAACTGCCTTGCGGTGAGAGCTTTTACAGAACGCAAGCTTTGTAAATTTCTATGGTCCGTATAGATTGTTACTGGATGTCTAGCACCTAACAAATAATTGGCGCCATTCTTCAAAAACTGCTTTGATGGCTAACAATTCTTTGTCAGCAATAGCATAGTTTTGTTAAGTAAGTTTTCTTGAATAATATGCTATGGGATGCATCTGACCGGTCTCCTTATGCCTTTGAGATAGAATCCCCCCAATGGCAAATTGTGAAGCATCTGCTTCGACTATGAAGGGAATAGAAGGATCTGGATGCATTAAAATAGGTGCAGAAGTAAACTGTTGTTTTAGATTTTGAAAGGCTTTTTCTGCATCACTTGTCCATTCAAATTTTACAATTTTTCGTAATAACCTAGTTATTGGGGTTATAATTTGAGAAAAATTACAAATGAATCGCCTGTAAAAGTTGGCGAATCCTAGAAAACTCTGAATTTGTTTTACCGTGGAAGGGCTGGACCAATCAAGAACTGCCTGAATTTTCTTTGGATCCATCTCAATTTCTTTTGGACTTAAAATATACCCAAGGAATTCTACTCTTGTAGTATGAAAAGTACTTTTTTCTAATTTTATGAATAAAGAATTGTCAAGGAGTTTTTGAAGAATAGCTCTTACTTGTTTTACATGTTCTGTGGTGTTCTTAGAATAGATAAGAATATCATCTATGTAAACTATGCAACAAATATCCAAAAAATCTCTTAGAACTTCATTTATAAAAAATTGAAAAGCTGCTGGAGCGTTACAGAGTCCGAATGGCATGACTTGGTACTCATATAAACCAAATTTGGTACGGGATGCGGTCTTCCATTCGTCTCCACTTCGGACTCTTACCAAATGGTAGGCTCCTCGCAAGTCCAATTTAGTATAAATAGTAGCATCTTTCAACTGATCTAATAAAGTTGGAATTAGTGGAAGTGGATATCTATTCTTAATTGTCACATTATTTAGGGCACGGTAGTAGATACAAGTACGCAATTCACCTCCTTTTATAGGGATGAAAAATAGAGGTGAAGGTACAGGTGACTTAGAATGTCGAATGAAACCGTTGGCAAGGTATTCATCTAGATATTCTCTCAGGTGTTCATTTTCTTTTTCAGTGAGGGCATATATCCGACTACATGGTAAGGTAGCCCCAGGCATTAAATCTATCCGACAATCAAAATCCCTATGTGGTGGTAGAGTATTGGCCTTCTTTTTTTCAAATACATCGTGAAGATCCGAGTATTCTTTTGGAACTCCTTCCAACAGCAATACACTTTTAGAGTCCAAAATCATTACCTTGTACTAACAGTTCTGAAATTTGGGGTTGAAAACAAGAAGAATGACAAAATTCTGAATTGAATAATACAGTTTTCTTCACCCAATCGATTTTGGGGTTATGTTTTACTAGCCATGGAATTCCTAAAATTAAGGGAAATTGAGGGGCATCTATGATGTCAAATGTAATGTTTTCTTTATGTATAGATAAACACGTCATTTGAAGAGTTTCAGTGTGATACTGTATGAGTCCAGACGATAATTCCTTACCGTCAACTGCTCTAACTACCTCTGGGTGAATTTTAGGTTCTGATTTAAATTCCAATTCCTTCAAAAAGTGTGTATCAATAAAATTGCCTGTCGCGCCCGAGTCAATTAAGGCGTCAACAGACCAATCTTTTTCTTCTCTTGAATGAGACTGTAAAGAGATTTTGATACTGAGGAAAGTTAAATCTGGAGTTGTGGAGGCCAAGCTAGATAATGTACTCGACAAACTGACCTCTTGTTTTGTCGAGCATGTTAGTTTTCCGACTGCTGGACTAAACCTGCATAAGTGTTTTTTCCTTTAGGCTTATTTGGGCGTATTGGACATTCTTTAACGAAATGTCCAGATTTGCCGCAATAAAGACATTGATTTAACTTTCTCCTTTTGTCTTTCTCCTCTTTAGTCAAAGGTCCTTTAATGGTGCCTATCTGCATTGGTTCTCCTAGATCTAATTTAGTTGTAGGCTCTGTTTTGAAACTAGCTCTGTCTTTGAAAGAAAACAGCTTTTTTTCAGTTTTCCCTTTCTCCCCTCTGCGTTCAGATAAACGGTGATTTAATTTAACTACCAGATCTATGAACTCTTCAATATCATCAGGTGGATCCAAAATTTGTGTAATCAGATCTTTTAACTCGTCTTTTAGGCCCTTATAAAAAAGTGAAACCCTCTTACCTTCCGGCCAACGAGCTTCTATTACTAATCTGTTGAACTGAGATATATAATGTAATAAGTCTGACGAACCTTGCTTCAAATGAAGTAGTTCATTGTCTGCAGACTGAAAAAATACATGTTTAGCAAACAATTTTTTAATTGTATTCTTAAATCGACTATGGTCATAGAGAATAGGGTCATCGCGTTCTACAATTGGCACTGACCAAAGGGCAGCATCTCCTCCTAAATAAGATAATATGAATGCAATTTTAGAAGAATCATCAGGAAAAGCTGTGGGTTTGGCTATGAAATGTAGATGACATTGATTTAAAAAGACTGTGAACTTGTTACTGTCCCCATAAAACCTTTCAGGTTGTGCTAAGGCAACTGGTACCGGAGTAACCACCTGGATCTGAGTTGGTGCAGATGGGGAAATAGAATGTAAGGTTTGAAGGCCTGGTTGAAATGTTGGTGGTTTTAGTACCGATCTCTGAGTTGGAGAAAAACTCCAGGTACTAGGACCAGAAACATTTGCTTCTTGAAAACTGTTTTGTAAGACTTTAATATCTCTTCGAAGGGCGGCATTTTCAGATTGTACATCAGTCAAAATATTTGCTATGTCTTGCAAAGAAACCGTGGCTGTTGGATCTATTGCGTCTGGGCGAAATATTTTTCGTGGGCTTTGTCTTCTGTCAGATTACAAGCACTCTTACCTGTAGGATGCTTGAAGGTTGATTTCGCAGAGACGTTATGGACCAACTTCCCTGAGCTCTAGGCAACTCCCTGTGATTTAATATTACACTAAGGTAATTAAATAGAATTTAGGGAGGAGGGCCGCATCGTGGACGCTACTAGTTCCTTGGTTGTCAACCTGCGAAGCAACAAAGAAAACGTCTGTAATTTAAACTCTTTTTAAAGTCCTGCTAACTATCTAAGCCTACAGTAATTCTCTCTTGTGGAACTCAAAGAGAGCCTACCTGCGACTTTAGAAGCTAGGCGCCGCGTCCGTGTTGTCGTTGTGAAGAATCTTGTATTTGGCGTTGGTTGCTTTCAAGAAGTTAGAGTGCCTTCTGTAGTAACTGTGCTCCTAAGTAAATAATTAAATGAAAGAATATAAGTTACTGATTTTTCCTATGTCAAGTTGCACCACTTGATATAGCCAATCAGTTCTTTGTGTCTCTTACTCTGTATTCTTTCTTGATTCTTTCGAGTTCTTCACAACCTAAGTAAAAATATGTCTAACAAAAGAAACAACAATCTAAACATAACATCAAATGTCTTTTCCCAAGATTTTCTTTGATTAAGTCTCAAAGTATTTTTGTTTCTTTTTAGGAAATTAAATGTCAACAAACGTCTTTTGCCAGGATTCTACAAAAGTGCCTTCGAAAATTGTCAGGTAAGTTTTTGTTTTCTCTCAGTAAATTGCTGCTTGCTTGCGTTGGGTGCCTTTTGACAAATGGGAAAAAAGGTTCACTTAGCTGTGGGGTTTCTTTTCTTTCTTTGCAGCACGAAGACGAAGAATCTAGAAATCCGGATGCTTTAGAGGCGTTGCCAGGTCGTCGGGTTCTCTGGAGGCTGCGCAGGTGAGTCTTCTTTGTAGGCGGAGGAAGGCAAAGCATCTGGAAGCATCAGGTGTGGCTACTTATACTCGAGCCACACCCGAACGGCAGATGACGCACCGCACACCCTTTCTGTGCGTGCGTGTGCGTTTCTCGATTGTTCCTCTCAGTCGTTCTGCCCGCAATAGAGCTTTCCCACAGTACCGATCCTCAACCCAAAGACCAAGTCGCAAACCTAACATTATTCCACAGATTCTCATACTGCAATAAATAGTTCCTTCTTTGGTACGAACAACAGTAATGTTACACAATTACCACTTATGAAAATGTTACATAAATCATCATACATTTATTACCATGGCGTGCAGGGTGCACGGGACAGGTGTGGGTTTTTTTGAAGGGCCTAATCTCCTCTTTTCAGGGGCATTGGCGTCACGGAGTTATGACACCACTAGCAGCATTTGGATCTAAACACCCTGGGCACACTAAGTGCACTGTACCAGAGTCTGACAAGTAAACCAAATATTCAATCATGGAACCACTAATCAATATACCAATTTACAGTAGGGAGCACTCACGCTGTGGTACTGGACAGCAGGGGCACAGTGCGCAAAGCATCTAACACCAGAAAAACACATGAGGCAGCAGCAAAAAATGGAAGGGAGACCCACGCCAATGGTGCCAGGTCTAACACGTGTCCCCTCCAGCTGAAATGTGGGGAGAACTACCCTACCTCCTGGGAGTTCTCATCACTAAGGCGGAAACATCTGGACAGACCATCAACGTTGGCGTGTTCTGTACCAGGGCGGTGTTCCACGGTAAAGTCCATACCCTGTGGGGAAATCGACCACCTCAACAGCTTTGGATTCTCACCCCTCATCTGCATAAACCATCTGAGGGGCCTGTGGTCTGTCTGAACCCGGAAGTGAGTCCCAAACAGGTAGGGTCTTAGCTTCTTCAGTGCCCAGACCACAGCAAAAGCCTCACGCTCAATTGCACTCCACCTCTGTTCCCATGGAAGTAACCTCCTACTGATGAAAGCTACCCTTTGGTGGACATTGCAGAAAAATCTGGGTTGATCATTTTTTCATAGGCAGACGGAACATCTTCTTGTGGATGTCTAGAAATGCTCTAAGAAGAAGGTTCTCATGCTGGGGAACAATTCCGTATTCTGTAAGCCAGTCATTGGCCTGTCTCTCTGGGACCTTTTCCAGCTCTGGTACTCAAGGTTAGGAACTTAGGATTTACCATTGACTGTAAACTTTCTCTCACCGCCCAAGTCTTGGGAGTCACTTCTGCCTGCTTTGCAACTCTCAAGTGGCTAAAGAAAATCCTCTAACTCATTCCATCAGCTGCTCAGAGAATTGTCTTGCAGGCCTTGGTGATCTCCAGACTTGATTACTTTAATGTACTTTGTTTGGCAGCAGATAAGATCTCTGTCTGTCGTCCCCAGCTCATTCAGAATGCGGCAGCTCATCTGCTTTTTTGGCTGCCTCTTCACACTTCTGTTTCCTCTTTGCTGCATCAACCATAGTGGCACAAAGTTGTTAGTAAGCGTATCAAGTTCAAGGCTCTCTGCTATATAATAACTCAACAACGATGAGGGTCACAATTTAGTATGTACTGGTGAGATATTTCTTTAAGTGTCCAATGAGGTCCATATCAGTTTGGATGCTCCACTTCCTATGTCCCACCATCCAGACGAATCACGTGCCAAAGGAAAAATAGTAATGGAAGGAGCGTCTAATTTACAATAATAAACAATCAAATATTGCAGTCCCTGTTTGTTCTTTCTTTTCAGTTTCTTTATTCGCCAGAATTATTTCTCCACAGTTCAAAGCAAGGGAATTTACGAAGTCCAAATTCCAACAAAGTGATCATCAATTCATACATCCAAAGAAATTATAATTCATCCATACTGTTAGTTAAAAAAGAAACAGCCTTAGTTCAAGAACAGCCTACGCATTTCATCCCCCTTGTGACATCATCAGGGTTGTAAAGTAAAGAACATAAAATCACAATCCAAATCTTAATACATTATATCATGAAAATTGTTCTATAAACAAGACATATTAATCAAAATAACATTCATCCACTTTTAAATTCGCCATGGATATACCAATCCACCCACCTTGATAAATTCTACTTGACTTATTCTGACATGAATATTCCTGATGATTCTCCAAACTGAATAGTTTCAAACATAAACCCCTTCAATCCGAACTGAACATACCTCATTAATTATACAGCTTAAAGATATTGGTGATGCCTCCTACTTCTCGATGTGCAATTTCGCATTCTTCACCCCAATATTAATCAAAACGGGGCCTGTGTATAGAGATGAACTGCCGTTACAGATTGGAAATTGTATTATCCATGGTAAAGTTCACCTGTCCCCATAACACCTGTGGTAAATAAATAAATAATACCTCTATTTTTGACTAGATATAACAATAACAGATAGCTCAATAAATAAGAGTCAAGATTCAAGGTAGTAGGAGTTTGCAGGTTTAATACAGCATAAAGGACAGGAACAGGACAACCTGCACGGGCATAGGATGGCAGGGCCCAGCAGCTGCCGGGCAGGATCTGGAATGAGCGCGCTAGCTTTTAATAACAGTACACAAGTATATATAGTTAAAACAATTGCATTACAGTACATACAGTAGGCGTAACAGTGGGTGGGGCCTGTAACAGTCGCGAGAGATAAGGCAGAAAGTAGGTGTAACAAGAGGCGTGAACATAGACATGTGATGTAAACGTAACGGAATATGTCATAAATGGGGCGGAAACATGGAGGGGGCTACCTAAGGAGCCGGGACCTCTAACCTAGTGGTGCGCGCAAACTGACAATGACGTGTTACTAGGGAGAAGCTGGGGGCTATGACTTCTGCGCTAGAAGGAGAGACTGAAGTCTGGAGAGTCAGAGCGACATGTACCTAAACACTATCTAGTATCTGATGTTTAGAGAACATGTTATCAGGGTAAAGGCTAACAGACACTAAGACTGGTGCATGCATTATTCTACATGTAGTGTGTGTTGAGGAATATTAAATGACCATTAATACAGTATTTCTCTTACATGGAGACGTAAAGGCTAGACGATGACTGAAACTATTGATGCGATTCAGTAGCTTAGGAATGCAGAGAAGGAGGGCTGGACTGATAACTAGAATCATAACATACTCTTGGCAGACTGGCAGGCAGAGCCAGGCAGAGCCGGGCACTGTGAGGCAGGAAGTAAGTGAAGGGTCAGGGATACAGGTGGGGGCTGTATCGCTCCTCAGCGAGGGTTCAGGAGACAGGAGCTGAATCTGAGTCCGGGCCCTTTTGAGGCCTAGAAACGGGGACTTTACAATGAAATAACGTGCACACTGAGAAACGTGGCAACGTAGCTTTACATAGGCCTAATACTCGTAGCTTTCACGAGAACTGGAAACTGGCATACTAGAGATGGACACAACTGTAATTGCGTTTTTAATCGATCATGGGGAATACATATGCATATTAATCATGCACATACAACATAACATGGGGAACACGTAGGGACACAGAACATGGCAAAGTTTACTTTTCCACATTCCCTCCTTGTCACTACGTTTCCATCAGGAAACATCAATTTTCATGATACCATCTATCATTTCATATAGCATCATTTGCTCGTCTCGAATTGTCTTGGAACGGGACTTAGGACTAGGAATACAAGAGGTAGCGCACATGCCGCAAATCGCAGGGCCACATTGTATACAGAGGCAGCAACTGAATATGATCATTACTGCAATACCTAGGAACGACAATACTTTCCATCCCCAGGCAGATATGATACTCCATTGGAGTCAGTTTCTACAACTACTCCTTGAACAATGAGCTCATCAATAATTTTGGATAAGGCTGCTACAGCCTCAGGTGGCAATCTGTACTGTCTGATTCGTGGCAAGACTATACCTTGCTTGAGAGTCACACGATGGGGTGATTTGCATAAAACCAACATCAGTTGGACCTTGTGCCCATAGATGCTGCGGAACATTAGACAATCTCGGATCAAAATCTCGTAAAACATAGTGACCCTTGAAGTCACGTAAAAACAAACGTATCCCCTCTGGGGAACAGCAAATAACTGCACCTAATTCTTTCAGTGTCTTAATGCCTAACAAATTTTCTGGACATGACTTCGTAAGCAATAGATCAGTAGTTCGGGACAATGGACCTACTTCCAGAGTAACTGGCTTTGATATCTCGTTTACAATTGGCTTTCCTGAAAATCCAAGGGAAACATTTCTAGAGCCTGAGAGCGGAGCCCCTGGAACCTCGTCGTGACTAATAGTCGTCCTACTTGCCCCTGTATCAATCAAAAACTTTCTGTCTTTCCCTAATACTTGACTCTGAACATAGGGACCTTCTTGATCTACAGGAATCTCGATGAGAGGCAAGCCTACCTCCCTCTCTAGGCTGTTTCATGAATACGCTTGATACTCTGGATACTCTGTCTGTGCATACTGGTACATTTGCTGTGTAACATGCTGCGCTGCAGCAATAGGCTGCGGCGCTGGAACTGTCTGTTGTGCATTCTGTGGTGACTGGGAAGTCTGTGCAACTTGTTCTTGTCTAGGCGGACGTGGTCTTTCTTTAGTTTTACCAGTGGCTATATTGTGTTTCAGAACTGCACACTCGTTTATAAAATGACCTGGCTGTTTACAATAATTGCATGTCCCTTTAACGGGAGCTGCAGGATGACTGGCTTGATGCGGACCCCTCTTCTGACTGTCTTGTGGAACAGATTGTGCAACTAGTACTTTCATTTTCGTGTCTTTCATACGTCTTCTCTCGTGTTCTTGCTCTTCTCTGATTCTATTCTGGTGGTACTGGAGCATCTGTAACATCTGGGACGGAGTATTAGCTTGCCATGTACTTTCGACTTTCAAAACTCGATTCTTAACTTGTGGACTTGAATTCTCGACTAGTTTAGTAACAAAAAGATGAGGGTATGACTCGCTACTCGTCTTTAAACCACTGTTTATTATAAAACATTTCTCAAATCTAGATTAAAAATCACTAGTGTCTTCGTCTTGTTTCTGTTTACAGGCTGAGATTGCATCCCAGTCTTCCTTTTTAGTGGCTAATAATCTAGGCAAAACTTGTATCAATAATTCTGGTAGTTCTTTACATTTGTCTCCAAGACCGGTACCTGGTACTCGTATCTTATCTTCAGCTTCTAGAGCTGTCCAATCGATCTTTTTCTCTCCCACCTCCCAATCTTTTTCCTTGAGTTTTTCGTATATGCCCGCAGGCAACAGGACTTTTAGCATTTTAATAATATCTGGATACGTGTATTCTCCCATACGGAGCATGTCTTTTAATTCTCGGTGGAACCCCGCTGGATCTTTGTCGTGACAGGGAATTAATTTCTTCATCTCTAAGAGTTCCATCTTGGTAACTGGGGTGTAAACAAATACTCGTTGCATTTCACCACCCGTTGTCCTAACTGGGTGTACTTCTCGTAGCGGATGCTGTCTGTCTATGTAAAACGGTTTACTTTCTGGAGGTGAGACATGAACAAAATGCGGGTTCAGGAACATACTATATTTGTGGCGCTGTTCTAGAATGACACTAACTAAATCGGTACCTAAACCTTTCCATCTATACTGGAGTAGCTCGTTCAGGATATCATGTAACGGACCTGGATCAGAATGTTGACCCTCATACAGTGTAATGAGGTGCTGGATCATATACATACCCATCAGTCGCTGCTCGGCTGGGGCAGTTTCAGAAACATTTGTGCCACTATTTCGTCTGGAAAAGTGGTAAAATCAGTAATCCATCGGACTGCTGATCGGGCTAGTTCTTGTTCATGCATAGTACCTAATTCACTATAACCGATTCGTGATTTCAGAATTTGATCGGTAGCTTGAAATACTTGTTCCAGAGAACCTTGTTCCGGTGCTGGAAGATGAAAGACTTTCTTGTGTTCTAGGCGTAAATGTCGGTCTGGAAATTTAGATTTACCTACATACGCTATTCTGGCGGTATTCTCATCGTCTACCTCTTCAGTAGAAGAGTCATTTTCTTTCTCGCTTCCTAGAGCTTCTTTGCGTTGTTCGTGTAACCTTATTATTTCTTTACAAATTTTCTTGTACATATTCTCAATACTATTGAGTGTCTTGTGCTTACCCTCGGCTATATTATCACTCCACCTTGTCAGAACTTTCATTTCGGTCGGATCTTTAGTCGGGGAATCTTGTTCCCGTATTAAACAATTGATCAGAAACTTTAATAACATGAACTGGATCTCAGCTTTTCTGAGAGACATGACTTCAGCAATACTTTCTGGATCTTGTCCTGTACGAATGAAACGATACATTCTGTCTAGATCTTCTTTCATATTCGGTAGGGTGACCAAATACTCGGACACCTGTCTTATACGTACGGAATATATAACCATACTATCCTCGCCTGGGACTGGATCATAACAGCATTCAGTAAGAAGTCGCCTGATTTCTGCAATGGACTTATATTTGGGCGTACGCTGTAACGCACGTTCATGTAACTCGACTGCTCCTAAACGTCTATTTGGCGGCGGGGTACCAGGAGGACCTCCTCCCGCGGCCCCTAAACTGGAATCGTCGACTGATACTCTTCGCGCTGGCAGAGTGACTGATGTGGCGGGAATTTGTACTACGGGCTGGACCGGGGGTACCGTAGCAGGTACTGCAACAGGTGCCCCGGTGACTGGAGGAGCAGGATTTACATTATTTACAGGAGCTGGTGGAACAGGATTTGCATATTCTGGGACTGTGTCGTCCAAATAGGACGAGAGAAAAATATCAGCTGCGGTCGGTTTGTGACGTAACTTGGTCGGAACTAAAGGTGGCGGGAAATTACTGGATGCCTCCGGGGTTGCTTTTGGCAAGCCCTTGGCAAGAAGAGGATACATACCCTTAATGAGGGCATTCCTCTGTCTGTCTGACTGTTCGGTTTTAACTCGTTCACCTATTTCGATTAGTTCCCTTTCTTGGGCTCTTTCTAAGGATTCCCTACTTAATTCTGACTTT
The DNA here is from genome assembly GCF_964261635.1 of Lissotriton helveticus. Taxonomy (NCBI): domain Eukaryota; kingdom Metazoa; phylum Chordata; class Amphibia; order Caudata; family Salamandridae; genus Lissotriton; species Lissotriton helveticus. Next base: position 17,659,091 of record NC_136063.1, on the reverse strand, counting down.
CTGATTTCTTTTTCGGTTCTTTTATGAGATTCTTTGCGCCATAACTCGATGGCATCTTTCTGTGACTGTCTGGCTTTCTTTTTCCATAATGCTTCTTCTACTCGCATGATGCACTCGGCATCCCATGTACCCGATACGGGCCATCTGTACTTTTCTTCTAACTGTTTGGTGTACTCCACCCATAAATCTAGATATAATATGGCACTTATGCCATGCTTTTGATACATAAAATGACCTGGACTGTCCCTAGGCGGGACAGGAACTGCTTCTTCTAACAGACCTTTTCTAGTTTTTAACTGACGTAATTTGGAAAACAAAGTCATGACTGAACTGTAGTCTAGACACAATACAATACACAATGAACACGATAATTACACCACTTTCATACCACGACATTGAAATACATGAATGACATTTAAAATAACAGTTCGGACAAAATACTACCTGGAATACTGAAAACAGAATACATGAATTTCTCGAGAACAGAACGGACTAGAACAGAAACTAGATGCACTGCTAAAACAGTACGAAACTTACCGGTCTCATAAAGAGACACGTCAGGACCCGCATCCACCTAAGTGGATACTTCGTGTTGGATCTGTGTACCCCAAACCCTCGGACCAGAGACAATACAATTGACCCTGTCTAGATACTACCCCAGCAACGGTACTCACCGGGCAGCAAGAACGGAAGGCCTCGGACTGGACTGGACTGCTACGACGCCGGACGGACGAACTTCGGACTTCTGTTACGGGTGGGCCTCCGTATACCTCGGACCTTGGACTCTCGGCTTGGGCTCTGGTCGGGACTCGCCGCGTTCCTCCACCGCCTCGTCTGGATGCTGGACCGCAACCTCCGTCTCCTCCGTGGGCCTGAGGGATACTTGAAGCAGAAATATCTGCACGTGCACGGTATGGTTCCGTCACGGCTGCAGAGGATCAGGGGGCTTGCGTGGCTTCACCGGCGCGTGGGGAAAGGGCAAGTCCCTATTCGGGCGCCATTATGTGGTAAATAAATAAATAATACCTCTATTTTTGACTAGATATAACAATAACAGATAGCTCAATAAATAAGAGTCAAGATTCGAGGTAGTAGGAGTTTGCAGGTTTAATACAGCATAAAGGACAGGAACAGGACAACCTGCACGGGCATAGGATGGCAGGGCCCGGCAGCTGCCGGGCAGGATCTGGAATGAGCGCGCTAGCTTTTAATAACAGTACACAAGTATATATAGTTAAAACAATTGCATTACAGTACATACAGTAGGCGTAACAGTGGGTGGGGCCTGTAACAGTCGCGAGAGATAAGGCAGAAAGTAGGTGTAACAAGAGGCGTGAACATAGACATGTGATGTAAACGTAACGGAATATGTCATAAATGGGGCGGAAACATGGAGGGGGCTACCTAAGGAGCCGGGACCTCTAACCTAGTGGTGCGCGCAAACTGACAATGACGTGTTACTAGGGAGAAGCTGGGGGCTATGACTTCTGCGCTAGAAGGAGAGACTGAAGTCTGGAGAGTCAGAGCGACATGTACCTAAACACTATCTAGTATCTGATGTTTAGAGAACATGTTATCAGGGTAAAGGCTAACAGACACTAAGACTGGTGCATGCATTATTCTACATGTAGTGTGTGTTGAGGAATATTAAATGACCATTAATACAGTATTTCTCTTACATGGAGACGTAAAGGCTAGACGATGACTGAAACTATTGATGCGATTCAGTAGCTTAGGAATGCAGAGAAGGAGGGCTGGACTGATAACTAGAATCATAACATACTCTTGGCAGACTGGCAGGCAGAGCCAGGCCGAGCCGGGCACTGTGAGGCAGGAAGTAAGTGAAGGGTCAGGGATACAGGTGGGGGCTGTATCGCTCCTCAGCGAGGGTTCAGGAGACAGGAGCTGAATCTGAGTCCGGGCCCTTTTGAGGCCTAGAAACGGGGACTTTACAATGAAATAACGTGCACACTGAGAAACGTGGCAACGTAGCTTTACATAGGCCTAATACTCGTAGCTTTCACGAGAACTGGAAACTGGCATACTAGAGATGGACACAACTGTAATCATGCACATACAGCATAACATGGGGAACACGTAGGGACACAGAACATGGCAAAATTTACTTTTCCACACACCCGAATGGTCATTATGAGAAATTTACCACTGGCTACTCAATCAAAACGGGTTCGTGTATAGAGATGAACTGCAGTTATGCATGGAAATTATACTATCCATAGTAATGTTAACCTAACCCCATAACAACCCCAACGGTCAATATGAGAAATTTATCACTGATTACTACTTCTTTTATGTACCCCTTTTAACTCTCAATCTCAAGTCTCCATCCTAATAAGTCAAAGACTAGTAATTATATCTTTCACCGTTTCAATCACACTCTTAGCTGTGTATTTCCAGTTCCTTGTCTCATACACCAAATTATGTTATTTCCTCAAATCTGCCAAAATATAGCAAAAAAGAGAAGAGAACAGTCCCATCACATTCCAATCTCTAAAGTTATCTCAGTAACCACCAATTTAGAACAATCCAATCCCTTTAACCTTCCTCACCTCCGTCTCAAAAATTCCACTTCTCCAGACACAACCCGTCGACAGCCGGTCCTGATAAATATGCTGTAAGTTAAAGCTTGCGCCAATATTACTATTTAAACACCCCAGCAAACAATCGCTTTGCCTTGTTTCAATTCCCTAATACCTCTTTACCTCTTTCCAATGTGGTCCGCTGTCTAAGCGCCCAATCAAACATTCCCAGGCCATAGCGATTACCTGACTACAGTCATCCAATCATGAGCTCTGTTTTGATAGAAATCCGTTTCCCCTCTGATCCACTACCTTTTTACCTTTACCATGGCATCATTCGACCGGAAACACTGGGGGACATGATATCAAGAAGGGCGTTATAATTATCGCAGTTTATCGGCAGGAAACTGTCGCTAAAGCAGGGATAATGAGCTTGATAATATGCCGTTGGGAATTCCTACAGAACCCATGTTCACACAGAACATGGGCTTCTATGGGAATTCACAAGGGCATTTTATCAACACATTATCGCCGCTTTAGCGGCAGTTTCCTGCCGATAAAGCGGCGATAATTTTAACGGCGTTTCTTGATAATATGCCCCTTCGTTCTCCAATCCCCTTTCACCAAAGTATTGTTTAAGATCCGGTGAGACCAGACACACTCTAAGAGCCAATCAATATCTGCCTGTTTGTTATTATTCCAAATGTAAATTCATCTCATAATAAATACATATATGTTCTCCATCCCTGTGCAATAATTTAAGAACCCTTACCTCCCCCACATTTGCATTGGATGCCCGAGCAAACTGTTTTCTTTCAACAAGTTGCTTTTGACCTACTGTTAATCTCTTATACTGATATATCGAGTCTCATTTAATGCCAAAAGACTATTCATCCATAATAATTATCGCAACATCCCCACGGTGTCAAGCGTCACCGGGGACAAAAGATCTGTTTACCTTTAACATATACGTGTTTTTACACATCATCTCGCGATCGTACCATCGGAACACCAAGCATGTTTCACCGCAACCAGCTCACGACATATTCCCCCTGACGAAGAGCTACAGCTCGAAATGCATTGGGGTTCCTTTTAAAACAGTGAATTGATTACATGTAATCATCATCGTGATTTCATTGCTTCTACTTGACAAAGTCATTCAATAAACTTAGCATCATATGACGTAATATTATTAATATTATTGGTTGAATTAAAACCAAATACGCATCGAATTATCAACGATGTCTCATTGACTTTTTTGACACTCCCACAATTGATTTTGCCCATAGGCGTGCTCAAGTTATTATCCTTACTCGCGTAAAGTTTTTTTGAGCTTTATGACTTGCACCTCTAAGGTCAGGAGGTGATCACCTTGAGCACCCTAATCAGACGAACTGAGAATATTTATTTATCTACATTGAATAACCCAGGAGTGCAGCTGTCCTATTTTCCTCTTTCCTACTTTTAACATATTACCATTTCGAATTTAATATGCCTTAATCCTGAATTCATAACTGTGTGCGTCCTTCAAGGTAAAACAGTATTCCCAATTCAACATAATATACATGTGAAATCCAATTTTCAATCAAACCTGTTTATGGTAGTACCACTTACAAAACTTTAACTATCTTGAATCTAATAATAGATCCATTCATTTCATCTAAAAACGATTCCGATGCTGAGTGCTACTTTAATTTGCGCAATTCAGATTGACGTATACAAATTATTACCAAAATACAGTGACCCTAATATGCTCCCATGTACCTCCACTATCTGATAAATGATGCTAAAATAACTACATCAACTACAGTCCCCATGCTTTTGTAGTGTCATTTACTTCAATAGTATAGATTCATCAAATTAAAATTAACCCCAACCATTCAAAAAATCATCATTATCAGACGCCCAATCCCAACTACAAAACATCATTCCAAATATATTGCTTCATATATCTGCTACCAGTCTTAATACAGAAAATAATGAAGTTCCGTGTCACTGTTCAAACCTCTAGTCACAGTTCTACACCTACTTATCCATCTGGCTTCCTGCTGCCTGATATTCAGTTCCCAGTCTCCCCCTCTTTTTCTAGGAACAATCCTGTTAGACCTGGCACCTTGGCGTGGGTCTCCCTTCCACTTTTTGTTACTGTGCCTCATGTGTTTTGCTGGTGTTAACTGCTCAGAGCACTGTACCACTGCCAATCAGTGCCACAGTGCAAGTGCTCCCTGCATAAATTGTATATATTGATTGGATTCCATGATTGGCCTATTTGGTTTACTGTTAGACCCCAGTACAGTGCACCAGGAGTGCACAGGGCTTGTTAATCTAAATGCTGCTGGTGGGCTTGCATCACTGGTTGTGCCACCCACAGAAACAGACGTGTAAACTGTGTCTAAGGTCTGCCATTGCAGAGCCTGCATGCAGTCTGGTGCTGTCATGCTGAGAGAACAAGTGCACCCACTTGCCAGTCCCTAAACCTTCCCTTTATTTAATCTTAGTCACCCCTATGATAGGTCCACGGGCAGGGTGCATTGTAAGTATAAGGTAGGACAAGCCCTGATGTGTGCGGCATGTCCTAATAGTAAATTACAGCCATTTTCGTGTTTCACTATTGCAAGGCTACCTGTTCTCATAGGCCACAATGGGCTGTTAGAATTGTTATATTCTATGATCCTAACAGACTCAGGGGACATGGTAGACATTCAAGCTTAGTATGCCTAAACTCAGAATAATAAAATACATCTTTTAGTAAAGTTTATTTTAATATTCTGTGTTTGCAAATACCACTTTTAGAAAGTAGGTATTTGCTTGCCTAACCATTTCAGCCCGCCTCTGCTAGGATGTGTATCTGCTGTCTGGGTTCTGTGAGTGACAGGGCTGGGGAATTCCAGAGGGCAGTGTTAGGTAGCCTGGTGGTGAATAGAGAGATTTACATCAAGATGGGTGGGAGGAGTGCACCTGGACTCTGAATAGGACTGTGCCTTCCCACCACAATGCGGACTCCACCCCCTGTGGAGTGTCTGATGTCTCTAGCCTGCTCTCTGAATGAAAAGTCAGAGTCATGTCAACAAAGTGCTCAAGAACTGGTTTTGGCTGGGCACAGGCCCCTCTACCCCAGAGGAACAAAGGATTTAGGTGTATAAGTATTGGGACCCTGCTCCCAAGAAATTAGATCCTGCTTTTGACAAGAAGAAACCTCTGCCCGACGAGAAGGAACTGGGAAAGCTGAAGAAGGAGTACTGTCCCTGACCTGGGGGATTGGCCTGCAGTGGTTGCCTTGCTGCTGAAGGAGAGGAGAAAGACTTCAAAGACTTTGCTTTCAACTTGTGCTTAAAGGTCTCCAAGGGCTTGTGAGTGAGCTTGCCCCTGAACAAAGTCCTAGGACCAGTGGACTTCACCCGCCTTGAGGAGAGCCGCTGGAAATGCTGATTTTCCAGTAGCGCTGAGACAGGGAGCTGTGTGCGCCTCAAAGGAGGAACTCGCACTCTGTGACGCCCCGTGCCAAGCCGTCCGCCTCGACCATCGTGGCTCTGCCCCCACCGACCCGTAGTAACAAGGTCACCGAGCCGGAGTTCGCACTGGGACTGGGGGACCACACACCGCACATCGCTTCACCCCCCCTTCAAGCTGCACTGATCAACGTGCACCCTGCCACTGGTGTGGTAACTGCAAGCGCGTAGAGAGGCTGGGTACATCTCGCACACCCGCATCGTTTTGCCCACCTCGCACCGCGCTTAAAGGACTGAAAGGCGCCGGCACCCAAGGTACGGCTCCTACGCCGCAACGTAACTCGATCGCACCACAGAAGGCACCGTCCCCTCGAACAACGCGACTTTGGATTCCGCGAACTCGCACCGAGGACGCCTACGAGCCGTAGTTCGCACCGTGAAAGAAGGACATCGCTGCGTGCAACGCTTTTGTTTTTCATCGCCCGTCCGTGCCGGACACAACAAACTAAGGTACTGTGAACGACTCGCACTGCATTGGTGTGCGCATCGGACCGAAGCGTCCGCTGCGCCTGTTTGACTCTGTATGGAATTTTCATCACCGGGAGAGCCGGACAAGTGGTGCGAAGCTTACAGAACTATAAATTACGCATTTTTAACAAGAACTCTTGGTTGCTGACAGTATTGTGGATAATCTTTGTCGTTATTTGGTCTTGTGCTAAGTCTATAAAAATAACTATTTGTGATATAATACTAGTGTGATGTCCATTTGTGGTGTCACTGGGTTACTGTATGTGGTCACACATGTTTAACCTACCAACGTCTCTAGAATAAGCCTTGAATGCTCGTGCCAAGCTACCTACAGGGTGATCAGGGGTTATTTGAGGAGACTACCTACTTATCCTGACTAGAGGAGCGGGTCCCTGCTTGTCACAAGTACCAACCTGTGCCAACCAGAGACCCCCAATTCTAACAAATCCTTTGGATACCATGGAACGTAATGTTTTCCTGCATACTATGCTCCTCTTTAATATGCTGATATAACAGTGATCTAACGTGATGATTTGCAATGGAACGTTTATGTTCTTGAATTCTTAGTTTAGGCATTCGTTTGGTGCTACCAATGTAAACTTTTTTGCATTCATGTACAATTGCATATATTACTCCCATGCTGTTACAATTGATGAACTCCATAATAACATACCGCTAATTGGTATTATATGAAAAATCCTTTGTTCTGTTTATTCCTAAACCACAGACATTACAAGCCCCACAAACATCAAATCTATTCAGAGGTTTGGGTGACCAACTAAAGTCCCTTGATGTTATGGGCTCTATATAATTCCTGGTTACCATTGGGGATCGCCTCAGGAGGGCGATCCCCAAGCAGGGATCTGCCCACTAGGCTCCACGGGGATGGGAGCGGCCCCTTGAGCAATGGCTTTTGCCCTCTCCCCATTATTTTGGGCAGTATTAGCCCCCAATCTGCCCCCCCAGAAGGGGCAGAAAGCACACTATGCACCAAGGATTTTTTAGGGCATATTTAGGGTTGGGGGCTGCCCGAGAAGGGCATGCCAATGCTACCACCCCCACCAAATTCTACAGTCTTTCTGCCCTCCAGGGGGGCAGAAAGCACACTAGGCACCGGGGATTTTTATTTTTATGTGTATAGGGTTGGGGGCTGCCCAAATTGGGCATGGCTATGCCCCCACCCCTCCAAAAAAACACAGTCTGTCAGCTGCCTCCGGGAGGCATATGGGAGCAATAGCCCCTGATCTGCCCCCTGACATGGCAGAAAGCCCACTAGGCACCAGGATTTTTTTTTTTTACGTATGAATGGGGGCCACCCATATTGGGCATGGCAATGCCCCCACACCCCCAAAATTCCAGAGTCTTTCTGCCCCCCGTGAGGCAGATGGGGTAATAGCCCCTGATCTGCACGCCCAGGGGGGCAGTAAGCACATTATGCACCAGGGACTTTTTAGAGCATTTTTAGGGGTGGGGGTAGCCCATTAATGGGCATGCCAATCCCCCCAAATTCCACAGTCTATCTTTCCCCCTGGGAGGCAGATTGGGGCAATAGCCCCCAATCTGCTACCGGGGGTGCAGAAATCTGGGCACCAGGGATTTTTTTTTTTTATAACGGGTTGGTTGCTGCCCAAAATGGGCATGGCAATACCCCCCCTAAATTCCACAGTCTTTCTGCCGTTCGGGGGGGCCAAAAGCACACGAGGCACCAGGAATTTTTTTTAAATTGTATATAGGGGTGGGGCTGTCTATAATGGGCATGGAAATACCCCACCCCCCAAAGAAAACCCACCCTCTTTCTGCCTCCTTTGGCAGTAGCCCCTGATCTTCCCCCTGTCAGGGCAGAAAGCCCACTAGAACCAGGAAATAGTCGTTTTATATGTAGGGGTGGAGGACTGCACAAAATGGGCATGACAATGCCCCCACCCTACCCCCAAACAACAATTCCACAGTCTTTCTGCCTCCTCCGGGAGGCAGATGGGGCAATAGCTCCTGATCTGCCCACTAGGGGGGCAGAAAGCCCACTAGGCAGAATTGATTGTTTTTTTTATATGTAGGAATGGGGGCTGCCCGGAATGGGCATGCTAATGCCCCCACACCCAAAAAGGTATTTCTGCCACTGCCCGCCCGGAAGGCAGATTGGGGCAATAGCCCCTAATCTGCCCCTCTGGGAGGACAAAAAGCCCACTAGGAACCAGTGATTTGTTTATGGGCATGTCAGGGAGCAACCCCATAGGTACGGGTCTCTCCCCTTTTTATGCACACATTTTGGCTGTTTCAGAGATATTTTTATGTTCATCTACCCACAATCGGGGGCCAGAAAACCACTGAAAACCAGAGAGAGTTTATAAGTGTGTGCACTGGAGTTTGGCTGATGTGTGTGGGCTTGCACTTGGTTAATGGTGTGTGTGAACTCTCACTTGATGATGGTGCGTGCAGAGTGGTGCTTGCCTGGTGGTGTGTATAGAGTGTCACTTGGCTGGCAGTGTATATGGACTGGCGCGCTGCTGACAGTGTGCATGGATGGGGCTTGGCTGGCGGAGTGTGTGGGGCGTTTGGCTGGTGGTGTGTGTGAATAGTGCTTATCTGACTGTGTGCATGGATGGAGCTTGGCTGCCGGTGTATGTGGATGTCGCTAGGCTGGCGGTGTGCATGGATGGCACTTGGCTGGCGGTATGTTTGGATGGCACTTGGCTGGTGGTGTGCATGGATGGTGGTGTGCATGTACTGACACTTAGCTGGTGGTGTCGCTTGCATGGATTCCCCAGTGTTTTCTTACCCAGAATTCACCGCAAACCTCTAATTTACATACAAAGCCACATTTTCCGCACATTTCTGTGTGGCTAAGTTGTAGGATCACCACACAGGCACAAATTTCCTACCACCCAGCGTTCCCCTTGGTCTCCTGAGAAAAATGATACTAACTTGTGGGGGTGCCCAAAGTAATGTCAGCCTAAAACTGTATAAACAAATTACCCTTTTGGACCTGCCTGGGGCGCACCTCAATCTTTCCACCTTTTTGGGCCTGCCATGTCATAGGCACTTGACCCATCCACACAAGTAAGGTACTGGTTTTATCAGGAGACTGAGGAGAATGCTTAGTCGTAGGAAATTTGTACTGTGTAGTGATCCCACAATGTTCCCACACAAATAATAACTTTTATTTTTAACAAAAGGATTTGACTTTTTAGCTAAACTTGAGGTTTGCAGTGGATTCAGGGAAGGAAAATGTTGAGAGATTAACACAAGCCACACCTCCCTGGACTCCCACAGGTGTCTAGTTTTCCAAAAAGTCTGGGTTTTCTAAATTTTCTAAGATGTCTGCAAGCCCGGTGTTGGAACTGGCCCTTCTTGCAGGGTCATCCTCAAACTTTTTGCTTCTTCCTCCCTTATTTTTCCTGACCCGTGGCTGTTGGCAATAGGACTCTGCGCACTTTACCACTGCTGATCAGTGCTAAAGTGCATATGCTCTCTGTGTAAATTGTTATTCTGATTGGATATACATGTTTGGCATATTTGAGTCACCATGAAGTCCCTAGTAAAGTGCACTGGGTGTGCCAGGGCTGGTGATGACAAATGCTACTAGTGGGCCTGCAGCACTGATTGTGCCACCCACAGGAGTAGCTCTAAAATAGTGTCTAAGGCCTGCCACTGCAGTGCCTGTGGGCAGTTTAGAAACTGCCATGTCCTCCTGGTCAGTGTCCCCACTGACTAGGCCTAACCCTTCCCTTTTTGTGCGCATCAGTCACCCCTATGGAAGGCCCAAGGTACCCCCCTGGGCATGGTGCAGTGTATGTAAAAGGTAGAGCATGTACTAGTGCAGGTGACATGCTCTGATAGTGAATGGCAGCCATTTTCGTTTTCACTATTGTAAGGCTATCTTGTTCCATAGATTAACATGGGGGATGCTGGCTTCAGTGGTTAACAGCATTTCTTCCCAAGGAACAAGATAGGGAATAAGTATCTAGTATCCCTGAACTCAGAATTTAATAACACATCTTTTAGGAAAGGTTGTTTTTAAATCCTGTGTTTGAGAACAGCACTTTTAGAAAGTTTCTGTTCTCTTGTCTGACCCTTCTGTGTGCCTGGGTCTGTTTGTGTATTGACTGTCTGGTGTGAGAGTGACAGGGGCTGGGGATTCACCAGGAGGCTGGCTGAGTCAGCCTTAGGCTGAATGTCGGCATTTGCAATTGGATTGGTGGGAGGAGTTAGCACCTTGGCCTGAATAGGGCTGTGCCTGCCTTCCACAATGCTGGCTCCACCTCCTGCTGGGCTGCTGACCACCCTGCCCCTCACTCTGAAAGGAAAGAAGAAGCCAGCAAAACAAAGTACTCAGGAAACACCCAGAACTGGTTCAGACCGGGCTCAGGGCCCACATGCACAGAGAGAACAAAGACTTTAGGGGTATAAGTACAGGACCCCTGACAACAGAAAATGAGATAATCCTGGAACCAAGCAGGAACATCTGCCAAGGAGAAAGCTGAAACTGAAGAAGGGAGACTGTCCTGCTGTTGCTCTGCTGGACTGACCTGCTGTTGCTTTGCTGCCAAGGAGAGGGGAAGGACTTTGCTAGTGTGATGTGTCCCCTGTCTTGAAGGAATCTCCAAGGGCCTGAGTAGAGCTGGCTCCCTGTTCTGAAGTCCCAGGAACAAAAGGACTTCACCCCCAGCTTCCCTGAACTCTGCTGAGAGAGTTCTGTCCTTCCTAGAGTGCTTGATCCAGTTGTGGGGCCTCTGGAAGTTGTACCTGTGCTGGGAAGCTTGAAACTAAGCTTAAGAGACGTTTGCATTTGAAAAGTGCCGCATCGCTCACTTGCGGAGCGCATCCCCGACAGTGCGAGAAGTTTCCCGCCGCTACGAAGGTCGAGATCGTTGCAGCGCCTGACGCCGCTGCCAGAGCCGTAGCATCCTCCGTTTGCGGGACGCACCAGACCGGTGCGGGAAAGTCGAACATCGCTGCGAGTGTCGTCGCAGAGCCTGTCGTCGTTGGGTGAGATTGCCGCACCGCTTGCTTGCGGACCGCATCACGTCGCTGCGAGCATCGTCGCAGAACCATCGCATCGAGGAGCTGCAAGAGAGAGGATCACCGCTGGACCGCGTATCGTTGCCCCGGGCACCGTCGCAGCCCCTATGAGATCGTCGCATCGTGCCTTTCCGAGAACAAACTTCCTACCGAACCTATGCACCGGAATCCATACAAGTGGCCTTCCTCCCCATACAGACCGGATTCGTCGCAACACGCCCGCTGCTGCAGCGGGGTTGTCGCATCGCCTCCCCAGGGTCTCAGGAGCAACGCATCGCTTGTTTTCCACCGCACCAGCTTCTGCTTTTGGAACTTTGTTGCAACTAAAAGGTACTGTGAATAAACGTGACGCAACTGTGAACTTTTCATGCATCTGTCGATTATTCTATCGCAACGTAAAGAATTTTAACGCAACCTTAAGAACTCTTTTGAAACCATTTTCTTGAACTGTGTATGTTGGATTTTTGTCGTTTTGGTCTTGTGTAGTTTAGATTAAATACCTTTATTTTTCTAAACTGTTGTGTAGTCAATTTGTGGTGTTTTCACTGTGTTACTGTGAATTTTGGTACAAATACTTTACACATTGCCTCTGGTTAGCCTAGACTGCTGGTGCCAAGCTACCTAGAGGGTGAGCAGGGGTTATCTCAGAGGGTTATCTCCTTGCCCTGACTAGAAGCAAGGGTCCCTATTTGGACAGTGGTACCTACTTCTGCCAACTAGAGACCCCCAGTTCTAACATTGGTGGTCAGGCGGTGGGAATTGAACTTGTATTTGTACTAGACCCACAGTAATTGGTATACATCACTAGTGAGTGCAGACCACTACGCCACCGCATACCACGGTTACGTTTTTTATTTTTGGTTCTATTTTTAATCATAACCCTGAAAGAATCCAAGCATCATGTCTCAGAATGGTAAACCAGCAAGTGATGTTGCAGAACTGGAGTTTGATATTGAAATGTTAATTACAAAGTAGGTCAACTCAGGCAGTTCTGCAGGAACTTTGGATGCCCCATGAAGCGCCACTCCAAGAAGGATGAGCTACAGGAGGCCTTAAGGGCCTGGTGGGAGAACAAAAATGCTGGGGAGACAGATGATGCAGAAGTGGATGAGGATGCACAAAGGAATGGTTTCAAGCCACGGGATCTGCCTGTGTCCAGAGCAGCCTCAAGGGCTGGCAGCAACCATTCAGCTGAAGGTTTTTCCCCAGACGAGTTGGAGGAAAACCAAAGGGCTAGAGATCATAAGTTAGAAATGTTGAGGCTTGAAATGGAGCTGAAGCAAACGGAAAGGGCGGCGGAGGGGAGCAAAAATGCCCGTGCCCTGGAGGAATTGAAATTGACCTTGGCCCATGAAGTAAGAATGAGGAAGCTCGAGTTGGAGCTCAAGAGGCGTGAGGCCATGAGGGTCTCAGCTGAAGAAGAAACATGGGTAGCTCAAGAGGTGAGCTTTGCTGAGTTTGAGGTGGAGTCTAGCTCAGATGATGGCAGCAAGATTATAGTTTCCAGTGCTGAGAGAAAGGTACAAACACCCAGAGATGTGGCGCCTGACTTGAGGGAGGGGGTCGACATACACCAGGGGGTTCAGGTTTATGATGTAGTTCCAGTGGATTGCAGTGTCCCTGAAGTAGATTGGGGGATTGGCACAGGGGACCATATTGCTAGTGGTGGGAGGGACACTCTACTGACTTTAGATGAGAGGTACAGGGAGAGGGGTTCCCCCATGGTAGAAACCTTGGTGTGTGTGGGGGAAGACCAGCCAGAAGAGTGTGGGTTGTGTGACAGAGACAGTCAGATACCCTCTTGCCAGTCTCAGGAGAGTGGTGTGGGGTACTTGTGTGAGGCACTGGAGGGTGAGGCAAAGAGTAGCTTGGTTAACAACTGTGGGGGGCTGTGTGATTCATTTGTTGGAGAGCATATTTTAAGTCCCTGTTTTCCAGAGCTATGCCAACACCCAGTGGAGTGTGAGTTCTCTGATCCCAGAGAGCTTGCGTTGGAGGCAGACCTCTTGGTGGATTCCAGAGAGTCTGAGGAGGCATTGGGGAGTGATCCCAAAAGGAGTGGCTTAGATATCTTCCAGACCTGTGAGGTGGAAGAGGTTCAGTGTAGCCCAGTTAGGTCCCAGTGTAGTGGGAGGGGTGTAGGGGCTCATGTCTGGTCTCAGTGGAGAAGGAGTGAGTGTGGGACGGTGTGTCTCACGGTGCCCGAAACCCAGTCTCAGAGCCTGGAGGGTTCCTTAAGGGAACACCAGGTTGGGGACCTAGACTGTACTTGTAGGCCATTTGAGGAGGATCTCCTAGTGTCTGGTGAACGGAGACTGCCTGTAAACAGGCCTCCTTTAGTTTTGGTGTCTGGCAGTGCTGCTCCATTTGGGAGGGTACAGAAGTCCAGACTGAGGGGTGAGAGGGGGAAGGAGTCCCCAGTGGGAGAACCAGTGGGTCAGGGACCAGTTAGAAGGGCTGAGTCCCCAGTGAGTGACCATGGTGACACCACTTCTGTCCTGGGAGATCTTTGCGCACTGTCAGGTGGATAGGGGTCGGGAGATCTGCGCCAGGCAGACTGTGACAGGACACATGAGTTGTGTGTCACCCTCAAGGGGGTACTATGTGAGTCCCCAGAAGTCCTGGCGTGCCAGGCAAATGCTCCCTGGGTTGGGAGTAGGGAGACCAGGTTCAGGATCTGCCTGACCTGGAAGGAAGGACATCTGTAACCAGGGTCCTGACCAATATGGTTCCCAGGGGTACCCCTCCAGTAGGGAGGGTGCAGCGCTCTGGAAGGGGGTACAGAGGCAGGGAGTCCTCGCCTCTGACCCCGGTACAGCCTGAGGGGTTAAACCCTAGGTTGGGAGACCAGTTGCTGGAGGGAGGTCCTGAACTGGTAGGAAAGTTGTGTTCTTGGTTGTCTTGGTGGACAGGGTTGCTCCTGGAAGGAGGGCAGGAGTCTCACCCTGGGGGTGGACTGGGCCACCCCGTTGTGTTGGCCAGGTGGGTACTGTGTACCAGTGTGGGCATATCTGTGAGTGAAGTCCTGGTGCGCCAGGCAAGTGTTCCACCGCAGGGGTTGGTCCCTGGGTGGGGAATCCAGGTCCAGGTGTTGTCTGACCTGGAGGCTTTGGAGCCTTAATTTGAGGGCCAGGCCCGGGGTATCCCCCCTGACCTGGAATACCAGTTGCAGGATAGCACCCCATAACTGGTGGATGAGTGGTGCAGGATACCTGCCACAGATGCCCTGATTATGCTAGAAGGGGGTACCGCTCCAGGTGGGAGGGTACAGATCCCCAAGGAAGAAGAGGACCTGGTGTGGGGAAGCCCACCTCAGCCTCCTGTCCAGCCGCCGGATACAGGTCCGGGACTGGTGGGTCAGTGCCAGGATGTCAGACCTGACCTGACAAGAGATGGAGTGGACAAAGGGTGCCAAGCACCTGGGGCTACTGCCCCCACCTTCGGACACCACAGGGGTTTGAGAGCCATGAGAGGCATGAGGCCTTGGTCTCACCTGAGATCACTGTTGGTGGTCACTATGGCTTGCTGTCTGTCTGTTGGGACACACCGGTGAGTAAATTAAGGTTAGGTGCTGCACAGGTGATGTCCACAGGTGAGGAGAAGGTTTCCACATGGAATGGCATGGTGGACCCTAAGAGTATGGATAGAGTGATCCAACTGGGTTTAGGACGGCATAGAACAGGACTGCCCTGCTGGGTGGGCCAGTTTCCGTGTTCTATCGCCTTAAGCAGGGAATCCCATCGAGGTATCGTTTGGTCTACCCTGGCTTTAGGCTGAAAGGGGGTTGTGTTGGAACTGGCCCTTCTTGCAGGGTCATCCTCAAACTTTTTGCTTCTTCTTCCCTTATTTTTCCTGACCCGTGGCTGTTGGCAATAGGACTCTGCACACTTTACCACTGCCGATCAGTACTAAAGTGAATATTCTCTCTGTGTAAATTGTTATTCTGATTGGATATACATGTTTGGCATATTTGTGTCACCATGAAGTCCCTGGTAAAGTGCACTGGGTGTGCCAGGGCTGGTGATGACAAATGCTACTAGTGGGCCTGCAGCACTGATTGTGCCACCCACAGGAGTAACTCTAAAATAGTGTCTAAGGCCTGCCACTGCAGTGCCTGTGGGCAGTTTAGAAACTGCCATGTCCTCCTGGTCAGTGTCCCCACTGACTAGGCCTAACTCTTCCCTTTTTGTGTGCATCAGTCACACCTATGGAAGGCCCAAGGTACCCCCCTGGGCAGGGTGCAGTGTATGTAGGGGGTGCAGTGTATGTAAAAGGTAGAGCATGTACTAGTGCAGGTGACATACTCTGATAGTGAATGGCAGCCATTTTCGTTTTCACTATTGTAAGGCTATCTTGCTCCATAGATTAACATGGGGGATGCTGGCTACAGTGGTTAACAGCATTTCTTGCCATAGGAACAAGATAGGACATAAGTATCTAGTATCCCTGAACTCAGAATTTAATAACACATCTTTTAGGAAAGGTTGTTTTTAAATCCTGTGTTTGAGAACAGCACTTTTAGAAAGTTGCTGTTCTCTTGTCTGACCCTTCTGTGTGCCTGGGCCTGTTGGTGTATTGACTGTCTGGTTTGAGAGTGACAGGGGCTGGGGATTCCCCAGGAGGCTGGCTGAGTCAGCCCTAGGCTGAATGACTGCATTTGCAACTGGAGTGGTGGGAGGAGGTAGCACCTGGGCCTGAATAGGGCTGTGCCTGCCTTCCACAATGCTGGCTCCACCTCCTGGTGGGCGACTGACGACCCTGCCCCTCATTCTGAAAGGAAAGAAGAAGCCAGCCAAACAAAGTACTCAGGAAACACCCAGAACTGGTTCAGACCGGGCTCAGGGCCCACATGCACAGTGAGAACAAAGACTTTAGGGGTATAAGTACATGACCCCTGACAACAGAAATTTTGATCATCCTGGAACCAAGAAGGAACCTCTGCCAAGGAGAAAGTTGAAACTGAAGAAGGAAGACTGTCCTGCTGTTGCTCTGCTGGACTGACCTGCTGTTGCTTTGCTGCCAAGGAGAGGGGAAGGACTTTGCTAGTGTGCTGTGTCCCCTGTCTTGAAGGAATCTCCAAGGGCCTGAGTAGAGCTGGCTCTCAGTTCTGAAGTCCCAGGAACAAAAGGACTTCACCCCCAGCTTCCCTGAACTCTGCTGAGAGAGTTCTGTCCTTCCTAGAGTGCTTGATCCAGTTGTGGGGCCTCTGGAAGTTGTACCTGTTCTGGGAAGCTTGAAACTAGGCTTGAGAGACTTTTGCATTTGAAAAGTGTTGCATCGCTCGCTTGCGGAGCGTATCCCCGACAGTGCGAGAAGTTTACCGCCGCTACGAAGGTCGAGATCGTCGCAGCACCTGACGCCGCTGCCAAGCCGTTGCATCCTCCGTTTGCGGGACGCACCAGACCGGTGCGGGAAATTCAAACATCGCTGCGAGTGTCGTCGCAGAGCCGGTCGTCGCTGGGTGAGATCGCCGCACCGCTTGCTTGCGGACCGCATCACGTCGCTGCGAGCATCGTCGCAGAACCATCGCATTGAGGAGCTGCGAGAGAGAGGATCACCGCTGGACCGCGCATCGTTGCCCCGGAGATCGTCACAGCCCCTACGAGATCGTCGTATCGTGCCTTGCGAGAACAAACTTCCTACGGAACCTACGCACCGGAATCCATACAAGTGGCCTTCCTCCCCATACAGGCCGGATTCGTCGCAACACGCCCGCTGCTGCAGCGGGGTTGTCGCATCGCCTCCCCAGGGTCTCAGGAGCAACGCATCGCTTGTTTTCCACCGCACCAGCTTCTGCTTTTGGAACTTTGTTGCAACTAAAAGGTACTGTGAGTAAACGCGACGCAACTGTGAACTTTTCACGCATCTGTCGATTTTTCTATCGCAACCTAAAGAATTTTAACGCAACCTTAAGAACTCTTTTGAAACCATATTCTTGAACTGTGTATGTTGGATTTTTGTCGTTTTGGTCTTGTGTAGTTTAGATTAAATACCTTTATTTTTCTAAACTGTTGTGGAGTCAATTTGTTGTGTTTTCACTGTGTTACTGTGAGTGTTGGTACAAATACTTTACGCATTGCCTTTGGTTAGCCTAGACTGCTCGTGCCAAGCTACCTAGAGGGTGAGCAGGGGTTATCTCAGAGGGCTATCTCCTTGCCCTGAGTAGAAGCAAGGGCCTATTTGGACAGTGGTACCTACCTCTGCCAACTAGAGACCCCCAGTTCTAACACCCGGGAACTAAACAAAAACAACAAAAATGCAATAAGTTGAACCGGAGTTATGGATTCTTTAAGACTATATTACAATATAGTACTTAAAAGCAAAAAATGCCAACTGGGGTTATCTGAGCACGCTACACTGGGTCGGATACAGGGACCAGTATAAACCATATGAAACAGTACTTTAGTTAGGGGTTGCATTGAGGATTAGATGCGAGGAGCAAATGAGGAGAGGCATCAGCATCAATCCTGGGGGAGTAGGCGATGCATTGGTTCTGAGCCATGCAAATCGGAAATAGGTCAACAGCGAACTTCTCTGTTGTAGGCTATATGTCATCGTCGAACCGTGCATCTGGTGATGCAAAGTCTTTGATGCTGGCAAAAGTCGCAAGGTGTTGGGGTTGAGGAAGATGTTCTGGTTCCGAGCTGTGCAACAATGGCGATGCATGGGTTTTTGCAGTAGCAGCACTTCAAACCCACTCCCATAGGACCAGTACTGGATTGACACCACTTGGCGGGGCAAGACTCTCAAACGGCAGAGTCCGGGTGCTGGTGATAAGTGGAAATTAAATATTTGATGTCCTTGAGACTTTCAATATGAGGGAAGCAGAAAAGCCCTATGAGTCACTCTAGTTCTGGGATGGAAAGTTGCAGGTCTAGTCCTTCTCACTCCCAGGCTAGAGGTCAGTAGGTCAGCAGGTCAGCACAGCAGGGCAGAATACCAGCAGAGTAACTGTCCTTTAAGCAGCACAGGAGTCCTTCTTCCTGGCTGAGTATCCGTAGGTCCAGAAATGTACTGAGTTTGTGGTGACAGAGGTCCAGTACTTATACCTAGTTATGCCTTTGAAGTGTGGGAGATTTCACAGAGAGACTTTTGAAGTGCACAGAGTCCCTGCCTTTCCTGCCCTTACTCTAGACTCACCACAGGTGGGTATGCAGCCCTTTCTGTGGGGACAGACGCCAGCCCATTCCGATGTAAGTGTAAGCTCTTCCCTCCAATCCTGCCCAGGATGTCTCATCAAGATGATGAACATATGGGGGGAGGTCCTATCTAGTCCCAATCGGAAATTACACCTATAAAACGTAATAGGATAATCCCAATCTTAACCTATGGGAGAGATAGGCCCTGCAGTAGTAAAACATGAATTCAAGAGTTTTTCACTACAAGGACATGGAAATCCTAAAAGTACATGTACTACTTTTTAAATATATTGCACTCTGCCCTTGGGCTGTCCCGGCCTATCTTATTGGTGACTTTTATGTATTTAAAAGAAAAGTTTGGGACTGGCAAGAGGGTTAAAAATGCCAGATTGATATGTCAGTTTAAAACTGCACACGCAGGTGCTGCAATGGCAGGCCTGAGACATGTTTAAATGGCTACGTAAGTGGGTGGCTCCATCTGTGTTGCAGGCCCACTAGTAACATTTAATTTACAGACTCTGGGCACATGAAGGGCACTTTACTAGAAACGCATATATAAATTAAATTGGCCAATTTTAGTTAAGTCACTGTTACCAGATTTTAGGGAGAGAACACACACAACTTAGCACTGGTTAGCAGTGGTAAAGTACCCAGTCTCCTAAAGCCAACAAAAACAAATTCAGCAAAAAGGGAAAGGATGAAGGCAAAATGTTTGGGGTGACCCCGTAGAAAGGGTCATTTCTAACACAACCTCTCTTCAGCCTGAGATCAGGGCAGACTAATGAATGCATTTTAGAACTTCCCTGCTTAGGTGATCAAACATGGGCAATGGCCACTACTGTGGGGGCACTCATCAGTTCTACGCCTCACCGAACTTAGACGGATTCCTCTGTCTAACCTCTTCTGAGCCACTGAACTACTGACCCATGGGGAACCGTTCTCCTAATCTGTGAACCCCATGTGTACAGCACCTAACCTTAACTTCCTCACAGATGTGTCCTAGTAGACAGACAACACCACCATGGCCAACAAAGTGATGTGGCCCATTCCACCCCTTGGGTTTGAATTCTGTCTCCAACCCAAGGAAAACTCTGTCCACAATGACAGCAACCTACAGTGGGCACTGACAGCTGTCAGTGTCCAGAGTCTGGCCCCAGACCATCAAAGGGGGTCTGTGGTTTCTCAAAGTGGTGGGCAGTAGCCCCGGTGCCACCAATCTTCCTCCAATCTTTTTCCACTTCAACTTCCACCATTTCCGGGGTGGTACTGATCCTTCAGCCAAGGGTCTGTACACTTAGACTGAACATGTGCCTGCCAAGCCAGGACATCCAGGGGAGTACCAGTGCCCCCCTCAAGGGTGACATACACTGTGTGTACAATTCAAGAGTCTACCTGGTGCAGGTCCTCAGTGCGCTGTCCCTGTGACAGTACATGGAGTTCCCTGCTCCCAGGCAAGACTTGGCCTCAACTGTTTCCACCTTCTGCCCCTCCATCTGGGACTCTGTACCCTCTGTTGTGGAGTGGTACCCCCAGAAAACAGAAATAGTAGGGTGCTTGTAGCAGTACATCCTACCTCGCTCTCCTGACACAGTTGAGCACCTACTAGTGGATGGTCGCTCTGTGCAGACTAGGTCCCCCTACTTGTGCCCCTTCTGGGGACAATCCAGTCACTGGGGCTGAGACTAGGGCACCCATGGCCTCTGCCTATCATAACCTTCTCTCCTATTGTTAGAAGGGAGATGGGACTCTTTCCCCTCCACACTGTACTGGGACCTGTCTGGGTCACTGGGCACCTCCCTCTCACCGTAATGGGAAAAACTTGATCCACCCTCCTTGGGATCATTCCCCAATGCCTTCCAAGAAACTCTGTGTAGTGGTCTAGCCTGCCTCGCGCTGGCTGAGCGCGAGGTGTGTATTGAGCGTCTCGCGCTGCCCGCTATGACGCGGACAAGAGGGACAGTTGGGGAACGGTTTGTGTTCTGACACAGGCAACTGAGGACGTGCCTGTGGGAGCTCGTAATAAATATTATACATGTTTATCTGGCTGTCTTAGTCGAGTTATTACACTCGAAAGTGGCGACGAGGACGACTCCCACAAAGAACCCACAGAAGACGGAAGCGAGTGGTACCTGGGAAGTGAAGGAAACTAATGTCGACTTCGCAGCGGAACCATGCAGTGGTGATTTTCCCTTTGATCTGCTGCCATACGGTGAGGCGAGCGCCTACTTCTCAGTTCAGGAGGCTGGTTTGTGTGTGGGAAGCGCCGGCGAACCTGAGGTGAGGAGTCGTGGTACGCGCTGTGGTAGGCGTGATATAAAATGTAAAAAATTTTGTTAAAAATAATAACGTCAAATTGAACAAATAAATCGCTATTGATTGGCAATATTGCAGGTTGAAATGAGCTTTCTTCTCTGTTGAGTGAATTGCATTCCAAATTGTGGTATCAGTTCAGGCACATTCTTTTGTTATAGGTGGTAGGCGTGTAAGCTTCACCATTTGCCCCGCCTTTACCGTCCATCAATACGTGAACTGACATTTACTTCCCGCCCTGTTCTTAAAGGGGCAACCACGCTTTTCTTTCACGAACTGTGCCGATTTCTGTCTGCGCAAGGAATAACACGGAGACACCTCTGGGCTTAAATAAAAATTACAAGTTGGAGGATAATTCGTGAAAAGTATTGTCTGTGGCAGTGCGGATTATATTAAGAATTAACACATAAAGGCACTGTTGGGTACTAATAACGAATTTGGCACATATGTACATGAACTTGGCACGTCTTTTTAAAGTAAGAGAAATTATACAATTCTCTTTGGGTCCTTCATGGTTGGCATTAATGTAGTTGCTATGAACATTTATTGCCCATATGGGATACAGTGTTTTGGGAAGGTAATCTAGGGACATACACTGTTAGCCATTGAAAGCAAGGCTGAAGAAACTTATTCTCTCTCTTTAAAATTTTAACATTATGCAATCTATTCTTCCTCCACCTCCATTCCTGGATACACCAGGTGAACCTCCTGTGCCTTGGAGAAAGTGGTTTGATGCGTTTGAAAACTACTTGGGCGCAATTGGAGCACATAGGTTCAGGGCAGAAAGGAAAAAGATTTTACTATTCCATTCCCTGGGGTTTGAAGGCAGAGAAACCCTCAAACATCTACCTGATACAGTGGGTGTAGAAGATGAAGATACTGATGAATACAAAGACACTGTTAAGAAATTGAAAGTCAGATATGACAAGCAACCCAGTGTGGTGGTGTCCAGACACAAGTTCTTCAAAAGAGCGCAGAAAGCTGAAGAGGACGTAGACACGTATATTACTGCTTTGAGGAAGATGGTGGCAGAATGTGAGTTCGAAAACTTCAGTGAACAATTGATTCGTGACCAGTTCATAGGAAAATGTCTGGACAAAACCATAAGACAAAAGCTCTTATCTTTAGAAAATCCTTCCTTGGATGAATCTATTCGCATAGCGAAGAGCATTGAAACTTCACAGTCTTCTATAAAGGAACTTGAAAGTATAAATGTTGAGGTGGTTACTCCTGTGCGTTTTAAAAGGAATGAGAAAAAAAAAGAATATCAGCCAAGTAACTTTTTCAAAAGAACTGATATCTGTTTCAGATGTGGTTATCCCTCCCATGTAAGAAGTGGAAGACCGTGTCCAGCGAGAAATGCATCCTGTCGCAAGTGTGGAAAATTGGGACATTTCGACAAGGTATGCCAAAGTCAAAGAAGTAAAAAAGAACAAGTGGCATGTGCAATGGATGCAAGTGGAAGCGACAGTGATGACACTCTCTGCGAGCTAAAAGACATGGTTGTAGTGGTCAGTGATGGGAACATAAAAAGTGGAAATCCAGATGACTGTATTGATCCCTATGCCATCATTGGTGTAGGTGAAGAAAGTTTGAGGCTTCTTGTAGACTCGGGCGCAAGGATCACAATGATAAGTGAGTCATTGTTTAGGAAAAAATGGGGTAACAGACCTCTGCAACCACCTGATCGTGAGCCGGTATCCTATGAAGGGAGAAGCATAGAACTGATGGGGTACTTTGAAGACATCCTGATTTTCAAGAACAGGCACATTTATGGGAAGATATATGCGGCTGTCAATGGCTTAGACATATTGGGATGGTTCCACCAAGGTTTGTTCAGCATGATGTTGTGTCCTGGAGCAAAAGAACAGATTTTGGTTGTTCGGGACCAATCACATGTCGAGGAATTACTCAACAAATACCCAAGAGTATTTTCGGGCGAATTGGGAAAAATCAAAGGATTCAAACACAAAATTAAGATAAAGAGCGATGCTGAGCCTGTAAAACACAAAATAAGGAGTATTCCCTTCAGCATTAGAGAAGACTTAGAAAAAGAACTTTTGTCAATGCAAAAAAGAGGGGTTATTGAACCCATCGAATCGTCGGATTGGTCTTCAGCTTTGGTCGTGGCTCGAAAGAAGAACAATGAACTCAGAATCTGCGTTGATTTGCGCAATATAAACAAAGTGATTTGGGTAGATTTGCATCCTCTACCAAATATATCGGAAATGTTGGGTGTAGTTGAAGGAGCCAAGGTCTTCACCAAACTAGATTTGGCCTCGGCATATCACCAAATCGAACTTGACAAGGAATCACGTCATTTCACTGCGCTTAACTCTCCTGCAGGTCTGTTCCAATTTTGTCGCATGCCATTTGGACTGGCTTCGGCAGCCTCTGTCTTTCAGAGGGTTATGGTCAATCTACTGAAGGGAATAAAAAACGTGGCCATATTTCAAGATGACATTTTGCTGTTCGCAAAAGACCAACAAGAACACGACATGGTGCTGAGCAAGATCTTGTCTATTTTCCAGGAACATGGTGTAGTTCTAAAAAGGGACAAGTGTGAATTCTCGAAAGACAAGATGGAATATCTGGGTCACACAATCTCGAGTGATGGATTCACACCCAAACCGAGTTTGGTGCAAGCCATTGTTGATGCCACTGCGCCCAAAGACAAAGCAGGAGTAAAATCACTTTTGGGTCTCACAGAATTTTATGCCCGCTTTATTCAAGACTATGCTACGAAGATACGTCCCATTTCAAAATTACTCCAAGACAGAAATGAATTTGTTTGGGATGATGAATGCAAAACCGCCTTTGAATGGATTAAGGAACAACTTAGTACTGTCAAGGCCTTGAAGCCATTTGTACAGGGCGTCCAGTGTACTTTGACGGTGGATGCCAGCAGTTACGGGCTGGGCGCTGTCTTGACGCAGGTGGTGGACCAAAATGAACACACTGTAGGATTTGCTTCCAGAGTACTCAGAGAAGCAGAGACTCATTACTCTGTCATTGAGAAGGAGCTTCTAGCATGTTGGTGGGGCTTTGAAAAATGTAAAAAAAATTTGTGGGGACCAAAGTTTATTCTTCAAACGGACCACAAACCGTTGGTTGCAATTTTAGGAAGTACCAACAGCCGTGGGGCCACTCCCCGCATTGCACGCCTAGCATCAAAACTCTTACAATTCAACTTTGATATTGTACATATTGCTGGGGGAAAGAATGTGAGAGCGGATGCACTGTCCCGTTTACCTGCTAATACATGTCAGGACATGCAATGTACAGACAAATGTTGTTTTGATGAAAAGGAGGATTATATCATAGCAAGTGTTGAATTGAATAATGTATGTACAGTAGGTCAGGAAAATTGGAGGGAGCCGTTGGCAAGTGATGAAGTCTCCAAAAAAGTGATGAAATATATTACCCAAGGGTGGCCCAGGGAAAGGAATGTGGATGTTGCCTTACAACCTTATGTCAAGGTGTGTGATGAACTTTCGATTGAGGATGGTCTAGTGTTCAGGCTTGAGAAACTTGTTCCACCGGTGGACATCAGATCTACTCTCCTGTCCAAAGCACACGAGGGGCATCTAGGAGCCACTTTAACCAAGCGTAGGGTAAGAGAGTACTTCTGGTGGCCCAAAATGGATAAAGATATTGAGGAAATGGTGCAAGAGTGCACAGTTTGTTCTTCCAGTGACAAAAGTCTTCGCACTATTAGTTCCCCTCTCACACCCATTCCCCTCCCGGGTGGTCCGTGGGAAAAACTGGGCATTGATGTACTAGGACCCTTTCACAGTCTACCTCAACAATGCAAATTTGCAATTGTTATGGTGGACTATTACAGTAAATGGCCGGAAGCCAAGTTTGTCAACAAGGTTGACTCCGGAGAAATAATTGACTTCTTAAGGGAAACATTCATGAGAGAAGGTTTTCCCCAATCTATCATATCTGACAACGGGGTACAATTTGTATCATCAGAGGTGGAAGAGTTCCTTAGAGAATCTGCCATTACCCATCACCGTAGTTCTCTCTATCACCCACAAACCAACGGCTTGGTGGAGAGACTCAATAGAGTCATAGGTGATTGTGTCAAATGGGCCCTAGCGCACCACAAGGCAGTTCCCCAAAGCGTAAGGACAATGTTGTGGTTTTATAGAACCACCCCCCATTCTTCTACAGGAGTGTCCCCCTTCGAATTACTGAGAGGTAGAAAACCATGTACAGAGTTCAGACCTGCTTGGATGTCTAAGTGGAACAAATCTAATTCCACTCCCCAAGAAATGGATGAGAAAGTGAGATGCAGGTCTGCGGAAGTCCAGTCCAAACAAAAAGAGTATTTTGACGAAAGGAAGCGGGTTAAGATCAGAGAGTTTGTCGTTGGGGACAGGATCAGAATTAAGAAACCTGGTTTTGTAAGAAAAGGAGAATCTAAGTATGGGGAAACTGTGGTGGTGGATAAAGTGTGTGGAAATGCTGTTCGGGTCAATGGAAAAGATTGGTGGAATGGTAACAAGGTGGTGAAAGTCAAAAATGTTCTTAATGACGTCAAGTGTCCTATGTTGAAAAGAGATATCTCTCATTGTGTCTCTCAAGGTAAACTTGATGTCCAGAGTTCGCCTCCTGGCCACTCCACTATCAGGAGGAGTGCCAGGACAGTCAGTATTCCTGTTAGGTACCGTCAATAGTTTTATGATCTTCTCTGTGTTTCCCTTGTGTTTCATCTGCACTCTCTCACTCTCTCTCACTCTTTCTCACTCTCTCTCTCTCTCTCTCTCTCTCTCTCTCTCTCTCTCTCTCTCTCTCTCTTCCTCGTTTCTCATTTCCCTACACTTGTGCCTCTGGTTCTCCTTGCTCTAAGGAAAGGAGATATGTAGTGGTCTAGCCTGCCTCGCGCTGGCTGAGCGCGAGGTGTGTATTGAGCGTCTCGCGCTGCCCGCTATGACGCGGACAAGAGGGACAGTTGGGGAACGGTTTGTGTTCTGACACAGGCAACTGAGGACGTGCCTGTGGGAGCTCATAATACATATTATACATGTTTATCTGGCTGTCTTAGTCGAGTTATTATACTCTGGTACTCACACGGAGGTCTGACTCCTTTGCAAGCTCCCTGGGCCAGTGAACAACCTATGTTACCCCCCTCCTTGAAGTCAGGTACCAAGTCTCTGGGTACTGAACATGGTACTTACGCTGCTACTATTCCTGCCAGACAATACTAGCTGTTTAGTTTTACAGTCCAGCTCCCTCAGACTTAGTCCATGAGCCAGCAACATATTTTTCTCTGCCAAGGCGCTCTCAGCCTCTGCTGCATCCATGACAAATTTCTCCTTGGCTAGGGCTCTCTCAGCCTCAGCCCTCTTGTCCTCCGCAAGGGCGTTGTCAGCCTCAGCTTTTCTGCAGCCAGTTGGGCCAGCTGAATCCTCTGGTTCTTCTCAGTCTGTCTGTCTTTTAATTCCTCAGGAGACAGGTTGTGTGAGGAGACACTGCTTCCTGCAGTGGACCCACCAAGGGACATCTCTTTGGACTCTCACCTTGTCTCTGGAGCCTCTGCTAAGCAATCTTTCTTCTCTTCTTCATCCTTCTCATTGCTACTGCCGACTTAGGTTTCTGGTTTGGGATTCTCCAGGAAGTACCAGGGCTCTGCATTCTCAAACCCTAAAGCAGCGTAGGGGTCCTCCTCCTCAGACTTCTCCCCAGAGTCTTCTGTTGGTGCTCCATGCCAGCGTTTAAACTCAAATGCATATTGGGTAAGCCATAGGTCCAGACTGGTGGACCCTTTCTTAACAGCCAGCTCCCACTCCTTGTAGAAACTCCTCAAGTCCTTTGTAGTGTAAGATGACACAGATGAGATCCATTAGCATTCCGAGAATGTTTCACAGGGGCACCAACACCAAAAGAGTCCCAAGTTGATGAAGGTGAAGCGGGGATTAACTCTAGAAAAATGACCAACTGAGAGAAAAAAGGAGAAAGAAATTGCAATGGTCTTAAGATGTGGATTGATCGTGTATACTGAAGTGCTGTATGGTTCTGCACAAACACAAGGCCTTTCTTCATAACTGATCATCAATGGTAGACATTGGGTTTCTGGTTTGCGGAGGACTGTATCCTGTCCAAGTAGGAGCCACAACTTTAGTGAGAATAAGTCAGATACACACTGTAGATTTACCTTTGCTCACCCTCTGGTAGCACGCTACACAGCAGGCAGGTTTAATTTACGAGACACTGAGTAAAGTATTTGTGCAACACTGAAAACAGTGAAAACACCACACAAAAAGATAACACACCTATATAGAATTATAGAGCTTGCATTATTGACTAAAACGACAAAAAATAAAATAGGTAAAACTGGAGTCTTTAATTTTTTAAGAATATCTTGAAATATAGTGATTAAAATCATAATGAGCCAACTGGGGCTACCTGGTTGCACTAGGCTGGATTAAAGCCAAAAGTTCAGTCTGACCACGATGAAGCAGTAGTCAAATATAGGGACAAACCTTGGCCCACTGAAACAATACCTTTTTTTCTGGGTTGTGTTGATGTCAAAGGTGAGTTGAGGAGTAAAGGAGGCGATGCTTCAGCGTTGATCCTGGGAATGTAGGTGATATGTGGCTTCCAAGAAGCTCAAATCAGAGATGTATAGTCATTGAACCCATCTGATCTAGCCATGGCATTGCCATCGAGTGTCACAGATGGCTATGCAATGTCTTCGATACTGACAGCAAGGGTGATGCATCGACATCAAGGAAGATGTCCGGTCCCAAGCTGCACAATGACGGTCATGCATGGGTATTTTCAGTTCCAGCACTTCAAACCGAATTCCAAGGGCCCGGGACAGGATTGGAACCAGTTGGCAGGGCAAGACTCTCAGATGGCAGAGTCCAGGTGCTGGTAATGAGAGGAAATTAAATCCTTGGTCTCCCTGAGCCTTTCAACAGTCCTGCGCTGGTCATGGGCTGGTGGGATGCAGGTCTAGTCCTTCGTACTCCCATGCAAGAGAGTAGCAGGTCAGCAGAGCAGAGCAGGAATCCAGCATAGTAAAAGTCTAGCAGAGTGGCAGGCCTTTCAGCAGCACAGCAGTCTTTCTTCTTGGCAGAGAATCTACAGGTGCAGAAGAGTACTAAGTTGATGGTGTCGGAGGTACAGTAATTATGCTTTGTGGTGCCTTTGTAGTGGAAGAAACCTCAAAGATAGACCTTTGTAGTTCACACAGTCCTTGCCTTTCCTGCCCTGGCTCCAGACCCATTGCAGGCTGGTATGCAGCCCTTTATGTGGGGACATGCCGCAGACCATTCATCTGTTATTGTCAGATCTTCCATCCCATCCTGCCCGGGATGACCCCATCAGGATGTGGATGGCCCATCTGTCACACCTAAGCTCCCTGTGTTTTTCCTGTCTGGAGGGACTGCACACAGCCCAGCTGTCACCCAACAAATAAGTATATTCGAGGACAGGCAGAAGGTACCAAATGGACCAAAGTAAGAAAAGTCCAACTTTGAAAGTGTTTTTTTCAGAATTACATTTTAAAATCTAACTTCACTATGTGTTAGAATTTAAAAATATGATTCAAAGGCAACAAACCTAGGTGTCCCAACTCTTCCCAATTTGAAGTTACACCTATAAGATGTAATAAGGTAATCCGAAAGTTAACCTATTGGAGCGATAGACCTTGCAGTTGTGCAAAATTAAGAGTTTTTCACTACCAGGACATGGGAAAACTAAAAGTACAGGTCTTGCTTTTTAAATACACTGCACCCTGCCATTGTGCTTTCTTAGGACTAACTTAGGGGTGAAGTAAATGTTTCAAAAAGGAAGTTTTGGGCCTTGCAAGAGGTTTAACTTGACAGCTCGACTTGGCAGTTTAAAACTGCATGTAAAAGGCTCTGCAGTGCAAGACTGATACATGTTTAAATGGCTACTTATGTGGGTGGCTCACACAGTGCTGCAGGCCCACCAGTACCATTTAATTTACAAGTCCTAGGTACAAGTAGTGCACTTTACCAGGGACTTATTCGTACATTACATAGACAAATTGGGGTAAAGTCAATGTTACACTTTTTTAAGGTGAGAGTACATGCACTTTAGCACTGCTTAGCAGTGGTAAAGCGCCCAGAGTTCAAAGCCAACTAAAACACATTCAGCAAAAAGGGGAGGAATGAGGCACAAGGTTTAGGGGGTCACACCTTCAGAAAAAGGCCATTTCCAAAACCAGTCATCCTGGTCCTCCCCTTCCTGCTGGTCCTCTTCCTTCTCCTCTCTCTCATCCCGTCATCATGGTGCTACTGGAGACCCTACTCTTCCTTCTGCTTCTCTCCCTCCTCCTAGTTATCCTGGTCCTGCTGTAGTTCTTCCTATTCCTCCTGGTCCTCTCCCCCATACTAGTTATGCTGGATCCTGGTCCTGTTGAATGTCCTCCTCTTCCTCCTGGCTGTCTCTTGCTTAGCCTCAGCCCTCCTCCTGGATGAAGCCAGGTACCACCTCCATGCCTGTCACTCAAGTACTCTTTTTAACAGCCTAGAGGTAGTCAAAACCAGAAATGATGGTACCTGAAGGAGCCAGCCTCAGCACCTTTATTTTTATCAGGCCTTGAATAGCCGAACATCTTTTGGGGTGACGTACACAAAGAGCAGGCATTAGATCAGCTCCTTCAGTCATTTGTTAGGTTGAACTAGCACTATGAGACACTGCTTGTTTGAAATGTCAATGAATTTGGGAAGATCACAACACTCTGTAAGGGTTTCCTGTCTGACAATTGCTATTTTCCATTGATCATGTGTGAAGAAAGGTGTCCACTTACAGGTAGGCTCTAGTGCATCAGGTGGGAGTACATTGGGGAATAAACCACAGCCTTATTTAACTTGGAATATCCCTCATGGGATTAGAAGGTTGATACTCCTACTGAGACTCAATCTGCTCCCTTTAAGAGACGTCACTGGTATCTGGGATAAAACACCTAGAGAGAAGAGAATTTGTGAACTGTGCCAGTTGCAAATCCAAGATCTTAACCATGTTTTATTTGTATGTCCAAAACTGCAAAGTGCCAGGCGAGTGTTTTTAAAACCAGTATTTATAAAATTTAATATTCACTCCGCTCAGGATGCACGTTCTCTGGTTTTGTCACCCCCGAATGAAATGGTTTGTTTTAAGATATACCAATTTTTTAGAACGTTTTTGCTTATTTATTAGAATTTTGTCTAACAGTAGCACTCTGGTTTCGACTTAATATCAACTGGTTGGCTATTTAATTATCTCTGTATTCATTGCATCATTTGCACATTACTTATTATGTATATAAGACATTTTATTGGCCGGTTATGTGATTGTTTTACGTAGTATAGCATCATTTGCACACTTCACATTACGTTTGATATCATGTTATAGCAATGTATAAGGAAGGAATTTTGTACTGTATGCAATGTTTGTCTTTTTAAATTGTTAATGCGTTTTTGTGGACCTCTGTAGGAGTTCCAAAACAAAATAAATAAATTGAATTGCTTCAGGTGGGCGGAGGCATCGATTGTGGTATCTGTTACTCCAGGATGGCAGATGTGTGAAGGAAGGTGCCCACTTGCGAGGAGACTCTAGTGTATTTGGACGGTGGGGGCAGTGCTTGTGGTTCCTCGGTTTCTTCTGGATGGCACAGGTTTGAAGGAAGGTGTCCACGTGTGGGGAGGCTCTAGCGTCTAAGGTGGGCTGGAGCAGCTTTTGTGGTTCCTCTGTTTCTCCAGGATGGCACTGGTGTGAAGGAAGCTGTCCACTTAGGGGAGGTTCCAGCATCTATGGTGGGCGGGGGCAGCATTTGTGGTTCCTCTGTTTCTCCAGGATGGCACATGTGTGAAGGAAGATGTCCACTTGCAGGGAGGCTCCAGTGCATCAGGCGGGCGGGGGCAGTTCTTGTGCTTCCTCTGTTTCTCCTGGATGGCACATGTGTGAAGGAAGGTGTCCACTTGTAGGAAAGGCTCTAGGGCATCCAGGATGCCATATCACTAGCGTGGGGACAGAGTCTCATCCACCACTGCCTTGCACAGTACTTTTACACAGTAGCGACATAGGCAGGAGCGGCTGGGACTATGATGCTGCAGTTTGGGGTCTGGGGGAAAGAGCAGTGTGAGAATGTGAGGGTCAGACAGCAAAGGAGGCATCCTAGACCCAAGCCAGTGGCAACGTGCCGCACAACATGCTACTATCCCTGCATATGGGTAGTGAAGGGAGCAGTAATAATGAATTAATGGGATGTTTTTCACCTTGGGGTTCAGAGTGACATCATGGAGAACTCGAGCTTCACATGCCTGGGATATCACTCAGAATCACTCTGTGAAAAACATCCCTTTAATTCACTGTTATCCAACAATGATTCTATATTTTCTTCTCAGAACTCTGTAGTGCCAAGGGTCGGAAGGGGCCCTTTTCTATTTTGGAAGAGCTGAGAAGTAGAGCAGGTTGCACTGCACCTTCTTTCTAAATCCAAACTCAAGACAAAGATTTATTTATTACCATATTCAAATATTCTTGCCCTGGCCCAGCAACCTGCAGACCGGGGTGACTGGGAGCCCAGTGGGTCGCCCTGTATCATAGATTGTTAATGTGCATATTGTAACAAACCACATGTAATGTGAAAACTGCCTGCGCGTTGTGCTGTCCAGTACTGATACAAAACCATGTTATTAGTCTTGAAAAGTGAAAAATTTGAACTTTTGGGGTTCTTGTTTTAGAAAAAGAGCTTCCACTTTTCTTTTCTGCTTACTCTGCATGCATCAACAAGTCCTATTCATTTCAATTGATCAAACTGTTAATTTCAAGTAAAATGGCACTTTTAAATCACTCCATTATAATTACGCAGGACTCCTGGTTTCTTCCTTCATGGCGGTGGCACCCCTGGCACAGGATGCACCCGTCTTCTATTTATTGATGGGCTCATATCTCCACAGTGCAGAACTCCTGGCTGTTCCTCCGGGCAGGTAATGCCCTTATAATATACAGAAGGGGGTACGTTATTCCTTATATAATGATGCAGGACTCTGGGTTCCTCCTTTCATGGCAGGGGCACCCCTGGCACAGGATGTACCTGCCTTCCATCTATAGATGGGCTTCCATCTCTACACTGCATACCTTTCACCTCGCCCTCAAGCCGAGCAATGCCCAAGACTGCAGCTTCTGGAAAGACACAGTGACCCATGCAAAGTGCCTCTGTCAATGCTGTAATTCCAAGAACATTAACAAAGCCAAAATATGAGCGAGTCGGAACAGGATAACGGTCATCAGTGGGGAGGGAGGGACAGGGACCACATTCTGATCTGGGAAGACAGGGCTGAAGGGCGTGGGTATTTCTAAAAAAGACAAATAATGAATAAATGAATAAAATCCAATGCATTCATGGACTGCTTGCAAAAGTGTTCCCATCTGTGAAATTATATGGCTGATAGCAGCGCTGATAGACAGCCCTGCCAGCCAATGCCAGAAGGAGGCTGAGGGTCACCAGGCAGCGGATAAAATGGGGTGTCCTAAAGCTCCTTTCTGTTTAAGGAGGGGGGATTAAAGAAGGAAGGAAGGAAGGGAGAGAAGAAGATTGCATAAGGGTAGAATCAAGCCAAGAAGGTAGGAATGTAGCAAGGAAGGGAGCAGGGCTACTAAGAAAAAAATAGAAGTTGTTGAAAAATAGGCAGACACAGCTGGAGATTTCACAGCGATGCAACCAAATTGCCCTTAGATATTGGTATCTGCTAACTCAAAGCAAAACCTGTAACTCCTGTCACTGAGGACTGGGGACCCGAATTACAATGAGGGGACCATGGGGGAGCAAAGCTCCCCCCCGGGGCTTCTCACAGTGGTGGCTCCTCCACGAAGGCGGAGGAGGGTCGGCTCACTGCCAGGATGCAGCAAAAGAAAGGAAAAAATAAAATGATAATAACAGAATGTTGTTATCAATTTATTTTGTCCTCCTGCTGTGGCAGCGTGCTTCAGGGGCCGACCTTGACTGCAAAGCAGGGGAGGAGTAAAAGAACACTCCGCTACGCAATGATTCTTTAGTCAGCCCTCGTGGGCCATCCAAAACAGTCATGCACATTTCCCAGTTCTCCATGCAGGCTGCATTGCAGCTTGCATGGAGAACATGCCTACCCCACCAGCCCCTGGCTGAGCACGGTGTCACAGTGCTCAGACCAATCACAATGCTGCGTTGCAGAATTGCGATTGGCCTAGGGATGGAAGCCTGGCTCCCTGCTTCCTGTTCCGACCTGGAGTCAGACACAGGCAAGCAGTAGAGAAGACGTGGGAGCCGGTGCTGTCAAGGTAAGTGTATTATTAAGATTTTTGGGGGGCCTGCGCCTACCCCTCATGCACTGACCCTCCTACCCACAAGCTGTGCAGGCCACCCCTGGTTTTCTGCAGAATAGTACAGGCTACTCTGACAGGCATTTATAGTGATAGGATGGACAGCGGAAGGAGCGGGATGTAGGGAAAGATATAAAAGGTGAGGAAGTTAGAGGTCACCATCTCTGTTTGAATTGGCCCTTTTTGCAGGGTCATCCCTGAACTTTTTGCCTTCCTCCTATTCTTTGTTCTGACTTGGTGTTGCTGGTTTTCGGACTCTGGGCACTTTAGCACTGCTGTCCAACGTAAAGTGCTCTCCGTGGTAAACATGTTAAGATTGTTCTACGCCTGTGTTAAATTTAGCTCCCCAGTAAAGTAGTATCTCATATATCCGGGGCCAGTAAATTAAATGCTACTTGTGAGCATGCAGTGCTGCTTGCGCCACTCACCAAAGTAGCCTTTCAAACCTGTCCCAGGCCTCTGCCATTGCAGGGCCTGTGTACGCAGTTTACTGCCACTATGATGTGGCACAGAAAGTAGTTGCCACGTCTGTGACCCCCCCGTTTACTGCATGTCAGTCTCCCCTAAGGTAGGCCCTAGATAACCCTATGGGCAGGGTGCATTTTAGGTAAAATTAAGGACATGTACCTTAAGTGTGTGACATGTCCTGGTAGTGACAAACAGCCATTTTGATTTCTCACTGCTGTGAGACTGCCCTCTCATAGGAATGCATTGGGGGTTCCCAGGTAGGTATTTTTAGTGGAAGTTCTTGATATGAGAGGAGCAGCATGGTCAAGTTTGATATGTTTTGAATAGTGATAATAGATGTTGTGTAATGGTGTGCGCAGATGTGATCACTATTTTAGAAATGCCACTTTTAGAAGCTAGCATTTCAGTGTGCAGTGTGTCTTTGTGCCTGCGTGATGTGTATTGCATGTCTGGCTCTGGAGTGACAGGGGCCGTGATGGTGTGTGGATCCAGAGGGGCAGGATGAGTCAGTTCTAGGCTGAATAGGCAGATCTACATTTGGAGTAGTGGGAGGAGTAGCCCCTGACCCTAAATGGGTCTGCGCCTGCCTGGGTCAATGCTGGCTTCACCATCCTGTGGTAAGTCTGAGGACAGAGCCCAAACTTACTCAGGAAGGTGGAATCCCCGTAAACAAATGGCGTCAGTACCCCAAGACCTGTTGGAACTGGTTCCCCAAGCCCTGTATCAGGGCAGAACAAAGGCAAACCCAGTATAAACATTGTGGCTCTGACACCATGAGAGGGTCCTGATGTGGGTGCCTGGTTGTACCTGCTGGGCCCCAGAAGGAACTGATACGAGGAACTGCCCCTCTGATGGAGGGCCCTGTGCGGGGCCGGCCTGGGCCCAGCTCTGCCAAACTTTGCCCGGTGTGCACTTGGACCCATCGTGGCATCCTTCCTAGATTCATCCCCTTTGCCTGGAGGAGAACGCTGCTGTTGTGGACTGGCTGGATTACTGCTGGAGCCACCGGTGGTGTGAGGAGCACCTCTGGAGTTTTTGGGC
The DNA here is from genome assembly GCF_964261635.1 of Lissotriton helveticus. Lineage (NCBI taxonomy): Eukaryota > Metazoa > Chordata > Amphibia > Caudata > Salamandridae > Lissotriton > Lissotriton helveticus. The sequence goes on along the minus strand of NC_136063.1, from coordinate 17,624,273 downwards.
CCCAAAGCACTGGGCCGCTCACTATCCTGAGGGGACCCTGGTGTGAGGATTACCCTGTGCTGCAGGAAGGTGGAGCGGGAGCCCACCCTGCATTTTTGTTGTCCCGAGAAGAGCCGTACCACACGCAGAAGTCAGGCAAGCAACCTGGTTGTGGGCAGTGCCGCGTTTATGAGCCGAGGACCAATCCAGGTAGATTTTGCTGGAAGAAGTCAGGCCCGAGTGAGCCTGGAGGAAGGCGTTGGCCTTGTGTGCTGGTGGAAGCCCCGTGTGTTGACAGAGGAGTGGGAGCCGTGCGGACTCCATATTCACCTCCCCCGTCTCGTGGAGAGAGAGGCTGGTCCCTGGGGATTGATAGCTCCAGAGAGAAATACCAGGCGGCGCATGTTGAGGTCCCGTGAGCTGGGGCCTTCCAGGCTCACTGTCGGCACCTGGAACCTGCACACCAGAAGCCCCGGTGAGTGGGGCTGAAGCTTTGGAGCACAGTTGGTGCCAGAGGTGGCATCAGAAGAGCCTCGGCGATGGGGGGCTCTCAAGGCACAGTTAGTGCCAGTGCTTTTGCTTTCACAGAAGCACGGCAAGAACACGGGCAGCTGCAACAAGGTTGCTGTGTGCTTAAGTAGAGTGGGGCTTGAGAGGCGATGTGGTGCCAAGACTGATTTTCTCCGCTGCACCACGAGAGCGGGGGCAGCTGCAACAACTGGGGCATTTCTTTGCTGGAAACAGAAAAACCAGAGTGTTTTGCACCCTCACCCCATTTAGCGCCCTGACTTTTGGACAGTGGGCATTTGGGACAGCTCAGAGGGCCCCATGAAAAACCGGTTGGCCTGGGGTAATTTTTGTGGTGCTGGTAGGGTGCAAAGCACAGAGATTGTGCTAAGTGTGGGCGTAAAATCCGTTTCGCGGGCAAATTTGCGGATTTTTTACGATTTTGGGATCCGCGAATCGCGCAAATTTGCCCAATAATCCGCAAATTCGCAAGCTACAAATTATTTTGCTTGGTCGCGCTTGAAAAATACAATATCGCGCGCGCGGCGTTGACTCTGAGCCTGCCAAGTTGTTTTTCTCCTGGTTTTGCGTCTGCAGCGCCATTTTCGATCTTGCTGCGTGATCGCGCGAGTGTTTTTCGAACCCTATTACGTTATTGCGGCTTTCCATCTTGCACAGCGAGAGTTTGACAATGCGAGTACGTCATAAATGCCCGCGATCATGCATTGCGGGAGTAAACAATGCCGAACACGTAGAAGCTGCGCGCAGCTGACTTGCGGCGGGAGATTTGAACAGCTGGCGTACCCGAAATTGGAAAATTTTCAATTCTGCACAAGAAATCCACCGCAGGAAGCATAAACCTTGTGAAAATGATGATTTTGATCAGAATAACTCCTCAGATTGACATTTGGCAGCACTTTTTGGTGCAGGAGTCAATTTTTTGGGATGGGGTGGGATTAAGGAAGTTCCCCAGAGTCTCCACCTTTCTGTTCCTGTCCAGCAGGCTCCTCCCAGGGCTTTGTCCATGTCCTGGTCACTTTTCATTTGGCTGTGGAGCTGGAAGGATTACTTTTTGTGGCTCCTGGTGGATATTTGTATTTGAGGACATTTTGGACTTCGGAGTTTGGATCACTTTTGGAATTGAGATTTTACAAGTAAGTTGGTGTTGTTTGTTTGGGGCATTGCAGTTGAGGCAACTCCAGTTCTAAAACTTTTTTCACAACTTTAACAAAATATATATTGTGGTGGTTAGCTAGCCACAGTATCCAGTAGGCCCAGGGTTAGTCATGGGTGCATGATACAACTGTTTCTGTGATTTTTTGTTTACTTAATTCTCATTTATGTCATGGAATTTTAGCCAACTGTTATATGTTTTTTATTTTTTATTTTGGGGTGCCTGTAAAGCCTCACTAGCCAGTAGGCCCAGGGGTAGTGAGTGGTGCATGGACCAAGTCTTTCTGTGGGGTGTCTTGAATGTAAACATCATTGAGGGCATGGATGGCATTGGATTGTGGTGATTTTTATGTGTTTTTTTATTTTTGGGGATGTTATTGGGGCCCGGCGAAGTGGCCATGTGGGTGGGGGCCATTTTGAGGGCTGGCAGAGGCAGGGCCTGGCCATGTGGTGGGGGTCAAGGGGCCATTTTGAAGGCAGGCAGTGTGCTCAGGCCTGCACCCATTTTGCCTTGCTTTCATCCATTATGCCCAGGGGTACTCAGTGGTGCATGGACCAAGTCTTTCTGTGGGGTGCTTGACTGTAAACATCATTGAGGGCATGGATGGCATGGGATTGTGGTGATTTTTATGTGTTTTTTGATTTTTTGGGGTGTTATTGGGGCCTGGCCAAGTGGCCATGTGGGTGGGGGCCATTTTGAGGGCTGGTACAGGCAGGTCCTGGCCATGTGGTGGGGGTCAAGGGGCCATTTTGAAAGCAGGCAGTGTGCTCAGGCCTGCACCCATTTTGCCTTGCTTTCATCCATTATGCCCAGGGGTACTCAGTGGTGCATGGACCAAGTCTTTCTGTGGGGTGTCTTGAATGTAAACATCATTGAGGGCATTGATGGCATTGGATTGTGGTGATTTCTGTGTGTTTTTTGACTTTTTGGGTGCTGTTGGGGCCTGGCCATGTGGGTGGGGGCCATTTCGAGGGCTGGTCCAGGCAGGGCCTGGCCATATGGCTGGGGGTCAAGGGCCCATTTTGAAGGCAGGCAGTGTGCTCAGTCCTGCACCCAGTTTGCCTTGCTTTCATCCATTATGCCCAGGGGTACTCAGTGGTGCATGGACAAAGTCTTTCTGTAGGGTGTCTTGAATTTAAACATCATTGAGGGCATGGATGGCATGGGATTGTGAGTGTTTTTTTACTTTTTGGGGTGTTTAACTGATGTTCCTCTGGCTTCCATTGCTTTGAGGTGCACAAGAGAACCATCAGTGCCAGGAAGAAGTCCTGCAGCGGTGTGTACAGCACAACGTCACGTGACGTCATGTGTGGCCACAGACAAGACACTGTGCAACTCGCGCAACTGCGGCCTGCTGTTCTGACATCTCAAGAAGATGGCCCAAAAGAAAAATGCCCGTAGCGCCTCAGCGAAAAAAGTTGCCAGTGCCACTGCCAGTAAGAAGGAGCAGAAGAAGCAAGTGGCACCACCTACCAAGGAGACTGGTGTGCCCACCGACACCTTTTTTGGGAAAAACAACTACGCCTGCAGCAGCAGCGGTGTTCGCCGGGGATCAAGCTGGAAGCAGCACCCCCGCTTCATTGGGCTCAGTGCCACCACGCAAAGTTAGGTCCAAGACCATGAGTGCTGCTGCGGCAGCCACTTTGGTTGTTCAATCACCATCGACCAGTGATGTTGGCTCATCACAAGAAAGTACCATCCAATCAACGCCGGATGTAACTCAGCTGACGACTGTTTAACAACCACAGCCGCAACGACAACCACACGTGCAACTAGTACAAGCGCAAGTACATGGGCAAGGAGAGGCGCAGGGAGAGGCGCAAGTAGAGCCGCAAGGAGAGGCGCAAGTAGAGCCGCAAGGAGAGGCGGAAGTAGAGCCGCAAGGAGAGGCGGAAGTAGAGCCGCAAGGAGAGACGCAAGTAGAGCTGCTAGGAGAGGCGGAAGTAGAGCCGCAAGGAGAGGCGCATGGACAGGTGAATGGAGAGGTGCAACTAGAGGTTCATGGAGCGGCACAACTGCCTACAACACTTGTTCCTCCAGAAGTAGGGGCACACCAGGAAATTGATATTCAAGAGGAGGTATCATCCGGGGAAGCCACTCCTCCTGAAGATGATTATCCATTGTCTTCCATATCCCCAGCAAGAAAAAGGTCAAGGAGGGATACTACTACTACTACAAGTTCTTCTTCAAGCCCCCTTCATTCTGATGACCTTGATCGTGATTGGAACCCAGCCATGCAGTCTGAGAGTGAGTCACGCCATGAGCCGACAAAGGTAGCTAAGCCTAAAAGGAAGGCTCCCGCAAAGCTTCGACCTATGGGTGATGACGACGAACAAGAAGTGGTGTCTTCTTCTGCTGATGAACAGTCTGACGATGACCCAGTCATCACTGACGTCACTCCAGCCCTAGCGGGCATGCAGCAGACACACATTTTGACCCTATCCCGAATGGCTGCTGAGCGGGATATGGACGGCGTGGCACTGGTACCACCACCGTTAACTACAACACCAACACGACCTACAACTTCCATCTTTTTTAGTCAGAAGGGCCGGCATGGACCTCCATCCAGCTCGACCTCAAGTAGTGGTGCTGTAAGTGAACAACAGAAACGAATTCAGCTACGCCCATCCTCCACTTCATCTGGCATTGAAAGTCAAAGTAGCACCTCCACCTTCAGCAGACATCACCAGTCCCGAGTTTGGGACTTCTTTACTGTTAGCCAAAGGGTGGAAATCATGGTCATTTGTTCGATTTGTAAAACATTAGTTAGTCGGGGTAAGCTTGGTACCAACTATGGTACCGGAGGCCAGAGAGGTCATCTCAAGCAACACGAAGCGTGGCTCAGTGGTTAGAGGCGGCAGACCCGGAAGCTGAGATCGACAGTGGACCAGGGTTCGATTCCCCGCCTCGGCGGGTCTCGGGCTCAAAATTCCACGGACTCGACAATTCTCGCTCTGGTGCCTACTCAACTCACGGGGTCACACTCTGCGACTCTGGGCAATAGCTTGCTTAATCTCCACTACGGCCCCTCGCGGCGGGATGCCTGGCTTTCACCTTGTGGACACCCTGCCGGGGTTTCTCACAGGGGAATACCAGGACGGGTTCCCTAAGCAAGCGCCGGGACGCTCACGGGCAGCTGTGCGCTTTACAAGACCAACACATTTACATTTACATTTACACCACACTATCATTTGGGAAGCACACATGAGGAAGATCGAGGAAGGCAAAAGAAAAACAAATCCAAATGTATCCCTTGATATTGCATCTGATGATGACGAGAGGCTGATCGTGCAGGGGGTAAGTGAAGAAGCGACAGGCATTTTTTCTGGTACACCCAGTTCTGCTGGCAGCAGCACTGCAGTGGTATCGCCCACACCATCTACCCCTGCAACATCTATGAGGCACACTAAGAGTGTGGGAGAGACACCTATGCGAAAAACTACATCAATGGGCCTAACTGGTTTGAAGACGTCATCATCATCATCATCACGTAAATGATCCAGCACCACCATTCGCCAAATGTTGTGGTCGGAGGCGCCATTTGAACGCAACCACCCAACGGTACGTCTGTATAACGCAAAGCTGGCTAAAATGCTAGCGCTGGACCTTCTCCCTTTCTCTATCGTGGAAGGGGTGGGGTTTCTAGAATTAGTGGCAACAGTCTGCCCTAAATGGAAGGTTCCTAGCCGGTCCTCTTTTGCCAGAGTTGTGGTTCCAGCACTACATCAAGATGTGCTGGACGTGATTGGGGCAGCTTTGCAGAAGAGTGCTGTTCACACTATCCACTTGACAACAGACATGTGGACCAGTTGCCAAGCCCTTGATTACATGTGCATCACTGCACACTGGGTCTCTTTTGCAGGGTCTTTTGCAGGGGTTAGAGACAAGTCAAGTGCAGTTGTTGCCCTGGACATAGTTTATCAAGCTACTCGGAAACATGCAACATTAGCCATGTTTGCCATGGAGAACACTCATACTGCAAAAAACATTTTGGAGGAGTTTAACAGTAAGGTCTCTGAATGGCTGCAACCAAGAAATCGCATAGTTGGTTATGTTTCCACGGATAATGGCAGTAATAAAGTTAATGCCATGAAGGAGGGTCAATATTTCAGAGTGCCGTGTTTGGCGCACTGTATAAACCTGGTTGTGCTAAATCTCTTAAAAACTGAAAACACAGTCAAAAAGTTACGGACCACCTGCCGAAGACTCTGCACACATTTCAGCCATTCTTTTAAAGCCCGGAAGGAGCTGAGGAGCATTCAACATGAACGTAAAGTGCCAGTCAAAGGACTCATCCAGGAGGTGGCAACAAGTTGGATCTTAACCTTTTACATGCTTGAGCGTCTGTCTGAGCAGTGCATGGTAATCAATGACTATGTCTTTCAACTAGGTTCTGATCATAAAGACAAGAGGCTAGAGTTGGAGGAATGGAAGCTCGTTAAAAGCCTGACAGACATGCTTCGTACTTTTGAGGTCTTCACGTGTGAAGTCAGCAGGGAGGACTGTTCTTTGAGCAAAGCTATCCCATTGTTGGTTATGCTAGAGCACCAACTGAAGGCGGTGTCTTCAACGTTCAGAGATGATGTTGGAAAGCAAGATGCATATCGGTTGGCGGAGAACTTATTAAGCCGCATAGTTGCCAATGAAAGACTTCAAAACATACACACAGTACAACATTACATTTGTGCCACTATTCTGGATCCACGGTATAAAAAGGCAGTGGCCAGCAAAGCATTCATTCCTTTTGATGAAGCAGATGTTTCAAAGTGCAAACATTGGCTAGCTGTGTCAAATCGGTTCAAAAAAGATTGTCACAAAATTTAAGGAGTCGTCAGAAGTCCAACTGAATCAGCAGGCCATCCAGCGTCAAGTTCCACTTCTGAATCTGTGGGCGAAGGGAGTCACTTTCCCTCACAGTCGTTAACGACACCAGCAGCAACCGTATCATCATCCTCACCTGCACCAGGCCCAGCCATAATATTGTCGGAAGCGGATTGGCTATCTCATAAAGGGTTTGTTTGTTCCAGTGATGAGAAGGCCACAGATGGTACGCAAAGTGTAGCAACCGTGGAGAACCTTGAGTTGATGGTGCAGGCCTATCTGGATGATACCAACACAGGTCTTTGTTAAGACGAACCCATGGTGTAGTGGTACAGGAAAATGGATCTATGGCCACTGATCACTAACCTGGCTATAAATTATTTGTCTTGCCCACTCGCAAGCGTGTCTTCTGAACGTGTTTTCAGTGCTGCTTGTGCCATTGTAACTTCAAAAAGGACCCGCCTCTCGGCCAAAAATGTGGAGAGGTTAACACTGATCAAGATGAATCAGCACTTGATACCACCAGATTACAAAGTACGTGAATGCATGCAGGAAGAAGAGGACACCGACTTAGGTGACGGAAGTTCTTCTCTGTTACCTGACCTACTCCCGTCTCAATTCATGGAGTTTGAGGATGAGCTCTACTTCCCTGACACCGAGCCCTGAAAATGACTTCCTTTTTTTCGTCCTTATTCACTTTTATTCCTATGTGTCTTTCTTTGTTTTGCAACTTTTACCACAACAAAACTCTAATCACCTAATCACAACAAGTCCATCAGCAGCACTGTCTCCATCTTATATTCCTTATTGATTTGAAGGTGCCTCAGTCTGAATTCCTGAGGTTCACAAGTTCACAACTCAATCATGCTCTTTTATACTTCTCCTCCAGACTCCCCCTATCCATTTCCCTCAAGGCAGATGGATAGTTTACGTCGAGTCCCCTCAAGTGGGACTGAAATTACTGACTGACTATCATGCTTGCTGATTGCTGACAGAGTTACTTCTGATATTGACAGGAGAGGCTGCCCTGTGGGCCCTCACTTTCCGAAGAAGATGCGGACAAAAAGTAGAACAGGTAATGAATAATTGAGAAGATGGCATGCAGTGGACAGCAATGGCTGTCTGGCTCTGATGAAACCAATTGCTGTTTGTTTTCTGTGCATGAAATGATGATTCATATGCCTTGTCTTAGTTATTATTTAATCTTTCACACAGTAATTGTACCTCATGTCAACAACTCTGTTTTTTTTTTACCTTGTTTGATTACAATTGTACTTCAAATTCAGGGGCCACTATATTACATTTCACAAAATATGCAAAATGTCCTTGGAGCGGACTCACTTGCCAATATACCATGATGATTGATTAAATAATATATCTTTTTTCTTTACAGTCACTCACTGGGATGGATGGATCATCAGTGTCGATTTACGGAAGAACAATGGCCAATTCTTGAGTGGCAAACTGGTAAACCAGTCTACAACAACTACTACAGCAGGACTACATGTCTGTCTATTCGTGGTAGGTATTGGTCTAGGGCGAGGCAGTGTTCTGTTGTTGTTATGCCAGGCAGAGTCCACTCCAGACAGCGGTTCATGTAAAATTGTGGCTATGTGGCTTGCTGCATACAATTAGATATGCTTTGTCTGTCTGACAAAGAGCCTAGGTATGCTACATCAGGTTGCTTCACTCAGTGGTGCCTGCCTTGACCCTCTGCATGGCACTACCTCAAGCTTGGGCCAAACATCCGTTATGTTTGCAAAATTTGCTGTATTTCGGTATTTCGCAAATCTCGCGAAAGTATCGAAAAATCGCAAATTCTTGAGCGGAACGGATTTTTGGGCCATGCTTGCGGCAGGGCCAAGCAGACGGTCAAGGCAGACACCACTGAGTGAAGCATCCTCCTGATGTAGCATACCTAGGCTATTTGACACAGACAGACAAAGCATATCTACGGTTTAGGGTTCAGACAGTGCGATTTACTAGGGTTTTTGGGTTTAAGTTGGTATGGTTCACGCTGATTCTTGGGCTAGGGCCCAATGCAGGCTAGTTCATAATGATGTTGCCAATGTTTTAGGGGGGTTTGGTGTTCTTTGGTCCAGAATTGGCAGAATTGTGACCTTTTTGAGTGTTTTGCGGGCGCGTGTGTTTGGGTGAAAACTAAGTGAAAACTAGTCGTAGACCTTCTTCTTCTTCTTCTTCTTCTTCAAAGAGCGCAGTGGTTCGATTTTGTTCCGCCTTGCTGAGATTCTTGTGAATCGCTGGAACAAGTGACTGTCCAGGTGAGTTTCAAGAGGATCGAAGTAGTGGAAGTGCTGAAAACAGCAATGTTTTGTGAACAGCGCAATTTGCCATGTTTTGAATATACCAGTATTGCATGCTTTTGGGGGGGCTTCTAGGTTTCTGTGGGTGGGTTTTGGGGTCTGGGAGCACTGCTGGCACAGTCTAATGTTGATTGCATTTGTTTTTCAGGAAATCCATGGTGGAAAAGGGAAGTTAGGGCCTAGCTGCAGAGCGCATTTGGACTGAATTGAAGGTAGGCCATTTTTGCTTTTTGCCTGTTTGGGAGTGTTCTGCTTTTTGGCAGGTGGCTGCAGGGGTCTGGGGGCATAGCTCGGAAGGTCTAATATCAGATAAAAGTGTTTTGGATAAAATCCATGGTGAAAAAAGGTTTTGCGTTTTTGCTCACTTGCCTGTCTTTGGGGTGCTGTTTGGGGGGCTTCTAGGTTTTTGTGAGTGGGTTTTGGGGTCTGGGAGCACTGCTGGCACAGCCTAATGTTGATTGCATTTGGTTTTCAGGAAATCCATGGTGGAAAAGGGGAGTTAGGGCCTAGCTGCACAACCTCATTTGAACTGAATTCCAGGTAGGCCCGAAATTTGCTAAGTCTCACTTTTTGTGGTTTTGCTTTTTGGCTGTTTGGGGGTGTTAAACTTGTTTCCGCCTGGGTTGACGGGTCTGGGGGCATTGCTGTGAATATCTAATACCGGATAAAAGTGTTTTGGAGAAAATCGGAGATGAAAAAGTCTTTCCATTTTCAGGCATTTCGCTCACTTTAGCGTTTTCGGGGGTCTGTTTGGGGGGGTTCCTGGTGTTTGTGGGTGGGTTTTGGGGTCTTGGAGCAACGCTGGGTATGGATACTTTTGATTGAAAGAGGTTTGAAGCAAATCCATGGTGGCAAAGGGGAGTTAGGGCCTAGCTGCAGAGCGCGCACGGAGTGATCTGGGAACTATGCAGAAATTTGTTAAAGTGCCCATTTTTACATTTTTGCTTTTTGGCTGTTTGGGGGTGTTAAACTTGTTTTTGCCTGGGTTGACGGGTCTGGGGGAATTGCTAGGAATGTCTAATACCGGATAAAAGTGTTTTGGATAAAATCCATGGTGAAAAAGTTTTTAATTTGCAGAGTTTTCGCTCACTTTCGTGTTTTCAGGAGCCTGCTTGGGGGGGTTCCTGGTGTTTGTGGGTGGGTTTTGGGGTCTTGGAGCAATGCTGGGTATGGATACTTTTGATTGTAAGAGGTTTGAAGAAAATACATGGTGGCAAAGGGGAGTTAGGGCCTAGCTGCAGAGCGCGCACGGAGTGATCTGGGAACTATGCAGAAATTTGTCAAAGTGCCCATTTTTCCATTTTTGCTTTTTGGCTGTTTGGGGGGTTAACATTGTTTTCGCCTGGGTTGACGGGTCTGGGGGCATTGCTAGGAAGGTATAATACCGGATAAAAGTGTTTTGGATAAAATCCATGGTGAAAAAGTTTTTAACTTTTCAGAGTTTTCGCTCACTTTCGTGTTTTCGGGGGCCTGCTTGGGGGTGTTCCTATTGTTTGGGGGGTTTGGGGGGTCTTGGAGCAACGCTGGGTATGGGTAGTTTTGATTGCAAGGGGTTTGGAGAAAATCCATGGTGGCAAAGGGGAGTTAGGGCCTAGCTGCAGAGCGCGCACGGAGTGATTTGGGATTGAGGGCTAAATAATTCAGTCTCACTTTTTGCGGTTTTGCTTTTTGGCTGTTTGGGGGGGTTAAACTTGTTTCCACCTGGGTTGACGGGTCTGGGGGCATTGCTCGGAAGGTCTAATACCGGATAAAAGTGGTTTGGACTAAATCCATGGTGAAAAAGTGTTTCAGTTTTTGCTCACTTGCCTGTTTTTGGGGTGCTGTTTGGGGGGGTTTGTGGTGTTTGGGGGTGGGTTTTGGGGTCTGGGAGCACTGCTGGCACAGTCTAATTTTGATTGCATTTGTTTTTCAGGAAATCCATGGTGGAAAAGGGGAGTTAGGGCCTAGCTGCACATCGCATTTGGACTGAATTCCAGGTAGGCCTGAAATTTGCTGTCTCACTTTTTAAGGTTTTGCTTTTTGGCTGTTTGGGGGTGTTAAACTTGTTTCCACCTGGGTTGACGGGTCTGGGGGCATTGCTGTGAATGTCTAATACCGGATAAAAGTGGGTTGGAGAAAATCGGAGCTGAAAAAGTTTTTCCATTTTCAGGCATTTCGCTCACTTTAGCGTTTTCGGGGGCCTGTTTGGGGGGTTCCTGGTGTTTGTGGGTGGGTTTTGGGGTCTTGGAGCAACGCTGGGTATGGATACTTTTGATTGCAAGAGGTTTGAAGCAAATCCATTGTGGCAAAGGGGAGTTAGGGCCTAGCTGCAAAGCGCGCACGGAGTGATCTGGGAACTATGCAGAAATTTGTCAAAGTGCCCATTTCTCCATTTTTGCTTTTTGGCTGTTTGGGGGTGTTAAACTTGTTTCCGCCTGGGTTGACGGGTCTGGGGGCATTGCTAGGGAGGTCTAATACCGGATAAAAGTGGTTTGGACTAAATCCATGGTGAAAAAGTTTTTAACTTTTAAGAGTTTACGCTCACTTTCGTGTTTTCGGGGGCCTGCTTGGGGGTGTTCCTGGTGTTTGGGGGAGGGGTTGGGGGGTCTTGGAGCAACGCTGGGTATGGATACTTTTGATTGCAAGTGGTTTGGAGAAAATCCATGGTGGCAAAGGGGAGTTAGGGCCTAGTAGAAGAAAGCGTTTGACACTATTTTTAACTTAGGGCTCGTTAGGGTTAGCAGTATTGCATGTGTTTGGGGGTGTTCGAGATTTTGGCAACTGGGTTCTGGGGTCTACTCTTGGAGCACTGTTGAGAAATGTCTAATTTTGGTTGCAAGTGGTTTGAAGAACATCCATGGTGGGAAAGGGGGGATTTGGGCCTACTTTACTTTCATAGTACGTTTTGTCATAATTTCCCACTAGGCCTCAGACAGGTAGCAGTATCGCACGTTTTTGGAGTCAGATTGGGGGTATTCTAAATTTTAGCGTCTGTGTTTAAGGGTCTGGGAGAACTGCTGGGAAGGTCTATTTTTGTTCTAAAATCGTAGTTTACACTACACCTAGCTTGAGGGGAAAGATCCGCAAAATTCGTCCCTACTTATTTATCCTTCAAAAGGAGACTCAGCCTTTCGAAACTATTGTACTGTCGATTCTGAAACTGAAAGTGTGACTTTTTGCACTACGCAGCATACGTACCTAATATTATTTTCTCTGTGGTGTTTTAATATCACTTCCTGTTTTTCCATCAACATTTACAGGGTGGCTTTCACCCTGTGCAATGGAACAAAGGATGAAGTCAGGCTTCACATTAGCGACCGCAATTCAGCATCCGCCAGGCAGGCAGTGGACAGGGTGTCTTCTGGTCACCAACATTGATTGACGGAGCGTCAGATGGAACGGAGGAGTACCGCAAATAAGAGGAATGGCTTGATGCATGCAACTTCCAAATTCAACAGGACAAGTACAACAACATACAGTAACAGTATCCATTCATTTCTACTTAACGTAATGTTATTGCTGTGAACTTCTATGAGTGTGACTCTGCATTTCTTTGCTCTCTGCTTCTAAATTCATCCCTCCAGCCATTGTATAGTATTACTTTGCTATTTTTCAAACTAATTTAATGAACAAAGTGTTTCTCGAAGTGCAGAGATAGGCAAGTGAAAACGCATAATTACTGCAGCCCTCTACTGTCGCATTCTTTAATTCATTAGAAAGTACTACTTAGTTAAAGTAACCTAACCATCCATTTAGCAATTAACTTCATGCCTGCAGAAGTGCATGCACTTCCTTTATGCCCCTTAAAATATTCATGGATATCTTCGTATCCAAAGATTTGTTTATCTTCATTTGTTGTTTGTCAATGCTGTTTTTTTTCCCCTCTCTCAACAAAACTTTCCCCAAAAAAACCATTCCCATCCAATTTCCAAACCCTAACCCTCTTCCCCCGGGCTGTGTGGTTTTCATTGATGTGTGAGTAAATGACAGCAATAAATTCGACACACTTGCTGGGGAGGATAAGGTCATAGCAACTGAAAATGAATTACATTTCAAGGCTGGTGAAGGAATCGAAGGATATATTCTTACTCAGCTTGAAACAGACCCATGACTATTGGCAAATCAAAGCAGATGTTCATGGGCGCCATGAAATGGATTGATCATGAAGAACATCCTCCTCCTACACGTGGCAAATGATTACGCTGCTGTGTCCTTCACCTTCAGTACTATTTCTTGTAGTAGTAGCCAATGTCAAATTCCACCCAAGTAGTAGTTATACTTTCAATACTTTAGCATTTGTAAGGCTACATTTTGGCACTGTTCTAGTGTACTGTCACGTGCTATAGTATCTATCGTACCGTTCTAATGCTCCGCTAAGGCCAATCAAAGTTTTAATTTCTTTTTTTTCATATGCTGCAACTGCCACTGTGTACCACCACTAGTACCACCGCAATGATGCCATTTCAACCGCCAAGGATTGCCAACCTTAATCGCCATTTGCCATGCAGCCAGCCCTGTGCCTAGCCCTAATTTCAAACACGAATTACAGGCAAAATAAGCATTTGGGGGGAGGAAGAATAATGGATTAGTATGAGGGACGAGAGACTGGCAGTGGTACTAGTAAAGTCCTAGGACAATTGAATTCACTAACTCTGTGAGAGGCACTTACTTTTGTAAACATTTGGGCAATTACTTACACAATTTGAATCAAGAAGCCACTTAAGTTTCAGGAAAACAAACTTACAGTTAACCCCCCCACCTCCAGCCTCAACTGCAGTAAAAACACATATGCTATGTTTAAGTTGAAAGTAATAATTATTAATATCCCTAACAAAAATAAACTATCCCGCAAGACCCGACCCACCCCCCCTCCCTAACCCCAAAGAATGTACGTGAAATAAAAGTTCCCATAGTCCAAAAAACCCAACTCCCAATTCCCACCCCCAAAAGTCTTTAAAAAAGGGGCAAGGAACAGTCTCTCCTTCTCTAATGCCGCCGGCGGCGTACTTTTTGGGCCAGGTGGTCATGCTCCGTGCGGAGGTTCTTGAGCAGGATTCTCAGTTTCTTCTGCTCCTGCTCAAGGTAGGACACCCGGAGGGTTAGGCGGTGCATGCGTGCCTTGCACCTGCTTGGCGTTGGCGGGTGGCTGTGGTACCACGGCTCTGTACCGCTGGAGGCCTACGCTGACTGGCTGACCCAGGGAGTGCGGAGGAGGATGCAGCTGTCCCTGTGGATGTTGTGGTGGTCTGCAACTGCGTTTCCTCCTCCACCTGGGCCACCAGCCGCCGATATTCGGCGACAGTCGCCTCCAGTTTCCATTGCCGGGCCCGTCTAGCCAGCTCCTTCCATGACAATTTGGAAGGAGCATCTATATGAAGATAGAAAAACATAGTCTGTAACCAATGCTCTTTAAGATTAACACAAAATAATTCAGCAGAAAGTTGTGTCACAGTAGAACTAGCAACTTGCAAGCACAGTACAAAACATTTGTGGCCTGTATCTATCTAACCTCCCACTTCTTCAGCCTTGCTCTAACATTAGTGGGAGTTTCAGGAATCAATTCTTTGAGCACTGTGGACTCACTACATTAGAGTCGACTATGACAGTACACCAGTCTTATTCTTCTTCTTCTCTTTTGTTTAGCAAAATTGGTACATAAACTTCTGGAAGCTGGCATAATGGCAGCGCAGTCAACTTGCACCCGAGAAAAACTGATGCACGCCATGATGACACGGGCTTGCGTTACTGTACCAGTCAAGTACATGCAGGTGGTGAAGCTCTTACTTTTCTATTACGGGTGGCACTGAGAATACTCTGTTACAAGGGCTACTGCTTAATTAATTTAACTTTCACCCTACAGAGCCAATGACTACTAGAAAAGGAAAATGAAGAAGATAAATAATATGATTATCTATCCCTTCACAGGATATGTATTTGATTACATATGGGATGACTTTAGGTGCTTTGTTTTTTATTGAGTGAAGAATGATAGGCCACACATGAATGACAGAGTTGTACTAAAATTATTAACAGAGGTAGTGAGTAGCCCCCGTAATCGCCGGATATGCGCTGTGCTTGCAATGCAAAGTACTGCTACTATTCATGGTAGTATTAGGAAAAATTACAACTTCTTTTCCTTGCCTTTCCTACACTGGAACGGACGTGCGGGTGTGGTGTTACATGCTCTTCAAAGTAACACTTAGTTCATCCAGTGACCGTCTACTCTCACTACATACACATATGCTATCTATGAGTCAGATAGTACCATGATCCAGGCATCCATCCATTCAATGTAAATGTCAATCATTCTTCGTAATGTCTCAAGTGGACAAACCTTACTTTTTCTCACGGGAAAACAACATTTTGATTTTATTTTGGAAACCGCAAGCCATGCATCTGTGCTTGACTTGCATTTGAATTTCAACCAAAGGATATAGTGCGCACACATGCAGTTTCTGTTTCACCCACCTGGGCAGTCCTCTTTCCTTTCTCCTTCCACCCATCCTTGCTTCATCCTTCAACCCGCCATGCATCATATTCCCAGCTACCTCGGGCAGCATTGAAAAACACGTATCATTCTTTGCCAGTCATAATTACTTTGAACTTGCTCGTCCTTCCACACTTACTTACACCCTTCTTTCCCTTTTCGTTCATCCCATCCATTAAGTTCATCTCTGATCTGACTTGGATTCTCGAAAAAACTTTCACAGCTGAGTTGAAGACAATTTAGAGGAGGCTACTACCTGGTTAATAAAAACTTAGTTCTAAATTTGTAAGTCTTCTTAACAGTATAGTATACTTGTACTGTACAACATATACACCCGTGCAGAGAGCAAACTCTGCAGTCTGCTATCTCAATAAGTAAGGAATATAGGGGTATATTATCAAGGGGTTTATCTCCGCTTTTTTGGCTTTAAAAGCCAAGAAAGCGGAGATAAAATTATCTCCCTATTACCAAGCTGTCGCTAACACCAGTTAGTGACAGCTAATAGGAGATAGCGACCATCTTGGGCCCCGCTTTGCATGTCAGTGATATTTATCACTAATGACATGCAAAGTGGGCGTGCCAAGATGTTAGCGACTGGAAACAGTCGCTAACATCGCTATCTCCTATTACCAACTTTTGGAGATATTCGCGCTAAGCGCGAATATCTCCAAAAGCTAACACCTGCCCTGAGCAGTTCTTCACCATGTTATCCAATGGGAGGTGGATAACATGGCTAAGAGCATTTGCTCGATAATGCATGAATATCACTGACTTTTCCGCGATATTCATGCATTGCGGCCGTTTTTTATCGCATTTGCGATAAACCTTGCTAATAGCAAGGTTTATCTGCGATAAAAATCGCCGATGTGCGGCGATAATTTTTGTCTCTAAACAAGTTAGAGACAAAAATTATCGCTAGTTGTTGGTAATATACCCCATAATAGCTTACCACTGGCCGCCACTACCATGGCATCCCCCACAGCAGCTTCCGCTGGCTGTTGCACCGCCTCTGCCCCAAGAGTGCCCACCTCCGCGCTGGCCACGGCACCGATGGATGGTTGTGCCGATGTTCCGCCTAGGAAATACATTTCAGAATCTTTTATGCCATATACACCACTCCCTAGTATTTCGTCTAGGAATGACAAAATTTCACTACGACTACACAAACAAATGTAATAATTTGTGACTGTCTAGTCAAAACTAAAAATTGCACTTTTTTTCAGGGAAGGGTTTTGCTTGTCTTGCTACAGTTTTTGGCACAACTGATGAATGCTTGCTTTTTAACATGCACCGTTTTTCTCATGACAGAAGCTTCCCTTCTAAGAACAAGAGCAACATCAGAACATCATTGCTAGGACGGAGTCAGCAACGATTCAGCAACACAAAGAACATTTGAAGTTCCAACCAGGTGAGGGCTCGCCCACAATTAATGTGTGAAATCACAAAGCACTTTTCCATTTTCAATCTACCGTTTATGTTGTATGATGAACTTAATTTTAATAAATGTTTTTACTTTTAATAAAGCTTTAAAACTTACATAGACTCTGTGGTTTTTAGTCATGAGTGAGTGAGCAAAAGGGTTTGCAATTTGCAAGCATGAGTCCGTGGCTCTGACAGTTCTGGACTCTGACTCCGTAGTCTTATGTCCTGGGTTGGATAATCATCATTGGGGATCAATCATCGATGAATTAGGGAGCTAAATGACTCTGTCACACTAGCTAGTAAGTAAGGAGATGGAGGGTTCAAATTCTGTTATGACTGAGTTATGTGGAAAGTCTAACTGCACCTATTATAATTGATAAACAGCTATTTAGTGTCCATAATTCTGTTTGTGCAGAATTGTCCCTGCAACAATAGTGGTATGGATTGTTCTCCTATCCAATCAAAAAGTAAACTAGTATCTTAATTTTTCTTTGTGGTCATTGACAGTTTCTTGTTAGGAATTGTCAAAGCATAAACATTTAGAAGACTTCAAAAGACATTATGGACAACCCAGAGGACTGTACTCAGTGCATAGAGCTATTGATGAATAGAATGGGAGTTTCGTTTAACACCTTTTGCCAACTGTCCAAGCTTAGTTAGCTACACAGACAGACTAATAATGATAACCTAGTAGTACCACAGGGAGTCATAGTAGAGGCAGGATAAGAATTTAGAAACAGTCTACAAGAAGATCAAAGATGATGTAGGAAAAATCGAATGAGGAACGTTAGTAAAAAATAAGTACTCCAAAAGGTAGGGAAGTATAATTATTAATATTAACATGAAAACTTACTGGGGCCAGCAGAGGAGCCCTCGCCGGACCGATCCTGGCCTTCCTGGTCCTCGTCCGCCGGCGCCGCTACCTCCTCCTCCTCTGTCCTCTTGCCCCTGGGGGGAGCTGATGTACAACATGAAAGAAAGACCCAAACATGGATGATTGTTGTCAACCAAATCAAACATTTGAAAAGAACAATAACAAATTATTTCGGGGAAATAGCAAATAGACAACAATTGCACTACATTTATTGACCTATATGGTGTGGTCTACTAGGATATTAGTATTGCTGGATTCGCGGACCGTCGACTTGGAAAGTTATGTAACTCACTAAACCAACTACAAAAAGGTTCGACTAGGACTGGCAGGCAGCACTCCGCAGCAAGCGAAGTGACAGAAAAAGTCCATCGTGATTGCAGACCAGTGAGAACACTAAAAAGTAAGTTTCCTACTACATAACCAGTCATTAAAAGACTCAAACTATCAATCCACCACCACTCTTATTAGTGGCAGGTGTACAAAGGAAGTACTGGACTTGAGTCTCTAGGGGCAGATCTACAAGTCCCTTGCGGCTCTTTTTCTCCGTCGTTGCATAACTTTTGTGACGCAGCGGCAGCGTAAAAGAGGCGCCATGGTGCGGGGTATATTAACAACGTGACGTATCTGGGAGATGCATCACGTTGTAAAGCCCTGCACCATCAGGGGGCATTCCGGTGCAAGGGAGGGCGTTCCTGCGCAGGAACGCATCCTAAAAGTGGCTGAGTGAAATGTACAAGATTTCACTCAGTCACTTTTAGGCCAATGCTGCGTCACTCTAAACCCTGCGGCTGCTTGAAGCAGACGTACGGCTTGACGCAGCATTGGGGAGATAGGGCACCCAAGAGCATTGCTGGAGCTGCGTCGTGGTTGCGATGCAACTCCAGCAATGCGCTGACTTTAGGGCACAGATGCGTGACGCTTCTGTGTCATTTTTGCCCCATGGTGCGCCGCATTGTAAATGCGGCGCACCATGGGTGGTGGAGGCGTGGCGCACAATTACTGGCGCATCCCTGCTATTGCAGGGATGCGCCAGTAATTGTAAATCTGCCCCTTGGTGTCTAGCATTACGCAGTTCTGTAAAGTACACTCATACATAATTACTCAGACCAATGAAATGTACACAAAAAATCAAAAACAAATAAGCATAGTAGCACCGCCACTGAGCAGGAGAGCAGTGCACCTGAAATGCAATCACAGACCATTTTGAAATATAATTTACCTACAATGTAATCGGCAGCATTATTGCTCTCCGGGAAACAAAAAAAGATATTGCTATATGATAACACATAGAGCAGGAGAAAACAGAGTAGTGATTAAATAGCTACTACTACTCACCAAGCCCGGGGATCTCGACGCCTAGCAGGTCGAGCAGGTCGCGTTCCGGGTCCAGGAGGTCGGACCACCGGTGCGTGGCCTGGTTGTAGGTGCACCGGACCCGAGAGTGTTTGTATATGGCCCGGTACACCTTCTCCCACAGCTTCCGATGCTCCCGTAGCCCGTAGCCCGTACCCGCGAGCGATCCAGCCGCCTGCCGCGATGGTCTTGGGAAGGCGGTGCTGGACATAAAAAATCAGTGCGGCCACCTCCTCCGCGCTAAAGATCTCCCGGACTGTGACGTTCTCCCCCCGCAATAGCCCGCATGGGAGCCGGGTACGGGGTGCGGGACCCTACCCCTTCTCCTTCCCGGCACCCTTTGCCATGGTCCTGTACAGCAGAAAGAAACAAAAAAAGGAAAGAATAGGGAAAAAGTAAAGTAACTTTTTTTTTAAAAAGTAGCTTTAAAAGTAACGAAAAGTTGAAAAAAACACAAATTATAGATCTAGAAAAAATGAGGGATAGATATAGAGTAGAAAAGTTAAAAAAAAGTCCAAAGAAACAAAGGATTGCACAGATGAAAGGAGGATTAGAAAGCATGCACAGAACCATAGCAATTAATGAAAAACAAGATGGCCGCGCCCATTGAGGACCGCGTGGGTAAGTTTGCGTGATATTTCCCTTGCGAGCACGCGAAAACGCCCGCAAACACGTAATCGAGCGCCGCATACGACGCGAGCATGCAACTAGCGCCCGGAAACGGAAACATGTCACGCAAACAAGATGGCCGTGCCCATACACGACCGCATGGGCAACCTCGGGGTCGGTGCGCTGGAAGCGGTCCGCGAATAAGCAAAAAACCGCGCGAACATGCAAAAAAAAAAGAAATCTGCAAATTTGCACGAATTTGCGGATTACAAGTTCGATTTCGCACAAATTCGCGCCCCACGAATCTTGTGAAATGGCAGAAAAACTAATTTTGGAAAACTGAAAGCACTTAGAAGGTGCAAAAGATCAAGCTAATTTGTAACCATTCCCTGTAGTGCTTCCTGAGGTGCCCCTTCAGAGTTCAGTTGCCTACTTGCAACTATTCTCTGACCCTGCTCTGACCCTCAAAGCAGGGTCAGAGAATAGTTACAAGTATGGCACAATGCTCCTGTAAAAAAAATTAAACTGCAACAGGAAGCACTTACAGCTGAGGAAGCAGGTGCCAGACTTGAAGCTCAAATTCAGTGACACATTAACCAGCCCCAAATTAATTCATCTCAGTTGAGGCTGGGAAGGTGTGCTTTCCCCACCATAATCTACAGTGATGAACAAGAGGGTGGTAGTGGTGAACCAGAGGGTGATAGTGGTGAAGCAGAGGGTGCTGTGATGAACCAGAGGGTGGCAGTGGTGAGTGCTGAACCAGAGGGTGGCAGGGGTGAACCAGAGGGTGTCATTGGTGAACCAGAGGGTGACAGTGGTGAACCAGAGGTTGCTGTGATGAACCAGAGGGTGGCAGTGGTGAGTGCTGAACCAGAGTGTGGCAGCAGGAGTGAACCAGAGGGTGCTGTGATGTACCAGAGGGTGGCAGTGGTGAGTGCTGAACCTGAGGGTGGCAGGGGTGAACCAGAGGGTGTCAGTGGTGAACCAGAGGGTGCTGTGAGGAACCAGAGGGTGGCAGTGTTGAACCAGAGGGTGGCAGTGGTGAACCAGAGGGTGGCAGTAATGAACCAGAGGGTGGCAGTGATGAACCAGAGGGTGGCAGTGGTGAACAAGAGGGTGGTAGTGGTGAACCAGAGGGTGACAGTGGTGAACCAGAGGGTGCTGTGATGAACCAGAGGGTGTCAGTGGTGAACCAGAGGGTGCTGTGATGAACCAGAGGGTGTCAGTGGTGAACCAGAGGGTGCTGAGATGAACCAGAGGGTGGCAGTGATGAACCAGAGGGTAGCAGTGATGAACCAGAGCGTGGCAGTGGTGAACAAGAGGGTGACAGTGGTGAACCAGAGGGTGCTGTGATGAACCAGAGGGTGGCAGTGGTGAGTGCTGAACCAGAGGGTGGCAGCAGGGGTGGTGAACCAGAGGGTGCTGTGATGAACCAGAGGGTGGCAGTGGTGAGTGCTGAACCTGAGGGTGGCAGGGGTGAAGCAGAGGGTGTCAGTGGTGAACCAGAGGGTGCTGTGATGAACCAAAGGGTGGCAGAGATGAACCAGAGGGTGGCAGTGGTGTACCAGAGGGTGGCAGTGATGAACCAGAGGATGGCACTGGTGAACCAGAGGGTGCTGTGATGAACCAGAGGGTGGCAGTGATGAACCAGAGGGGGACAGTGATGATCCAGAGGGTGGCACTGGTGAACCAGAGGGTGATGTGATGAACCAGAGGGTGGCAGTGATGAACCAGAGGAGTACAGTGATGATCCGGAGAGTGGCAGTGGCAAACTAGAGGGTGGCAGTGATGAACCAGAGGGTGACAGTGGTGAACTAGAGGGTGCTGTGATGAACCAGAGGGTGGCAGTGGTGAGTGCTGAACCAGAGGGTGGCAGCAGGGGTGAACCAGAGGGTGCTGTGATGAACCAGAGGGTGGCAGTGGTGAGTGCTGAACCTGAGGGTGGCAGGGGTGAACCAGAGGGTGTCAGTGGTGAACCAGAGGGTGCTATGATGAACCAGAGGGTGGCGGTGATGAACCAGAGGGTGGCAGTGCCGAACCAGAGGGTGGCAGTGATGAACCAGAGGGTGGCACTGGTGAACTAGAGGGTGCTGTGATGAACCAGAGGGTGGCAGTGGTGAGTGCTGAACCAGAGTGTGGCAGCAGGAGTGAACCAGAGGGTGCTGTGATGAACCAGAGGGTGGCAGTGGTGAGTGCTGAACCTGAGGGTGGCAGGGGTGAACCAGAGGGTGTCAGTGGTGAACCAGAGGGTGCTGTGATGAACCAGAGGGTGGCAGTGGTGAACCAGAGGGTGGCAGTAATGAACCAGAGGGTGGCAGTGATGAACCAGAGGGTGGCAGTGGTGAACAAGAGGGTGGTAGTGGTGAACCCGAGGGTGACAGTGGTGAACCAGAGGGTGCTGTGATGAACCAGAGGGTGTCAGTGGTGAACCAGAGGGTGCTGTGATGAACCAGAGGGTGGCATTGATGAACCAGAGGGTGTCAGTGGTGAACCAGAGGGTGCTGTGATGAACCAGAGGGTGGCAGTGATGAACCAGAGGGTAGCAGTGATGAACCAGAGCGTGGCAGTGGTGAACAAGAGGGTGGTAGTGGTGAACCAGAGGGTGACAGTGGTGAACCAGAGGGTGCTGTGATGAACCAGAGGGTGGCAGTGGTGAGTGCTGAACCAGAGGGTGGCAGCAGGGGTGGTGAACCAGAGGGTTCTGTGATGAACCAGAGGGTGGCAGTGGTGAGTGCTGAACCTGAGGGTGGCAGGGGTGAAGCAGAGGGTGTCAGTGGTGAACCAGAGGGTGCTTTGATGAACCAGAGGGTGGCAGAGATGAACCAGAGGGTGGCAGTGGTGTACCAGAGGGTGGCAGTGATGAACCAGAGGATGGCACTGGTGAACCAGAGGGTGCTGTGATGAACCAGAGGGTGGCAGTGATGAACCAGAGGGGGACAGTGATGATCCAGAGGGTGGCACTGGTGAACCAGAGGGTGATGTGATGAACCAGAGGGTGGCAGTGATGAACCAGAGGGGTACAGTGATGATCTGGAGGGTGGCAGTGGCAAACCAGAGGGTGGCAGTGATGAACCAGAGGGTGACAGTGGTGAACTAGAGGGTGCTGTGATGAACCAGAGGGTGGCAGTGGTGAGTGCTGAACCAGAGGGTGGCAGCAGGGGTGAACCAGAGGGTGCTGTGATGAACCAGAGGGTGGCAGTGGTGAGTGCTGAACCTGAGGGTGGCAGGGGTGAACCAGAGGGTGTCAGTGGTGAACCAGAGGGTGCTATGATGAACCAGAGGGTGGCGGTGATGAACCAGAGGGTGGCAGTGCCGAACCAGAGGGTGGCAGTGATGAACCAGAGGGTGGCACTGGTGAACTAGAGGGTGCTGTGATGAACCAGAGGGTGGCAGTGGTGAGTGCTGAACCTGAGGGTGGCAGGGGTGAACCAGAGGGTGTCAGTGGTGAACCAGAGGGTGCTGTGATGAACCAGAGGGTGGCAGTGATGAACCAGAGGGTGGCAGTGATGAACCAGAGCGTGGCAGTGGTGAACAAAAGGGTGGTAGTGGTGAACCAGAGGGTGAAAGTGGTGAACCAGAGGGTGCTGTGATGAACCAGAGGGTGGCAGTGGTGAGTGCTGAACCAGAGGGTGGCAGCAGGGGTGGTGAACCAGAGGGTGCTGTGATGAACCAGAGGGTGGCAGTGATGAGTGCTGAACCTGAGGGTGGCAGGGGTGAAGCAGAGGGTGGCAGAGATGAACCAGAGGGTGGCAGTGGTGTACCAGAGGGTGGCAGTGATGAACCAGAGGATGGCACTGGTGAACCAGAGGGTGCTGTGATGAACCAGAGGGTGGCAGTGATGAACCAGAGGGGGACAGTGATGATCCAGAGGGTGGCACTGGTGAACCAGAGGGTGATGTGATGAACCAGAGGGTGGCAGTGGCAAACCAGAGGGTGGCAGTGATGAACCAGAGGGTGACAGTGGTGAACTAGAGGGTGCTGTGATGAACCAGAGGGTGGCAGTGGTGAGTGCTGAACCAGAGGGTGGCAGCAGGGGTGAACCAGAGGGTGCTGTGATGAACCAGAGGGTGGCAGTGGTGAGTGCTGAACCTGAGGGTGGCAGGGGGGATACAGAGGGTGTCAGTGGTGAACCAGAGGGTGCTATGATGAACCAGAGGGTGGCGGTGATGAACCAGAGGGTGGCAGTGGCAAACCAGACGGTGGCAGTGATGAACCAGAGGGTGGCACTGGTGAACCAGAGGGTGCTGTGATGAACCAGAGGGTGGCAGTTGTGAGTGCTGTACCAGAGGGTGGCAGCAGGGGTGAACAAGAGGTGCTGTGATGTACCAGAGGGTGGCAGTGGTGAGTGCTGAACCTGAGGGTGGAAGGGGTGAACCATGGAGTGTCAGTGGTGAACTAGAGGGTGGGAGTGGTGAACCAGAGAGTGGCAGTGGAGAGCCAGAGGGTGACAGTGCTGAACCTGAGGGTGGTAGTGGTGAACCAGAGGGTGCTATGCCCATACACGACCGCATGGGTAACTTCGATGTGCAAGCGGCTCGCGAACACGCACAAAGCCCCGCCAACATGCAAAAAGCCCCGCAAACACGCAAAGAACCCAAAATTCGCAATTTCGCACAAATTTGAGAATTATGCGGATCGCGAATTCGCTTTCGCATGATTTCGCGGACCGCGATTTGCAGATTTCGCCCATGCTTAGATTGTGCATAATGTGTTCATGTCTGAGGTGATGTATGTACCTAGGGAGCGGTACTATGGTACACTTCTAACTGTGATTTATGCCTAATGTGTTTATGCATAATATGTTTCCGCTAAGTATAGATTTTACCAGTAATCACTGGTTGTTCATTACTTACCTGTCCTTGTGGTTTTGACAGTGACCCAATTGGCCCTGTCCTGCATATAATCTCCTGTGAAGTATTGCCTAGTGGCCGGTAGCACAGTGTACATATGTGATGTGATCTAATTCCTTTTATGGATCATACAAAGGCTTTTTTTACCAAACCTTGTGGGGAGTTTCTTTTGTGGTGTGCCTAGTGTGTCGCTGCTGTGTGTGTGTTGTGCAAACGCTTAACACATTGCCTCTGGGATAAGCCTGATTGCTCGTGCCAAGCTACAAAGTGGGTGAGCAGGGGTTTTCTTCAGTGTGTAACTCCCTTGCTCTGACTAGAGTGGTGGTTTCTGCCTGTCTTAGGCGCTTGCCCGAACCAACCACAAATCCTATTTCCACCACTCTCCGATAGACTCCTTCATAATTTAGGCAGGTTAGAGAATTTTTAGCAACCCAACCACACTACATGTTTTTGAGGGTCGGGACGGGGTTGTTCTCGAGCGACGGCACAGTAGAACATGGTCTATGCACCTATGCGACACAGGAGGGACTTTTGGGGGGGGTGATCAGTCAGACCTGGGTGTATCGGGGGCAGCAGGAGAGCACAGAGGATGGAAAGAAGGTTTGTGGGGTTTAGTAAAGTGACAAGGAGACTTCATTAGAGGATGTATGGTGTGTAAAAGAGGTAGAGAATGCAGGAATGTAGCAATATGAACATATAATGTGATATAGCTAGGAAAACTTACTATGCACTATTAACACAGTAACCTAAAGTGGACCTCGGATGCACCTTGCTAATCCTTCTCTCAGTCCTGGAAGAATGGTGAAGAGCAATCAGGTTGACTTATAAGGAACATGTTTAAAGCATTTCAGAGTATTAACATGGACCATAACTAAACGACACGACTCAAAAGAAATACGACACCAATTTATAAAAATAGAGCTTATTATTATATAAATGTGGACATCAAAATGAAGTACATACAGTTCATATGATTAGAGTTAAAGGTGCAATACTTTCGTAAGCTGTCAATCTTTACCATAGTGGTCAATGGAGAAAACAGTATGTGACACTCAGTCACTTGTGGGGTGAGTTCAATGGAACCCACTTGGAGTTATGGTCTCATGGATCCCTAGACCGAGTCTTGACGGTCAGAACAATTTTACCTTGACCGAGGAGTCCAGGTGCAAAGGTGACTTGGCTGACCTTGGGGGTGAAAAGTGGGATCTGCAGTTGCTGAAAAAAATGAACTTGTGACTAAACAACACTTGCAGGTTGAATTGATAGAAGCCCCTTGGAAGTAAAGCTTGGAAAACTAAAGGGGCGAGGCGAGGCCCAGGAATCACCAGACAGAACAGCTCTACCTAGCTCAAGCATGTCAGATGCAGAGGTGTACCTGGCTAACCGTGGTGCTGAACGGGAGCTGCAGACGCTGGATTCACAGGCGTTTCAACACTTGCAGGTTTGGGATGGGCATACTCAACAACGAAGTGTCACAGAAGCTGAGGATCAATGATGCAGGTTAATTCTTTCTTTTTGGAGTGTTGAGTAAAGTACTCAGTGGTCAGCCAGACCACCAACAAACCATGGACACTGCAAATGTAGCGATGTAGCAAATCTTCTTTCAGAAGTCCCGGAAACGCTGTAGAAGGCTGAGACACACTGAGGTTCAGGACTACAATTCCCAGAAGGCACCTGGTCAATTAAAATTAAAAACAGTCCTCAACAGAGCCCAGCAGACAGTCTTTGTTATTGACATTTGTGAGGGCGGTTAGTGCTCCGAATCAGTCTCCATAAATAGTGTGTTGTATGGCTAAACACAGAGAGTACTCTTTCTTTAGGGGAGGTTGTGAGGGTGATTGGTGCCCCATTTCAGACAAGGTGTTGTTTTATGGGTCAGTACTCTTAGGTCATAGCTGTCCTGGTGTACCCTATTTAGGGGAGGTTGTAGTTTTAGTACGCAGGTTGCAGTTTCTTTTGTTTTTTGGATAAGTACCCTGTGGTGTTTCTTATTTTTGGGGTTCAGTCTTCTGGTGTCAGTATCCTGTGCTGTACCCTTCTTTGAGAGGTAGGGTGTTTGTGGGTAGTCAATGCCCTATTCATGTTCTCAGGGTTAGTATCCTGCGGTGTACCCTATTTAGGGGAGATTGTGTGCTTGTGGGTAGTCAATGCCCTATTTCTGTTCCTTTGGTGAGGTAGTGGTGTTTGTGGGTAGTCAATGTCCCATTTCAGTTCCAAGGGTGACTATCCTGCGGTGTACCTTATTTAGGGGAGGATGTGTGTTTGTGGGTAGTCAATGCCACATTTTAGTTCCCAGGATGACTATCCTGCGTTATACCCTACTTAGGGGAGGTTGTGTTAGGAGGTTGTGTGTTTGTGGGTAGTCAACGCCCCATTTTAGTTCCCAGGATGAGGTTGTGTTATTTTACAGGGTTAGTACCCTGCGTTGTTCCCTATTTTTGGTGGAGATTGTTTAAACATCTTTTCATTTTGACACTCTGCTTCCGTCGAAGTCTACCTGCTTGGAATTCGTGGCCAAGGCTTTCATGTTGATAGGACTTTGAGTGAGGAGCTTTATCATATTTTTCAGTGTCAGCATGCTTTTATCAGGGGAACCTTTCTCTGGTGAATTTTGTTATGGGTCTTACACTCTTCTGGTTATCTAGAGTGAATTTTATCCCTGTTGTACCTTTCTATTTGGTATGTTGTATTTCTTCCCAAGGGTCTGTGTCTATACTCACCTTTGTTTACCAGGGTGCCTGCCCTGTGGTGTACCCATGTATGGGGAGGTTGTGGGTGGGACCACCCTTCTTTGTTGTATTGGTTTTTGTTAATCTAAACCATGCTTTGTTTCCCTAAGGGAGGTGGATGGGGCATGTACTAGTAATGTTTACCATCTTATCATATTTCTGCTCATGGTAATGATTTTCCTGATACTTGTGAAGTACATAATCGGATTTGTGTATCTCATTATGGTACTTCCATGTAAATGTTGAATTGATGCATCTCACTTATCTTTCTTCCTATTTCTGCTGTCATTCCCTAAGGAAGGAGGATGTGTAGTAAATTGCTTCTCTACTGTTCGTCACTGAATAGAATGTTCATAACATCATAGAATGCCTGGGTGACTCTCTGGCTCACAGTGTCCGTTGGTCAACTGAGGCTGAGCTGCTTGGAGCTTGCTCCTGGTGGGGTTTTACCTATACTTCCTATCTTCTCCTACTTACCTATCCTAGAAGGAATTTACAATAAAGGATTGTCTAACATACACAGTTGGACTGTGCATCTTCCTGTACTACAGTGTGGTTTTCGAGAGGCAAGACTCGATTTTGATTTGTTGTGATCGGTGTTGGAGGTGAGAAGTGAGCCATTTTAAGACAATGGCATTCATACCGGCCTATGGTATGAGAAGTGGGTTTTAGTTTTGCAATGATATTGAAATCCTCCACTTCGGTCATGGGTTGGAAGACAGACAAATGTGTGTTATTTTTTAATTGGATGTTGAAAAGGTTGCCGCTAGTACCATGAAGAGCCATATTTTTTGGGGGGGCGACGTCCAGGGGAGAGAATGAGATAGTGTGTGGAGTGTCGGGCAGATTGGTTGTATGGTGTGTGGGGTAGTGACTGGAAGGAAAGATTGATCAATTTTCATTATTTTGTCTGTTATGAAACTGGCATATTCTTAACAGTGTTCCATAAAGGCTACGATTTCTTGTGAGGAAGATTTGGTGGTTTGTGGTCTGACAATGTTAAATAGATCTCTGGGCCTATATTTAGCGCAGTCAAGTTGGTTCCAGAGGAAGGTGGCTATTTCTCTGAAGATGTGCTTCTTATATGTCATCCTTGAAGTTCTGAGTATCCTAAAAATGTTTTGATGATGGGTTTTGTCTCCAAGTCCTTTCAGCTTGCCCTAAATGTCTTCTATCGTTGTTGAGATCCAAGTTAAAACAAGATTTTGATTGTATTGATCTATGTTGTTTTAACTTGAGAGGTGCCACTAGGTCCAGAATGTTAGTTATAGCAGTGTTGAAGAATGTGGTCAGGTCATTTACGTTATGAGAGAAAGGGTGGAGTTGAGGTTGTTTCTCGGATCTTAGCTTCAAGGTCCTTTAGAGAGACTTGTTTGATGTTTCTGGTCCATTGCTTAGGTTTTACTGAAGAGTTTAAGAGTGGTTTAATTTGGGTATCAATGTGGAACACTATGAGAAGGTGATCTGACTAGTCTATAGGTAAGATGGCTCTAAGGGAGTCCAGTTCATTTTTGGTGATAATCGCATCAAGTGTAGCGTTTTTTATATGAGTTGGTTTATTGCAGAAATGATTAAGGTTGTTCATTTCTAGAAGGTTCATGAGGCGCCTTACTGTGGAGTATTCGGTGTTGTTCCAGTGCAGATTAAAGTCTCCCAGGAGTACGTCCTTTGTATCTGTTAAGGAAAACCGAGTTAGTAAGGTTGATAACTCATCGGCAAAAAAGGAGCGAGGTAGATGGTGTGGAATTTGATAGGTGTGAAGCCATTACCTTTATCTTCGACAACAAGTTATTCAAAGGTCAAGAATTAAGCATTATTTAGTAAGGATAGATGTATTTAAGCTTTGTGGATTATGTCTAGACCTCCCCCAGTTTTTTTCAGTCTGTCCTGTCTTATGATGGAGAAACCAGGTGGGTTAAGTAGATCAAGTATAGTATTTGAGTGGTCATTGAGCCAGGTTTCTACGAGGATGGCGATATCAATTTCCTCACTGAATATGCTTTCTGTGATATCCGTAGTGTGTTGAGCTTCTGATCTGCAGTTGACGAGCAAGCAAGACAAAGAGGAAGGGGTGTCTTTAGCCAGTTGTAGCGTCTGGATGGTGGTGAATTGAGCAGGTGGTCTGGGCGAGTCAGTAGTAACGTGGTATCTATTTATGCCCACTGTAACTGGGATGGTGGAGGGATTGTGTGCCACGGTCAGAGACTTTACAGCCGATCTGCAGTTGGCGGCCAAGCAAGCTAGTAGGCAGGGATTGTCAGTTACAGATTATAAGGGCTGGATGGTAGAGAGGTGGGCGGGGGTATGAGGAGTCTGATATATCAGGTGTTCTGTTTGTGCCCATTATTACTGGAATGGGGGAGGAAGGGGTGAGAATTGTACTCTGGAGTGTGGGGAGGTAAGAGTCACTGAGAGCCACAGCTTCCTGAGAAGATAGGGGGCAGTGAGAATGACGGGCCTATGAGCCAGCCGGCCCAGTGGAGTGGAAGGCCATACTTTTCGTACTCAAATCTTGCGTTCACATATCTTCGAGTCTACCCTTTTACACCCTTCTTTCAAAGCCCCTCTTTTCTGTCCCACACTCTCTCCCTACCAACTCATTTTCACGTACACGCACTCTTACTTCGTCACCTCTCAATGACATGCTCAATGACGTGGAGAAGCGTGGCTCAGTGGTTAGAGGCGGCAGACCCAGAAGCTGAGATTGACTGTGGACCAGGGTTCGGTTCCCTGCCTCGGCGGGTCTCGGGCTCAAAATTCCACGGACTCGACAATTCTCGCTCTGGTGCCTACTCAACTCATGGGGTCACACTCTGCGACTCTGGGCAATAGTTTGCTTAATCTCCACTACGGCCCCTCGCGGCGGGATGCCTGGCTTTCACCTTGTGGACACCCTGCCGGGGTTTCTCACAGGGGAATACCAGGACGGGTTCCCTAAGCAAGCGCCGGGACGCTCACGGTCAGCTGTGCTCTTTACAAATCCAACACATTTACACATTTACATGCTCTTTTCATACAAATATGCACACATTCTATTCACTCTTTCAAGCCCTTTCCCTCACAAACCCCACTTACCTGCGTTTCTCACACACTCAGTCTCCTAAACACAGCCTTCTCCTGCTCAGATCATTCTCAGTTTCACACAAGTACTTTCAGGGCCTCACTTATGAGAAGTGTTGCATTGCTGCAACACTTCTCAGTGCTCCCTCCTGAAAAGGGTCATTCATCGGGTGTTGCAGTGGGCATTCCGCCATAACACTCATTGATTTTAATGCTGCCTCATATTTACATGGGTGACGTGAATATGGGGCAGCGCCAAAATTAGGACCAGGGAAACCCTGGGTCATAATGATAAAAGAATGGTGGAGCATGACCCTAACCCAAAATAGATAACACTGTGCTCAGCCATTCTGAAAATGCAATGATGAACTGTGTTTACAACAATAAGGGGCAACCCTGCGTTTTCCCTAGTGCTGGCGCTGAACTCAGCTGCACATCGCCAATGCAGGCACCCTCGCACCATAGTGCAAGGGTGCCTGCATTGAGGGAATTGTTGTTTACGTGCAGGAAGGTGTTACTTCCTGCACAAAAACAATCCAGAATGGCGAGTTGTAACTTGCATGTGTGCTGCTTTGTGCAGCACACATAGAAGTTGCAACTTGTCATTTTTTTAAATGATTGTTTAAGTACAGGTAGGGACACATTCCTGCACAGAAACAATCCGTCATTGCATTTTGTGCAACACAGCACACATAGAAACAGCAAAAATAAGGAGAAATGAATACTTTTTCGTGGTTTTGCCATGTAGAGAACAGGTTTTCCCTGGTCTTCATTTTGGCAATATCCCATAATTCCGTCATCCTTGTAAATATGGGGCAGTGGCAGAAGTAAATAAGTGTTGCGGTGGAAGACCCACTGCAATACCTATTGCCTACTAAGTATAGTGTGAAAAGGTGTCTTATTTACAAGGCAGTGATAAGTCACATTAGGGGGCTTAATACTGCCTTTTAAATAAGGCAAAGCCCCTCTCGCCACAGGAACATTGATAAAAGTGACATTTCTGTGGTGATAGAGGCTGTGACTTCTGACCTGCTTGCAGGCCGAGCTGCCTCCCTGACCGACACTCAGATCCACCTGCTGACGCCTCGCCGCTGCCCCCAGCCGTGTTTGCGCCCGCAGTGGCTGCTGCTGCTGCTCTTTTGCCGCTTCTAAAGTTGACTTTCTGATTGTACTGTTCTGTGTATTGTCTCAATTTCTGTTTTTTCCAGTGTTCATTTCTGCTTTTTTTCGCAAGCCCTACACCCCCCCACCCCCCTTCTTCCTTATGTACCCCTTGTTTTTCCCGCCACCTCCTCCTGAGGCCACGCCCCCTCGCCGCCCCGCTCCCGCCTCCCATCTGCTCCTCCCTCCCTCTCCGCCTCAAAAGGTGCCTGCTGCCGGACGGTCAGGGTGACTTCTGGCCTGCTTGCAGGCCGAGTCGCCTCCCCGACCGCCACTCAGCTCCACCTGCTGACTCCTCGCCGCTGCCCCCAGCGCGACTTCACGCCAGCAGTGGCCGCTGCTGCTGCTCGTTTGCCGCTTCTAAAGTTGACTTTCTGATTGTACTATGCTGTGTATTGTCTCAATTTCTGTTTTTTCCAGTGTTCATTTCTGCTTTTTTTTCGCAAGCCCTACACCCCCCACTCCCCTATTTCCTTCTGTACCCCTTGTTTTTCCCTCCACCTCTTCCTGGGGCAACGCCCCCTCGCCGCCCTGCTCCCGCCTCCCAGCGGCTCCTTCCTCCCTCTCCGCCTCAAAAGGTGCCTGCTGCCGGACGATCGGGTGACTTCTGACCTGCTTGCAGGCCTCCCTGCCTCCCTGACCGCCACTCAGCTCCACCTGCTGACGCCTCGCCGCTGCCCCCAGCACAAGTTCGCGTCCACAGTGGCCGCTGCTGCTGCTCTTTTGCAGCTTCTAAAGTTGACTTTC
The DNA here is from genome assembly GCF_964261635.1 of Lissotriton helveticus. NCBI lineage: Eukaryota > Metazoa > Chordata > Amphibia > Caudata > Salamandridae > Lissotriton > Lissotriton helveticus. Next base: position 17,592,197 of record NC_136063.1, on the reverse strand, counting down.
TGATTGTACTGTGCTGTGTATTGTCTCAATTTCAGTTTTTTCCAGTGTTCATTTCCTCTTTTTTCCGCAAGCCCTACGCTCCCCACCCCCCTTATTCCTTCTGTACCCCTTGTTTTTCCCGCCACCTCCTCTTGAGGCCACGCTCCCTCGCCGCCCCGCTCCCGCTTCCCAGCTGTTCCTCCCTTCCTCTATGCCTCAAAAGGTGCCTGCTGCCGGATGGTCGGGTGACTTCTGACCTGCTCGCAGGCCAAGCCACCTCCCCGACCGCCACTCAGTTCCACCTGCTGACGCCTCGCCGCTGCCCACAGCGCAAGTTCGCGCCTGCAGTGGCCCCTGCTGCTGCTCCTTTGCCGCTTCTAAAGTTGACTTTCTGATTGTACTGTGCTGTGTATTGTCTCAATTTCTGTTTTTTCCTGTGTTCATTTCCGCTTTTTTCACAAGCCCTACACTCCCCCACCCCCCTTTTTCCTTCTGTACCCCTTGTTTTTCCCACCACCTCCTCCTGAGGCCACGCCCCATCGCCGCCCCGCTCCCGCTTCCCAGCTGTTCCTTCCTCCCTCTCCGCCTCAAAAGGTGCCTGCTGCTGGATGGTCGGGGTGCCTTCTGACCTGCTTGCAGGTTTGAGTCGCCTCCCCGACCCCCACTCAGCTCCACCTGCTGACGCTTCGCCGCTGCCCCCAGCGCGACTTCCCACCCGCAGTGGCCGCTGCTGCTGCTCATTTGCCGCTTCTAAAGTTGACTTTCTGATTGTACTGTGCTGTGTCTTGTCTCAATTTCTATTTTTTCAAGTGTTCATTTCTGCTTTTTTTCGCAAGCCCTACACCCCCACCCCCTTTTTCCTTATGTACCCCTTGTTTTTCCCACCACCTCCTCCTGAGGCCAGGCCCCCTCTCCCCCCGCTCCTCCCTCCCAGCTGCTCCTCCCTCCTTCTCCGCCTTTAATGGCGACCGCAGCCCGGACGCGCAGCGGACGCGCGCAGCGGGCGCACCGATTGTGCGCCGAAGACGCGCCAAAGGCAAGCCCGTCTGAACCCCTGGACCTCGCACACGCCAGACACCGATACAATGCCAACACCCTCCACGCCCTTAACACCGGCCGAGACCGCCGCTGCTTCCAAGCCACTCCGAAACGCACCGACGGACCCTTCTCCTGCCTCACCTGCAACTTCGCATGCGACAAAACCATCAAACCTTCAAGGACCGAACCCAACCACCTTCGATGCAAACTCCTCAACACCCTCTCCGCACGCAAACACGCTGTTGAGCTCTGGGACCTGCTCGACACCTCCGCCCCAGATGTGGCCTTCCTCACCGACACCTGGTGGAACGACTCCTCGGCACCGGACATCACCACAGCCATCCCTGACGGCTACAAGATCTCCCGCAGAGACCGCACCAACGGAATCGGAGGAGGAATATCCATCGTCCACAAGCCCATCCTCCAGGTCCACACTTGCGCAGATGACTCCCTCAACTCCGCCGAACACCTCCTTTCCGGATCCACACCGATCACAACACCACCCTCAGAGGAACACTTGTCTACAGACCTCCCGGACCCGGGGCCCTGTTCAGCAACTCCATCGCCGACCTCGCCAGCACCCACGCACTCGTCTCAACAGACTACATCCTCCTCGGGGACATGAACTTCCACCTTGAGAACAACAACGACACCAACTCCGCCACCCTGATCGCCAACCTCGGCCTCCGAAAACTCGTCACCGAACCCACCCACGTCGCCGGCGACACGCTTGACCCCGTCTTCTCCACAAGCACCCACGTCACCTTCAACAACACCACCGAACTCCACTGGACCAACCACCGCTGCATCCGCTTCACATTTAAGAAACCAACCATGCACCACCTCACCCAAAAGCTGCCTCACCGCTGCTGGAGCAAAGTCACCGAGAACCAGCTGACCTCCTCCCTTGCCCAAAACCCGCCCACCAACCCCACCAACCCCACCGACCCAGACGCCGCCACCCACAACCCCAGACATTAGATCGAAGACTGCGCCAACACTCTCGCCCCGCTAAAGAAACCCTCCATCAACCACCCCAGCGAGAAAGCCACCTGGTTCACCGAAGAACTCCAGACCTCCAAACACACATGCTGGAAGCTGGAGAAGACATGGCTCCACGACCGCACGCCAGACAGCCATGCAGCCCACAAGGACGCCATCCGCAGACACCATCACCTACTCAGAACAACCAAGAGATCTTCCTTCAAAGCCCGCCTGGATAACAACACACACAACAGCAAAGAGCTTTTCAGCATAGTAAAGGAACTCTCCAACCCCAGCGCCAACACCAACGACATCCCGCCCTCGCAAGGACTGTGCGACTCACTGTCCACCTTCTTCCATCGGAAGATCGCCGACATCCATGACAGTTTCAACACCCCTCCGCCCGACCATGACAGACCCCACCCCGAACGCCACCTGCACCAACCAGCTAACCTCCTGAACCCACGTCATCGACGACGAGACATGCAAGATTATGAACTCCATCCGCTCAGGATCGCCATCAGACCCGTGCCCGCACCACGTGTTCAACAAAGCAGACGCTACCATGGCACCCCAACTACGGAAGGTCATCAACATCTCCTTCGACACAGCAACATTCCCGGAAAGCTGGAAGCACGCCGAAATCAACGCCCTCCTCAAAAAGCCCAAGGCGGACCCCAAGGACCTCAAGAACTTCCAGCCCGTCTCCCTGCTCCCCTTCCCGGCGAAGGTCATCGAGAAAATCGCCAACACTCAGCTGACCCGCCACCTCGAGGACAACAACATCCTAGACCCATCGCAGTCCAGATTCAGACGGAACCACAGCACCGAGACAGCCCTCATCGCCGCCACAGACGACATCCGGCACCAACTAGACAACAGCGAAACTTCAGCCCTCTTCCTCCTGGACCTGTCAGCCGCCTTCGAAATGGTCTGCCACCGCACACTAAGAACACGCCTGAATCCAGGAGAAGGCCCTAGACTGGACCACGTCCTTCCTCTCTGGCAGAACCCAGAGAGTCCGCCACCTCCCCTACCGATCCGAAGCTACTGACCTCCTCTGCGGCGTACCCCAGGGCTCATCCCTCAGCCCGACCCTGTTCAACGTCTACATGGCCCCCTCGCACGAGTGGCCTGCCAGCACGACCTGAACATCATCTCCTACGCCGACGACACCCAGCTCATTCTCTCCCTCACCAAGGACCCGCACACCGCCAAAACCAACCTCCACGAGGGAATGAAGGCCATCACCGAGTGGATGAGGGTCAGCCGCCTGAAGCTAAACTAGGACAAAATGGAAGTCCTCATCCTCGGCCCCACCCCTTCGGCCTGGGACGACTCCTGGTGGCCAAACACACTGGGAACTTCACCGATGCCCAACGACCATGCACGCAACCTAGGATTCATCCCCGACTCCTTCCTCTCCATATCGAAGCAGGTCAACGCCATCTCCTCCTCCTGCTACAACACCCTCTGCATGCTTCGCAGGATATACAAGTGGATCCCGAACGAAACCAGAAGAACGGTGACCCAAGCCCTCGTCTGCAGCAGGCTGGACTAAGGCAAAGCACTCTACGCAGGAACCCCGGCCAAATACCTACAGCAACTGCAACGCATTCAGAACGCCTTTGCCCGCCTGATTCTCAACATCCCCCGACGCAGCCAATTACGTCCCACCTAAGAGACCTGCACTGGCTCCCCGTCAACAAGAGGATCACCTTCAAGCTCCTCACCCACGCACACAAAGCACTCCACAACACCCGAGCAGCCTACCTGAACAACAGACTCAACTTCTACACCCCCGCCCACCAGCTCCGCTTTGCCAGCCTCGCCCTCGCCGTCGTCCCGCTCATCCAACGAACAACCTCTGGCAGCAGATCCTTCTCCTTCCTCGCTGCCAAGACCTGGAACATCCTCCCCACCCACCTGCGGCAGACCCAGGATCTGCTAACTTTCAGGAAGCTTCTCAAGACATGGCTGTTTGAGCAGTAGCAGCAGCCCCTCCCCTCAGCGCTTTGAGACCCTCATGAGTAAGTAGTGCACTTTACAAATTCTTGATTGATTGATTGATTGATTGATTGTAAAATGCCTCCTTGTCTTAACATGGCTCAACGAGGAGAAGTGCTGCATTATGCAGCACACATAGAAACAGCAAAGTGTCTTTGATATTTTTATGTGCAGGAAGGTGTAACTTCCTGCACATAAACCATCATTAAAAAAAATTACAAGTGGCAAATTCAATGTGTGCTGCACAATGCAGCACACATAGAAGTCACAATAGTTAGCTCAACTTAAAGGCCCTTCTGCAGGATTGTAGTAATATCTTCAACGCAGTGATACCTTTTTTTTTAATATAAATCTTTTTATTTAACAGTCTCGACATAAAGGTACAAATCACAGAATCATTTTGGTTTACAGTAGAATCAGGTAATACACAGTATTGCAACATAGTTCATTGAAATTCACGGGGATGGGGAGTCATCTTCAGTAGCATCACCTGGGGGTACACGAATATCTCCCTGATAGGAGTTCCAGGGGGCCTACACTTTAGACCATTTGCGGGGACAGTCCCCCAATATACACCAGTCTAGATCCTGTTCCCAAGCTATGACTCTGGGCGGATTGCGGGGCTCCCCAGAGCTGTGCGATATTTCTCTTGACAATCATGCATCCAAGTGTGACCCATTTTGTTGTGTAGGTTATTGAGGTCAGTATGTTCCCAAATATTTAGGAGGCACCAAGGTGCTTCCGGTTGAAGGCCTCCCCCCAACATTTCACTCATGATTGTGTGAACTTTGCGCAAATATTCTTTTATTTGGTCACAATGCCATAGGATGTGTATGAACGTGCCTAATTGTGTACACCATCTCCTACAAGAACCGTCTGTCAGCCCACCCATGTGTATCAGTTGGGGACCAGTTATATAAGTTCTATGAAGGATCTTTAATTGCACCAGTCGAAGTATCGCTGGGATAGCAACTTTCTTTGGAGAGGAGACTGCTTCCTGCCCCGTTTCATCATCTAATTCTATTCCGTCCTTCGTCCATTTGTCTTGTAGCTTGAGGAGAGGGTTATCGATGTTACTGATAAGCTCCCGATATGTTAGGGAGATGGCCCTATCAGGTAGATACTAAAGTATAATTGGAGGTACCCTTTTTTTGGAAAAGGAATGGGTAGATAAGTTACAACAACAAAAAGATCCTTTTCCAATTTACTGTTTGGAAGGAAGAAGACTAACTTCTATCTCTGTTTGAGCCAAAGAGTCAAAGACTTTCAAAAGTTACCAAATTTACAAAACTACTGATTCAAACATTGAGAGTTCTACTTAAAACTGAAACAGCGTGATTTGTTATATATCTTTTTTATTATTATTGTTCTCCATTTGCCAGTACATTAAAAACATCATCATTTCAATATTAAAAACACATTAATCACACAATTTATAAAAACATGTATACATCAAATTTCACGTAAAAAGATGTTTAATTAAAAGTACAATCAATAACAATAATCAATTCTGAGAAAAATTGTCGACGCGGCGTTTCAGTGTTCTAAAATTGTTTCACCTTCTTCAGGACATTGATTCATAAAAAATTATCTGATTCCTCTAATCAGACTCAGGGTTTGTGTTAACTAGGTTCCTTCAAATTCTGGTCTGTGTTTCAATCGGTTATTCCGAGTCCAATATTTAATTGGGACTGAGTAATCTCCCTGCGTGGATCAATCACTTAAACTTCTGCTACACTGTTTTTCCCAGTGTGAAGTATGGCGTTGCTATCTTGGATTTCTTCCATGTACTCTTTTCTTGTTTCTTATGTCTCGTGCCAGCAGTTCCAAAATTCAGCTCTTTATTTTTAGAGTTATATTTGGGAGGGCGCTGTGGTTTATAGGGTTTTATCTGTTATGCCTTAAAATTAGACCTTTACCATGAGTCTCTTTTTTTATAAAATTTGAGGCTCTTCTCTTTAAAATTTGATAAATCTCCAAAACTTGTATTGCAGAGGGTCTTGCTGGAGCGTCCTTCCTGCTGGCTGTTCAGATCGCTTGCAAACTGAAGGGCCAGCAGGAAGGACGCTCCAACAAGACCCTCTGCATTGCCCTGTGGAGCGTAGATGTCTGTGAAGCACATAGAAATCAAAGCGTCTCCTGAGATACATGGGCCTTGATTTGTATACGGCACCGTGGGCAATGGTAAGAGCCTTAAACAGAACATGCTGACCCATCGGAAGCCACTGCAGGTCCCAGAGATGTTGCTTTGTACTTGACCTACCAGAGATGCTCAGTAGCGCTCTAGCGGCCACACTCTGGACGGTCTGTAGCTTTTTCAGCTGATTGCCAGGAAGGCCAATCTATAAGGCATTGGCATAGTCTAAGCGCAATAGAATGAGAGCGCGGTTCACCATTTACTGGCAGGCATTTTTTAAGTAATTTGAGTTTGCCGAAGCACACTCCGGCCAGTTTTTTTTATCTGTGGTGAGAATCTCAGGTTCTCACTGTACCAGACCGCCATATTCGTCACTGGGCTCCCCAATGACTTTGGATGATTGCGAAAATTTCCTTTGAGTTAGTGCAATGTGCTCTGCGTAAAAATGGCCTTTGGCCTTCTTGATGGCGGCATAATAACCATCCTGAGACTTCCTTAATGCTATTTTGGCCAGAGGACAATAAGCCTGGTTCCAGCTGCGCTCCAGCTTTTTACATGATTTTTTTAGCTCTTTAAGTTTGTCAGAAAACCAAGGTTTAGACAGGGTGTTTCTTGCTCTCTTGTTAACCAAGGGTGGGGAAAAATATTCCACATCCCGTGAAATCCAGTTACCGAGACCCCCTACAGCTTTGGACAGAGCCCAAGAAGCGAGAGGGTGTGTGTCGGTCAAGACTCTGCACAGAGCAGAAGGCTCAATGCGTTTGGGTGGTCTGTCCATGAGCGACCTAGTGGTCTGGTAAGGCGGCTGGATGGGCTAAGAAAATTGGATTAAAAAATCATCGGACCAAGGAACAGGAAGAGGTTCCTGAGCGACTAGAGGAAAGTTGGAGCAGACTACATCTAAAGTATGCCCCCCTCTATGTGATAGAGTATTAACATGGATGTTGAGCTCCCCTAAGAGTAGGAAATTAGAATATTGCAAGGCTCTTGGCACAATGGCTTGATCTACGGCTTTTAAGAAGGTGCTAGAGGGGCCAGGAGGGCGATATATCAAAGTGACCCTCAATGAAAAGTGCGACGAGATGGTGAGGGAGAAGTCCAAGGCTTCCCCCTCCTCGATGTCGTGTGTCTCTGCCTGCATACAAATGTTCTCCTAGATCACTTGGATATCAAGTGATGAATTCCTGATTTGTGATTGCGCTCCCGATTACGGAGGTGAGTAATGCATAGAATAGCATTGATGTCAAGTGAGTAAGATTTACCACTCGGACTCAGTATTTCTCTGGTTTGTGTCTTCTTCATATGCAGGCGTGGTAGTTAGATACCTATGGGGGTGATTATGATGGTGGAGGGTCCACCACCGGCAGCTGTGCGGTGGCGGACCCTCCACCATCGGACAGCAATTTTCCCCCTGCCAAAATACAATGGCAGAGGGAATCATCCTAGTTCCGCGGGGGTCGCAAAGACCGCCCGCCACGGTTCCACCACAGACAAGCATACTGATTGCCTGGCAGAGTGGTCAGTGCTTAGCAGGCACCATCATCCAAATTACAATGCTGAATGCAGCCAGACTTTCCATGGTGGGGAAACCACCATGGAAAGGCTGACAGTGATCAGACTCGAGGGCTGGTTGCGGGCCCCCCTTGTGTTGGGGGAGGGTCACTGGGGAGTACCCATGGTACCCATCTACATTTCCCTGCACTGAGTGGCAGGTACCACCTGGTGCCTGCCACGTAGTGCAGGGGAATACACAACATATCTTTTTAGCATTGCGCTGGTGCTGCAGCCAGCAGCACCCGCCGTAATGTTAAATGGCCTGGATGCGACCTCCATGGTGGCGGTCACATCGTGATACTACGTGCGGGTCTGCCGCCTAACAGGCGGGCGATCCCAGTCACCTCAACGATGGAGGGCGGACTTGAGTATGCACGCCGTCGTAATGACCTCCTATGTCCTGAAGAAAGTTTAATAATCAGACGGGGTTGAAACGTTGACAAATCCTCCCTCCTGGTTGACCTAAAGAACTATCATGTAGGGACTAGGTACTTGCTCACACTACCCTCATACGATCTGCTTGAAATAATCTATACAACCACTAGGAATTGGGCAGGGGCTGGTGTTGTGTATGCTGTAAATATATTCACAATCAGAGCACTGCGTAGTTTGCATTACGATCACTAGTGTCATATTGTGTTGCTGTATACATTTGTCTAATTCATTTTTGATAGAAACTAAGTTTATCCTTTGCTTCTTTTTCTAAATTTAGGTTGACTTAAAATAAGTTCAAATTTGAACACAATTTTGGATACCTCTAACGTGTGCGCAAGGTTTCTGCTTTGAATGAGTTCCCTGCGACAGCGGTCCTTGATGCAGGGTTAACTCACTAACCTATATGACAAGGACTTTAACTTGCGACTTACGGATAACCCAGGAACAAATGACAGTTATCAACTGAGCTAACTACATAAAAAGCAAATCTTTGGGCTGCCTGTTGTATGCTGTGACTTCTAGCAGGCGCTTTGAACCTCTGTGCAATTGTTTTGTTTGGTTCGCAGGCCCACAGATGTTTCCAGGAAATGCAATAACCACCAGAGTTCTTAAAGTGCCACTGTGTCCTGGACATCCTGGGTACACAGAGATATCTGTACCAGACGCCATTTGGAAATGCAGGCTGCTGTGTCCAGTTAAGTACCCAAGGGAGTAACTAGCACATTTGTCTTAGTCTCATAAACTTTGGTGCGGAGTTTAAAAAATAAATATGTAACTTCAGACTTTACTCTTTGTGACTTTGTCCACTTTCTAATGGAAGCCCTTGGCCCTCGGCGTCGCCTGATTATTAAAACTGGAGGAGACCTTTTCAGCAGCCATTTGTAAAATATGTCTGCCTCCACAAAAGTACACTTTGTGCATCACTTGTGTACAAGGCTGGCATTTTGTTAAAGACATTGGCATCACAAATGTTCAGCAGTTCCCCAACAGTCTTCTTACTGTCCCCACTAAGCAAATAAAGAGTCCCTCCCTCCACCCAGGCTTGGAAGGTTCTGAATTCTGAAGGGGTGGTTCAAATACCCCAATTCTAACATTCACTGTCAGGGTAGGTAGCATAATGCATACAGGGTGTAACCTGGCACCTCTGGAAATGACTGTTCACACATGCATGTTCTCCACTCTCAAAACATTCTAAATACTTCCCCATTCACACACACACACACACACACACACTGAATAACACTCACCCCCTCACACACTTACACACCCTTTTACTACACTCTGAAACACATTCAAATTTTCACACATGGCCACTTACATTCTCTCAGTCATATACTCACACACTTGAATACCCTTTTCATGCACTCTGAAACACATTCAATTTCACACACATGACCACTAAAATTCTCTCAGTCATATACTCACACACTTGAACATCCTTTTCAGACACTCTGAAACAAACACATTCAATTTCACACACGACCACTTACATTCTGTCAGTCATATACTTACACACTTGAACACCCTTTTCATACACTCTGAAACACATTCAATTTCACACACATGACCACTTACATTCTCTCAGTCATATATTCACACACTTGAACACCCTTTTCATACACACTGAAACACATTCAATTTCACACACGACCACTTACATTCTCTCAGTCATATACTCACACACTTGAACACCCTTTTCATACACTGTGAAAGGCATTCAATTTCACACACATGACCACTTACATTCTCTCAGTCATATATTCACACACTTGAACACCCTTTTTATACATTCTGAAACACATTCAATTTCACACACATGACCACGTACAATCTCTCAGTCATATACTCACATATTTGATAATCCTTTTCATACACTCTGAAACAAACACATTCAATTTCACACACGACCACTTACATTCTCTCAGACATATACTCACACACTTGAACATCATTTTCATACACTCTGAAACACATTCAATTTCACGCACATGAGCACTTACATTCTCTTAGTCATATAATCACACACTTGAACACCCTTTTCATACACTCCGAAACACATTCAATTTCACATGCATGACCACTTACATTCTCTCAGACATATACTCACACACTTGAACATCATTTTCATACACTCCGAAACACATATAATTTCACACACATGACCACTTACATTCTCTCAGTCATATAATCACACACTTGAACACCCTTTTCAAACACTTTGAAACACATTCAATTTCACACACATGACCACTTACATTACCTCAGTCATATAATCACAAACTTAAACACCCTTTTCATAACTCTGAAACACATTCAATTTCACACACGACCAATTACATTCTCTCAGTCATATACTCACACACTTGAACACCCTTTTCATGCACTCTGAAATACATTCAATTTCACACACATGACCACTTAAATTCTCTCAGTCATATACTCACACACTTGAACACCCTTTTCATACACTCTGAAACACATTCAATTTCAGACACATGACCACTTACGTTCTCTCAGTCATATACTCACACACTTGAAGATCTTTTCATACATTCTGAAACAAACACATTCAATTTCACACACATGACCACTTACATTCTCTCAGTCATACAATCACGCACTTGAACACCCTTTTTATGCACTCAGAAAGACATACAATTTCACACGCGTGCCCACTTACATTCTCTCAGTCATATACTCACACACTTGAACACCCTTTTCATAACTCTAAAACACATTTAATTTCACACACATGATCACTTAAATTCTCGCAGTCATATACTCACACACTTGAACATCCTTTTCATACAGTCCGAAAAACATTACATTTCACACACATGACCACTTACACTCTCTCAGTCATATACTCACACACGACCAATTACATTCTCTCAGTCATATACTCACACACTTGAACACCCTTTTCTAACACTCTTTTTTTTAATTGACTTTTATATCAGCATACCGGTAAGACACAGTTCTACAAAATAAAAAGACAACATATAACAGCAAAACATATTATAAAACCATCTAGATAAGATTTAGATGTTATAGCATTATGCAATCAAATCTTAGGTTTGTAACCAATTGATAATTGGAGACCATAATTGTAACCCCTGAGTCTTCCTCCTCATACCCTTAGTTTTATAGGCCGTCATCTCAAAATAATATATAGACAATAGGTTGGATTGCCAACTGATGAAGATAGGTGGCTCAGGATCAAGCCATTGGGATGTGATACACCAACGAAAAATAGACATGCATATAAATATAAATCCTTCCTCCCTTGTTGATCGAAGGTTGGCCACCCTTTCAAGTCGACCCAAAATGACCAACTCTGCGGATAACAATTCCAGGATACCTAGAACCTGGAGAAATGACTCCACACCTTCAACAAACTGAGTCAAATTAGGACAAAAAAAAAACATATGGAGTGCATCTGCAGCATGCAGTCCGCATCGGCTGCATCTGTCCCCCCAACTAGATTTCCAGTTCGCTATTTTCTTCGGTGTATAATATGTTATCATATATTGACATATAGTGTTGGCTTTTCAGGGGGCCATTAAATAAAACATTCGTAGCTACCTCAATTACCTTTTTGAGATTAATTCGATCCACCCCGAATCTATTTTGCCATTTTGTCTCCCACACCACAAAATCGTCCTCCACCCTATCTATAAATATCCGATATAAAGGTCCCATTCTTGCTCGTCAACTAATGACTTCTACAATCTCTATCTTATCTAAAAGGATTTGTTTCTTTATTATTTTCTGATCAAAGAAACTGCACAATTGAAGATATTTAAAAAAATCATTTCGGCCCAAATTATAACTCCTCTGCAACAACTCAAAAGAGACAAACTGTTTCCCCTGAAAGGGGTCGCCAAGCGTACAGATCCCGGAGATACGCCATCTGTTCATTACCTGGTCTCTAAATATTTCTGGGAGTCTCAGACTATTATGTAATGGGGTTTCTAAGTTCAAATTACCCCCAATACCCAAATTCTTCTTTACCTTCCTCCATATTTCAAAAGCAGAGATCACTACCTTGAATTTAGTTTTTTTGTAGTAGCTAGGTTCTATTACTCGATTAAAACATTGCCTTGCTTCAACCCCTAAAAGCATCTCATAAATAGAGCGAGCGGCAAAGTCTTCCGTTGGATCTTCCTGGGAAATTAGAAGCCCCATGTGTTGCAAAATAGCGACCCAATGATAAATTCGGAAATTGGGCACTCCCCAACCTCCTTTGGCCCTAGACAACATACACCATTTCAACGCTCTCCTGGAGCAGTGATAGCTCCATAGAAACTGCGCACACATTCTTTCAATGCGGGAAAAAAATGTAGAAGAGATAAGTAACGGAATAGTCCGGAATATATACAAATATTTTGGAAAAATTAGCATTTTCAGCACATTACTACTACCGTAAAGGGATAAATGTAGATTATTTATACGCTCCAGCATCCTAATGGAGGAGATAATGATTGTATCCAAGTTCAAGGGGATAATGTCGTCAACTGTTGGAGATATCTTTATCCCTAAATATGTTACTACGGATTCAAACTTTATATCCAGTGGGCACCCGGCCGCCGAGTGAATCAGCTGAGTCTTGGCAACGTTTAATTTGTAGCCGGAAACCAGCCTAAAAGCCTCGGCTGCTTTTATTACCTCTGGAACGGCTTTACTAATCTGCGTAAGCAAATATTTTATATTCCACATCGTTTATCACAACCTGCTTTATCACTTCATTATTCTCCATAGTAGATATAAAAGGTTCAATATAAAAGGCGAATAGGAGGGGGGAGCAAGAGCAACCTTGCCTTGTACCCCTCCCTATCGCTATCTCCCCAGACAGGGTACCAGAAATGCGGATAGCCGCTGATGGATTAAGATACAGCGTCTGTATAACAACAATAATACTGGCCAGGAACCCCTTCCATGATAGGACTGACCACAAGACCCTCCACGAGACCCTGTCGAACGCCTTTTCGGCGTCCAACAGGGCCACTCCAACCGGGGCGTCGGTACCCTGTGACCAGTCCAGCATGGAAACAATCCTCTTGACATGATCCGTGGTGTCCCTGTGTTGAATAAAGCCATGTTGTCTAAGAGACACCAGCCCTGGCATCAAATCGTTCAGCCTATTCGCAATTAGTTTTGAATACATTTTGCTATCTGCGTTGAATAAGGAGATAGGTCTGTAAGATCCCAACTCTGTGTCTTTTTTACCTTTTTTCTTGAAAACAACTATCGTCGCTTTAGACCATGAATCCGGAGCAGTGCCTGAAAAGGCCTGCTGGCCAACCTCTAGAAGCTCTTTTTTTAATACATTCCCAAAGGACTGATAGAACTCCAGTGGGATTTTGTCAAGGCCCATCGCCTTCCCTTGAGCTAGTCCTAATAAGGCCAGCTCGACTTCTTCCCATACCAATGGAGCAGCAAGTGCAGCTTTTTGCACATCTGTCAATGCGCCAGGTGTCAGATATTCCAAATATTCTTCCCTGCCATTTGGCTGTATGGGTGTCCCGGCTTCAGTATATAAAGCCTGATAAAACCCTTGAAATGCAGCCAAAACGCCACCCTTTGTATCCTGCATCATTCCATCTCAATCAGTAATCTTAGTGATCTCGTTATAGGCTACTTTTTCCCTTAACCTTTTAGCTAGAGTTCTGCCGGCTTTCTAGCTAAATTCATACATATCCTGCTTATGCTGTGCGTACGTTCCTGCAATATGCTCAGCTAAATTAGCATATACCGCTGCCCGTTTAATAGTGAGATCTCTTTGGGCCCCAGTCGGATCTAAACCCAAACTAATTACTGCAGCCAATTCCCTTTCTGCCCGTGTGACTAAATCAAAATCCCTTTCATGTTTATCCTGTGCCTTTTTACGTTTAAAATTAGCAAAGCTCAATGTCTCCCCTCTAACTACAGTTTTAAAAGTATCCCATACTATTTTCATGTCAACCGTTCCCGTATTAAATAAAAAAAATTCCAGGATTACCTTCGTCATGAATTGATGATACTCTTCGTCCAACAGTAGTTTTCTCTCAAAAGACCAAATTTGACTCCCTTCTTTCAAATCGGGTCAGTGTGCACGCGAATGTGAGCGTCCTGAAGCGGAAGCCGGGACTGATTGTATGTGAGTGAGCAGCAGAACTGTACTTTAAAAGCGCACTTGTGTTTACTTAATCGCACTTCAGTTCATTTTTTAACCAACCCATTGTTCATTCTGGGCATTATTTTTAAAGTCTACCTACTGTCCTTTTGCTCCTCCGATCCTACTCGTGCCCATCGCAGCCGATTAGGCGCTGCCGGGGTCCAGAGCTGAATCCACCATCTTATGTGAGGAGCAGGCGAGGGGTACAGTGCTCGGCCCCTCCCACCTCTGTCTCCATAAAAACGCCGATTTTGACCACGTGCACCGATTGACAGTGTGCACGCGGATGTGAGCGTCCTGAGGCGGAAGCCGGGACTGATTGTATGTGAGTGAGCAGCAGAAATGTATTTTAAAAGCCCACTTGTGTTTACTTATTTGCACTTCAGTTCATTTTTTAACTGACCCATTGTTCATTCTGGGCATTATTTTTAAAGTCTACCTACTGTCCTTTTGCTCCCCCGATCGTGCTCGTCCCCATCGCAGCCGATTAGGCGCTGTCGGGGTCCACAGCTGAATCCACCATCTTAGGTGAGGAGCAGGTGAGCGTACAGTGCTCGGCCCCTCCCACCTCTACGTCCATAAAATGGTTTTCCCGCCTAGGAAGCGCAGCTGACGAGCGCAGCGGGCGCGCGAAGACGCACCAAAGACAAGCAGGTCTGCGCCCGTCCGCGACCAGCCAGGACCAGGGGCAGGGCATGCTGCCTGTCCTATTCATTATTCCAGGGATGACCTTATGGAATACAACAAAGGTCAGGGCTATCTGCCGAGGGAGACACTCAGACGGGTCAGTAGATATGGCATATTGACTAAGGGTTGTTCTCCGGCAGTTCCTGTAAACAGCCAGGTCAGTCCTGGCCTGCACCCCCACTCACTGGCAATCCTCTATTTAAACACTCGTTCCCTGGTGAAACACCAGATGGATATCTTCCTTCTGTTGGACATGGAGAAACCGGACATCCTCCTACTTACCGAGACTTGGCTGACCCCTGATTCCGCCCCCGATGTAATACAAGCCCTTCCACCTAATTACTATATTATTCATGCAGACGGGGATACAGGGAAAGCGGGTGGGGGGGTAGCGGCAGTTATTCGCACAAGTCTGAAAGTTACCACTCTGACCTGCCTAATGTTAACAAACACGGACAACTTAGTGCTAAAGATCGAATCTTCCCATATGATGATGGCATGTGTTCTCCTGTATAGACCTCGATGCCAACATTTCCTCTTGCACTAAGCGATCAAGTCGCCAACCTAGCATTGGATCACACCAGGATTTTCTTAGTAGGCGACCTAAATTATTGGTTTAATGACCCCATGGAAAGCCCCCAATCGAGCGAACTTACAGAACTTATGACAAATTTAAATTTCTCACAACTAGTGCTCTACCCTACTCATTGCAAGGGACACATTTTAGACCAGGTGTGGACCAACACTCCATTTGTAACAACCCCGATAACCCTGCCCTGCCTTTGGTCAGACCACTTGCTTCTTAAATTCAATCTAATTTTTTCCTCCGCTAGGACAATTACGACAGCTACAGGCGGCCTAGCTAGGAAATGGAACACTCTGGATAGAGCAGCATTCTTACAGACACTAGCCAACACTAATCCCACCCCTCATTGTGAAATTAATTCCTCAGAATCCAATCCTTCTGGCTGGCTACAAGCGGCTAGTGATTTGCATGCCCCTTATAAAAAAGTCAGACTGGCACGGCGCGCCAACGGCCAAAGATGGTTTTCTCTCGATTTAAAAAACAGAAAATTAGCCTTGCGGCAGTTGGAACGTCAATGGCGACGCAACTATGACCCTGAATTGAAGATCGGGATCACTAAGGCCAGGAAGGAATATATGAATGCCATTTCCGCTGCGAAAGTGGCTTATTTTTCTTCTCGTGTCCTTAAATCCTCAAACAGATCCAAGGACATCTTCGCTACTCTTAATGAATTAACGAACCTGGATAGTGTCCGTCCCAGGATAACTCCGACTCAGTCCCTCTGTGACTCACTTAACATCTATTTGAGTGAGAAAATTGTGGACATTAAAGCCAGCATCCCACAGTCTGTGACTCCAACTACTATTGGTATGGCAATCAACAATATTTCTGGCACTCTTAGCAGTTTCCCGCTTATCACCCAGGATCAATTTCAGGAACTGTTAGCAAGAGTTAAATCCGGCGCTCCGTCAGACAGCTGCCCCCCGTACATCCTAAAAGAGTGTTTCTCCACCCTCCCGTCCCCTGCCCACTGGCCTTTAAGGAAGCGACGGTCATACTGCTTCAAAAAAAAATTGGGGCTGACCCATCTTGCAAGGCAAACTATCGGCCCATTTCCTTACTTCCCTACCTGGCAAAGGTGCTGGAGGCCCATGTAGCAAAATGCCTTTCTAACTTCTTAGAGGAATCCGGCTGCTTTGAACCCCATCAAGCCGGGTTCCGGCCTGCACACTCAACAGAGGCAGTGGTAACCACAGTCCTGGATACTCTTCGGGACTGTGCAGATAGGCTCTCTCCCCAGGCACTGTGCTACTGGATTTGTCGGCCGCATTTGACACGGTCGATCATACCATCTTGATCAACCGTGTCAGACAGGCCGGCATCCGGGGCACGGCGGCCCGCTGGCTGATGTCTTTTTTGGAGAACCGCTCTCAGGCAGAACGGCTTGGAGATCTAGTCGGCACCAAACAGTCCATCACATGCGGAGTTCCACAGGGTTCCTCCCTGTCACCTCACCTGTTCAACCTCTATATCCTCCCATTGATTCAGGCCCTCAGAGATGAGCAGGTGATGGTATTTAAGTACGCAGATGATTTACAGCTGCTGTTTACGATTGATAATTCTGAATCCTCCATCCTGAATTTTCAATCGACAATGAGGAACATCAAAGCCTGGATGGACCAAAACCAGTTGAAATAAAATCCGGGCAAAACTGAGCTAGTCCTTACCGGAGACAGCGTCAAACACTGGGGCCCCCACTATTGGCCATCAGACTTGGGTCAAGCTCCGACAACCCCTCATCGTCAGCAAAGACGCTTGGGGTTACCGAGGACTGCGATCTTTCGCTAAAAGCCCAAGTGGGCCAGGTGGTCTCTAAGGGGCATATTATCAAGAGGCTTTATCTCCGCTTTTTTGGCTTTAAAAGCCAAGAAAGCGGAGATAAAATTATCTCCCTATTACCAAGCTGTCGCTAACACCAGTTAGCGACAGCTAATAGGAGATAGTGACCATCTTGGGCCCCGCTTTGCATGTCAGTGATATTTATCACTAATGACATGCAAAGTGGGTGTGCCAAGATGTTAGCGACTGAAAACAGTTGCTAACATCGCTATCTCCTATTACCAACTTTTGGAGATATTCGCGCTAAGCGCGAATATCTCCAAAAGCTAACACTTGCCCAAGAGCAGTTCTTAGCCATGTTATCCAATGGGAGGTGGATAACATGGCTAAGAGCATTTGCTCGATAATGCATGAATATCGCAGACTTTTCAGCGATATTCATGCATTGCGGCTGTTTTTTATCGCATTTGCGATAAACCTTGCTAATAGCAAGGTTTATCTGCGATAAAAATCGCCGATTTGCGGCGATAATTTTTGTCTCTAAACAAGTTAGAGACAAAAATTATTTCTATTGGTTGGTAATATGCCCCTACGTGTTTTTTTCAATTAAGAAAAATCTGGAAGGTTCGGCGTTTTCTCACCTTGGAGCCAATCACCCAGGTAGTGATCGCCACCTTTTTGTCCCATCTGGATTATGCGAATTCCATTTATCTAGGTCTCCCCCTCTATCTGTCGAAACGCCTCCAGATGGTGCAGAACTACGCCGCCAGATTGATTCTGAATCAACCCAGATGGCACTCAGCTACTCCTTTACTTATGAAACTCCGGGGCATATTACCAACAACTAGCGATAATTTTTGTCTCAAACTTGTTTAGAGACAAAAATTATCGCCGCAAATCGGCGATTTTTATCGCAGATAAACCTTGCTATTAGCAAGGTTTATCGCAAATGCGATAAAAAACGGCCGCAATGCATGAATATCGCTGAAAAGTCAGCGATATTCATGCATTATCGAGCAAATGCTCTTAGCCATGTTATCCACCTCCCATTGGATAACATGGCTAAGAACTGCTCCTGGGCAGGTGTTAGCTTTTGGAGATATTCGCGCTTAGCGCAACTATCTCCAAAAGTTGGTAATAGGAGATAGCGATGTTAGAGACTGTTTCCAGTCGCTAAAATCTTGGCACGCCCACTTTGCATGTCATTAGTGATAAATATCACTGACATGCAAAGCGGGGCCCAAGATGGTCACTATCTCCTATTAGCTGTCGCTAACTGGTGTTAGCGACAGCTTGGTAATAGGGAGATAATTTTATCTCCGCTTTCTTGACTTTTAAAGCCAAAAAAGCGGAGATTAACCCCCTTGATAATATGCCCCTCCATTGGCTTCCGGTGACACAACGTTGCACCTTTAAAATAGGATGCATGATCTTCAAATCACTACATTGCAAAAGCCCCAAATTCATTGACCAACTTATCACAAAGTACGTACCGTCTCGCAACCTCCGCTCATCCCATCGTGGCCTCCTTCAGATACCCCCTTTTAAACGCAAGCGCTCTGGGGGCCACAGGTTTGCCACTTTGGCTCCTTGTCTGTGAAACACCTTCCCTCTTGAGATTCAGACCTGTCAGGACCTCCTCTCATTTCGGAAAGCTTTAAAGACCTGGCTTTACAGACAAGCATATCAATAACTCTCTATCCCACGTAGTTCCTATATCCCCAATAGGCTCTGCGCATTGGAATAATATATTCAGCAGTGTGGATGTAGGACTGAGGTCGACTAGGTCCCTACTGACAATATTAGACTTAAGGTTTGCCAGCTAGCTCAGAGGTCACTAGAAACTTTCTCGAATAAACGAGGAGGAATTTAACCTCCCTGGATAGACAAGAAGGGATTCGATTCTGACAACCATATAACATGACAACTTTGCTCCCTCAGAATAAGAGTGTATCTCTAGAGTCGTGTGAAAACAATAGACAGCTATTTCACTCAGTCATATGTGCGTACTTAGTTTCACCAGATTGCAGAGAATAGAGAGACGGGCGTTTTCAATAAAAGGTGTTATTTATTGAGCAGTCTTCTTCCTCATACAAGAGAAATGAATTGCCACAATTGCAATACTCATAGTAAAGTAAAGTGCGTACAGTAAAAGGAGGATTATAAAATAATACTGCAAAAGCATTGATATGGTTTTTTAGGCATATGATACTTTAAAATAGATAAAATATATATACATATATACATTGACTAACGTACTCAACTGGTGCTTCTAAATACGCCTGCCCCTGTGTACCTGACCTAAGCCTAATACGTGGGAAGGAGTAAATAAGTAGCAGTTTAAGATAAGTTTGTTTTGCCAAGAATCTAACTCAAGAATTCTCTTTAAGGGTTTAGTCAGCTCCCTACCTGGGTAAATAGAAAGCAGGTCTTGTATCTCTCTCACAGGACTCGATATCCCAGTAACCCGCGAAGGTATCTGGAAACACCAGAGCTGGATTTCCCGGCAGGAGAAAAGACAGCGTCTCTCTCAGTGCGTCAAAAGGGAGGGGCAGCGTCCGTGGGCTCTCGCATCAGCTGGGCTCTCGGGCAAGTAGATAGCTGCTCCCAATACCACCACCGTGTGTTTGCTTAAGGCAACGTTGGTATATTTATACCTGTAAGGTGCCGGGTTTGACGTAAGGCTGGACATAAGACGTCAATAAAGATGTCACTAAGAACTGGCCGTTCTTACAGTGCTTTACAAGAGTTCTAGGATGAAATCAAAACAAAGCAAGGGGGATTTCCCAGGTTGCTGGAGGTTTGGATTGTTTAGAGAACTCGTTGTGCTTTCTAGGGGGCCGGGGAAGTAGCCTTGCTTAATGTGACAGCATGTGCTACGACTGAATATGGATATGATTATTATGCCGTTGTATGGATATTATTGATTATAACCGGACAAGGGCATAAAATAGGAATATCGATTTAGGCTCCTAGATAAAAACACAATACCCACTCCACGATCTAATGTCCATCATTACTAAAACTAAGCAGTAGTAAACATATAAAAGTGCATGTGTATTTCAACCCACCCCAAAATACATTTTTAGCATTTGAAATGGTGCATAGATATACATGAAAATTGATTATAGGTACTGTACGCTATTCAAGCAGTGTAATCATTCAGTAAAAAATAGATGTATATATATATATATCAGCATGAATGATTTGCGAAATTTACACATGAAATGGCTCTTAATTAAGCATGGGCGGATTTTGCGGATCCACGATTCACGGATTTGCGTATTCACGGATCGTGGATCCGCAAAATCCGTGGATTTTGCGGATCGGCGGATTTGGGGCGGGGCTTCCATGCCAGGACCATCGTGCCAGATTGAACCCTGCCCTTCATATTTATTCAAGAAGACGCCACCGTTTTGTGCCATACCTCTACTCAACTGGAGTACTTTCTACTGGATAATCAGTAAGTGCTACCTCGTTGCCAGAGAGTTGTCTACAGCGACCAGGTGTGTGTTACTATGCAATCGCGCCGAAGGGCGCAGGGGTCCCTTGAGTGAGCTATCATAGTGGGTAAATGGTGGGAAGACGGTGCACACCACGAGTGTGTGGGCGGGGCCAAACGGACGGGGCTTCCATGCGAGTGCACATGCCTCTTGTGTGTATAAAAGGTCAGAGACCGATCAGAGCAGCAGATGAAGATACAGAAGCTCCTGGCCACAGGAACAGCACGAGGATTGCGCTCGTGAAAGTCAAGGATGCAAAGGCCTCTGTCCAGCATCACAGCTGATTTTCGATGGTATATTTTGGAAAAAAGGCACATCTGCCCAGCCTTGACAACGCACACGATTGTTTTTTGGGCCGATGAATGAGTCACTGAATTTAAGCTTCAACTAGGGCACATGCTTAATTGATATCTGTAAGTGCTTCTGGTTGAGGTTTAATTTTTGTGCCAGGACCGTCGTGCCAGAATGAACACTGCCCTTCATATTTATTCAAGAAGACGCCACCGTTTTGTGCCTGTTGTAACTATTTTACGATGGCGCCGGCAAGCTGCCAGCGCCATCCTAAAATATTTACTAAATTAGCTTCAACAGGAAGCTCTAATAGATAAAATAAAGCAGGCGCTCGAGCACCTGCTTTATTTTATCTATTAGAGCTTCCTGTTGAAGCTAATTTAGTAACTATTTTAGGATGGCGCTGGCAGCTTGCCGGCGCCATCGTAAAATAGTTACAACAGGCAAGCAAGGCTTGAACTTTTGCCCCCGGAATCCGCCGCTCGCGGATTTGCGAATTCGCGGTAAATTCGCGGGAGTTCGCGGATGGCGAATTTACCGAAAATTCGCTAAATCCGCGAGCGTAACGGATTTTGCGCTCATACTTACTCTTAATACAGAAAAAAGGTCGAGACCATTCCATCACATATAAATACAGTTGCTGTAAATGTGCTAGAGGTTGAGGTAATATATTGTCTCTAGAGTTCCTATAAATAGAAGCTCTGTTCTCCAAGAATAGTTCTACTTCAAGCAGAGTACAAGTGCCAGAAAAAAAAGGTAAATATTTTGGAATCGAAGAAAAAAATAATTTCGCTTTAAGGGGAGAGAAAAAAATATAGTTCCAAATATGTTCAGTAGCTTTTGTTTATCAAAGCGAAGGCCGAATTCAAAGTTCAGGGAACGCTGTGTGCTTGTTTGCTAAAAAGTTATTCTTTTTGTTCAGGGGAGAACATCATTTCAGACAGACTCGCAAAAAAGTTGTCTACGGCTTCAGGTGAAAGTTCGATTAAGTTCGAAAATGCCGCAACTGTACAGTCGTGAGAATGATTGCTATCATCGATGTCAGGATCAGCAATGCTCACAGAAGGTCGTACCTGGGTGATGTTACTCTCATCTCGTACTTCACTACCCTCTAATCACAGTGGTGAAGTCTCAACGAATGCCGTCATCAGAATGGGTAGCCGCTGGGGACAACACGATGCATGAGCCGTTACAGGACTTAGCAAAGTATCTGTATCCAATGGTACTGCTGATGGTAGTGTAAGACAGACGTCCAACACGCATTCTTCTCCGCATAGCATACATCGAAGCACAGGTAAGATGCAATTCTGCCAGATGGGTCTGAATGAAAGAAACCAGGTCATATTCAGATCTCTTAGCCAGGCTAATCCAAGGACTTTAGTTATGCGGTCCCGATAGCGTATAGCTAGGATCGTTTCTTCCATCGTTTCTGGAGTCTTGTCTGCGATTTGGCTTGCCATATCGAAGCAGAAGTATCAAAAATAAAATGCCTGCTACGAGTCACAACAGAAGTGGTAGGCCACCAAAGACAGAATGGACAAAATTAGGAAAAATGCCCAGAACTGTTTGGAAGGGTGTTAACAGTCCCGAAAAAATTGTCTTAAATATATGGGGGATACCACTGGTATCAGACATATTTAGGATTTGGCTTAGCATTTCTGTGAAATGCAGGGGGCAATTTGTTGATAAAAGTGTATGTATCTCTGCCGTTGTCCTTGCAACTTAAAGATCATACGTTTCTTTTGATGACGTCAAGGGCACAGTTGTCTGTAAAAGAACAGGCTTCATTCTGCTTAAAGTATCAATTTGAATAGAAGGCCAAATCTTCGCCTCCGTGTCTGGAGTGCTGTTTGGATACAATACTTGCATACAGCAAGTGACCATGGAACTAACGCTCACAAGATAAGCTTTTCCTGGCACCATGCCACAACATCTGTGGTCCACTATTAGAATATAGCTCCCGTTAGAAAGCCGTCTA
The DNA here is from genome assembly GCF_964261635.1 of Lissotriton helveticus. Taxonomy (NCBI): domain Eukaryota; kingdom Metazoa; phylum Chordata; class Amphibia; order Caudata; family Salamandridae; genus Lissotriton; species Lissotriton helveticus. The sequence continues at coordinate 17,569,082 of NC_136063.1, read as the reverse complement.
AAGAATGGCTCTATTTCAGTTGCAGGTGTGCCATGCTGGTGACATGAAAGGTTATTTAAAGTCCCCTCACAGGCCCCATGCAAGTTAATACCTTGACAAAGAAGTATACCACTTAGTGATCATTTACAATTGTTACCACTAAGAAATACATTTTGTTCCTTTGCACTATAACATGTGTGTGTGTAAGGTAATTTCCATGATGACTTAATGTACCCTTTACCCAACCTTTCATACTGGCCTGCTGGTATATACTCTTGACAGAATTTAAATTGGAAAGTTGTTATCAGAATTGTTATTATTCCATGTATTATCCATTCAATGACTGGTCTTTCTCACATTGTCAATAGTAATCTCTCAAGTTTTTCAATGCTCAGAATTGTATACTCTGCTCCTTTTTGTGCCAAACTGATTTGTGTATCAGTAAGGTTAAAGATAGAGAATAATGACGTTGTGTTGATTAAACGCCATGGCACGTAGCCTGAACGCAGATTTTGCAACGTCCATCCAAGCTGTACAATAGAACACAATTGGGACTGACCGTGTTGTAACATTAGTAAGTCCTGCTCTATTATATCGATAGCAGATGATACAATACTGTCCAGTGAATATGTTCTGGAAGACAGAGTCATTAACCCATTGTCCACAACAGAAAGTGATATTTCCAAATTAATACAATCAATTTCTCGTATTTTTTCTGCTGTTTCAATTTGCATTATTTTCCAAGCTTCGTTGTACGCAGCGTATACACCGGTCGCTATGAAACGTTTTTGACGCTGTTTGCATGGTCCCATTATGAATTCACGCAAGTCAGCACCGTCTTTAAGTAAAGTCAAGTGTTGCTTAATTTCTGCCAGTGTGGATGTGTGTAGCCATTCGAGGCAGAGTTTTCCTACACTGTATGTTGTAACTATCCCTGGATGTTGTCTCTGGGAATATCTAGGGTCTCGCCTGGTCAATTTGAACCCCTGTAATTTGTTCAGGAATCTATCTTGACAGCTATTTGTGTCTGTGGGCCAGATCAACCATTTTTTCCAATCAGGATGTGTTCTGTTTTGGTTAAAATATGGGATACGTCTATCTCAACATCTGTAGTGGTATTACTGTCAGGTGTTGGCTTTGGAATAGACGGTTTGTTTAAGTCTATAATTTTGGCTAGGCCAAGACAGGTTGTCTGTTGAATGGTGTCATTCAAGAATTTAATTTGTCTGGGATCATGCAGGCTCTAAATAATGATTCTAAACCTTGGACCTGCCAATCTTTGGTACCCCAGATGGTTTTTGTTTCAATGTTGTTTTTCCAGAAATCAAAACCAAATGTAGTCATTTTTCATAAAATGCTTCTGAATAGATTAATTTAGTGTTTGTCAGCATTGTTTTAATTCCTGTCTTATTTAACATTTTAAAATAAAACGTTTCAGCATTACTTGTGTTAAACCCTGAGAAGTATGGGAATTTCTCGTTCAATGTTTTTGAACTGCCTTTTGGTGGAGTTGCACAATGTTCCCATTGATTATAATTAAAAACATTTCTAGGTTGAGCAGAGTTATGCAAATAATGATGTGCAAAGTGGTTGTAGCAGTACATTTCTTCATAATTCGATGAACCCTGCAAGTAATCATGTTCAGTAAATTTTGCTGACATAACTAAATCTGACATCATATCATTAATACTTTCAAAGTCCCAATCATCAGAGAATGTGCTCGGCTTTACAAAGTCACTTAATAAAACCTTAAACTGGTGTGGATACTTCAAGAGCTCGACCGGGCCATAGATTTCGTAATCTGTTTTGTCCCAAGCTACCCCACCGGGTATTGGATTGGCTGTGACATTCACGGATGATAGTTCTCTTTTCTCGATGTGACATGACTTGTGTGGCTTTAGGACCAAGTTGATGCTCTGACTTGCTGTGTACATTGTACTGTATTTTCTTTCAATAAAATTTCCCAAACAAAGAACCATGATGAGCCAAAGCAGGAGGAAAAGTACACCTAACACAATCCAAAATTCAATCCATGGAGAAATCAGATAGGTTTCTTTGAGTTGATGAAATAGTTCTGTTACTTTGTCTTTAAAAGTTTTTGTTGTTGGCTGTTCTTCAGGCTCGCTTGGATCCTCAGAAAAGTCATCGCAATTGATGAAGTAGCCAGATGCAGTTCTGTCAATTGTTGGAATCGCTTCCGGATTATTTGCTTTTGCATCTTTTGTTTCATTATCATAGTCTGAGCCTACATCGTTGTAGACAGGTGTTTCTTGACGAACTGTTGAAATTTGGGTTTCAAGAGGCACAAGTTCCATGGCATTGTTGCATAGTCCTTTTTTATTTACTGCAGGTTTATCAAATGTGATTAGTCTCTCAGTTTGAACCTCTTGTATTGTAGCAAGTTTTGGTGTTCTGCTACATCTTGGGAGTCCACTGGGCCTACTACTTAATATTGGCCACATGATTGTGGTTTTACCAGGTCGATGGATACAACTCGGTTCTCATTTTTACCAGCAAGGGGCGGTAGTACTACTGATCTTGTTCCGCTGACAGCTAAGACAGGTACTGCTTTTCTGTAAGAAGGCCCAAATTCCTTCTTCACCGCTATTTTCTCTCTGACTAGATCCCCAATCTTTGGAATCCAGACAGTCCTTGCTGGGACAGGTGGTTTCTCTTCAGTGGCTGTTGGCTGCTGTTTTAGCTTTATGTTGCTCAGGTCTTTTCTTGTTTCATTTAAGTCCTGTAAAATAGCCAAACGATCTTTGATATCAAAGCATTTTTCTTCTTCCACTGAAGTCTGACTATCTAAGTCCTGAATATGCATTCTAGTACCGAACAATAGTTCGTACGGGCTGAAACCTTTTAGAGAATTTCTTGCCAGATTATTAAGACTACGTTGGACACTTGTTAAATGTTGGACCCACCCATCACCCGAACCTAATACCCTCGCCGTTATAGATTGCTTTATGTCTCGGTTTTTTCTTTCCACAATCCCATTTCTCTCAGGATGGAAGGGACAAGAGTACCGCAATGCAATGCCCATGCTGGTCATGTCCTTCTTATAAGCTCGAGAGCTAAAAGCAGGACCCTGATCAGAATGTAGCATGCCAATTGCGTATGTGCCGATATAGACTCGCAAATCTTTTATAACAGTTCTGGCGTCAGCCGAGAGCTGGGGCCACATCCAAATGAATCTTGTGCAGGAATCCACTGCGACCATGATATATTTATAGTTGCCATCCCTTTGTAAGGGACCACAGTGGTCCAGGTAAACACACGCTAATGGTTTATCTGAGATTAGAAGGGGCGTCTGTGCTGGTCGTTTCACTGTTGATACTTTCATTCTTTGGCATATTTCACATTCTAGAACATAGTTCCTAGTTTGTTTTCTTATGCGCGGCCACCAATATCTCTGTTTTAATAACGATATTGTGGCGGAAACACCAGCGTGTGCAGAAGCCAGCCCTTCGTGTGACGCTGTAATTAGTCCTAACCTGTATTCCATGTTTGGAATTGCCCTATCCCCCACTCCAGGGATTCGAGCAAATGGAACATTATTCGCATCAGTTATGTATGAGTATTTTACTGGAAAGCCTTTTGGGAGTGATTTTCTATCGTCTTTTACTGAAGCACTGACAGCTTGCATTACATCGCTGTCTATTTTTGTTTTTGACCGGGTGATAGCAGCTACTGAAGCCGTTTGCACAGCTGCCTTCGCGGCTTCATCAGCCAATTAATTCCCCGCAACGTGAACGCCATCACGTTGATGACTCAGTGTATGTATCACGTGAGTCTTTTGTAGTTCTTTCTGTAAAAGAACTACTTGTTCCCAAAGCGTTTTATGCTTGATTGTGCCACCTTTTGTATCTTTGAAACCCATTTGAACCCAGTTCTGCAAGTATTCATTATAAGACTGAACGCAGTAATATGAATCGCACACTATTAGTGTGGGGAATTCGCGATCGGTATTTTCAAGCGCCATCTTAAATGCTAGTAGTTCAGCTTGCTGAGCTGTACAATCTCCTAGAGATTGGGTTTTAGTGACCAATGGTCTAAATTTTCCTTCGTGCCAATGACCTTTAACAATCGCGCACGCAGCACTGTAAGCTTGTTTACCCCCAACTGCGGGTTGTGCTGATCCATCTGTATATATTATACAGCCGTAGCGTTCTAGAGGCAGGATTTCGGTCGGCAGAGGACATTCATATTCGTATTGTAGAAATTCTTGTGTTTTCAAATTAGGATCAAATTCGTACACTACGTCTGTTGCAGCAAGAGAATTAACCCATTGTATCCATCTCGGATGTAGTGCTTTAGCATTTGGAATGCTTGCTTTTGTTACCGCTTCCAGGGCTGGTATTGGTGTAATAATTATTATTCGTTTACCTTGTGCTAGGGCTCTTTCTTTTGCTACAGCAGTCTGAACCGCAGTTAGAATTTTTTCAGTTGAACTTAATTTCATTTCAGCTTTTGTGTACAAATGTGATTTGTAAGCTATTGGTACCATTTCTCCCTCATTAGAGGTCAGGTACATGTATCCCCATCTTCCTGGGATGACTCGGATTACAAGGTTGCGTGTGTTATCGCGAGTTTGCAATTTTGTTTTAGCTAACATGTCTGTTTGCAATGATCTCAAAATTTCTGTGTGTTTTTGAGTCCAATTGATTGGTTTAAAATCAGGTTTTATTAATTCATAGAGAGGTTTAACCCTAGGATTGATTGTAAGTTCTTCAGCGTTTTAGGTGCTTGGAGTACAGCACACTTCTCTAAGAAATTGTCTGCTAGGCTTTTGCCTTCACTTGATAATTCATATCCAAAAACAGGACAGTTAGATGGGCAATTTGTGACTTTTTAAAGTTGAATTTGTAACCCTCTGCTGCGAACCCAAGTGTTATGGTGTTCACTCTTTTCAAGTGAGTATCCAAGTCATCATCTGTGAGATAGATGTAATCGACATATGATAATGCCTCATCATCATACATTTGTAGTAACTCTGTTACCCTTGCTGAGAATAAACCTGGGCTATTCTTGAATCCCTGAGGGAGTCGACAGACATTTTTTTGCGACCCCATTATTGAGAAAGCGGTCAAATACCTGCTTTCAGGTGCTATGTTTTGACAAAAGAAACCGTTAGAGATGTCTAATGTTGTTTTGTATTTTTTGCGCACGATGTTATTCAGTAGTGCTGCACTGTGTGAGTTTTGTACTGCAAATGTCTTGCAACATGAGTTAAGGTGTCTGTAGTCCAAAACTAGACGATACGAATCGTCTGGCTTGGAGACAGGAAACAAAGGATTGTTCATTTGTGAGGTGCATGTTTCAATCACCCCCTGGTTTTCAAGTTGATCTAAGATCTCCCTGACCTGTTTTTTAGCTTCTTGCTTAATTGGGTACTGTCTTTGTGCAGTTGGTTGACATTTTAACTGGATTTTGTGAGGAGGAGAGTCCTCATCCCATCCTACATGATTTTTATATAACGCAGGAGCTTGGGCTACTGCCCATTTTCTTGCATATGTATATTTTTTATGAATTGGAATATGATTTGAGAAGGCAGGCATAATCATTTCTTCGCCATGAGGGCACTCCCAGACAAACTCTGGTGGCCAGTCTTTCTCAGCTAAAAGGATGTCCTAGCCTTTGGAAAGGTTATCCCAAAATAGACCCCTTACTTTCCTTGTCTTATCTCCCTCTATACGTAATGTTATCTTGTATATTTTATGAGGTTTGCTAACTCTGGTATCTGCAGTTTCCACCTGAATGTTTTCATTCGTGTCCACTGTCTCGAGAGGTTTCATCAGGATCCTGCGAGCTATGGTCACTTCTGCTGCGCTGTCTAGCATTGTCTGGGCCCACTCTCCGTTTTTCAGTTGTGTCCTCAGTATCCTCTGCATGTTTAACTATTTTAATGCTGGCTACCTTCTTTCTTGAAAATTTTAATTTTTTACTTTGATGAGCAGGTTCCTTGTCTTTGGACTTGACATGCTCTTCCCTGTGTTCTGACCGTCCTCTTCTTTCCGATTTCTGCGAGGAAGTCTGAAAAGATCGGGAGGGACGTGTATCAATGTCTTGATATCTATCAGGTTTCTTCAGATTATCCCTATTTCTAAGGTTGTATCTTTTCTCAGAGGGCTCCCTCTGGGGAGACTTGTGTCCTTGGTCCGGAGATCTTTCTCTCCGCCGAGGAGACCTACCTCTGGACTGGAAACTTTTTTCTTTGGGAGTGGATTGTTTATTTCCTTCCCAGCTCTTTTTTGGAGTGTTTAGATTATTTTTAATAAATGTTTTTTCAAGATTTTCAGTTAGTTGGGGTTTCACTGGTTTCCCACCCAAACTGTCTCTTCCTAGTTCTTCATAGGATTTTTCTATGATTCTGGCAAGTTCAAATGGTTGGTCTGCTATATCTTTTTCTTTCAATTTCTGGTGGATCGCCACAGATGCTGCTTCTCCTTTTATGTTGGCTAATAATATAGCTGAGACCTGCCTGAAGTCTTCCAGTAATTTCATACCCAGAGTTAAAGCAGGTTCTGCACCGTATTCATTTTGAATCTGTCTTAGCACATCTGGTATTATCGCCATAGACGGAACACCATGTGTTTTTGTGTAAATGGAAGCAAAGACTGTGCCCCAAGTGTCACAGTCTTCCACATGTGGTGCGATCCCCATTGGAAGACAGATAGTCAGAATTCTGTGTTTCTCAGTAGGGGTAGTATCCGGAAATACTGCCTCTATTTGAGTGATTTTTTGTGCTAACCAGAATGGAATTTATTCCCGTTTTGCGGGTACTTTACCCAGACATGATTGTATGTTCTGTGGTGTAATTTTGTTTGTGTTCCCCTGATGAGGGGTCAGCTGTGGAATGTTAATAGCTGGTTAGACTGTTGTAGTCCGCATTACATATTGGACTAATTGTCTATGTATTTTAATTAGTACTTTTCGCTGGACTAAAAGTTCTGGTACTGACATTTTTTCTATGTCTGGATGTGGTGTGTGGCTGGCTAGAACCGGCCACGTTGCTCCTGGTGGTTTATCTGATCACTTGCCCGTGCAAAAAAGAATATGTGGGCATGACCACTAGGCCAGTTAAAGTACGGATGGGCGAACACCGCAGCAACGTACGTTGCAAAAAAACTACGACTAGAATGGCCACCCATTATGCAACAATGGGACACAGTATTGATGACCTGAAATGGACAGTCATAGAGGCCTTCAAGAGTGACAAGGACCTTCTATCCAAGGAACAACGTTGGGTTTACCGCCTTGGCTCCCACTTGACAGGATTGAACGATGATATTCCCTGGTCCCAACTCAGGGTGTAATCCAGTTAGGGTACCATGATTATGATAGTCCCCAGGTCTAAACATTTAAATAAGAGCATTATTTGCAAATCTCAGACCACACCCCCAAGTATCTGCTTGTTTTATCATGTTTGTGTGAATCAAGATTTTAATTAATCCACTACGTATTTCCCTTCTTTTAGCAATGCATAGGTGCAATTGTAATGGAGAATATTGCCATTTTTTAGAGTCAGGAGGGGCATCGATCGCACCCTCAGTCCATAGCACTGTTAACACGCGTGCGCGGAGGAATACCACTCCTCCACGCATGCGCGGTACAAACTAGAGACAGAGCCCTTCCGCGCATGCGCGACTCCTTTTCTGAGACGCCTTGTTATACGCGAATGCGTATTCCCGCTAACACTACCTTCCATTCAACAATAGAGGACACGGAGTAAACAATGTTACGGGGCATTTGTGTAAAAGGAATACGATCTCCTAAGCGCGCCTCTTCCCACTTTTTGAACACTTAACAATGGCCGCCTCAGTTACATGGCTACACATCTCGACCGAGCCAACACACCTATCTCGAGTTAATCAATTAACATAGCCATTATCCAATTACTCCCACACTATAAATGACCCGTCCTCCTCTAGCTGACCATTACCACGGAAGCCACTGACGAAGGAGGAAGCACCGAGGTGCAGGGGGTTTAGTAAGTACGGCATAGCCGATAGAACAGACCTGGAATACTTGGTCCCCTTTCCCTAGAACTACTCAGTACCTTTAGCAATACAAGGTCCTAGCAAAACCTTTTTTCCTTTTTTTCTCTTTGTTCCCATTTCTTCCCACCTTGCAGTTGGACCCCAGTTACCCTTCGCCCAGCCTTGGCTCATGGGGCACTGTCTCCCTATTTCAAAAGTATGTATCTTGATGTATATACATTTCCCTCCCTTGACAGCTAGCATATGGTGTTCTACTGTGTTGTGTGTGTAAAGTGTGTGTCTAAATATCTGTTTCCACGACCTCTATACCTGGCGACATGGCCATCTCCAGGACCCTCTGGCCTGCCATGTATAATAGCCTACACGTGTGTTTTTCCTTTCGTTTGCCTTTTTTCCTTACAGGTAACCATTAGTCCAGCGCATTGGGATCTGCGCTTTTCTAAAACCTGTGCTCTTATTCTTTCAGGCTTATTACATCAGAATTTCTGATATAGCTACAACACGTATATCTATAAAATATATTTATACACATTGATAATATATTACACCCTCATATTGTGGTAGAACATTAGTAAGTGACAGGGGGATCTGTACCCGGTCCTGACGAAGGGGCATTTCGCCCCGAAACATGTTGACCCACACAGGAGAGCAAGCCCAGTAACTTGCTTTAGCTCTCCGCTTCACCTCTTTTAACAATACCAGCCAGTGCCTATTAAACAGTTTTTTCTACCACTAGGCCAGGTATTTTTTAACTTCACTCTAATATCACTCCTGACCCCACTGACACTCACTTCATTTCACTCACATAGTACTCACAATAAAAGGTGCTCCGGCGTAGTCGCTTGTCGCAGCACTGCCCCGTCCCGCAGTGGGGGCGGGAAGACCCCGATGATGAAGCATGACACCAAGGGCCCTTTTGGTGTGTGAGGGGTATTTTAACACACTGAGTATATTCTACCAACACCGGAATATATACTGACTTCATATCAGGTGGTCTCTATTGATTATTCGTACTTTCATAAGAGGAGGATTAGCCCACCGCGGTGCAGAGTGGCACCACCTCTTCACTCCCTTTTTTGATATCCCTTAGCTGATTTTATGCAAGCACCCATACCACGTTTCAGAAAGATTGCCACCCCCCTTTTGACCCCAGTTTGCTTAGAGCAAACCACTAATTCCAACCCTATATCCTTCAGATACCCACGATTGGCCCATGAAATATTTGTTTCTTGCAAACATAGTAGATCAATATGTAGCAGCTGTATAATCCTAGCTAATACCCGTCTCTTCTTAAAGTCATTGAGACCACAGATATTCAGGGTACAAATCCTTAATTTCTTATCCATTTTCCCAGATACATGAAATGCACATCAATACATGAAAATAAACAAGATAACCGAGGAATACGTCCAGCAATACAACATCGCATAACATACAGCATGCTCCATCCTTAAAAGAAATATTTTCCTGTTTCTTCCAAAGTCCGCAAACCTGTGCCTTAACTGTTGCTGATTTTTCACCCCCCCACACCTACACCCGACCCCCACCACCTTGCCAGACTCCCCCCTTTCCTGACTCTACCCACCCTACCCCCCCATCCTTTCCACCCCATGAGGCCCAGGGACTAACAGTCCCTGTATTGTATGGAGTACCGTCCCCCCCACACGGAATAGATGAGAGATAAGAAATAAGAAAAAAACATCATATTGACCTTACCTCTATATTGGAAGACCCCCGCATTGCAAAATAATCATAATCATAATTGACCACCCTAGAGATAGGCGAAGAGAAGAAGAGGAAAAAGAGGGCACATTTTACGATAGATTATAATTTCCAACTCCGACGCCTTGAGTCTTACTCATACTACAATGAACCCTGATAATCTTTAGCTTCAATCTCTGAAAAAACAGAATCTGATCTGGCCTTTTACAATTACTTTAAGCCTAGCCGGACTCTGCAAAAAAACAGTAGCCCCTTTACTCTGAAAACCAGGTATGAGCTGCCGCATGTGCCAGCGTTTAGAGACTGTAGCCTGGCAGAAGTCCGGCCGAATGAAAAAGCTGCAATCTTTTGCAACACCCTTCTTATCAGGCCTAGCAAGTGAAAATATTTCTTCGCTGGCAAGAAAATTATTAAAACAAACAAGAATCACTCTTGGGCGCTCTTCTTCACCCTGGCCTGGTTTTCACACTGTAAATGGAAATCTATGCACCCTTTGTATTTCTCTTGGCCAGTCCCATGAAGACAGCTCAGGAAAAGCTTCCATTAAAAGTTCCGCTATGAATTTCGGCACATCTGACCCCTCCTTCTTCTCCGGAATGCCTAAAAAGCGCAAGTTATTCCGACGTGCCTGATTCTCCAATTCAGACAATTTATAACTAACATCGTCCCGATGTGCCTTAATTGCATTTAATTCGGCTTTCTGGGCAGCTGCTTCATCTTCTAAAGCCGCTATTCTCGTCTCAGCTTCCGTAACTCTTATCGTAGTATCTGAGCAGATTTTAATCACCCGGCGCACAGCATTCTTTACTTTGCTACATGTCGCTTGGGTTCTCTTGTTTTCAGCTTTGATCTCTGCTCTATGACACATCATAGTTTCATAAATTGTAGCAAGAGTAATCTCTTGGGGCTGAGGTCCCTCAATTAAACTCTCCTCCTGTTGTGGGCACAGTTTGTCAGGCAACACAGTTCCAGTTTCTGGCGGTCTTTCATCACTCCCCGGATTAGCCTCCCCCACATGGGTTTGCTTATGTTGACTCCCTCTCTTCTTCACTCTTTTCACTGAGGCCGCAATCACATTTGGGGAGGCAGAATTTGATGTTATCTCACCCTCTGAATTGCTCTCCTCCTTGTAATCCGTCCAGTCCTTACTCACGTTTATACCCCCGTCTGAGGAGGGGTCAGAAAAAGAAAAAAAAATGCAATTGCTTCCTGCGAGCCTCTAAGGTCCTGTAGAGAGGTTCCCTCACTTAATGCCCAGGAGTCTATCACTGCCACAAGACTATCCAAGCTACCTGTTATAGCTTCCTTAGAAATTGGGACCGCATCTACCACAATGCCTCTCTCAGCTCCTGACACATCTATAGACACATCTATAGAGACAGTCCCTTGCCTTGGTGAGTAGTGTCCAGTACTGTTGCCATCATTCATACTTCTTTTGCCCTGTTCAACCCCTTCTCTATTTGCACTAAGAGGGGTTTTCCCAGCATTAGGTATATCAATTATATCCGCCGTTGCAGCACCTACGTTGGAGTACTGTCCCGCTCCTTTCGCCATTTGTCGTTCGAATAGCACAGGTAGCGTATTTGGTCCTCTGGTGGCCACCTCATCTATGGGTTCCCCCACCCCTTTTTACTTTGGGCGTAACGGCTGGTTGTTTACTGCTCTCACCTTCTGCCAATTCGCCGGTGACAGCTTCCTCCACCACGGGCTGCTCTTTTCCTTTGCCACTGTGTGTTGCCACTTTTGGTGGCATTTCTTTTCTCTTTGCCCGGGAGCCTCCTCGCCCCCGTACAACACAAAACTGGGAGCTCCAAAACAGAGATGGGATCCACCACGCCGATAGTCTCTGCCGACCCAGCAGCAGGAGCCCCACCGTCATCCGGCCGCCGCCGAAAACGCTCCTGACGGAGCTACACGTTACTCCGCAAGCAGACCCAAACACAAGTAGCCGTAGGTGTGCTCTCCTGATTGCCTGCCAGCTTGCTACTGCCGGCACTTACGAGGCTCCGTATAAGGATGTCTGTTTTAAAACAACTACTCCAACACGTACAGCCATCACAGCGTCAGCAAAGCACCACCAGAACACACTCCCCGCTAAGCCGAATATTTAGTCCATAAGCGGATGCCGGTGCCGGTAAAACGCCAATAACCATAGGTGAGCTTCTAAGCTTCTGCGACCTCCTTACTGCAAGCTCTTGCGGGGTTCCCAAAACAAGTTGTTCACCACTCTAACAGCATTTTCCATCGGGGGCGAACCCCCTGTCCTCGGAACTCTGTATCACTCATTCCGCCCAGGGTTGAACTGCTGACTCACATCTACCACCGGAGAGTGAGGACTGGGCTGCTCACACAGCCCACGCCACGGATGCCATCTTGCCTCCACAATCAGGCATCTTGCCTCCACCCTTTTCATACACTCTGAAATACATTCAATTTCACACACATGACCACTCACGTTCTCTCAGTCATATACTCACACACTTGAACATCCTTTTCATACATTCTGAAACAAACACATTCCATTTCACACACATGACCACTTACATTCTCTCAGTCATATACTCACACACTTGAACATCCTTTTCAAACACTCTGAAACACATTCAATTTCACACACATGACCACTTACGTTCTCTCAGTCATATAATCACACACTTGAACACCCTTTTCATGCACTCCGAAACACATTCAATTTCACATGTGTGACCACTTACATTCTCTTAGTCATATACGCACACACTTGAACACCCTTTTCATAACTCTGAAGCACATTAAATTTCACACACATGGCCACTTAAATTCTCGCAGTCATATACTCACACACTTGAACATCCTTTTCATACACTCTGAAACACATTCAATTTCACATGCATTACCACTTACATTCTCTCAGTCATATATTCACATTCTAAAACATCATTTTCATACACTCTGAAAAACATTCAATTTCACATACATGACCACTTACATTCTCTCAGACATATACTCACACACTTGAACATCATTTTCATACATTCTGAAACACATTCAATTTCACGCATACACATGACCACTTACATTCTCTCAGTCATACACTCAACACTCTTAAACACCCTTTTCATAACTCTGAAACACATTCAATTTCACACACCCAACCACTTACATTCTCTCAGTCATATGCTCACACACTTGAGCATCTTTTTCATAGACTCCAAAACACATTCAATTTCACACACATGACCACTTAAATTCTCTCAGTCAAATACTCACACACTTGAACACCCTTTTCATACACTCCGAAACACATTCAATTTTCACGCATGACCACTTACATTCTCTCAGTCATATTCCTGCGCACTGGAACATCCTTTTCATACACTTTGAAACGCATTTAATTTAGAAAGATTGACTCAAAAAAAAGAATCAGTTGTGTTACTGAGGAGCCCCAAGATGTATGGCGCCAAACACAACAAACCCAGAAAGTGTACACTGGCTTCTCATCCACTCATAATACATACAGTCGCTTAGATAGGGTCCTACTTGCAAACCCAGATGTGGATATGTCCCTTGAGGTGGCTCACCAGGTGTGAATCTTATCTGATCACTCCCCTGTAGCATGTGTGGTCTGCTGGGGGGGACCGCTGCGTCGCCCGCAAACTTGGAGGTTGCCGCTGGAGATCCTCGAAGATCAGCTAGGGAAGCACCACTTAGAAACAGTCATAATTGACTATGTTGACTTGAAATGAGGCAGGTCCGAGTTGTCACAGACCACAAAGTGGGAGGCCCTGAAACCAGTGGTGAGAGGAGCATGCATAAGTCTCACCTGTGGGGTTCGAAAGCAGCTTCAGCGTGAGCTGCAGGAGAAGGAACGCCACCTCTTGGAGGCTCAGAAATCTGAGGCGTCTGACGCAGCATGGAGGGAAGGGGAACATAGCATTCAGGAATGCATTCATGACACGTGGAACAGGCTTGACAAATACACCCTCACACAGTATAGACAAAACCTTCATAGGGAAGTAGATAAATCAGGCCTCCTTTTAGCCTGGATTCTCCGCTGGCAATGCGCCCCTGCCGGCATTGTGGCTCTTCGGGATCCCACAGGAAACTTGGTGCACTCCGAGGTGGGACTATTACGGGTCCTGAAGTCACATCTTGAGATGGTTTATACCGCAGACCCTGCAATTAGCGAGGCCTCCTATCTCCTTTACCTCCGTGACCTGACCTTACTATCCATACCTGAACAGACACAAAAGGACCTTGACGTGCCCCTGATGCTGGGAGAGGTGCAATCTGCCCTGCAGCACCTACCACAAGCCAAATCTCCGGGGAGTGATGGGTTCCCCCTGAACTTTATCAGGCATTAGGGGGTACATTTCTGTTATGTTTATTGTATTGTCCTCTCTTCTCCTGCTGGCTCGTGAGTTTCTCTGAGCTCGTGATGGCAGTTCCCTCATGCCTCCGAGCCCAGAGTTCTCTCACGCAGCCGTTAGTTATAGATTCTAACTCTGCGCTGCTGGTCGGGTTTCTCCGACGTTGCCTTTTACCCCATCAGTTCCAGTGTCATATTTACAATATTTTATGGCGACACTGAAACTCACGCTACGCATCCAGATCGCTGCTTACAAAAATAATTTAAAGCAGTTTCGAAGCACGACCGCAGTTTAGAAGCACAATGCAGAGAGAAAACCCGACAGCATACAGCAAGGAAGTATCGGCGAGATCAAGGTACAACGACTCGATAACAGAGAAGTACCTTTACAGAAATATTAGCAAGATCAAGGTACGATGACTTGCCACTAAGAAGTACCTTTACAGAAATATTGGTGAGATTAAGGTACGTTATTTTATCGTTATTACGAAGTACTTCATCATGCGCAGCACATTTTCACTCACCCAGGCGCAGCGGGTAGAGGTTCCCGATCTCTTTGCCTCCGGAGCGCGGCTTGGCTACACTCACGGCGTAGCTTTATTTCACCGCATTCAAGGCCCCTAGCTTATCGGAAGCTCCGACAGTCTTCTATTAATAAAAGGGCAATACACGGACGACTTGTTTCGCACACACAGTCTCAAAAGAGCATGCGCTGAATTTTGCAGATGAGTGGCTAAGGCTCTTGCGCCGGCTTTGTACCGAACACATTGTGGGTGGGATAAATTTTCCCCACACCACGAGATTCCTTTGCGGTCTATGCCTCAATATGCCATCCGATGTGAAGCTAAGGCTTTCGTTGCGGAAATCCTTGAACAATTGGAATATCAAGGTGTAATTGAAACTTGTGTGTCACCGATGAATAAACCTCTTTTTACTGTTACCATGCCAGATGGCTTGTACCGTTTGGTATTGGATTACCAGCATTTGAACTCGCATTGTCGTACCTGTGCAGTACAGAATACTTACGGCTCTGCTTTGGTGGATGGTCTTGTGCGTAAACGGAAAACCACACGACATTTCCAACAGTTTTTTTTCCCACAATTTGGACGGACTGAGCTCCCAGTGGACCAGTTTTACCTGTGGCGGCAAAAAGCGCCAGTATAAACGTTTGCCTATGGGCTATTAAAATAGTCCAGGCGTGTTTGCTGCCCGTATTGTCTCTCTCTTAGAGAGGGTGGACACAGATGCGTGTTCGTATGTGGATGACATATATCTCACGGACGACGAGCTTTGGGCACATCTGTGTCGCGTTGATCGCATCATTTTTTATTTTGCGGACTTTGGTTACAAGTTCAACTTTGCAAAGTCTCACATTGCGGAGTACATAGTGTTGTTCCTGGGCTACGAGCTCAACAATGAAGGTCGAGGATTGGCTCCTCACTTCTTGGAGAAATGCACACAATTGCGGGCTCCTATTACAGTCCTTGCTGGGATTTTTGAATTTCGGACGTACTTATATTCCCTAATATGCCCAGTGTATCAAGCCTTTGTATGCGTTGATACAACCTACTTTTACCAAATATTGCTTGCTGCCAGAACATTCAGCTATTTTGCAATCTTTGCAGGCTGATCTTTTAGAATCTAAATTCTTACTGACTCATGACAACTAAGCCCGGGCGTAGTGGGCGTAGTGGGGCTACGCGGAGCTACGCTGAGTGGGCGTGCAACTATGCCCACCCCCGCACTCCGCGTAGCCCCACTACGCACTTCCCTCCCGCTCTCCCCTACATACATTATTTAAGATAAATACCCTTAATTAAACAAGTTTAAAGCACTTACCGTGTCCCGGGCTCGTCCGTGGCTCCCTCTTGGAATCGCGTCCCGTGTTGCATACCAATGCGCATGCGTGGGCGGCCGCGCATGCGCATTTCTCCCGAGAAATGCGCATGTGTGGCTGCCCACGCATGCGCTTTGGTATGCATGACGGAACGTTATTCCAAGAGGGAGCCCCGGACGAGCCCCGGACACGCCCCGGACACGGTAAGTGCTTTAAACTTGTTTAATTAAGGGTATTTAGCTTAAATAATGTATGGGGGAGAGCGGGAGGGAGGCGGGTGGCGGCCGACTCGGCTAAGCTCACGGAGTGGGCGTAGTGTTGCCGGCTACGCTTTCTACGCCAAATGCGTAGGAGGCAACACTACGCCTACTCCGTGGGCGTAGCCGATTCAGACGCCCAGGCTTAGTGACAACCACACCAACCTGGTGATAAGAATCATCCCTGGGGCGGTGGGTTTCACGTACCTTACTTTTAACAAGGGAGACAGAGTACCTACTGCTTACAAGTCACACTTGTACACTTCGGATGAAATGCAGCAGTGCAAATGGCGATTCTTAAGGAAGGTGCACTGTCACAGGGGAAACGCATGTTGGTTGTTACCCCGTATCCTGCACTAGAGGCAGTGACGAAGGCCAGTGTACCTAATTCTAAAGCTTTGCACCCACGGTGGATACAATGGGCAGCATCGTTAACATCTCCGGATGTCACGTTTATTTTTGATGCCTCCTTACAGTCACAGGAGTTTTTGCAGTATGAAGTTGTTCATCCTGCACCTTTGGCTATGGGGCCTTTGGAGGATTTCCATTGCATCATATAAACTGATGGTTCAGCGCAAGTTGCGCATGGGTCTAAGCACGCATACGTTTCCACTTGCGCCATTGTGGTAGGTGTCATGGTGAATGATGAGTTCAAATCCAGAGTCGTGCACACGCAAACTTTAGGGGACTGCACCGCACAATTGGCAGAGCTCCGTGCTCTGATGCTTGCATTGGAGTACTCTGATCCTAGTGTGACAACTCTTATTTTGAGTGAGTCTTACTACTGTCTCCAGTCTTACAATGAAAACCTGTTCTTTTGAATTCAGAATGATTTTCGTGCTTCCAAGGATAGCACAATAAAACATAAAATGAACTGGGTCCGAGTGGCTGAGCTTAAAAAGCAGTTGCCACTCGTGTTTGTAATTCACACTCTCGGTCATCAGCGCGTAGGAGTCCACGCTGTTGGCAATTCGTTGGCTGATGAGGCCGCGAAATCAGCAGTATCAACATATTTTTTTGCAGCAGTTACACGTTCTAAAAGTTAGATTGATCATGATATCTTGGCAGCCGTTGCTGCAACTGAGAAGGGAAGTAAATATCCAAAGGGATTCCCTTCGAAGTATTCATACCACTTAAGTCCTGATAAGATATGATGGTGGAGTGGTGTGGCTCACTGGTTAGAGGTGGCAGACCCGGAAGCAGAAGTCGGCCCGGGACCAGGGTTCGATTCCCGACGTGGCAGGGTCGTGGACCAGGGTCAGCGGTCTCGATAACTCTCACCTTGGTGCCTACTCTAACCAGGGGTCGCACTTGGCAACTCTGGGCATTAGCTTGCCTAATCTCCACAACAGCCCCCTCAACGCCGGGGATGCCTGGCTCCACCTTGCGGATTCCCAGCAGGGACCATCCCACAGGGAAAGCCAGGACGGGTTCCCCAGTGGTATACAGCGCCAGGACGCCGGCTGTCAACAGTGCGCTTTACAAGTATACACATTACATTACATTACATTAAAGTTCCTTATGTGAAAATACCTGTAGTTGGTGAGAGGTTAATTCCCAACACGGCCCGCAGGCCAACACTGATTACAGAGGCCCATGCAGGTGTAGCGTCTGTACATGCGGGCTTTTCGGCTACTGTAGCTCAGTTACAACAACGTTTCTGGTGGCGGTGCCTGTACAAACAGACACGTGATTATGTCCTTCAATGTGACATTTGCCAGCAGATTAAGCCTTCGACTGCTACGCGTCCGCCCCAGACACAGTTGTACATTTCTAATAAACCACTTGGTTGTGTTTACTTAGATCACTGCGGTTCATTTTCTTCTGATACTGCGTATAAGTACATCTTAATAGCAGTTGATTCATGCACACACTTTGTGTGGGTGTGGCCAAACCGCAGCGCTGATTCACGAACTGTCATACGAGACTTGCGTGTCTTTGTAGGGATTTTTGCCTGTGGTACCTTACATTCGGATCAGGGTCCGGCTGTCGCCTCTCAGGCGTATAAGGGTGCCATGACTTTGTTGGGGGTCCAAGTCAAGTTTTGGTCTCCATAAAGACCTGAGGGTAATAGTGTTGTGGAACGGATGAACTGAGATTTAAAGTTGTCTTTAACAGCTAGAGTTAGAGGCACTGGTAGGAACTGTCTGGCCCACCTCAATTGCCTGCAGCATGCTCTTAATATTCTCCCTAGAAGGTCTCTGGGTGGGCGGACCCCATACGAAATGCTCATTGGTATCAAGATGTTTGTACCGGACCTTGATGGTCTAGACCAGGCGGCTGTTGCTGCCTCCTTTGATGTAGATGAACATTGCAATGTTTTACTGAATCTAGAAGAGACCAGAGACAGTCTTGCAAAGGAACATTTGCCCTTCACCTCGGATGATGCGTTGCAGATCCCGGTAGTTGGCTGGCTACCCAAGTTGGAGAACTAGTTCGAGAGAAGATCGAAAACAAGAAAGAATTTGGTCCCTCTTATCGAGCTCCGGTTCCAGTGCTTGGTGTGAAGGGCACTAGAACAGTCATTTTACCACCACTTCCAGGTCATAAGGAGAACAGGTATATCTCCATTGACAATGTCAAGATACACAGAGTGGCCAATTCTTATTAGTATGACACCGGCGGTCTCATGTCCTTCGATTTTGAGAAATTCTTTTTTTTGCCCCGGTTTCTAATCTAGTGCTTGATGTTGCCCTTGAGATGCCTGTAATTTCGAGTCCTTTATTGAGTACACTGCCTGGTGCTCAACTTGATGAAACTGACTACACTTACCCAACTGACTTATCGATGCCTGATTTGCAAACTCGCTTGGCTACTGAATCCAGATTTTCATTTGACACTGATTCCCACACATTTAGGAAGCCTTCAAGGATTTCAGTTTATGTAACATTGTTTAAGAAAGATTTTTTGATTCCCCCTTGGGCCTATATTTGGCTGGTGCTTTTGTCGATTTACCTTTTTATGTCAATTGGTTTTGTGTTGTATTTCTTCTGTCTCGTCAATGGACACTATGTCGAGGAGAGAACATGCATTCGACATATCAATGGAACACTGGCTCCCCATTCCTCATCACATAGATTGAAGAGAGACTTGGCTTTTGTTAACATCACTGCTTGGCCTGTCTTGGATGGGATTGTATGGGATGCTGTTCGGTTTCAAATCCATGGGCCCACTGAGGTTATAAATGTCCCTAATGTGCTTAGAGTTTCTATGGGGGATGTAGTTAAACAAAATATACGTTCTGATGATTGGGATGTTAAGGCCGTAGAATCATTGTTTTCTGATTTGAAATATTATGCGGTCTTTGATGCTGAAGATTTGTATTTGGAGTCTGCTAATTATGGTGATTTATATTGTTACCAACATTTTGGCAATCACTACCTGCATAAATCTTTACCGATTTTGATCAGTCTAATCCCAACACATTTTATTTTAAAATGACTGAAAAGTCCACATCCAAAGATAGACTTACCGATACTAAATTATTGTATTCAAAGTCCTTTCTAGACCAGTTGGTTGTTGGAGGCTATGAGTTGTGGAAGGATACCATTGACCTTAAACCAGTTTGGGGTTCTAAAAGCTGGCAAGTGCAAGGTATTGAGGCTTTGCACCCTGGATGCTTCATCCTGAACCATATTCTTTTTTTGAATTCTACAGTTTTACAGATAACATGCTTTGGATTGGCTACTACAAAAAAATTAAATGCTCCTTCTTTTCCTGACTTAGAAGAATATTCAGGTTGGAGTAATGCAATTAAATTTTCGATAAGAGATTTACAAACTCTGTTGTTAATGTCTTCCTTTAACATATCCAGTTTGGATCCCAAAGGCTGGTTGCTCTGGCACAGAAGTGCTGATTCTTGCCAGCATCGTTTTCTGGGTTTGGCAGAAGGCTTTACACAGGTCAGAGTAGATCCCCATTTTGAAAGTGGCCATTCTGTGACTACCTATTCTGTAGGCAAATTATGTCAGAATTGGCTCAGACATTCTACCCTGGCATCAGTTAAGCTATATTTGTCTAAACTGACTGACGATGTTGATCTGAGTGATTTTCTAAAAAGCCCGGCTAACGGCAGATCTAAAAGATGGATATATGCTGTTTTTAACGAATTCTGGAAAACATCCCAGATTGAGGCGGCTACCCGCCTTAGAGCTATAGATCAAGCCAAATTAGAAAAAGTGTTAGCAGTTGTTGGTAATAGCATAAACACTCTCTCTTCCCGCATTTACACATTAGTCAATATTGTATCATCTGTCGTTGACATTGTGCAAGATGAAGTGTATGTTCTGTATCATGGTCAAAATCAATTACGTTCCATTATGCAGTTTGCATGGACCTTGCAGACCCTTAAGGCTGGCAAAGTGCCATGGCATTACATGAATACGTGATCATTGTTTGCCCCATTTAAATTGACTGACAAGCAGCATTTACTGTCGATGAAGGATGCATCTTTTTCTATGTTACACATTGAAAGGTTGGAACCTTTACCTATTTAGGTGGCAGAAGCCAATACTGCAACGTGGCTTATCCACGGTTTAATAACACTCCTGTTTCCTCTTTTCAAGTTCGAGGGATGTCTGAAGTACTTTGCAATTGGTAGATACGAGCCTCTTGGAAATTCTTATCTCCATGAAGCTTGGTCGCTTCCATTTACCTATAGATGCCTTAGAGAAGGTAAAGAGGTTTATTTGAATGGTGAAGAATGCACTGAAACACCATATCACTCATTGATTTGTAGACATATCCAATTACATGGTTCTTGTAATCAGAATCAGCCTAACTTAGCCTGTATTTTGAAAGGTACACCTGTGCCTGTTTTCGTTCCCACATTCACATTACTGGCAAATGGGAGTTATTTACTTTTAAACAACGAACATTGTTGTGGGTTAATAAAGGGTATTGCCTATGTCGTTACCGTCAGTGAGCGGGTGGTTTGCTGTAAAAATGTAATGTATCCTTCCCCGCATGGGAAGCTTGATGTTTCCATCTGGCCTAAGATTCCGACCTTGAATGCAGAGTTCAACAAGATGAGTCGCATAAGAGCTCTATTGTCCCAAAAAGAAGTTGCCCTTACATCTGGTCGTGAAACATTTGTCCTTCACTTGGCTAACACCCGCACAGAAGTGCATGCTTTATTGAATACTGATTTGCCCTTGCATTTCGGTGAGTTAATTCACACTATCTTCAATGCATCCTCCACAACTGGGAAGGCTCACTTTTTTAAAGTTGTAAGCAGTGGCCTTGTCAATTCTTTTCAGACTATATTGGTGTCTTTCCAGCATTTTTTCATTCTATGTTTTTCCAGCCTGTTCGGTGGATTTCCCTTACTGCTGGCTCTGGCTGCTGGCATGCTTTTACTGTTTTGCTTATTTCAAAATGGATGCACATCCTGTGTTACAAGGAGAGCTGTCTCGGCTGGGGCTGCTTCGAGCCCTAATGCTTGAGTACTATGGAGCGCTGCCTTTTGCTACATTGAGTGCAGTTTATGGATTATCGTTTCGATTTTCCTACTTTACATGCGTCCAGCCTGTCTTTCAATGCCTGAGTTGCGACTTCGAATGGGCCCTGGATTTGTGTCTCTGCAATACGGTGTCTCCCGATGTGGATTATAATCAACTTATGAGCCCCTTAGTTGCTCATGAATTGCTTTGTTCTGATGGAGGGATTATGTCCTTTGCAGCGATGCATGGAGTACTGGGTCGTTAGAATGTTTTCGCAGCGGCGCAAGTTTTCTTGGCACGCAGCTTCATTGAAAACCCACCGAGTTGTCCTCTGATGGTGCTAGAGGCTCCGGTAATTGAGGAACATGTATGTTCTTTCCCCTTGTTAAATTGGATGGCCGAGTTATTTTCGGATGAGAACAGTGACTTCCTGTTGGAGGCTGTTGCTGCATACTTTACATATTCATTATTGGGATGAGTTATGTCTTCTCTCTCTCCTCTATCGCCCCTTATTGGACATGAAAAAAAATAATAATAATATTTTATATTTTTCATTAAATTTTGCTCAGATCTATTGACTTCACTATGTCCAAAGGCTAAATTCTTTTTTGTACATTTGACAAACTATTAAGTTTTTTCTTCTAAGATTTTTTTCTATCGTTCTAGGAACAAATTGGAGACTTGTGTTCAGACTATTGTTCATGAACTCTGCGTTCCTAAATTTGCCCCTTATCTTATATTATCTTATCTTATCCGTGCTCGGATCAAGGGAGGGTGTCATGTAGATAGGCTTTGCCTTTACACTGTGTTCAGTTGGCCATTTTATCTCTCTGCTGCTTTTGCGCATGGCACATAGTGTTATTAATGCTTTGAGCCTAGTAGAATATTTTGCTTCACACGAGAATAATATGTTTTCCTATAGTATCAGCTTTGCTTGGTAAGCTATGTCTGAACAGTAAGTGCCGAGGCCTTCAAGGTTATTTCAACACAGTGGTTGTTGTTCGGTCTGATCAGCGCACGTTTTAATAACACATAACACATAGGCAGCTGTGGGCAACTCGGGCTTATGGCGCGTTTAATAATGCACTGCGCAGAAGCATGGATACTGGTTCATTGTATACCATAATCCATAAGACGTTGTATGATGGCTCTTGTACTACGGCTAATTTAATAGCCTCAGACGTCATTTTGAAAGGTTACCAGGGGGCAAGCATTGGAGTACTATGTTTTTTCGAGGCATGCATTACTTTCAAAGAGAGAGTTACCCATTGTAAAATGTATGTTTACACTCAGGTCCTGCCATTTTATGTTGGTTGCATCTATATGACTTAAATATCAGAGTGGATCCTAGGGCTGACACTCCAGTAATGTGCGTTAATAGTGAAAATAGTGATTTGCAAACCATTTTGACTAAACATGAAAAAGTATTTGCTACATTGTTAGGAGAGGCCATCGGCTATCAACATGTTATTAAACTCAAAAAGAATGTTGTACCAGTCAAGCATGTTGTCTTGTAGATAGGCTTTGCCTTTACATTGTGTTCAGTTAGCATGAGCTTATTAAGAGTTTAAACGCCATTTTACCTCTCTGCAGCTTTTGCGCACAGCACATATTGTTATTAATTCTTTGAGCCTAGTAGAATATTTTGCTTCACATGAGAATAATATGTTTTCCTATTGTAACAGCTTTGCTTAGTAAGCTATGTCTGAACAGTGAGTGCCGAGGCCTTCAAGGTTATTTCAACACAGCGGTTGTTGTTCGGTCTGATCAGCGCACATCTTAGACATAACACATAGGCAGCTGTGGCCAACTCTGGCTTTTAGCGCGTTTAATAATGCACTGCGCAGAAGCATGCATACACACTTGATGAATATTCGCTTGCAGAGAGTTGGTGTAGAAGATGATGTGATCTCTTTCTACTAAGAACAGAGGTATGGGGCCGCCCTTCTAAAACCCAAAGAGACCTTCTATAATATAATATAATATAATATACTAGCAAAGGAGGGTAAGACTGAGGTTCTATTTAGACCTTTTCCCTTTAGCATTTTTACATGCTTTCACCCTTTGTTTTTTATGGACTAGTAACTATGCTGATACCCTTGTTGCTTATAATATGTTTGCTTGTATTAGCCAAGATACTGCGCTTGAGAACACTGCATTAGAAATTAATATTTCAAACTTGCACGTGTCTTCCTTTACTCCTCGTTTTGGACTGATATGTTAGTATAACGAAAGAGTGTTCATGTGTTCCACGTGACCTGAGGTGTTCTAAGTTCATGTTCTGGGTTGTCTAATCATTGGGGGCGTGTAAGAACCAATGAGACACTGATTGCTAGTCTGGTAGGGGATTTTGGATACTAAGGTGAGTTTTGGCACACCCTAATCACTGATGTTCCAAGTGTCTATGGACATTTCTGTGTAGGAGCAGAATCGCTGTGACAATATCACATGCAAAATACCACTATCTGCTAGACTTGAAGTTAAAAATTATCAAGAAAATGCTTGATGATGATATAATTGAGACTGTGGAAGCCTCACAATGGCCATCTCCGGTCGTGATCACACAGAAACAAGATGGCTCCTTGTGTTTCTGTGTGGATATGAGAAGCTTGAACAAGGCAGTTATAATGGACAATTTTCCCCTTCCCAACGTCAATGATATTGTTCTAGGCTTAGCTGGTGGGAAAGTATTCTCAAAGCTGGACTTACGCAGTGCCTACCTCCAAATTAAACTTCATCCAAATTCAAAGGAGTATACTTTATTCATCACCCCTGAAGGCACGTATCAACGTAAGAGACTTCCGTTTGGGTTATGTTCTGCTGCCAGTGTCTTTCAGAGAATAATTACAGACGTCTTGAAGAATATTGAGCGTGTAGTCTTCTTCCAAGATGACATTCTAATCTATGGTCTGGATTCCACCGACCACAACTCAATCTTGGATAAAGTTTTAACATGTCTAGTTAGGGCTGGTTTGACTCTACGCAAAGACAAATGCGTCTTCACTGCTGAACAAGTGGATTACCTCGGATACCATGTCAGTGGAAAAGGAATCCAACCCACACATGTCTTGGTCAGTGCCATACTTAATGTAACAGAACCAAATGATAAAGATAAATTGAGATCATTCATGGCCATGGTGGAATACTATGCAACATTTTTAAAAAATGTTGCAGAGAAAGTCGAACCCTTGAGGAATATTTTGAGAAAGGGAAAACATTTGCATGGGGAAGTGAACAAAAAAGTGCTTTTAACTTGATTAAGGAAAATATTGAAAACGTAAATATTCTTTCCAGTTTTGTACCATCTTTACATACTGTTCTAACTGTAGATGCCAGTTCCATAGGCATTGGAGCCGTCCTTATGCAAAAACATGCTGGACAACAAAACACAGCTGCCTTTGCATCTCTCTCGTTGACTGAGATGAAAGAAATTATTCTGTCATTGAGCGAGAGGCGCTGGCGGCTGCATGGGCTGCTAGGCATTTTAGAGTAGGCACCATTATTCCCCCCTCCATTATACCTACACGATTGGACGAGCAAATCGATGTTAGTCCCCCTTCGTCTGCACCCTGCGTAGAACACAGAGACATGTCTGTTCAAGCAGGTACACCTCTCTTCTCACTGTCCCCAATAGAAGCTTCCCGCAACCTTGAAAATTAAGAGCTAGGTTTAAGCTTACTCTTTGAGGAAGCTGCAGTGGGCCCTCTCCTGGGACACGTCCCACTAAATATTTACCCTTTATTTATCAAGGGGAAAAGAGGGGCCGGCGAAGCCATTAAGGAAGCAGAGAATATTGAGTGTCATGCTGGGCAAGAAGGCGTAGGAGTGATAGAGGGGGAGGTCCAAAATCCATTTGCCCCTCAGGCCCAACCTCCAAACCCCCTGGTGGACTTGGGAACGAAAGTAGTAAAGAGGGGTGGGCTCTTAATGAACTGCAAAGGAGAAAACAGGAAAAAGAAACAAAAAAGGAGAAGACGATTACCTAAAAAAAAAAGGTCAAAGTTACACTTCCCACAGATCCCAGAAAGCCAGAGTGCTGCTCAGACTGCAACGGAGGAGGGTGGCTGTCAACTATTCACTGGAGAAGGTGCACCCAGGAACCCAGTTGCAGTACTTCCATCTCCTAATGGGAGAGTTGGGGCTACTGGAGCAGTAGCGGCATCATCAAGTTTTCCGCTGCAGTCTCCTTTAGTACCTCATTCTCTTCTGCTTAGTGAGGGGGATGATTCCTTGGGCAGGAGAAATATATTGGGAGGTGGAGACCCTACATTCCAAATATGGTCCACAGTTCGGGCAGTTGAACTAGATGGTAAACTAGAGGTGGGGTCTCTCACACAGATCGAGTCCAATGCGAAGGAACAGGTGGTTAATAATGGCGATAAGGTGCCTCTATGGATTCCACAAAGAAATGCGGTAAAGAAAGTCAATATGGTGCAGACCGCTTCATCGCCCATAGTGGATTTCATCTGGCTATTTGAGTCCGAATTTGTTCCGATAAATAGAGGACTCCTTCTTAAAATCTTTTCTGAAATAGAGGCATTGCAGTTGTTAGAAAGCAGGGATATTTTAAATGTGAATATAGAATGTTTCCTTTTCTAGAGTCACCTTTTGTTCCCTGTTAGTGGCCAACTTAGCCATACAGAACAGCGAGCAATTTTTAAAACGAGGGTTAGATATAACTTCTGTAGCAAACTTTGAGGATTATTCTACTAGGTGTAGTACAATCCCACGCCCTCAAGATCTGAGGCCGGGTAATCCCGTGGTGTTGAACGCCATGGGCCCGACTTCGAGTCTCCTATGGGCAACGCTAAAAATATTATGGTTTCATTAACTAAAAAGGGCCGTTCAATAAACTTGGTGCCTGATTCTGTAATTGCATGTCATCCCCCTAATAAAGAAGATGACTTAGCCCAGTGGAGTTGGGTAGCAAAAACCCTGAATACCAACCATCCAGAGGTAGAAAGAAGTGCTCCTCTGAGGTAGCCAGGGGGGGCTACTTCTGTCCTGGCACATGGCTGGTTTGGGGCACGATGAAGAAAAATTGAATTATTTAAAATCTTTAAACCCTCTGATTATATGCCTACAAGAGAAATGGGCGTACAAAAATCTCGATTGTAAAGGGGTTTTTACTCTCTCTTGTTACGCTAAGCACTCTGTAAAGGGACAAGCTAGTGGGGGGATTGCCATTTTGCTTAAGAACAGTATTAATTGGAATCAGAAAGTTTTTTATCATCCATCTAATCTCTGTATTTGCCTGAAGTTGGCATGCCTGGGAGAGTCTGATAGGCCTTCCTTCTTCCTGGTGGCAAATCTCTATATCCCCCCAGGGAAAAATTATGACCATCTGTTGAGATCACTTTTTTTATATATCAATGAGATAGCCACCATGGAAGAATGCCCTCTAGTGATATTAGTGGGAGATCTAAATGCTAAAATTTCTAATTTCATGTTCACAGGTATTATATGCTAACCCAGATAAGGAAGAAATTTGGCACATTCTTGAGTCGTTTTTACCGGATAAAATAAAAACGCACAAGCGGGGATTCCTCCTGCTCGATAGCATTAGAAGTACAGACTTGGTTATTCTAAATGGGAGGATACCAGTTGATAAAACAGCCCAATTTACCTTTCAGTCTTCCCGTACACAAAAGCCTATTGGACTACGTAGCTATTTCGTATCAAATGTTTGGGGCTTGTGAAAATCTAGAGGTTATTCCGTCAGTATGGAGTGATCACAGTGTAATATGCCTGACTTTGGCCTTTAACCTATCCGCACTGAATCAAGGGCACTTGTGCCAGGGCTCGATTGTTTTTAATAAATCTAATGGTCGTTCATTTTGGACAAATAAAAATATCGTTGAGGTAGGCGCGATATTGAAAAAAAGTCTTCCAGAACAGTATGGTTGCCTCTCTGCAAATACTATGCAATTCTTTGAGGCACAAATGAGGGAGATAAAAAATGTAAGCTCAGTATCCTCTGGCCGACGTAGAATAAATCAGGATCCCTCTATCCTGAAGGCTTTAAATTACGAAATTAACAATTTAGTTCGGAAGCAATATAAACAATTTTCTATATGTGTGCAACAGGAAATTAATCGCCTAATGCGAGTCAGAGGCCGGTATAAATTAAAAGCAAACAGAGATGAGATGGATGCAAAATGGATAGGGTTGAGAGAAGCAGCGAGAGCTAAAGATAGAAAAAAGTATTGGCACCTGATCGTAGAGTATTGTGATTCTAGACAGAGGGCACTCCCCATTCCGATCCCAGAAAGGGAGTGGGTGGACTACATTTCATAACTATATAAATTTAACAACTCAGTCCCTTTTCAGATGCCTGTAATAGAGGAGGCTGTCTGTGTTGAGTATGGTCCCCCGTCAAGGGTTGAAGTGATGGGTTATATAAAGAACGCTAGAACCTCCGGTGCTCAGGGACCGGATGGTATACCAATTATGCTACTTAAAAAGGATCCAGTTGCATGGGGAGCCCTCTTGGTGCCACTATTCAACTACTGCTTTCAATCGATTAGTATTCCCTCATCTTGGAAGGGGAGCATTATAGTCCCGCTGTATAAAAAGGGCTCAAAAAGGTCACCTACTAGTTTTAGACAGATCACGCTGCTGGCAAATTATTCGCAAAAAGCATACTTCAGCATGTGCAGCAATGGGCCCATGACCTGAACATTTTACCGCCAGAACAGGCTGGTTTTCGAAAGAACCACGGAACGCTGGATAATATCGCGGTCGTCCAGACCATTGTGGAGAAATGCTTTCTCAAAAAATATGTCAGTCTATACAGCTTTTATTGATTTCTCCACAGCGTTTGACAAAGTGGATCATCAGACGCTGTGGAGAAAGCTCGCTCTTCTTGGCATGCCATACCATCTTTTGGGCCTTATAATTGAATTACACACAGACACTTGGTGTCAAGTGATGAAGGGTGGCTCGCAGGGGTTTTCCTGTAGGAATAATACACATAACGGTCTCAAGCAGGGTTGCCTGTTGGCCCCCCTTTTGTTTTCTCTTTATATTTTTGACCTCACCGAGAAATTAAATTCAGTGAAGGGGGATGCCCCTAAAATTGGTATAATGTCCATTGGCTCCCTACTATATGCAGATGACTTTGCAATCTTTGATTTAACTCCCATTGGTTTGCAGCGTCATCTGGATGTTTTAACTAAATATGCGGAGGACCATTGTTTGAAAAATCAATATAGCTAACAGCTAAATTTTAGTCCTTCGCAAGAAAGGTTTTCCAATAAAGAAAGGGTATAAGTGGCTGTTGGGGCACGAAGTTCTTGAATTGGTCAATACGTATCTGTATCTGGGGAAGGTTTTCTCAAAAAAAGGGCGTGACTCAGAGCACATCAAAAGGTGCGTTGGCAAGGCCGCCTCCCAGGCCGGAGCTCTAAATAGATTTTATAAGACCTGCGGGAGACGTCATTTTGATCATGTTCTGTCAGTATTTAAGGTTAAAATCCCCCCGACATTAACTTATGCTGCGGAAGTTTTGGATAGGAATTACTGGCTCTCTTTCGATAAGGCTGAAGGACGGTTTTTCCGTCAAATTTGTAATTTAAATTCCTTGGCTGTCCCACATGTTCTTCGTCTGGAATTCCATTTAGTTTCTTCTTATATTTTGTCCTTGGCAGCGGTTATGAGGTGGGGGAACTCCCTTTTTTGGGGGGATGAGGGCAAGCTAAGGGCCGCCCTGAAGTTGGAAATTTTTGCAAAATTAAAAGATAAATCTGCTTTTTTTAGATCATTTGCTAATGCAAACCATTTATTTGGGCTTAATTTAAACTGTGATTTACCTATGCCAAAGCCTGTATTGAAGTTATTTCTAAAGAAGTCAATAAGCACGATTAGTACGGCAAGAGATATGGCTTTAAGTCACCCTAAAGCCCGTAACGGGGTGATCTGTGCCAGTGCGATGGGGAGCACACCCCAGCCCTATCTCTCATGGAATATCCCACACGGAATTAGAAGGCTAATACTACTCTTAAGAACTAACTTGTTGCCCCTGAGAGAAGTAACGGGCATTTGGGAAAACACTCCTAGAGAGGAGAGAATTTGTGAACTTTATTGTTCCCAAATACAGGATCTTAATCATGTGTTATTTGTGTGCCCAGAACTTCGAAGGGCAAGGCGAATGTTTTTGAGACCTTTATTCATTAAATGTAATATTTGTTCTGCTCAGGAGGCACGATGTTTCGTGTTGTCCCCTCCAAATGAAATGACTATAGAATATTTCAATTTTTTAAAACATTCTTGGATATTTATTAGAATTGTATTTGTTATAAAGTATGTCTTTTTTTACTGTATTGGTGTATTTTTGTGGACCTCCGTTTGAGTTCCATAACAAATAAACTAATTGAGCGTGGAGATTTCCCTACGAGCATGACGCAAGGGAAAAACTGTATGATTCTAAAACCGAAGGGGGCGCCCATGAGCCCTCATCATATCATCCGATTAAGATGATAAACGCAGACGTTAAAATCCTTTGCAAACTCTTGGCCTCTCGATTAGAGCCACACATGAACCACATTCTGCATGAGGTGCAGGACCGGGAGGAACACTTGATGTCTATTGACCTCGCCAAGGCGTTCGCCACAGTGGATAGGGGATACCTTCTTGAGGTCCTTCGTGCTGTAGGGTTGGGCCCCAACTTTTGTCGATGGATTCGCATCCTCTACACGGCAGCCCGTGCTAAAGTAAAACTAGGGGGCGTGAGGTCAGAAAAGTGGCATTTGGGAAGGGGTACACACCAGGGGTGTCCTCTTTTACCCTTATTGTTTTTCCCTGGCCATAGAGCCCTTTGCGGTCCGGGTCTGGACCACTATGGAGGAATGGAGAATCAGAGTGGGAAACACGATGCATGTTATCTCCCTTTATGCCGACGGCGCCTTGTTTTATTTGGTCTCTCCTCAGGATGCCCTGCCGGCACTGCTGCACCAGCTAGATCTTTATAGGGAGGCCTCTGGATTACGACTTAACCGTAGTAGGTCCCTGATCTTCCCACTGGCGGGACTGGCGTCAGCTCACCCGGAGGACCTCCCGGACCTCGGACTGCGTTGGAAGCGCCAAGGTTTTCGATACCTTGGGATACGGGTGGCCCTGACAGATGCACACACAATGGCCCAGAATGTAGACCGTACAATTACTTTGTTGCAGTAGTCGGGGTCATTTTAGAACACCCTCCCACTTTCATTTATGGGCAGGCTAACCATCTATAAGATGGGGATGCTTCCCAGGACACTGTATGTACTTCAGAACTCACTATGTCCATTGCCTCCTCGAGTTTTCAAAACTCTTAACACCTTACTTACTTCTCTGTTTGGGCGGGCAGATGCAGTAGGGTCGCCTCCAACACTATAGTTCGTAGCTATGAGGAGGGAGGTTTGGAAGCTCCACGCTTCGACCTGTACTATTACCCGGCACAGCTACAATCCGCGGTACGCCAGTTCTCCAACATGGATAATTGGGAGAAACGCCTTCTCTCCGGGAGGGTAGACACTCAGGCATTACAGGAAGTTCTTATGCGGGCAGGGGGACAAACACATTTTTTCCTTACATTGTACGGCAGAGAGCCGCTGTATGGCAGCGATTTGTAGAGAAGGTCTTAACAAGGGCACCCTTCCACAGGGAATTCCCGATTTGGATTCTGGCTCCCTTCATAGATCTGGGGAAATATATGTATTTTCAACCCTGGAGTGAGGGTGGATGTGAGGTTCTTGCCGATCTCTTTTCCAATGAAGCCTTCATCACTTATGAGCAGGGAGAGGAGAATTTTGGCCTTGGGCGGGGTCAGTTCCTACATTTCAGGAGAATTCAGGAGGTCGTGAAGGTTACCTAGCCTCAGTACCCTGACATACCCGCCACTGACTCACATGTTAGACATCATACTCTCCTGCAGGTGCCGGCCGCAAATTGATTACACTCTTGTACAAAGCGATGAAGCAAGACTCAATGCCCCCGATACCGCCGTCCCGGGTGGCCTGGGGAAGGGACCTCGCAATCCAACTAGATTTTTCACAGTGGGCACACATAGGTTCCCTCACACGCTCAACGTCATGCAATGCCAAGTTTAAGTTAAGGCATTTCAACTTCCTCCACTGCACTTATTTAACCCCGATGTCCCTAAAACATCTGTCTGGTGATAGGGGTGATAGCTGCCCTAGATGTGCAGTGGAGAAGGCTGGTTTCTTACACCTGGCACGGGATTGTCCAAGGGTTCGGCAGTTCTGGATAGAGGTGCTGAGAAGGATTGTAGGGGCACTGGTCCGGAAGCCTAAGAAAAAGAAATTCCCACATAAGCTTTTGCAATTAATGCTGGTGCTCGCCAGGCGCAGGATAGCTATAACTTGGATGGCCCTAGACATGCCCACCTGGCTCAAAGACTTTCGTGAATGGTCCCTAGCTGAAGAGATCCACATGAATCTTACTAGAAGGGATGAGGAATTGCAAGAAGATCTACTACTTTGGGAGGACATGTGTCACTCTGGGCTGGCACAGGGTAGATCCTCTTTGCAAGAGGCAACCGACAGTGAGGAGGGAAGTGGGTTGGGTATAGCCAGGGGGTCTGCTCATGATGGGGGAAAGGTGGGTTGACCCTAGTGCTGTGGGCAGTGGACTTCAGTGATGTGCCTGGTTTCGTCCCTCACTGTGATATGATTGTATATCATTTTCTCCTTTCCCAACTGTACATCTCCCTTCTGGATGCCACCTTTTGCCTTATAAGCCAATGATAATGTCAAAAGTATGCCTACATATACTGATCTGATGCCAAATGTTTTTTAG
Source organism: Lissotriton helveticus (assembly GCF_964261635.1). Classification (NCBI taxonomy): domain Eukaryota; kingdom Metazoa; phylum Chordata; class Amphibia; order Caudata; family Salamandridae; genus Lissotriton; species Lissotriton helveticus. The sequence goes on along the minus strand of NC_136063.1, from coordinate 17,536,701 downwards.
TATGGTATTGTAATTTGTAAACTCAAAAATAAAGTTAATAAAAAAAATTGTGTTACTGAGAAAATGGGGAGATGTAGGTCGATGGAGAAGCAAGTGGATAAAGAAGGAAGAGACTACTGATAAAATATTCTTAGCATTCCCTGTCAAAAAAAAGGAATCTGTAGTGACTGAATTTCCCATGAGAGAAATACCAGGAGGAGGTTATATGCATGTACCATGGATTAGACAAGATATATTGTCATTTACAAATGATTTTCCAAGATTGCGAGAAAAACCTGTAGAATCGTATGGATAAGTAGATAGGTTTGTGAAAGTTTAAAAAGTGTTGTGGGAAGATTTGGGTGGATTATTTGACATAGTTGTACCTGCAGATTTATGGAAATAATGTAAAATTACTGTTGACTGGCCAAAAGAACAATATCCAAAAGATGCAAAAACAGGTGCTCCAGGTCCAGAGGTAATGAGGAAATATGATCAAGTTATAACATTTTTGATAAATAAAATTCCTCCAAAACAAAGAGATTGGGTAAAAATCGAAAGAACTTTACAATAACCTAAAATATCTGTACATGCTTACTATGAAAGATTGCTTTTAGTTTTTAAACAATACAGTAGATATGAAACGTTAAGTGATAAGGATATGAGTCATTTTGTATACAGGTTTGTATTTGGTTTAAGACCCAAAATAGGTGAAATGATAAAACACCACACAATGTGCTGGCAGTCCAGCTCAGTGAATGATGTGCTAAAATATGCAAAATATTGTAGTGATAAAATCAATGCCAAACAGCGAAAGCTTAAAGAGAAAATTATGTAGGCACAAGTGAAAGTAGCCGACAAGAAGCGCAATTGATTAATCAAAATCATGAAGTGAATCAAGCAAAAATGATGGGCAATATGATTAAAGGGAAAGGGCTAATGAATATAGATGAAACAAAAAAGAAATGGCCATGTCATAATTGCGGCAAGATAGGGCATTGGAAGAACGAGTGTAAGTTACCTCAAAAGGTTAATCTGGAATTAATTTGTTGAATCTACAGTTGCAGAATGAGGTAAATCCACAGTCATCGCCACAGCAACAGGTAGTTACTCAACAGAGTCAGGAACCAGTACCACCTCTCCCACAAAGTGTAAATCTCCAGAAATACAGTGCAGAGACAATTTTCTACGGATGGGGGCAGGTAAAAAGATCGCCCCGTTCAGCTGCAATTCCACAGTTTTGGTTGAGGTCAGAAGGGAATGAGTGAGATGAGAGCTGTTGACAGTGCCTAGGAGAGGAAGTGGAGTGTGTGCTTGGCGCAACTCTGGAGATAGATCAGTCTAGTCCTTTTGTGAATGGAAAGGTGAATGGTGTAAATATTACCTTCCTAGTGGATACAGGTGCAACCCGTTCTACCGTTAGATCAGTAGAAATTCAAAAACTTCCTCTCTCAGCTGAGTATATCCAAGTTGTAGATGTAACCAATAAGCATATTAAAACACCACTCACTCAACTAGTAGAAGTGGAAATTGGAAATTTTAAAGAAATGCATTGTTTTGTGGTATGTGACAGAAGTCCTATTAATTTGCTTGGACGCAACATACTCTGTAAAATGAACTGTGCCATTTACTGTTCACCAGATGGCATTGCTTTCCAAACAGCAGATTATGACAAACTGTATAAAATAACCATGTCGATAATACATTCAGGGCAAAGTGAAATCTTTCCTGTGTTTGACAGAGAGACAATCCCAAATTAATTAAAAGAAGCAGTCAAAGAGGAAGTGTGGGACTTTACAGGAAAAGAGATATGTCTAATGAAGGATGTGAGTCCCATAAAGATTTCTGTAAAAGAAGGAGCTATTTACCCGAATATCCCACAGTATAAATTAACACCAGAAATAATTGAAATAGTAACCCCCTGTAATTGACAAAATGATTGAGCAAGGAATTCTGAAAGAAATAATGAGTAGCCCATGTAATTCACCTATAATGGGAATGAAAAAGCCAAATGGAACACTTAGAATAGTGCAGGATTTGAGAAAGGTAAACAGAATTGTTGTCCCATGTTGTCCAAATGTACCAAATCCAGCTGTGATATTGTATCAGAATCCACATGATGCAGAATGGTACACGGTCATTGATTTGTGCAATGCGTTCTTTACAGTTCCATTACATCCTGACAGTCAGCCAATTTTCGTGTTTAGGTTAGGTGAGCATATGTTGGCATGGTGCCGAATTCCTCAAGGGTATACTGAGAGTCCTTCCATTTTTAATTAAATGTTGAAAAAATCATTAGAAAGTCTAAAAATGCCTGTAAAGTCTGTTTTGGTTCAATATATTGATGACCTATTAGTGGCATCAAGGACCAAAGATGCATGTGTTTTTGACACCATTGAATTGCTGAATTATTTGGCGGAAGGAGGACATAAAGTGTCTCCATCAAAATTACAGTTTTGTCAACAATATCTAGGTCATAAGATTGGAAGAGGGATGAGACAAGTGACCTCAGAAAGAATCAGAATTATCAGAGGAATGAAACCCCCAAAAACACAGAAGCAAGTGAGAATATTTCTAGGAATGGTTGGTTACTGTCGTCAGTGGATAAGTGGATTTTCATTAATTGCAAAACCTTTGCAGCAATTGACAGAAGGTGATGTGAAATATCCTATAGTGCTGAATGAAGTGAGATGGAAGCATTTGAGCAGGTGAAAACTAGCTTGTATGAAGCACCAGCACTAGGCATGCTTGATTATGAGAAAGAATTTGAACCTTATTGCAGTGAAAGAGAATGGTGTGCATTATCAGTTCTGATTCAGAGACATGAAAGAATGAGAAGACCAATTGCTTATTTCTCTGCAGCATCACTGGACCAGAAATAAGCATCCTGGGACCGGTTCAGGGCATCACCCTTCATCAGCGGGCTAGCTTGAATTCAGTGGTGTAGTGAGCACGGGAACCACGTCTGGGCATACCCTTCCCACTCAGGATGACATTTGCAAAAGAAACAATTGATGGGCGGAGTGCTGGATATTGCAAATATTTACCCCCGTCATTAGGATCCGGGGTTAATCCATCATTCTTTTGCTCTCCACACAACCCTAGTTTGGACCAAGTCATATGCAAATCAGTCTTGACCCTGTTCCTTATGGGAACAGTCCAGTGGGAACTGCCAAGCCAGGTCCTTCCTGGACCTCAAAGAAGCATCCTAGGACTGGGTCTATTCCAAGCATTGGCTATTTTTCCTCAAATCTTTAAACATTAATATCTCATTGAAGTGCTGTCATTTTGGTATCATTGTGTTTATCACATGTACTCTATTTTACTAATTTGGTTTGGGATTTTATTATTTGATGTTTAGACAATATTACTCTCTCAATTCTGTATAATTACTTAACACATTCCATGGATTAAGCTTTGTCAGCTCTTTACTATAGCTTCCAGCAGGCTGACCTCAGGTTACATTAGTGATTTTGAGAGCTCACTCTGACAAGAGTTGCAATGATTCCTTGAGTGACCATTTGCCCATCTCAAATAATAATCCAGTTTTTCACAGATGGTATTTGCAGAACATCATTATTGATGCCCCCTCTTTTCCACAGAGAGGCTCACCGGTGTCGAACTGAGATGTTTCCTTTCTGTAGAGCACTCTGTGCTGTTCCAGCACAGCACACTGTACTGTTCAAGCACTCTGTACTGTTCAAGCACTCTGTACTGTTCCTGCACAGCACTCAGTACTGTTCCTGCACATCACTATGTACTGTGCCTGCACATCACTATATGCTATTCTAGCACTCTGTACTGTGCCTGCACATCACTATATGCTATTCTAGCACTCTGTACTGTTCCTGCACAGCACTCAGTACTGTTCCTGCACAACTCTATGTACTGTTCCTGCAAAGCACTCTGTCTACTGCTCCTGTTCAGCACTCTGTACTGTTCCTACACTCTGTACTGTTTTTATGCAACACTCTGTACTGTTCCTGCACAGCACTCTGTATACTGTTCCTGCACAGCACTCTGTATACTGTTCCTGCACAGCATTCTATAGTGTTCCTGAATTGCACTCAGTACTGTTCCAAACACTCTGTACTGTTCCTTCACAGGAATGTGTACTGTTCCTACACAACACGTTGTTCTGTTCCTGCACAGCACCATGCACTCTTCATGCAGAGCACTCTGTACAGTTCATGCCCAGCACTAAATACTGTTCCAGCACTCTGTACTGCTCCTGCACGACACGCTGTACTGTTCCTTCACAGGAATGTGTACTGTTCCTACACAACACATTGTTCTGTTCCTGCACAGCACCATGAACTCTTAATGCACAGCAATCTGTACAGTTCCTGCCCAACGCTCAGAACTGTTCCAGAACTCTGATTACTAAGATGAAGGAGAGTAGCAGGAGCATGAGGATCACCAGAAGAAACATAAGTACCCCCTACAGGATGACTAGAAGGAGGAAGAGGAGCAGGGATAGGACCAGGAGAAAGAGGAGGACATCTAGCAGCACCAGGATAACATGAATGAGGGAGAGGAGCAGGTGGAGAATCAGAAGAAAAAGGAGGAAATCCAGCAGGATCAGGATAACTAGGATTAGGGTGAGGAGCAGGAGGAGGAAGAGAAGGACCAGGAGGAAGGAATGACCTCCAGCAGCACCACAGTGATTAGGATGAAGGAGAGGAGCAGGAGGAGGACCAGGATGGAGACGAGGACCTCCAGGGGTTTCAGGATGACTAGGATGAGGGAAAGGAGCAGGAGGAAGATGCAATAGATCAGGAGAAAGAGGACAGCCTCCAGCAGCACCAAGATGACTGGAATGAGGGAGAGGAGTAGGAAGATGACCAGGAAGAAGAGGAAGACCTCCAGCAGAATCAGGATGACTAAGATGAGGGAAAGGAGCGCCGTATTTTTGTGAATACGGACCATACCTGCGTTTTTAAAATGTCATAGCTTGGCGCTGCCAAATTTGACCCAGCTCTGCGCTCTGATATTTTCTTGTGAATATGCCCGAATGTTTCTAAAAAAATGCCTTAAAATAGCATTATTATTATTTCTTATTTCTGCATTTGTAGAGCGCCTGGTTACACCAGCTGGTGTGTCCTCGCGCTATAAGACCGCTTCACATCCTTAGAAGTCTGTATCTTCAGTTTAAGTACTGTTATGATTCTTGTTTGTACAACCATGTTTTTATTTTTCTCCTAAAGAGTTTCTCCAATGGTTCCCCCCTAAGCGTTTGGGGGAGGGAGATCTAGCTTTTTGCTACCAGATAGCTGAATGATTGTGCTCCCATTCGTGCCCTCCTAATCCTTCGCACTTTCACCAAATGTGTCCCTGTGGATCTCAGTTGTCTTCCTGTCTCATAAGGAGTCATCAGGTCATTGAGGTACAGTGGACACCTGCCATGCAAGATTCGATGTCCAGTGCACGGGCCCTAGATTTGATTTGTTTCTGGATCGGTACCCAATGTAATGAATTTAGTGCATTCTTTGAGGATGCTCTCTTTGGCAGATTTAACACAAGACGTGCTGCCGCGTTCTGGACAGATTGCAGCTTTTGGAGCCCTTTTTTGCTTGCACCAAGGTACAGCAAGTTTCTATAATCTGGAAGTGACTAGTGCATTGCATTATTACCTTTGCAAATTGTTTAACTGCTATGTTTGGTTCACCATCAGCAATATCTAACTGTGAACTAATTATGGTACTTACCTTTGGAAGGGGTGCAGAATGACTCGTTGATGACATTAGCTGTTATTTCCTTTTGTCAAACGAAGAATGTATGGGGTACATAATGAAGCACTAACGTGAGCCTTGGCCGGGGCTTTTAGTAAACCCGTTAGCCAAGGGCAAGCCTTGAGGGAGTCATCAAAAGTGTCAGGGCACGGTGGATATATTCTAACAAGACGTGATTGAGTGGACAGTTTCTTGGATGTATCTTCTAATTTTTAATGATAACTATTTACCAAAATACGTAAGGACATTTATAGAAATTATAGCTTCAATATATCCATAATCCACATATTCTCTTTAGGTTGAATCTTTATTATAGGCACAGGCCAAAATGTGTGGGGTACAGAGGGATAAAGTAATTTACTAAAGTTCAGTTGATTGAAATAATTGCATGTATGGAACTGTTTGGTATAATTTCACATAGGTACTGTAGCCAGCAATTATTAATGAGAGCTTTTTGTGAAAATGAAAAATACAGTCAATAGTGTTTGTAAAAGGAGCACACCACCCTATAAACAGCATTAAATTATTTCAGTTTAAAAGTAGGTAAGAATGAGACCAAAGGTTTTCACGGCTTTGTGCAAAAGAGATAGCGTCCAAGAAAGCACAAAGGGCAGAATAGTTAGTCCTGGTGTGTTTTTGAATATTAAGGTGCTTAGAAAGTGGGTGCATCAGAGTAGCACTTAGGCCTGATGTAAGGTCCCTGCTCCCGGTGGGTGAGGCCAACGAGGATGACGAACGGAGATGAGTGGTGCAAGATAGTCATCTTGTGGTGCGTAAAAGCTTGGAGACTCAAGGATCCCTGCGTGCGGCCCTTGCTGTAGGCAGTGGAGGCCGGCTGTGACTCCTGGAGGATATAAGAGGAGCATGTAGTAATGCTAGTATCACCCTCCAGGGGCATTGAATGATGGAGTCTGTGAATTCCCCCAGTCTAGCTAAGGTTCTTGGTGAATTGTCATAAAAGCACAGATCTGAGGCCTCTCTGCACTGTCTGATCCTATTGGCACAGAACAGGGAAAGATCAAGATTCTTTGTGATAGTTACAGTGGAGAAGTGTGGCTCACTGGTTAGAGGAGGCAGACCCTGAAGCAGAGGTCAGACCCGGGACCAGGGTTCAATTCCTGACGCGGCAGGGTCTTGAGCCCAAATATCCACGGACTCGATAATTCTCGTTTCGGTGCCTACTCGAATCATGGGTTCACACTCTGCAGCTCTGGGCATTAACCTGCTTAATCTCCACTAGGAGGCACAGGGCCAGAGCTGATTTGCATATAGCCAGTGTCTAAACCAGGGTGGTGTGGAGTGCAAAAAAACAATGGATTTAGGCCCAGATCCTTGTACTGGGGTGAATGTATGACATTGTTCTACATTCTGTCCATCAACTGTGTTTTTTGCAATTTTCACCCCGAGTGGGCTGGGTATGCTCAGACGTGAGTCCCAGGCTCTCCACACCACTGGAGTCAAGCTATCCAGGCTGATGAAGGCTGATAGCCACAACCGGTCCTTGGATGCTTGATTCCGGTCTGGGAAAGACATGGCTTGGTAGTTCGGACTGGACTGTTCCCATGAGGCACAGGGTCAGAGTTGATTTGCATATAGCCAGTGTCTAACCCAGGGTGGTGTGGAGTGCAAAAAACCGATGGATTTAGGCCCAGATCCTTGTACTGGGGTGAATATATGACATTGTTCTACATTCTGTCCATCAACTGTGTTTTTTGCAATTTTCACCCCAAGTGGGCTGGGTATGCTCAGACGTGAGTCCCAGGCTCTCCACACCACTGGAGTCAAGCTATCCAGGCTGATGAAGGCTGATAGCCAGAAACCGGTTCTTGGATGCTTGATTCCGGTCTGGGAAAGACATGGATTGGTAGTTCGGACTGGACTGTTCCCATGAGGCACAGGGTCAGAGCTGATTTGCATATAGCCAGTGTCTAACCCAGGGTGGTGTGGAGTGCAAAAAAACAATGGATTTAGGCCCAGATCCTTGTACTGGGGTGAATGTATGACATTGTTCTACATTCTGTCCATCAACTGTGTTTTTTGCAATTTTCACCCCGAGTGGGCTGGGTATGCTCAGACGTGAGTCCCAGGCTCTCCACACCACTGGAGTCAAGCTATCCAGGCTGATGAAGGCTGATAGCCAGAAACCGGTCCTTGGATGCTTGATTCCGGTCTGGGAAAGACATGGCTTGGTAGTTCGGACTGGACTGTTCCCATGAGGCACAGGGTCAGAGCTGATTTGCATATAACCAGTGTCTAACCCAGGGTGGTGTGGAGTGCAAAAAAGCGATGGATTTAGGCCCAGATCCTTGTACTGGGGTGAATGTATGACATTGTTCTACATTCTGTCCATCAACTGTGTTTTTTGCAATTTTCACCCCGAGTGGGCTGGGTATGCTCAGACGTGAGTCCCAGGCTCTCCACACCACTGGAGTCAAGCTATCCAGGCTGATGAAGGCTGATAGCCACAACCGGTCCTTGGATGCTTGATTCCGGTCTGGAAAAGACATGGCTTGGTAGTTCGGACTGGACTGTTCCCATGAGGCACAGGGTCAGAGCTGATTTGCATATAGCCAGTGTCTAACCCAGGGTGGTGTGGAGTGCAAAAAAACGATGGATTTAGGCCCAGATCCTTGTACTGGGGTGAATGTATGACATTGTTCTACATACTGTCCATCAACTGTGTTTTTTGCAATTTTCACCCCGAGTGGGCTGGGTATGCTCAGACGTGAGTCCCAGGCTCTCCACACCATTGGGGTCAAGCTATCCAGGCTGATGAAGGCTTATAGCCAGAAACCGGTCCTTGGATGCTTGATTCCGGTCTGGGAAAGACATGGCTTGGTATTTCGGACTGGACTGTTCCCATGAGGCACAGGGTCAGAGCTGATTTGCATATAGCCAGTGTCTAACCCAGGGTGGTGTGGAGTGCAAAAAAACGATGGATTTAGGCCCAGATCCTTGTACTGGGGTGAATGTATGACATTGTTCTACATTCTGTCCATCAACTGTGTTTTTTGCCATTTTCACCCCGAGTGGGCTGGGTATGCTCAGACGTGAGTCCCAGCCTTTCCACACCACTGGAGTCAAGCTATCCAGGCTGATGAAGGCTGATAGCCAGAAACCGGTCCTTAGATGCTTGATTCCGGTCTGGGAAAGACATGGCTTGGTAGTTCGGACTGGGCTGTTCCCATGAGGCACAGGGTCAGAGCTGAATTGCATATAGCCAGTGTCTAACCCAGGGTGGTGTGGAGTGCAAAAAAAGATGGATTTAGGCCCAGATCCTTGTACTGGGGTGAATGTATGACATTGTTCTACATTTTGTCCATCAACTGTGTTTTTTGCAATAATCTCCACTACGGCTCCCCCCGCAGCGGGATGTCCGGCTTTCACCTTGGGGAAGCCAGGACGGATTCCCAAGGCAAGCGCTGAGATGCCTACGGGTAATCGTGCGCTATATAAGAACGCATAATAATAATAATAATAATAATAATAATAATAATAATAATAATAGCCTACATGAAGTTACCTCTGTGTTCCAGTGCCAGGCTGGTTTGAAGTCAGAGTTTGTCACAGTAATGAGCCTCATGTAGTGGATTTTTCTGCGTGCCTGGTCTGAAAGTGTGCATTGAAAGTAAGGCTGGGCCTTCCCTGGGATGTGGGATAAATCCGATTGACTCAGTGGTGGTGTTCTGGCATAGAATTTCAATTTCCTGTTAAAAGGAGGTTTGTATTACTCGCCTTTTCACAGCTTTTTCTCAGACTGAGTATGGTATTTCTTGGATGTGCAGGTTGACAATTAAGATGTTCAAACTGCTGATTGCTAGGGCTAACTGGGTTTGGCATGAGGTACCCTCATCTCCAAAGACTGATGTGAGATGATGTTTTAGGGAGGGCTTGGGGGCCTGCAGGACCCTGAGGCAGTATTTTATTAGGTGCCCCTGGCTCATAAAGTGAGGGCTCCTGATACCCTACTCCAGACTCAGCCTTCTTCTGGCCTGCAGGGGAGGGAACAGGACTTTAATGTATAACATTCTTGTACACAGTGATCTGGGAATTTTAAGAAGCATGTTGAGGGCTCTGGGGTGGGCTAGGTGGCCATAGTTAAGAGCTGGGATCAGATTTGTACTTAGGACTGTCAGCAGTTGGGCTTTGTCAGTGGTTGCTTAGGCATTTCAGACTGTGACTAACTTGTGTCTGAGGTGCCTTCGGAGGTCTGCCGGTTTGATCCCTTCCATGAACCAGTAACCAAGGTAATTCTAAGTGAGTTGCCATAATTTGTAGGTCTACGAGCTGCCACCAAATTTGTTTTTTTGTTCATAAATTTAGCAAAGACCGCAATCTTGGATTTTATTCTCCTGGTTGTAACTGTGACCAGCATTGAGTGCTCTTTGGTGTTGTTCATGATAGCAGTGTCATTTGCCTACTGCAAGATGGGAAGGCACACACTACCCAGCCTTCCGCGGCACACACGGGTTACGGAATGGCGGTGGCAGACTTGCTGCTTTGAATCAGGAGTGTAACTTTGAAGCGCTCCTCAATCTGGTACTTACCAGTCTTTATATAGTCCTATCTGGCAACATTGCTTGAATATAACTACAGCCGGAACGGAAGTAAAACCGGCGGCGAGTATTTTTGTACGCGTTGATTAGCTGCCCTATAGCCCTGAAGAAGTCTTGGGTAACTCCCTGACGAAACACGTGTTAGCTGGGCACCTGGAGTAAACCTAACTGAAAGAATACATCTATCAACATCTCTCTTTGTGTTATCTCATTGAATTACGTACAGCACTCATACTGTTAATGGAATGAACGTGTGCACAGATCCTGTGTACTTAGCACTGAGGGCTCTCTGGTGTTGTTCACGATAGCAGTGTCATTTGTCTACTGCAAGATGGGAAGGTCCACACTACCCAGCCTTGGTGTTCTTAAGCTGGCACCTTCCAGGGCAGTGCCAGAGAGTACGCAGGGGCTTTCGTGGTCTTCTTACCCATTCCTCATGGCCGTAAAGATTCTTAAGAATTTGAGCCAAACTGACTCAGTGTGTTAGTGGGTTTAGTTTGAGAAGACATACCTTCCCTGTATGTTGTGTACACACATTTATTTGTGTCCCCTAAGTTCATAGGACAAGAGCTCAAACCTCTGAATATGTCTCAAAGCTCCCAGCTCCCTACACTTCAAGCATCAGTCACTCAAAACTAAACACAAGGAAAGGGGCTTTACAGAGTTTAAAGGTTGTCTCTTAAATAACGTGGTTCACAAAATTGGGTCCCCGTCTAAAAGTATTTTGCAAGTTCACGCAGGAAACAGAGAGGGGCACAGAGACAACACACATCTCAGCACTCGTAAGGCAGCTCTCAAACCTCCTCAGATCCCACAGAGAGGCTCCCATATATATCAATGTTTGACAAAGAATAACCATGTGTTGCCTATAACTGACCTTAATGTGTTTATTTATTTATTTATTTTTAAAGTTTTATATAGCGCGAACAAGATCTTTGCAGATATCAGAGCGCTTTACAGAAACAGTAGGTAGGATAAACAAGACTCTTAAATCAATATGAGATTCCGCAGACAGTGAGATGCAAAAATAGGGTATCAATCATACAAGAGTATACAGAGTAATAACAATCAAGAAACAATAATATGGAAGCAGTACAATGTCTAAACGGATAAGATTATAGCACCCCAGAGGGTGAGTAAACACAATGTTGAAAGCAAAGTAGTAGTCAGTAGTGGGTGCGTTGCAGGTTATTGAGGCACTCAAGTCCTAGTGTACAACCCAATAAACAAGTTGGAAATCAATAGTATAGCATCCGTGCAATGAATTAGATCCAGAAGCAGACAAAAAATGGACTGACATAGATAAGTATTCAGACAGCCGATAATGTGGGAGCCAAATACTGTCATTGTTCCAGTATCAATAGTGTTCAGGTGTATTTAGCCATAAGGATGGCCTTCACCTCTTTCTTGAAGAGTATAGTGGACGGGATAAGCCTGGTTTCTGGTGGGAGTGCATTCCAGATCCTAGGTGCCATTCCAGAGAAGGAGCGTTTGTATGTTTTTTCCTTCCGGATTCTCCGTGGTTTCAGGAGGAGAGTGTTTGTGCTTCTGTTGGATCTTGAGCCTCCTGATATGGTCAGCTTATGAGAGAGGTAGTTGGGTGCCTTGTGGTGTACGGCCGAGTGTGTCATACTGGCAATTTTCAACTGAATTCTGGCTTCAATAGGCAGCCAGTTCAGGGTTTTTAAGTCAGGGGATATATGCGAGTGTTTTCTTGAGCCAGTGATGAGTCTCGCGGCCGCGTTCAGGGAGGCTCTTAGGGGAGCCGTTGTTGTCAGGGGGAGCCCGCTGAGAGCCACAATTCCGTAGTCTATGCGAGGAATGACTAAGGCTTGTACCACAGTTTGGAAGTCCTTGGGTGGTAGGAAGGGTTTGAGTTTTCTCAGCGTGTTGATTTGGAAGTTGGCTCCTTTAGTTGCTATGCTAATATGCTGCTGCATGTCGAGATTGCAGTCCAGTGTGATGCCAAGGGATTTCGCTGAGTCCACGATGGTGGGTTGGACATTGAGTGCGGTTAGATGATTGAGCCAGGTTTGGGTGATGGCCTTTTTCGCAGGAGGAGAGATCAGAAGGAACTCAGTTTTCAGAGCAATTAGTTTGAGGTGATTGTCGGCCAGCCAAGCTTGGGTGTTTCTTAGTGTGGCATTCAACAGTTTGATGTCTTCAGGGGATTGAAGCTTGAGGTAGAGCTGAGTGTCATCGGCGTACATATGGAAATGTACCTTAGAAGATTGAAGCAAGGTGGTGAGTGGTTCCATGACGAGGTTGAACAATGTGGGGGATAGGGAGGAACCTTGCGGGACGCCCAGTGTTACTGGCACAGGCGAGGACAGTGCGTTGTTGATCTTGAACCTCTGAGAACGGTTGTGCAGAAAGGACGTGAACCATTTGAGAACCGTCCCGGATATGCCCATTCTGGTATTTAGCTGGTGTTCAACAGCAAGAGCCATAGCGGTCATATATTTTTTTTTATTGCCATTTCCAAACATTACATCTTACCGTAAATATTACAACAAGTACAGTAAACGTTTCATAACTCTACTGCATTACCACACTCTTCCTCCTTCTTGGCCTGTGTAAAATGTATACTAGTACTATAACATTAAACACTATTCGGTGACATTTGAATCTCCATTACCGTTAAATAATCCGTTAAGTATTGCCAGTAATCTTTAGGTCTTGATCGCGCAGGTGGCTCCTCCTCATACGTTTTTAAAGAGTCTTTACAATAGACCATGTCCTGTATCCATTGCTTGCTCTTGGGTGTTAGCTTCCCACCCCAGCACAGTGACACTCTGCGTTTGGCCATAAGTAGTGCTATAATACAAAATTAACGCTTCAAGGCACGTACTTCTTGCACTAGACCTAACAAGCACGTGCGAATATTGCAGTCGATCTGGCTGTCTACCATCTTCCCCAATAACCGTGTCACCTTCTGTGATTACTCCGCCACCCCTCCACAGTACCACGCTAGGTGTATAAAATCTGCCTCTTCTGCTCCACATCTCTTACATCTAGAGTCAGCAAGTAGCCCAAATTTGAACAACCTTTTTGGCGTGTGATAAGTTTGGTGTAGGTACTTGATATGTATCATACGCAAGTTCCCATTTTGGGTCAGTAGGCCCGTATTTATACCTGCTCTGGACCACTCTTCTTCTGTTAATGGTGTGTCTAGACAGTCGTCCCATCTTTGTATAGCTTTATGTGCTGTGTATCCTATCTCAGCCTGTATTGCCGTGTATAGCTTGGAGACTAGGTGTGTAGACTCCGGAGTCGTAATCAGCAGTGTTGACATAACTGGTGGTTCTAACTAAGCATGGGCGGATTTTACGAATTGGCAATCCGCGAACATGCGTATTTACGGATTCGCAATCCGCAAAATCTGCGAACTCTCGCGAATTTGCGGATTTTTTTTTTGTGTTCGCAAGGATTTCTGCCAGTTCGCGAGGGTTCTGTACCAGTTCGCAATTGCGAACTTACTTGTCGGCTCGCAACGGCCACGACTATGTTGTTTCTACATCTGGTTCATCATCACAGGTTCACAGCACCCTCTGTTTCACCACTGCCACCCTCTGGTACACCCATGCCACCCTCTGGTACTTCACTGCCACCCTCTGGTTGGTTTATCACTGTAGTTTATGGGGGTGAAAAAAAGCAAGCACACCTGCCCTGCTTCAACTGACATGAATTAATTTGGGGTTGATTAATGTGTCACTGAATTTAAACTTCCAGTCTGGCTGGCACCTGCTTCCTTATCTGTAATTTGCTGAACTCTGAAGGGGCCCCTCAGGAAGCACAAAAGGGAATGGTTACTAATGATAAGATTGAACTTTTGCACCTGCTGAGTGCTTTCAGTTTTGTCTGTAATTGCTTTCTGTTGCAGTGTAATTTTTTTAACAGGACCTTTGTTGTATACTTGTAGCTATTCTCTGAGCCTACTGTGAGGGCCAGAGCAGGGTCATAGAATAGTTGCAAGTAGGCAAATGAACTCTGAAGGGGCCCCTCAGAAAGCACTACAGGGAATGGTTACTAATGATAAGATTGAACTTTTGCACCTGCTGAGTGCTTTCAGTTTTGCAAAAATCCAAATATCCAGCAGCATCCACAAAAGTAATCCTTCCAGGTCAAGATCCAAATCAAAGTGACCAGCACATGAAGAAAGCACTGGGAGGAGCCTGGTAGACAGGAACAGGAAGTTGGAGACTGTGGGGCACTTCCTTCCGATCCACCCCCACCCCCCAAAATGGACTCCTTGCAAAGAAAAAGTGCAGGCAAATGTCAACCTGAGGAGTTATTCTGATAAAAATCATAATTTTCAAGGTTTATGCTGCCCGCTGGTGGATTTCTTGTGCGAAATTGCAAATTTTGCAATCTCGCAATTGCGAGATTGTCGATGCCCGCCGCATCTACGTGTTCGCAAGTATTTACTCCCGCGAAATTGTATAGTATTCTAGTTGGCAAGTGCGACCAAGCAAAAAATCCGCTTCGCACGGATTTTACGAATTTTCGGCAAGTTCGCGGATTGCAAATTTACCGAAAATCCGCAAAATCCGCGAGCGGAACGGATTTTACGCCCATGCTTAGTTCTAACGAGTGTGTGGGATATAATGCCCTCATCGCCGTTTGCGACCTGTAGTAGGTGAATTTGAACAGCATTTACTGATTTGCCACATAAGTCATATCTTCCAGTGTTTTGAAGCGTCCCTCTTGGTATAGGTCCCCCATGGTATCTATTCCTACTTGTCTTAATAGTTCCAGCCCCACCTTTTCCTGTGTTACCGAAAGGTCCGGATGATGGTGCAGTGGCAATTCAGGTACATATAGAGGAAGCTTTTGCGCCTTGGCTGCCATTATTTTCCAAGCTTCGTTAGTCGCATCTATGGTGTTTATGTCTTGCCTATGTAATGGGGGTCGCCTGTGCGTAATCACTGCATCTAACGGAATAGGCAGTGCGTCTCCTTCTTCAATTGCCACGTGTGTGATAAAGGGTGTCTTGTGATACCATAAATGCGCATACTGCGCCTGAGCACATAGATAGTACAACAGGAAGTCAGGTACCCTGAACCCTCCATTCTCGAATGGTAAAGTCAATGATTGTAAGTCTATTTGAGCCGTCTTACCCGCCCAGATCAGTTTTAGTGCCATTGTTGTTATCCTTTGAAATACTTCTGTTGGCGGCTTGATTGGGATATTATTAAATAAATATAATAATTTGGCAAGAGTACCATTTTCACTATCGCTATTCTATCCGCTAGAGTTAGTGGTAATTGTATCCACCTGGCTATTTGTGTTTCCAGCGCTGTGACTACTCTGCCGTAGTTCGTTCGGATTACCTCTTCTGGATCTCTGTGGAACCATACTCCGAGGTATCTCACCGGGTCAGTCTGCCAGTCCAGCGGGTATTCCGTCAGGACTGGGTGTGTCGCATCCGTCAACGGTATAATAGACAATTTCGTCCAGTTGATCTTAAGTCCTGACTGTCTCTCAAATCTGACATACTCTTTCAGTAATCGGTTTAGGTTATGCTCCGGATCTCTCACATACAACAGCATATCATCCGCATATAATGATATGTGTAGCGGTCGTTGAGGAAATTGGAGCGCTGTGTAGTGGTGTCTCTGTCTAATTTTGCAGGCTAATGGTTCCAGCGCAATGGCGAATAGGAGGGGAGACAGGGGGCAGCCCTGTCTGGTACCCCTGCCTATAGTAAGTGCTGCTGAGATGTATTTGTTAATCCGGATGCGGGCGGTGGGGGCCGTGTATAACAGACGTATCCACTGGAGAAATACCTGTGGGAATCCCATTCTGGCTAGAATCGTGTGCAAGTATGTCCAAGCTATGGTATCAAAAGCTTTGGCAGCGTCCAGTAAGACCGCTGCTGATTTAGTGGATGGGACAAGATAATGGGAGATCGCGAATAGGGTTCTGGTATTGTGTGCCATTGATCGAGTTGGAATAAAGCCTGATTGGTCCGGCAGTATTAGTTTAGTCATCAAATGTCGAATTCTGTTGGCTAATAACTTAGACAAGATTTTAGTGTCCAGGTTCATTAGTGACAGTGGTCTATATGTTTCGCATTCCTCCGGATCCATGTCCGGCTTTGGGAATGCCAGAATTATTGCTTCTCGTAATGTTTGTGGTAGTGTCATTTTCTCGTGCGCGTCTCCCAGCATGGCCACTATGTGTGGAGCTAAGAGATCCGCATACATCTTATAAGACTCCCCCGTGAAGCCGTCGGGCCCAGGTGCTTTCCCGTTGGGCAGTGATTGGATGACCTCAGTCACCTCTTCCACTGTCACCGGCATCGATAGGAAGTTCCTCTGTGCTTCCGATAGCCACGCAAGAGCTATGTCGTCACAGTATTCTGCGATTTCCTCTGCTGTCTCCGTATCTTCCACTGCATACAGTTTCCCGTATGTGTGTACAAATGCCTGCAGTATTCCCTGTGTGTTATGAGTGAGCTCTCCCTTCTCGTCCCTCACTGCTAGCACTACCGGTGACGGCTTCTGTGAACAGATTTTGGCTGCCAGCAATGCACCTGGTCTGCCTCCCCGTATTGCCTTGCCACTTGCCGTTTGTTGACATATTTCAACTCCTCCTCCGCGCTTTTTTGATATTCTGTAATGGCTGTTCTAATCTCAGCTAATACTGAGGGATCTTGTGCATCGCCATATTCGCGTTCTAGTCTACGAATCGCGTCTTCTTTTTGGGTTAGCTGTTGTCGTAAGTCTCTGAGTATACCTGCATTAGTACTGATGCAGATATACCTAATGGTGGCCTTGAATGCTTCCCACAGAAGCCCTTGGTCTTCCGTGCTTGGCGCATTTATCTCAAAGTATTTTATTATGGCTTTTCTAATTGTATCCGAATATATCGGGTCTAGCAACGCTTTCCCATTAAATCGCCAAGCTAAATGGCGGGGGTACATATCTTAGTAGCTTGAGTGTCAACACCACCGGATTGTGGTATGACAGAGTTCGGGGCAGATGTTCCACTGAATCCACCCACTGTGACACATCCGGGGACCCCAACCAGTAGTCGATCCTGGACCAGCTAGCATGCGCTGCGGTAGTGTGTGTCGATTCTAGTTGAGTCGGATGTCGCATTCTCCAGAGATCAATGAGGCACCTGTCCTGCATCGTATCTTGCAGCATTTTCAGCGCCCTTCTATGAGTCTCAACCGATGATTGGGATCTATCTACCTCGTCGTCTAATGCAATGTTAAAGTCCCCTCCCCATACTGTAGGAACAGTAGGTAGCTCTATGAGTTTCCGCCAGAGAGCATGATAGTATTCCGGTGCGTCTGTGTTAGGTGCATACATGTTGAGTAGATTAATCCTCTGCCCCCTAATCGAACCCGTGACCGCAATGTAACGCCCTTCTCTGTCTGAATGAACTTGTTCCACATGAAAGTGTAACCCCTTCCGAAATAATATTAATACCCCTCTTGAGTATGACGATTAAGCTGCCCCGTGTACAGATTCCGCCCATCTTTTCCCTATCTGTGATGTTGCTTTAGGGTCAATATGTGTTTCTTGTATCATTGCAATGTCTATTTTTAACCTCGTGAAATAGGCCAGCACCAGACGAATCTTTTTCGGGTTATTCAGACCTCTCACTTTCCATGTAATCAATTTCAATTTATCAGACATTAGTGCCTCAGCCATCGCCGAGTTTCATCATACACCTGTGTACCAGTTTGAGTCGTGCACCACCTATATACCTCCAGTACTTCGGGGCTTCTATGCATACTTTGTAAACTGACCATTCTAGGAGTTTTGCAGTGTTTCTCAAATACAGTAGTATAAACTGAACAGTCCTTGTCCCCCCTTCCCACCCACCTCCCACTTTAGCATCCCAATCATGCCAAAGACATTCCCTTCTGAACTCACCCGATACAACAGAACTATGATAGGGGAACTCCCTATGGGGGGGTCCACTCAGGTCACACATTCTCATCCAACAGATTGGATGTGGCCAGGTTTTGCATTCTCATAACATTAACACGCCAACCTCCCGTTACCACATGGGGGCTCAGTTATGCCACAAGTAGGACCTACAACCTCTGTGACTCATAGACACTTATTGTAGTTTTCTGAGAGGTCTGCCAAGCTTTATCTCTCCAGACACAGACTCATATTGAGTCTCCCTCCCGACTATAGCCAGCATTATATCATACCAGATCAGCACTACGGAGTCGCGTGAGCCCAGGCACCTCTGGCTCCAAGGGGTACAGCAACCACATCTCTTATCTATTACCGGTTGCCGCTAGGCGGCTAAAGTAGATGTGCCATGTCAAACTCAACAGTTCACCCGTGTGCCTGTTTGCTCCAGTCATTGGGCTCCAGTGAGTCCCTACTGTATAGTACTCACATATGGCAATCCAGTTAGGGCTCCGGTGTCTCTTGACGATGTGTCGCGGCACTAGTATTGCGGAGCTGGCCCATCAGCCCGGCGAGAACTAATACCTGGGTGTCCCACATTATCTCCAGTGCACGTGTGCCGCTGTTCGATTCACGCTGTCCTCTCACCCCTGTGTCTGGGTAGGCGTTGATCATGTCAGCTCGTTTTCTCTCATCCGTAGTCATTCCGAATCCTGTTGTTGGTCAGCTTTATGTTGCTCGCGCCTTCGTTTGTCAAACTTTTTTATGAACTCCATTGCCTCCTTCGGTGTCTGACATATCACTATCTTGCCATCTTGTGTTATTCTCAACCGGGCCGGGTAGAGCATGGAGTACTCCACTCCCAACTCCCGTAGTTTCTGTTTTGCTGCAGCGAATTCCTTCCGCGCCATTTGTACATGCATGGTAAAGTCCGGATAAAATTCCAGTTTATTACCCTGGTATTCGATTGCTTTCTTTTCTCTTGCAAGGTGCAATATTACATCTCTATCTCTATAATTTAGCAGCCGTGCCACTGTTGGGCATGGGGGGCTCCCGGCTTTGGTCTCGGTGCTAGGGTCCTGTGCGCTCTTTCTACTATAAAGACAGTGGACAGGTGTTCCGCTCCGAATATGTTTTTCAGCTGATCCTCCACATAGGTCTCCATCTTACCAACATTTGTTGACTCTGGAAGTCCCGCTATCCGGACGTAATTGCGGTGGAACCTCGCTTCAAAAATCCTCTGACTTGTTTCTGATCACCTCTAGTAATCTGTCCATCTGGGAGCATCTCTGTGTCGTGCTGTGTGACTCGTCCTCCACCGCAGACAGTCTGGTTTCCGCTTCCTCAAGGCGCTCTCCATGTTTGTCGAGCTTTGCCGCCATGTTGTCGACTCTTTGCGTGATAGTGTCCAGTTTGCTGTGCACATCTTGCAAACTTTTGTGAATAGCTCTTAGAACTTTCTCCATGGCATTTGAGGCCTCGTTGTCAGTGTCAGGGTCCGCTTCAGATTGCGCATTCGCTCCCTTTGCAGTTTTCCTGGTGTCAAAGGACAATTTGGTTTGTAGTTTCTCCGGTTTTCCCATGATAACGCTGTATTGGGTTCGGTTTGTGCATTCGTTTCTGAGATCTGAGTCTCTGGGCCATTGGCGCTTGCCAGCACGCGTTGCAATTATCGCCCTGTTTGCTGAGTGCACGGATCTGCCGTGTGGCCTCTGTCCAGGCACGTGCGATTTATGGGCGCTCTCGGTGGTCTGCAGCGCACCTAGTGTTCGGGCACCCGGTTTGGTACACTATTCTCTGGCTCCGTTCAATACTTCTTTGCCCCCGTTGCTGCGCTCCGCTCCCCAACACTCTCGCCCCTCCGCATGGACTAGAGCACAGCAAAGTCCCTTGCCTGACGCTGCTATACGGGCGCCCCCATCTTGTAAGCCTGGTACGCTGCTGCTATAAATAAGTCCACGTTCGCCTTACTGTTTTGTTCCCTGCATGGGTCTTGTGGTGATCCGCCTCTTATGTCAGCAGATGTCCGGTAAGACGCTGTTTTGCTGTGCCGATCATTCCGGTAGTTATATCTCTGTATCAGAGCTTCACCTCTCACTGATCTCCGGCGCCCGCCATTTTACCCCGCTCTGTGTCTCTGATTCTCCGGACTGTCGAGCTGTTTTATGTGTGCCTTCCGCAGCGTGTTTCCTTCATTTTCGGCACATCGTGGACACCTCACCTTCCGACACTGGTCCCCTTCACTTTCCACCATTGGCGTGCCAATTTCACGCTGTATATCGCCGATTATGAAACCTGGCCGGCGGAGCTGACTCTGAGGGCAGCCATACCGCTGTGCACCCTCTAGCGCCCCCCTAGCGTTCATATTTTACTCTTCTGTGGGGTTACACTTACTACCTCAAATACTTTAGAGCTTTTTGTGTAGAAGGATTCCACAGAAGACTCATGTGCAGATTCATCCTCCAAGACACTTTGGGACAAGAAACCCAGAGAGTGATCTCATTACTTTATGACCTACATCTTCACAATTGCCTAATGCTGGCAGCCAATAATTATATGAGTCCATTGCTTCCTGTCGTACTTCTTCATCATTGTCTAATGCAGGCAGCAACTCTTCAGAGAGTCCACCCCTTCATGTCCTACATTTTCACCATTATCTAATGATGGCGATCAATAATCAGGAGAGTCCACCACTTCTTGTCCTACATCTTCACTGTTGTCTATTGCTAGCAGCCAATAATTAGGAGAGTCCTAATCCTACATCTCCACCATTGCCTAATGCTGTCAAGGAATATTCAGCTTGCCTAATGTTGACAGTCAATAATCAGGAGAGTTCATATTTTTTGTTCACAAACTTTTACAAACATGATTAAAATGTCATTACATTACTCAGATGTATTCTTTTAGGCCTCATTCTTAGTTTGGTGGAACCTCTTTGGGCAAATACATGTTTTTGGTATGTTCAGGTAAGGCATTATTGTATCCTCGATCTCCTGACCTGATGACTCTTGAACCATCAATACTAGACCTGAGACTAGTGAGGAGCCGCTGCCTGGCTTTATACTTCACTATAGGAGGAGCTTAAAAACTCTCCATCTACTGAAGACAACATTGACTCCTCGGCCTCTCCCCCTCCTCCAAACCAAGCACGGCCAAGAAAACAGCCCCAGCAGTACTGTAAGGGATCCTTGTGACAGTTGATTACACAGAAGGACTGTGTCTTTCATGTCATTCCGAACAATGCTCCCAGTGCCTGACCATAGTTTCTCCTTCATTCTACTCCTCTCCACCTTACACCCCTCCACACAGACACAAAGGACCTCACATGTATGTTCCACCTGCTCCGAGCAGGTAGAAAATGTAGGTGTTACAATCAAGTCCCACATGCTCATTTCATACTACTTTGGCTTCAGCTCAGAATAGAAAGGTACAAGTGTGAAGAACATAGAAACCTTCTCAGGGGTCTCACTGATACCTGGTCCTTTCAAACCCACAAAGAAGAAATTGGCACAGAAGCTGAAATATAAAAAGAATGCATTTATTCACCTCAGATGAGGGAGAATACTTCACACAGAAGCCTTAGCAACTCCAGGTGTAGCCCCTATTGTGAGAGAAAGGAGACTTAGGGATGTAGGAGGATTGTACAGTATCATTAACATAGATGTTAGAAAGGCGATCCTGGGGGAGGCAGAAGAGGTCTGACTGACCACCCCTAGGTCCACCCCTCCGTCGAGAAGTAGCCGAGCGTTATCGAGAGGCCTCCTGGGTGAGGGTCCTCTCCTAGGATCGTACAGCAGGGTAACCACAACACTACAAACGGACACCACACAAGAGGTTAAGTTCTTAGGCTTTATCAAGAATAACGGTTGCTGGGTCTCAGCGGTATATACAGGCAGATCGAGGGATCTGTAGAGTCTCGTAAAAGGGACAGGGTAGCGGGACAGTCTCGGTATGGATGCAGGAAGGGATACCCTACGCACAGCTCTCAATCCTCGAGCCGGGGGTTCCGAGAGGTCGAGCTGCGGCAGCGCCAGCAGGACTCGACAGATGGTCTTTAACGGAGAGGAGGCCGCGGCAGCGCCAGCAGGCTCTCAAGATGGTTCAGCCACGGCAGCGCCAGCAGGCTCTCAAGATTGTTCAGCCGCGGCAGCGCCAGCAGGCTCTCAAGATGGTTCGGCCGCGGCAGCGCCAGCAGGCTCTCAAGATAGTTCAGCCGCGGGAGCGCAGCAGGCTCTCAAGATGGTTCAGCCGCTGCAGCGCCAGCAGGCTCTTAAGATGGTACAGCAAAGGTGGGCCGCGGCAGCGCCAGCAGGCTCTCAGGGTCTCTTCAGGTTACAGGCAATGAGTTCTTCTGGTGTCGGCCGTGACAGCGTCAGCAGGGCTTCCAGTCCAGGATACAACTGACGTCCTACTCCGGGGCTGGCCCAGATATAGGACTGGAGTCCTTTGATGTCTGGACCCTCTCGCCTGGGGGTCAGAGGGGCCGGGATGATGGTGTCCAGACACCCAGCAGGGGGGTGGAGCCAGCGCCCAGGGAGGCCGGAGGGTGATCGATACTAGGCGTCCGGGGATGGCTGGAGGGCCATCGAAACTCCCTTTTCTCCGGAATCTGTCGAGTAGCCACTCGACCACCTGGGTGGATCTTGGTGCCTCGATGTCTGGGCTTCGCTGGGGCCTGGGCCGGGGCCGAGGCCACGTGGTCATGACGTGGTGGGCCCAAGATGGGGTCGGGCGCGGCCTCGTGCTTAGGTCATGAGGGGCCCACGATGGAGCCAGGTCGGTAGTGGGGGTCCGGGATGGTGGCCGGACCAGCAATGTTGGGGCGTGCAGTGTCGGGCAAAAGGGCTGCCCGATGCTGGGTGGAGGGCCGATGTCGTCCTGGGCCCGCCATGCGGGAGGGGTAGTACCACGCCATGAGGCCGGGTCCAACACGCGTCCCCCCCAGCTGAAGGCAGGGGAGAGTCACCCATCTTCTTGGGGATTCTCCTCGGCAAGGCGGAAGAATCGGGACAGGCCGTCAGCATTGGCGTGGTCGTTGCCGGGGCGATGCTTCACAGTGAAGTCCATCCCTTGCAGGGAGATGGACCATCGCAACAGTTTCGGGTTTTCTCCCCGCATCTGCATCAACCACCGCAGGGGCCGGTGGTCAGTCTGGACCCGGAAGTGGGTGCGAAGAGGTAGGGCCGGAGCTTCTTTAGTGCCCACACGACGGCGAAGGCTTCCCTCTCGATGGTGCTCCAGCGCTGTTCTCTGGCCAGCAGCCGCCGGCTGATGAAGGCAACGGGAAGGTCGATTCCCTCAGGGTTCACTTGTGAGAGGACCGCCCCAATGCCGTGCTCCGAGGCGTCGGTTTGGACCGCAAACTCTCGGCTGTAGTCGGGGGCTTGGAGCACAGGGGCGGTGCACATGGCAGTCTTTAGAGCCTCGAAGGCTGTTTGGCACTCTGGGGTCCAGCGCACCTTCTGGGGTAGCCTCTTGGAGGTCAGTTCTGTGAGGGGCCCCACAATGCTTCCATAGTCGTTTATGAAGCGCCGATAGTATCCTGTGAGCCCCAGGAAGGCTCGGACGGCTGTTTGGGTGATCAGGGGCTCCCAGGCCCGGATGGCGTCAATCTTTGGCTGGAGGGGAGCCACCAGGCCGCTCCACACTTGGTGTCCCAGATACGTAACGGACCCTTGGCCGATCTGGCACTTGCTGGCCTTTTTTGTTAGTCCGGCCCGTCGGAGGGCCGACAGGACCTCTCGGAGGTGGGTCAGGTGCTCACCCCAGTGGCGGCTGTACACCACAATGTCGTCTAGATAGGCGGCACTGAATTCTTCTAGTCCGGCCAGTACTCTGTTCACGAGTCTCTGGAAGGTGGCCGGGGCGTTTTTCATGCGGCTGCATGACGCATATATGACTGCCAGCACTGTTTGCACTTGATTTAGCTAATTTGCACTGAACCTACTCGAATCTGAAAAACGAATGAATTTTAAAAGATACTTATTTTAAGATTGCGTATAAATTGTGTTTTTAAAGATTACTTTTAAAAACGTGAAATACCTTGCGCCGCCTCACTGACGCTCAGCTCTGCCCGCCGGCTCCCCGTTCCACCACGGGTTCGTCCCGCTTGACGTGGAGGGAGTGAAGGCGGGGCAGGGACGGGTCAGAGGTCGGAGGGCGGGAGTTATCCTGGGGAAGCACTATTTAGTGCAGAACGAGACAGGGACTCGCTGGATCAGAAATGAAGTAAGACGGGCGGCTGCATTACGCATATATGACTGCCAGCACTGTTTGCACTTGATTTAGCTAATTTGCACTGAACCTACTTGAATCTGAAAAACGAATGAATTTTAAAAGATACTTATTTTAAGATTGCGTATAAATTGTGTTTTTAAAGATTACTTTTAAAAACGTGAAATACCTTGCGCCGCCTCACTGACGCTCAGCTCTGCCCGCCGGCTCCCCGTTCCACCACGGGTTCGTCCCGCTTGACGTGGAGGGAGTGAAGGCGGGGCAGGGACGGGTCAGAGGTCGGAGGGCGGGAGTTACCCTGGGGAAGCACTATTTAGTGCAGAACGAGACAGGGACTCGCTGGATCAGAAATGAAGTAAGACGAGCGGCTGCATGACGCATATATGACTGCCAGCACTGTTTGCACTTGATTTAGCTAATTTGCACTGAACCTACTCGAATCTGAAAAACGAATGAATTTTAAAAGATACTTATTTTAAGATTGCGTATAAATTGTGTTTTTAAAGATTACTTTTAAAAACGTGAAATACCTTGCGCCGCCTCACTGACGCTCAGCTCTGCCCGCCGGCTCCCCGTTCCACCACGGGTTCGTCCCGCTTGACGTGGAGGGAGTGAAGGCGGGGCAGGGACGGGTCAGAGGTCGGAGGGCGGGAGTTACCCTGGGGAAACACTACTTCAGACGGACATGGGCTCAACGCGCAGCGGACGAGCGCAGCGGGTGCGCCGGCGGCGCGCCGAAGGCGCGCCAAAGGCAAGCCCGTCTGCGCCCGTCCGCGCCAGGCCGGGACCAGGGGCCATAACCCCTGCCCAAATCAGGAACAATATCCAATACTCAAGGGATACATTAAAAGCTCTCAGACCTAAATCAGATGATGTCTGAAATATACTCCATCCTGACAACCCTATGAGTAATTGTCCCCACTGTGAGTTCTCATTCTCACATGCACGATAAGAAATCACCGGAGTCTCAGGGGTCTCTACATCTTCTCCCGAATGCCTACTTTACAACCAAGATGCGCGTCTTTCATTCTCATTTCTAACAACTAACTGCAGATCATTGGCAAAACATAAAAATGATATCTATAATCTGCAAGAGGATCAGAAGCCTGACGCGCTGTTCCTCACGGAGACATGGCTAACAGAAAGTTCCGGCCCAGACATAGCATCTGCCCTCCCTCCTAACTACTCGATCGTGAGGAAAGATCGGAGTAACCAAGGAGGAGGAGGCATTTGCATTATCTTTAAAAATATGTACAAATGTTATTGGACAGACGCGAAGCTAGGTAATTGTGAAGCAGGATTATTTAAGCTGACACTGACGCCCCAAACTACACTCACCGGATTGCTGATATACCGCCCTCCCGGTACGGCTAGGGAATGGGCGGCGGCTCTTCCTGATTACATAGCCCCTATGGTACTGGAAGCTTCTATGTTCACCATATTGGAAAACCTAAACCTACACTTAGAAAATCTTAAATGCCCAATTACTGCAAATCTTATATCAGACTTGGAAGCACTAAATATCCACTTGAGGAACTCTGGCCCTTCCCACCAAGCAGGCCATCTATTGGACCCCATATTCGCCAATTTTGATCGTATCAAAGGGGACTCAACAGTGCCCATTGTGTGGTCCGACCATTTCTTGAGCAAATTCACCATCTGGGCTCCAGCGCACAGAAACCAACACAAGACAGATATGTGGGTCAGAAACTGGAGGAAACTGAGCATCCCTGACCTAGAGGCACAGCTATCCAAGTCCAACTATGGCTGTGAAATAGAGGACATTACAACGAAAGACCAGACTGAAATTAATAACTGGCTAGCAGACGCGGCATTGACGGTTGTCCCTCTAACTAAAAGCAAACAAAAATCTTGTTGTACCCCAGCACCCTGGTTCTCAGACACACTAAAAAAAGAAAAAAGCTTATGCAAGAGACTAGAAAGGGCCTGGAGGAAAGATTATAAGCCTGACAACAAAGAAAAGTATAAGCTAGCACTCAAGGCTTATCATCTATCATGCAAAATAGCTAGGGGAAATTTCACTAAAAACAAAATTTTAGAAGCCCAGAGCCAGCCAGGGATGCTATTCAAGGTCTTAAAGAATTTAGCAGGAGAGGCAGCGATACCGGAACCGCCCACTCTATCTTCCACCCAATGTAATAAAATAGCTACCTTCTTCCATGATAAAATAAATACAATTTATGCTAACTTCTCACCAAATAAGGAGGTTAGAGGAAAGCTCCCCTCTACAACCCTCACAGAAGATCAGCAAAGCACCCCTGCTAGACAAGAAATTAAAACATGGAATCCAATAGATACCCAGACGTTCAAAACCACCCTAAACAGTATTAAATCAGGCTCACCCTTAGACCCCCTGCCTGCACATGTCCTTAAACAGCTGGTTACACCCACACATGAGGTACTCAGAGCTCTGTTGAATGCTTCCTTACAAGAAGCGGTACTACCGAAAGAATGGAAACACGCGATGGTGGTCCCATTACTAAAAAAGGTCAACAGTGATCCAAAGGTGTTCTCCAATTTCCGCCCTGTGTCCCTACTACCAATACTGTCCAAGATCATAGAGAAACACGTCAATAGGCAACTTACAGATTTTATCAAGAAGAATGATCTGTTACATCCCTCCCAATCTGGTTTCAGGATAGGACACTCTACAGAGTCTACCCTACTTGGGGTAACAGAAATGATTCGCCAAGGACTAGATAGAGGAGGCACGACGGCACTCATCCTTTTGGATTTGAGTGCCGCTTTCGACACCATCTGCCATGACATACTAATCAAACGAATAGAAGACATTGGAATAAAAGGGATGGCACTGAAATGGCTGGAACAATTTCTTCGACAACGAACCTATCAGGTCTTCTCTAAAAACAATCGATCAGAGATACACTCATCTCCCTATGGCGTACCTCAGGGCTCTATATTAAGCCCACTATTATTCAACATATACGTCACCCCTTTAGCTAAAATTGCGGAAGAAATGGGACTTATTATATATTCCTATGCTGATGATACACAACTAGTGTTCTCCCTTTCCACTCCAGACAAAGACACTGTTTCTCCCCTCCGTGCTGGTCTACTTAAAATGGCCACCTGGCTCCAGACGAACAAACTAAAAATGAACGGAGATAAAACCGAACTACTGATATTTGGCAATCAAAAGAATCTATGGAACCCAACACACTGGCCTGATGTGATGGGTGACCCCCCAACTGCAGTACAGCATGTAAGGAATTTAGGGATAATCATAGATGACAACTTGACCATGCAAACACACATAGCCAAAACTGCCTCTACATGTCTTCTTATCCTCAAATGGCTTAGAAAAATTCTATGGCAATTACCGGAGGGGGCACAAAGGACTGTCATCCAAGCACTAATAATGTCGCGTATAGATTACGGCAATGTCCTGTTTCTGGGTACCACGAACAGAACATTGAACCAATTACAGGTGGTACAAAACTCCGCAGCAAGAATGTTCCTTAATCTCCCAGGGAGAGCAAGTATGACCGAACATCTTAAAAACCTACACTGGCTGAGGGTCTCCAGCAGAGTTGTGCTATATGCACAGAATAAACGCAGGTATAGCCCCGAAATATCTATGCAATATGGTTAGAAACTACCTTCCCTCGCGAAATCTACGCTCAGCAGGGCAAGCTAAATTCATCGTGCCCAGGGTAAAGAGAGCTCGACAAGGAGGGCGCTCTTTCTCTTACCAAGCACCGGCACTATGGAACTCACTTCCTATACATCTAAGACTGGAACCCTGTTACCTTCGATTCCGCAAGGGAGTGAAAGCTTGGTTATTTGACCTATAATGTGGCTGTGAGACGTCTACATGAAATGCTGATCCAGGGCGCCGGGAAACCCTCAGGGTAGCTGTTGCGCCATAGAAATGCAATAAAATAAATAAAAATAAAATAAATAAATGCCAAAGGGCATCACTTTGAAGTGGTAGTGGCCATCAGGGGTCGAGAAGGCCGATCGCTCTTGTGCTCCAGGGGTGAGGCCGATCTGCCAGTACCCAGCCGTGAGGTCGAAGATGCTGAGATATTTGGCGACCCCCAGGCGATCGATCAGTTCATCCGCCCGGGGAATGGGATGGGCGTCGGTCCGGGTGACTGCATTCAGCCCCCGGTAGTCAACACAGAACCGGAGCTCCGGGGGTGTGCCAGGGACGGTGGCTTTAGGGACCAGGACAACAGGACTGGCCCAGGGACTGTCGGAGGGTTCGACTAGCCCCAGAGCTAGCATCTTGGCCACTTCGGATTGAATGCAGGCCCGAACGCGGTCGGGCACTCGGATAGCTCGGTGTCTTACAGGCGGGTTGTATCCGGTGTCCACATCGTGGACACACCACCGGGTGACTCCAGGGGTGAGGGAAAATAGGTCTGCAAATTGCCCCAGCAGCTCCCGGCAGTCTTGGTGCTGTTCTGGGGTCAGGGTCGATGAGAGCGTGACCCCTTCGATGGAGCCGTCTTTCTCGGTGATGCTCATGAGATCTGGTACGGGTTCGGAGTCGTCTTCAGCTCCGTCATCGGTCGCTAGCAGCAGACTTAGTTCAGTGCGGGCGAAGTGCGGCTTGAGCCGGTTAACGTGCAGAACCCGGAGGGGGTTCCGGGGGATTCCAGGTCCACCAGGTAAGTGACGGGGCTCTTGCGCTCCACCACTTTGAAGGGCCCGTCCATTTGTCCTGGAGGGCGCAAGGTTCAACCGGGGACATGACCCAGACTTGCTGGCCCGGCTCGAATTCGATGGATGAGGCGTTCTGGTCATACCAGCGTTTCATCTCCTCCTGACTGGCCTCAAGGTTGGCCTCGGCAAGTTCCCGGAACTTCTGAGTCTGGTTGCGGAGTGTCAGGAGGTACTGGTAGACATCTGGTGGGGCACTTCGGACAGCCGTCTCCCAGCCTTCTTTGACCAGGCTGAGGGGGCCTCGGACCGGGTGCCCATACAATAGTTCGAAGGGGCTGAACCCCAGGGACTTCTGTGGTACCTCTCGATACGCAAACAGGAGGCAGGGCAGCAGGACGTCCCATCTGCTTCGTAGTGGCTTGTCTAAGCCCTTGATCATCCCCTTCAGCGTTCGGTTAAACCGTTCTACAAGTCCATTTCCTTGGGGGTGATACGGGGTGGTGAACTTATAGGTGACCCCGCACTGTTGCCACAGGGATCGCATATGGTTGGAGATAAAGTTTGTACCCCGATCACTCACGACTTCTCGGGGGAAGCCGACTCTGGAGAAAATCCCCATCAGGGGATGGTTCGGAGCGGGATGGCCTCAGGATAGCGGGTGGCATGGTCCACCAGAACGAGGATGAAGCGGTGCCCCTGAGAGGTGCGGGGGTCCAAGTGTCCCACAATGTCGATCCCCACTCTCTCAAAGGGGGTGGTGACCACAGGAAAGGGCTGGAGTGGGGCCTTGACTTTTCCCCCGCTTTTCCCGCTGGCTTGACACGTCGGACAGGATCGGCAGTGGTTGTGCACATCGTTGCGCATCTTCGGCCAGTAGAAATGGGTCACCAGGCGGCTGTAAGTTTTATCCTGCCCCAGGTGCCCGGCGAGGGGCACGTCGTGTGCCAAGTTCAAGAGGAAGTCTCTGAAACGGAGGGGAACGACCAGTACTCGGCTGGCCCCTAGTTCGGCAACTTTCTGCTCGCTGTAGAGAAGGTCGTGGTCCCAATAGACCCAGTGGGACCCCGAGGGGCCTCCAGCGGCTTGAGTGGCGGCTTGTTGTCGGATTCCCTCGAGGGAGGGACAGGTTTTCTGTTCCTGCCGGAATTGTTCGCGGGTGGGGCCACCTTCTTGGCGCCATTGAGCTAGTTCTGGAAGGTGGCTGAGCTCGGTGAGGTCTTCATGGTTGGGCCCCTGGGGGCCAGGTTCAGGGTCGGCGTCCTCGGGGACGGCGGGCGGTGGCGGTGCGGGCCACTCGGGTTCCTCGGTCGGAGCATCCTCCGGTGGGGCGAAGGCTCGGGCGGACATGGAGCGGGTGGTTGCACGGACCCACTCTGGAAGGCCTAGCATCCCCAGATGCTCTCTCCGCTCGACGCTGGCCCAGGGGGAACTTTCCAGGTCGTTCCAGAGGAGGCAGTCCACGGGGGCATCATCCCGGACGGTCACCTTCAGCATACCCGATACCCCTCCCCATTCGAAGGGGATGCGGGCCAGCTGGCACAAACTCTCGGAGTTGTCCGCCGTCCGCACCGGACACATGATATTGGGGAGAATTTGCTCTGGGGTCACCAAGTGGCGTCGGACCGCTGTTACGCTGGCTCCAGTGTCTCGGAGGGCTTCGGCCCGGCGGCCGTTGATGGTGACCCATTGGCGATATTTCTGGGTGTTGCCTGGGATCGGGTCTCGGGGACCATGTCTCGATCACCCAGGCATGCCAAGATCATGGCGGCGGGCTCCCACTCGGCCTGTTCGCGGTCATTGTCGTCTTCCTCGCCTCTTTCTTCCCCCAGGGCGGCGGCCACGATTTGGCGGTTGGGAAGACCGGTGGTGCCGGGTCGCTGGTTCATCGGGCAGAGGGGGTCGTTCGCGTAGTGGCCTTGTCGCTGGCATCTGTGGCACGTCACATTCGGGCGGGGCCCGGGTCGGGCTAGGGGAACCCCCCTTCGGCCCAGGGCTGGTGAAGTGGAGGTAGGGGAGGACCCCGTGGGGGTGTCTCGTCCCCTGCTCTGGCCTCCTCCGCCGCCTCGTGGTCGGTGGTTCCCCGGGGATCCCCGCCCTAGTCTCCCATCGGACTCCGGGGGACTCGGGTGCTCACCAATCTATCCGCCTCGACAGCGAGTTTTCGGGGCTCAGTCAGTTTGCTGTCGAGGAGGTGCTGCCGGAGTTCGATGAAGCAGTTGTTGGACAGATGTTCCCATATAATGAGGTCGACCAACTGCTGGTAGGTGGTGACCTTGCTGCCTTTGATCCACCCCTCGAAGGCTCTGCTGTAAAAGTTCACGTATTCCACCCAAGTGGTACCGGGGATTTTTTTACAGTCTCGGAATCGCTGCCGGTACATCTTGGGGGTGAGTCCATAGCGAGTGAGGAGAGCGGTTTTCATGTGCTCGTACGAGGTCATCTCAGCGTCGGGGAGCTCTAGCAGGGCGTCTCTCCCCTCATTGACGAACTTCCCCCACAGGCCGGCGCCCCAGTCCTTGAGGGGTACTCGATGTGCGGTCATGGCGACCTCGTAGGCTTTGAACCACTGTTGGATGTCGTCGTTCTTGTAGTATTCCTTGACGACATCCTTGGGTATGTGCACCTTTGTGTCCAAGGGCGGGGGAGAGGTCTTGCCCCCGGAGGCGTTGGCATCATTCGTTTTGGCCTTGAGTTCTAGTTCTTTTAGGCCGCGCTCATGCTCGAGCATGAGTCTCTTTTCTTCAAGGTCTCTTTGTCTTCGCTTCTCCTTCAGGTCTCCTTCTAGTCGTAGTTGCTCGAGTGCGATTTTCCTTTCCGCCAGCTGTAGTTCTCCATCCAACCGGAGTCAGGCGAGCTCCAACTCGTGGAGCCGGTTCCTCTCCCGCTCTCGGGCGTCTTTGTGGGGGCTCGTGCCTGGATTGACGGGTCTCTCCCCCGCTGGGGTCGTGTCGGTCTCCGGGCGTCCGCTCGGGCCCGGGTTGTCTTCATTCCGGGGTGGTGTATCATCGGTGTCCACCCATGCTTGTAGGGCTAATTTAAAGTCTTCCTTGGTGCTTAGCCCAGTGGTAGCGATGCACAGGTCTTTGCAGAATTGTTTTAATTCCTTGTGACTGTAATCTTCCATTTTTTCTTTCTGGAATTCCGTAGTCGGTCTTGTCTCTTGCGTAGTCATGGTCGTAGTGTGTTTTTCTCGGTAGTGAGTGAATCACCCTCCGTACGATCTGCGCCGGCTCGGATCCCGTCGCTTGCCACCAATGTTAGAAAGGCGATCCTGGGGGAGGCAGAAGAGGTCTGACTGACCACCCCTAGGTCCACCCCTCCGTCGAGAAGTAGCCGAGCGTTATCGAGAGGCCTCCTGGGTGAGGGTCCTCTCCTAGGATCGTACAGCAGGGTAACCACAACACTACAAACGGACACCACACAAGAGGTTAAGTTCTTAGGCTTTATCAAGAATAACGGTTGCTGGGTCTCAGCGGTATATACAGGCAGATCGAGGGATCTGTAGAGTCTCGTAAAAGGGACAGGGTAGCGGGACAGTCTCGGTATGGATGCAGGAAGGGATACCCTGCGCACAGCTCTCAATCCTCGAGCCGGGGGTTTCGAGAGGTCGAGCCGCGGCAGCGCCAGCAGGACTCGACAGATGGTCTTTAACGGAGAGGAGGCCGCGGCAGCGCCAGCAGGCTCTCAAGATGGTTCAGCCGCGGCAGCGCCAGCAGGCTCTCAAGTTGGTTCAGCCGCGGCAGCGCCAGCAGGCTCTCAAGATGGTTCGGCCGCGGCAGCGCCAGCAGGCTCTCAAGATAGTTCAGCCGCGGCAGCGCCAGCAGGCTCTCAAGATGGTTCAGCCGCGGCAGCGCCAGCAGGCTCTCCGGGTCTCTTCAGGTTACAGGCAATGAGTTCTTCTGGTGTCGGCCGTGACAGCGTTAGCAGGGCTTCCAGTCCAGGATACAACTGACGTCCTACTCCGGGGCTGGCCCAGATATAGGACTGGAGTCCTTTGATGTCTGGACCCTCTCGCCTGGGGGTCAGAGGGGCCGGGATGATGGTGTCCAGACACCCAGCAGGGGGGTGGAGCCAGCGCCCAGGGAGGCCGGAGGGCGATCGATACTAGGCGTCCGGGGACGGCTGGAGGGCCATCGAAACTCCCTTTTCTCCGGGATCTGTCGAGTGGCCACTCGACCACCTGGGTGGATCTTGGTGCCTCGATGTCTGGGCTTCGCTGGGGCCGGGGCCGAGGCCACGTGGTCGTGACGTGGTGGGCCCAAGATGGGGTCGGGCGTGGCCTCGTGCTTAGGTCGTGAGGGGCTCACGATGGAGCCAGGTCGGTAGTGGGGGTCCGGGATGGTGGCCGGACCAGCAATGTTGGGGCGTGCAGTGTCGGGCAAAAGGGCTGCCCGATGCTGGGTGGAGGGCCGATGTCGTCCTGAGCCCGCCATGCGGGAGGGGTAGGACCACGCCATGAGGCCGGGTCCAACAATAGAAGAGGTTCCAGGGATGACCTGGAGGACTAGGAGAAGGCTGCAAGAGGAAAAGAAGGAAACAAGATGGAAAAGCAATTGCACAACCACAATCTACCCAGATTGACCAGGTGAGCATAAAAAAGCAGGTTTTAAGAGTGAAACAGCACTACTGAGGGGAGTGATGGAATGGTCATGATGAAGGATCTAACAAATATTAAAACAACCGAAACATTAAAAGTGAGGTATTCTGAGGTGAGAGTGAATTGAACTTTGATTTAGGATTGATTTATTTGCTGGACCAAACTCATCTTATAACAACAGTCTACTCGTCACACGAGCAATTACGATGGTGCATTCACAGTGTAGGTTCACCCTACTACAAAAGAACAAAAAACAGTGCTGTAGTACTCAGTTAGGACAGCAGCGACATCAGCAAAGAGGGCACAGATGCAGATCAATCCCCAAGCATATTGAAAAAGCACAAACAAGACTTTAATTACTTCTAACAAAATTGATTACATAAAGAAAACCTATATTGTCAGCCAAACGTAACTAAGGAGGGTCATCAGATAGCAACTTTAGATATAAAAACTGTAATTGGTCACATTCTCAAGAAAAAACACAAAACTATCTCCCAAACAAATACTTTTAATGAAACACATTTTGTTCCTGCTTAGTAACCAGAAAGAAATGCTCTCTAGGTATTTTAGCACTCTGCATCTTGGGTGGAAATGCCTTAGGTTTTCTTCGAATGGTTTACCTATGAAATATATCAGGGCATTAATGAGGTAACTTACAACAACAATAAAAGGTCACAATGCTGCTCGAAGCCCTCAGCTGAGAAGAGCTTTTAGGATGTATTTACTCAAGATGTGTGTATTACATTAGCTCACAAACTCTGTTTTGCAGAAGGGCTGTCTAAGGAGCACACCAATCACAGTGAGGGTCATCAATTTGTTTACCTTGTGGGCGGCTCAGGTAGCCTTGACCCCGTCCCTTCTGCAATATACAAAGCCTTGTCCTCAGCAGTGGATGTGTAGAAGACAAGCTCAGCTGCTCCAGCCCACACTCTGCCACCCAACCTACTCCAGTGCACCATGAGGACTTTCCTCACAGCCGCGATCCTGCTCTGCACACTCATTGCTGGAGGTAAGAGGACTCATTCATTCATGTCCCCCACAATCGTCCAGGAGCTCCACAGGGACAAAGTAATGATTCAGCTCTGTCTGAGAAGCTCTTGAGACAGCCAGAAAGGTAGGGTTTCCTTCTCACCCCTTTAGGAACCTTTAATCCTGTACCTCTCATTCATATCCCACTTCAAGGTAATGGTGAGTCCTACCTTTGGCATCCAAAAGGCTCTTTTCAAATTTAAATCCTCATCCTTTATATTATGTGAGGGAGAGTCTTTACTCTTGATATGTGTTATGGCTGAGCTCCCACAGAGTCAAACTAGTCTATCTCCTAGAAGTGAACTGGCTTCAGTGAGGAGTCTCAGCTTACTCTTGTTACTCTGGATTTATCAAGCCCCCTAGGATCACACACGTTGGCCATGCATGGCTTGATAAATCACATTTCAAGGGTTGAAAAAGCAACACAACCCTTGATAAATATGTGATGTGACTCTTAATGCCAGGATACCATCACTGGAGATCCCCAAGCACTGCATAGACTTGTATGTCCCTTCCTTGTCCAGCAGTGAGGGTCCTTCCTGGATGGCACCTGAGAC
This sequence comes from Lissotriton helveticus, assembly GCF_964261635.1. Classification (NCBI taxonomy): domain Eukaryota; kingdom Metazoa; phylum Chordata; class Amphibia; order Caudata; family Salamandridae; genus Lissotriton; species Lissotriton helveticus. The sequence continues at coordinate 17,501,481 of NC_136063.1, read as the reverse complement.
TGATCTGAGCCTGGGTCGATGGTGTCTAGCTAACATTCAGTTTTGTGGGGGTGTTCTCCCTTCATGTCTGCGCCTCAGATTTTGAATATCGTGCAGGTGTTGTAGTTTGTCTTGTTGGTGATTTGTTGTTGGTGGGAGCTTAGATCACCTGTTAAAAGTTCATTGTCAACAAATCTCAGTGTAGGATCTATTAGGACTCTCTGACTTATGCTAGGTGACCGGTCATGTATATTGTTCGATCCCCATGGGTAGCATCTGTGGACTGCTGACCAGTTGTTTACCCATCACCCGCTTTTCTCTTCCACTCAGTCACAATATTTCCCCCTGCCTCTTTGCTATCTCTTCCATGCTGCCCAACTCCATTCTCACCTGTGAGGTTGGGTGGGTAGAATCAATATTTAAAGTTCAAACATCTGCACGGCTTGAAATCTTTTCAGACTTCTCTTCCCCATATATATTTGAACAGGCCTAACCTGCCAGAATCTATCTGGGGAAATAGTGGGGGTGCAGTAATTATCTCACAACTCGTAATTCAAGATAAAAATGTACAACCCCGTTTGTAATTAGAACCACAGGCAGTGTGCTATTTATCACTGCTTAAATAATTCAGGGCTCCAGGGGTCTAATCTACAGCACTTTCAAAAATCTGTTCCTAACAATGGGGAAAAAAATGCAGAATTTGATGCATTAAGCACCACAATCCCTTATTTCTGGGTATTTCTCATTCATTTTCCACCTGTCATATTTCGGCAGGTTTGCAGTGTTGAATTACAGTGGAGTAGGTGGGCTTTGAAAGTCAGGGCCAGCTCTAGGACGGTGCGACTGATGCCACCGCGCCTGCCACTGATTTCAGGTGGAGGCACCGTGGGCAACATTTACAAATTTTTGGCATAGAGCGGTGCCGCAAACCTTCCTGCAGCGCTCTCCCATGTCTAAAGAAAAGGGAAGAAATGCACCGTATCAATGAGAAATTATGCATTTGTGCCCTCTTATACTCCGCGAGTGCACAATAGTGCCAGGGTATCTGCTTTGGAATCAGGTTGATTTTGTGCAGAAATGGACACCTTCCTTCACAAAGACAACTGTTGTGCCACCCCTGGAGAGGCATAGGCTTTTAATGCAGTCCCAGGTTTACAGCATGTTATAAATCTGGGAATATGTCAAAAGCCATGGGTGTTATGTGGAAACACCCCTGAAAACTTCCCTGGCATCACTCCCTATCACTATGTGAGGTAACGCAGCAACTTACTCTGCCTTCCCTCACACAATATCTATCTGAGGCCATGAAAAGCTACGCAGTGTGGTTTTCGGTGGCTTCGTAGATATGGCTCTGCAGTGTGCGCTGCCGTAGCGTCATTAAAAGTAACATTCTGGCAGCAGGCGGGGCTTGTAAATAAGCCCCTGTGTCTTTCATTATCCTAATGTTGGGAAAAGGGATCATTTGGGTAGACATCAATAATAGAGAACCCATAACCATGGAACAAAATAGTTTGGAAAATCCCCTTTTTAAGATACTTTTTATGTTACAATGGTACAATAAAAAAAAATTTGTACAGAAATCTAAAAAATCTAGAGAAAATTATATTAATTATATACATAATTTACATCTGTCTAGCATCGGCAGATGTAACATCATTGAAATGTTATTTTTCCCTACATTTTTATTTATTTTACGTGCTTGAATTTACCTCCAATTGTCTAAAAAAAATTGAAGATCTATTTTTCTTATTTATCTGGGCATCCGCTAAGCCAAGAAGGGCACATGAATATCTTTCTTTACCTAGGGAGTGGGGAGGACTGGCTCTACCAAGTATAAGACTATATTATTGGGCCACTTCACTTCTATAGAATTTAGTTCTATTACAAGAGAAGGCAAAAGTTAGCGCGTTTGAAGAAGTACCGACCCACTTATAATAATAATAATACACATTTGTAAAGCGCAAACAATCACCCGTAATGGTCTCTAGGCGCTGGGGGCTGTCCGGAAGATTAAGCAACCGATTGCCCAGAGTCACATGCTGGGCTAATCTGCCACCGGGGATCGAACCGTGATCCCCAGATTCAGCGTCAGTTGGCCTCGCCGCGGCGCCACACCTCCACCCTTGAATTTATAATGGGGTGGAAGCGTGGGGCTGGGCTTGGCGATTCTTAAATGACAGCCACTACAAGAAAGTTAGCTTTAAAACTCTACAAGGGGGGCTTAGAATCTGGAAGTCAATTTAAAAACTGATTGGTATGGGTTGGCTCAATTACTATACACCACTCTGTAAAAATCCCAATTTACCAGACATTTTTAAAGGTCCTTTCATTCAAAGATGGTGCGACGCAGGGCTGACCAAGCTCTGAGCTTTTTTCTCTCTAATAGTTCTGGCCTCTTTCGATAATCTTAAAGAATGGTTTGAGCTAGATTGGAGGGATTTTTACAAATACCTCCAATTTAGAGATTTTTTATATAAGAAAGGTGGGTGGGCCAATCAGATTTGCTAATAATGATATAATTGATACATTGAGAAGGAATGGAGACCTATCTATACAAGTAGATAGGTCACGAATGAAAGATGATTTGGGGGAGTCGAAACTGGATTCTCAGAAAACCTATTTTTCCGCTCAGTCAAATTACCACAGAATATTCTAATCCTGGTCCGACTCCAGGCTCAATACTACAAAACATGCTTCTCGCTTAGATACACCCCTAAAAGAATTGCCAAATGGGAGACAGGGCGAATAACCTTTTGCTCCTGGTGTGCCTTATTTCAGGCAGATCTGATTCACATCTTTGCCTCCTGCGATGCCCTTTGTAAACTCAAATTAGAGATTACCAACTTCTTTAAGGAGTCGACTGCGTCCTCTCTCTAACCTTGATAGGACTTGGGGTAGCCCAGAACACTCAGGGGAAGCTTGGAGAAGAACTGGTGTTCATCGGCTTGGCAATCCTCCATTTATGTCTCGCATACTCCGGGTTCCAGCAATGTCTCTCTCTTTTATTAGCAAACTATAATCTGGAAAAAGCCAAGAAGGGGACAATGCTCCCGAACAAAGGGCCTAAACATCTGGGCCCCATTGACCAGATGGATTGAGAAGAATGGGCCAATTATTAAGTGGAAAACAAGCAAGAATCCAAACTAAGGATAACAGATCGAGGCCAACTCCCTCGGGGGTGGGTAGGGTGGGGTTTGGGTGGGTGGGATTTTGTGAGACAAGGCTCAACCAGGAAGGGTTAAAAGGGGGGGAGTAATGCATAATTGTGATTTCCTTGTTCTTTTTCTTTTCGACTTTCCTCTGACTATGAATCTTAATTGTTCTGTATATTATCATTTACATTTTATTCTTAAAAAAAAAAGAAAAATCTAGAAAATAAGGACTATTTTTCATTTCAGTGAATTGCCTACTTTGTGAGAAGTGTTTCTCTGTGGGCACTGCCACCTGCTCCGGTATTTACAATCTTTGCCCCGCTGACGTCACTCACTGCGTTCAAGGTCTCGAGAACTTTACAATAGGTAAGTGTCAAGAGTCAAAGAGTGGGTTTGTGAAATGTAGATGCTGGGGCACCCGTAATGCCGTGCATGGCTCTGCCGCAAGCTGCTGTGTGATCTTCACCATGCTCTGCTGCTTATCTGTGTCACCCCTGATGGTGATTGGTTAATATGCACTCTGTGGTTGAAAACTCTCCTTTACTGCCCACAGGTCTCGCATTACCTCAGGGTGAGGTATTTACCGCAAATGGTAAATCCCTCCTATGTCGAGTTTTCAACAAGAAAAGGAGGCATGCCATCAGCAGTCCTCAACAAGCCACCATCCCTGTGATGGCCGCCATTCCTCATGGGTCTTGAATTGTGACCGACCTCATTAATATTCATGCAAAAGGTCTCTTTGTGACTCATTAGGTATCACTAATTAAAAAATATATCAATTTGAAAAAAAAACACCATTTGGAAAATATTGTTCTTAATGTTCCTACATTTGGCCCTTAAGAGTCTTTCCTTGCTGCAGTTCCACTACTCCACCACACGCAGCTCTGTCCATGCATCTCATCCCTTCCTTACAGCACCTGAGCTATTCCACCACTGGGACACACGCAGATCTGTCAACGCATCTCATCCCTTCCATACAGCACCTGCTCTATTCCACCACTAGGACGCACACAGCTCTGTCCATGCATCTCATCCCTTCCTTACAGCACCTGCTCTATTCCACCACCGGGACACACACAGCTCTGTCAATGCATCTAATCCCTTCCATACAGCACCTGCTCTATTCCACCACCGGGACACACGCAGCTCTGTCCATGCATCTCATCCCTTCCCCACTGCATCTCATCCATTCCCAAAAGCTGCAGCTCTGCTGCTCCACCACCAGGACACATACAGCTCTGTCCATGCATCTCATCCCTTCCCTGTATCAGCAGCTCTGCTACTCCACCACCAGGACACATGCAGCTCTGTCCATGCATCTCATCCCTTCCCAACAGCTGCAGCTCTGCTACTCCACCACCAGGACACACGCAGCTCTGTCCATGCATCTTATCCCTGCCTTACAGCTGCCGCTCTGCTACTCCACCACCAGGACACGTGCAGCTCTGTCCATGTATCTCACCCCTGCCTTGCAGCTGCAGCTCTGCTACTCCACCACTGGGACACAGGTAGCTCTGTCACTGCATCTCATCCTTTCCCTATAGCTGCAGCTCTGTTACTCCACCACCAGGACATACACAGCTCTGTCCATGCATCTCATCAATTCCCCACAGCTGCAGCTCTGCTACGACTCCACCAGGACACACACAGCTCTGTCCATGCATCTTATCCCTGCCTTGCAGCTCTGCTGCTCCACCACCTGGACACACACAGCTCTATCCATGCATCTCGTCCCGTCCCTACTGCAGCAGCTCTGCAACTCCTCCACCATGACACATGCAGCTCTGCCAATGCATCTCCTCCCTGCCATGCAGCTCTGCTAATCCACCACTGGGAAACACACAGCTCTCTCTATGCATCTCCTCCCTGCCTTGCAGCTGCAGCTCTGCTGCTCCATCACTGGGACACACGCAGCTCTGCTGCTGCATATCACTGCAGTGCCCCAACTGGAACACACTGTCCTTGTGCACAATGACACTAGCATCCTAACTTGCACTGTCCCTATTATTCCAAGGATGGGAAACATGCAGGTCCCCCCTTCCAGAGCATCAGACTCCTTTGCTGCCTGGAACCCCACCTATACCAGAAGTGGGGCATATGAACACACTGAGCTGTTGGTGCATATATTGGGCACTATTTCAAGAAAGACTCAGGGGTTCTGTATGCTTGCCCCCTTATTAACCCAGGAATAGGCAGATCTCCACAGCACCTCCATCTCCACAGCAACCTCCCTGGTCAGATGGAAGCATGCAGACGTCAGATCCCTCTGAAGGAAAGCCTCCAGTGACCCCAACAATCTCAAAAACGATCTTCCGATCTCCCTGCTCCCCTTCCTGGCCAAAGTTTTGAGAAAGCCATCAACCAGCATCTCACCAAATTCCTGGAACAAAACCACTTACTTGATGCCTCCAAATCAGGATATCGTAATAACCACAGCACTAAGAATGAACTGATTGCTGCCTCAGATGACAGCAGAACACTCCATAGTGGTAGAGCAATGGTGGACCTGATCCTCGTTGACCTCTTCGCTGCATTCGACATAGTCTCTCCCAGCATCATCAACAACAAATTCTAAAACATAGGCATACACCAAGACTCCCTCAAGTGGATCACCTCCTTCCTCCCAGAACGCACACTGAGTATCTGACTGTCTCCCTTCACCTCCGCACTCAAAAACATCATATGTGGCACACCACAAAGATCATCCCACGCTGTTGAACATCTACAGGACCACCTTGCTGATGTCGTCAGGTCCCATGGACTCAACATAATCTCCTACGCAGACAACACTCAACTGATCCTCTCGTCCACCGAGGATGCCATCAACACCAAAACCAACTTACGCAAAATGCCATGACCAAGTGCCTCCAACTTAACTCCCACAAAACTGAAGTTCTGATCTTCGGGAAGGACACTTTTACACGGGACCACAGCCAGTGGAGTGCAGAACTTGGACCCACACCGATGACTACGGAGGCAACCTCTGCATCATCCACAACAGCCAACTGACTATGAAGTTAGCGCCGTTGGCTCGTTCTGCTACCACGCTCTTAGCATGCTCTGCAAAAGCTCCAGATGGAACCCAGCCAACACCAAAAAGACTGTCACTCATGCCTTGTCACCAGCCATACCGGCTACAGCAATGCCCTCTACACTGGCATCTCTATCCAACTCCTCAGAAAACGTCAGACCATACAGGCCACAGTGACCAGACTTATCCAGGACCTCCCCAAATTAGCCTACATTGCCCCCCACTTGAGAGACCTCCACTGGCTCCCCACCCAGAAAATATGCTAGTTTAAGATCCACATGCACACCTACAAAGCCCTCCATGACCTTGGACCAGCCATCAATTAAACTTTCAGCAACCCACCAGACACCTACGCTTCTCTTCACTCACAGTCACACAACCTCTCCATCTGCCACATCCACTGTGGTGGCTTTTTCTTCTCCTACGTTACAGCCAAGACCTGGAACAACCTTCCCCTCCAGCTCCATTTGCTCCCCTTTGCTAACAGACTTCCGAAAAAAAAAGACTCCAAACCTGGCTCTTCGACTGAGACACAGAGTCCAGATACCCCTGGGGTGACAGTGTTGCGCTTTATAAATGCTGACTGATTGAATGATTGATTTATTTTGATTCTATGTGTAGCATAAAGTTTGTGTGCCTGAAAGTGCTTTTGAAGGAATAACTTTTAAACATAAAAACAATGAGTAGATAAATATTTATGGAGTTTTATTCTGTGTATTATTGAGTTTTGAGTTTCCAACCCATGTCACCTTCTAGAAAGAGCCTTGGACGGTTCTCAGAGTGAGGAAGGGCAGTGCTTGCTTTTTGATTTGGGACAAAAATAGCACAAGGAACTCTCCAAGAACCTCTTGAAGCTACTGGTTTAATATCCCAAGGCCAAAGAGATACTCCCCATGTTCAAATAACATTCTGAGAGAATAAACAAATGTTTTACCCTAAAAATTAGATTAATTGAAAATATTATAATGTGCATCAGTGTTTGTACTTTGAAAATAAGCATATAAGAAACCTGCATGAAATTCTAAAATACTGGTAACATCAGATCAGCCATGCATGTCCAGATCGCATCCGGTAGATTCAATCTTTTTGCTAATTGAAAAATATATGTTTTCTTACAGGGAGCAAGAACGCTCTGACTGCATTTAAGGATTGTGGTACTCCCTCCAGCAGAGCTGCCTGTGGTAAAACCCTCTCTTTCAGAGCATCCATGACTGTGGTTCGGATTAGTAGAACATGCTGCGACTCCGACTACTGCAATGGTGGAGATATACAGGGTACGTACAGGCTGAGACTCTGACTACCATAACACTGTGGACATACAAGGTAGGTACAGGCTAATACTCCGACTACCATAACAGTGTGGACATACAGGGTACGTACAGGCTGAGACTCCAGCTACCATAACACTACAAATATACAGAGTACGTATAGGCAGAGACTCCAACTACCATAACACTTCAGATATACAGGGTACGTACAGGCTGAGACTCCAACTGCATTAACACTACAAATATACAGGGTACGCATAGGCAGAGACTCCAACTATCACAACGCTGCATATATACAGGGTACATACAGGCTGAGACTCCAACTACCATAACACTGCAGATAAACAGGGTAAGTACAGGCTGAAACTCCACCTACCATAACACTACAAAATGAGGGAGAGGAGTCAACACCAGTGTATGTATTCCACAATTGTCTGCAGGATACGTCACGCTGGCTGCAGAATAACTCTCTTCAATTCAATGCTGGGAAGCTGGAGGTGCTTTTCAGCGCTGGGAATAAGATTTCCCGTCCTTTTCCAGGACATTTTTGGCCTCCTGAGACAGCGACCAAAGTGCGGCCAGTGGAATCAGTCCGTAACTTAGGGGTCATGCTTGATCACAAACTCAGCATGGAGACTCAGGGTGCTAAAACAACCTCTTGCTGCTTTGCAATTCTGCAGTCTCTGCGTAAGATCCTGCCATTATTACCATCTCAGGCGCGTGCCCAAGTGGCAAGATGTACGATCCTTAGTAGGGTGGATTATTGTAACGCCTTATTACTGGAGTCTCCAAGCTTCTTGTTGGATAGGCTCCAAAGAATTCAATCAGCGGCTGCTAGGTTGGTCTTGGGGCTTCCCAGAAGAGCGCATGCACCGGCAGCTCTGGCGGAACTTCATTGGCTCCCTTTGAGACAGAGGGTACAATTTAAGTCCCTTTGTCTCGTCTTTAAGGCTCTCCATGGAACAGGACCTCTACCCCTGCAATCTAAATTTGCCTGGTATACTCCAACCAGACTGCTTCGCTCTTCAACAGCCAGACTGGTGAGAGTGCCTAGGTTTAGGAAGGTTAGATCAGGGGGTAGATCTTTCGAGGTGGCAGCTGCCAAACTATGGAATAAGCTCCCGTGCCTGATCAGGCAAATTAAGGAGCTTCTTCCCTTTAGAAAAAAGGTTAAAACCTGGCTATTTCCCGAGTAACTCAGTCTGGCTGGCCGTCCTCTTGAGCCACCAGGGCCAGGATGCCTGTAAGGTGATAGTGCGCATTATAAGACTAACAAATAAATACATGGTACGTACAGGCTGAGACTCCGACTACTGTAACACTACAGAAATACAGGGTACGTACAGGCTGAGACTCCAACTATCACAACGGTGCATATATACAGGGTACATACAGGCTGAGACTCCAAACTACCATAACACTGCAGATATACAGGGTACGTACAGGCTGAGACTAGAACTACCATAACACTACAAATATACAGGGTACGTATAGGCAGAGACTCCAACTACTATAACACTACAAATATACAGGGTACGTAGAGGCAGAGACTCCGACTACCATAACACTACAGATATACAGGGCACGTACAGGCTGAGACTCCGACTACGATAACACTGTGGACATACATGGTACATACAGGCTGAGACTTCGACTACCATAACACTACAAATATACAGGGTACGTACAGGCTGAGATTCCAACTACCATTTTATTTATTTATTTATTTGAACTTTTACCGCGCACAGCTACCCACAGTGGGTTTCCCGGCGCTAGGGACAGACTGGAGAAGAAGATGTCAAATAAGCCAGCATACTGGTACCAGCTACTTATGTGAACAACAGCGTTTTCAGTGCTCTACGAAAGCGAAGAAGACTGGTCTCTAATTTAATGGCTGTGGGCAGGGCATTCCAATATTTGGGACCAAGGTAGGAAAAAGAACGTCCCCCCATCCTTACCAACTTAAATCTTGGTATGATGAAGTTCCCAATTTCCGAAGATCTTAAGGTACGTTTGGGCCTGTAAGGTTGCACCAGCTTTTGTAGGTATGTGGGTGCAATGCCTTGCTTGATTCTAAATATGTAGCACAGTGTCTTAAACTTTATGCGGCTAGAGATCTTAAGCCAATGAAGATCATGCAAGGCAGATAATGCCGAAGTTCTTCTAGGAACATTCTTCAGAAGTCGCGCAGCTGCATTTTGTACAACCTGCAATACTTTAACAGTGGCTACATCAGCACCCAGATATAGTATATTGCCATAGTCCAGGCGAGATGTTATCAATGCCTGGACAACCGTCCTACGGGAGGAAATGGGAAGCATCCATAAGATCTTTTGTAGCCACCTAAGAGTAGAAAAACAGGTTGCTGCGACCTCAGTGGCTTGCTGCTTCATTGTTAGCTTGTCGTCAATTTGGACACCCAAATTACGTACAGCATGTGTGGGTACAGGGAGTGAACCCATCTCATTTGGCCAGTGCTGAGGGCCCCAGAGGTTCTTATTTTTACCCAGAATGACCACCTCTGTCTTCTCCCCATTCAGTTTGAGACAGTTCCTCTGCATCCAGTCAGCCACAAGAGGGAGGCCCGACTTTAGTGCAGAGGGGTTATTCTCGTCTCGCCCCGATAGGGAAAAGACGATCTGGGTGTCATCCGCGTAAGAGAACAGAGTCAGCCCCGCCTGCTCTACGATGTTAGCCAAGGGTTTTACATAAAGATTGAACAATAGGGGGCTGAATATTGACCCTTGGGGGACACCCCGCGCTGATGGACAGACCGCTGATGCAGCCTTAGGGGAGAACACTTGAAAGGTTCGCTCACCAAGGAAGGAGGCCACCCAGGCTAAGGCCATACCAGTCACACCAAGAGACCGCAGAGAGTCGAGAAGGATGGAATGTGACACGGTGTCGAAAGCTGCGCTCAAATCCAACAGGATGAGCGCCATAGTTTCACCCTGATCGACACCGTGTCGGAGACTCTCTGTTACCCCAAGAAGGGCAGTCTCGGTCGAGTGGCGGGAACGGAAACCCGACTGGGATGAGTGTAAGAAGCCAGAACTTTCCACCAGTTCAGTAAGCTGGATATTAATGTGTCTCTCTAACACTTTAGAAAAGATGGGTAACAAGGATATGGGGCGAAAGTTAGCAGGATTCAAAATATCAGCACCATTCTTCTTTAACAGGGGCACTACCATAGCGTGTTTCCATGGCTGGGGGACATATGCCTCAGTAAGTGAGGTATTTAATAATTTGACAAAGATCTGATGGATGGAGGAATCTAGTTGTTTCAGTATTTTCACTGGAAGTGCATCGCACGGAGAACCAGAGCGCACACTATTTAGACGAGAAGAAAAAGAAACATTGTCTAGTGGCTGCCATACAGAGAGTTTGGCGCCGTCATCGACACTAGCAGATGACTGAACAGAGCCAGATGCAGAAGATGTTACCACCGATGACGGGGTGAAAAGATCATAAATCATGTCGACTTTCTTGATGAAGAAGTCAGCTAAGGATTGACATTGAACCGCATCAAGCGCAGGGGGCGCAGGAATAGAGTCTGCTCCTGTCAGTTTTTTTACAACTGAGAAGAGCACCTTAGGGCAGTTTTGTGCATCTGCAACTATTTTTTTTGTAAAATCTGCTCTGGCTGTTTTGCAGCTTTTATGATAGCCCTTCAGAGCTTCTCTATATGCTACTTTGCGAGTAGGGGAATAATTATGCCTCCACTTTCTTTCTAGAGTCTTACATTGAGTGCGAAGGCACTTAAGCTTGTCGGAAAACCATGGTGCAGGAGGATGATGAGGCATAGTTTTCTTAGATGTCAAAGGAAGCGTGAGATCAACAGCATTATTTAACCACTGACCAACTGCGCAGTTTAGTGCAGAGAGAGGTAGGTCAGTGTTAGGAAGTGTCCTCAATAATTGATTATTAAGTTCTGGCATATTAATTTTCCCCCAACTGCGTGACCGTTTATCTGTACCCTTTCTGGTCTGTGATACCATCCTGGTAGTATCTAGTGAAAAAGGAACAGCAAAGTGGTCGGACCATTCTATTGGACGTGCTTTCTGAGAGCAGTCCAACTGCATGTTTGACAGGATGGGATCTAATAAATGACCAGCATGGTGTGTAGGGGCAGAGTTCAGTAGCTGAATGTTAAAGACTTCAAGAATAGAAATAAGCTGTTTACTAGACGTACAATCAGAATCTTCAAGATGGATATTTAAATCCCCAAGAATCGTGAAGTTGGCTGCTCTAAGAAGCAAAGGGGCAAGGAAATCTGGCAGAGGAGAAACCCAGGACATAGCATTCCCAGGAGGGCGATAGATTAATAAACCTGTCATTGTAAACTGAGGACTAATAGTTAACCTAAACAGGGCTGCCTCGCAACCTTTAAGAGGAATGTCTTCAAATTTGCAGGTGTACTTAGATTTAAAGATCATGGCTATCCCCCCCCCCTTTGCCTGAAACACTATCCTTTCTTACGATGACATAATTAGGGGGAATTGCAGCGGCAATATCGGGGCCAGAACTGTCATGTAGCCAGGTTTCCGTAAGAAACACCGCATCCGGTTGCTCATCAGTGATGAAGTCAAAGATATTATACTTGTGTTGTGGGAGAGATCTGCAATTAACACTCCAGAACTGTAAAGAGGAGTGTGAAGGGACAGTTTTTAATGAGACAGGCCTACTGCGTCTGCAGTGGCGCTTGAGCGATCTACTGCTCGCTGGCATTCCCAGAGCAAATCCGCATTGGTGACATTTGAATTTGGGGAAGGGCAGTGTACATACAGTGCAGTTCTTATTAGAAGTACGGCGCCATAAATATAGTTCCTCTGCACTGCAGATATACAGGGTACGTACAGGCTGAGACACCAACTACCATAGCACTACAAATATACAGGGTACTTATAGGCAGAGACTCTATAACACTACAAATATACCGGGTACGTAGAGGCAGAGACTCCGTCTACCATAACACTACAGATATACAGGGCACGTACAGGCTCAGACTCCGACTACCATAACACTGTGGACATACATGGTACATACAGGCTGAGACTCCGACTACCATAACACTGCAGAAATACAGGGTACGTACAGGCTGAGACTCCGACTACCATAACACTACAAATATACAGGGTACATATAGGCATAGACTCCAACTACCATAACACTGCAGATATACAGGGTACGTACAAAATGATTCTCCGACTACCACAGCATTGCAGATATACAGGGTATTTAAAGCCTGAGACTCCAACTACCATAAAACTGCAAACATACAGGGTAGTTACTGGATGAAAAGCATATAATAGGAGTAAAACCAAGGAAACAGATAATTTTTACAGATCTAATTTTAAACTTCAATTAAGTATAAAATGAACTATTGTATTTTGGACTTTTAAATGAAATTGAATATTGGAAATCAGTTTTTTATATGTACTATTATGAACAATTTGTATTTGATCGAATAAAGGATTTTGACTATGACTATGACCACAGTGTATGTACAGGCTGAGGCTCTACTACTATAACACTGCAGATATACAGGGTACGTACAGGCTGAGACTCTGACTATCATAACACTGCAGATATACAGGGCAGACGAAGCTGCGACTCCGACTATCATAACACTGCAGATAAACAGGGTAGGTACAGGCCAAGACTCTGACTATCATAACACTGCAGATATACAGGGCTGGTAGAAGCTGCGACTCCGACTATCATAATACTGCTGATAAACAGGGTACGTACAGGCTGAGACTCTGACTATCATAATGCTGCAGACATTATAGTATGTACATTTAAGACTCCAAATATCATAATGCTGCAAACAACAACATATGTGCAGGCTGAGACTCCGATTACCATAAAACTGTGGACACACAGGGTATGTACAGGCTGAGGCGCTGACTGGTTTGGATCAGTAGCACATGCTGCAACTTTGACTACTGCAATGGTGGAGATATACAGGATACGTACAGGCTGAGGCTCCGACTACCATAACACTGCAGATAAACAGGGTACGTAGAGGCTGCGACTCCGACTATCATAACACTGCAGATAAACAGGGTACGTAGAGGCTGAGGCTCCGACTATCATAACACTGCAGATAAACAGGGTACGTAGAGGCTGAGACTCTGACTATCATAACACTGCAGATATACAGGGTACGTAGAGGCTGAGGCTCCGACTATCATAACACTGCAGATAAACAGGGTACGTAGAGGCTGCGACTCCGTCTATCATAACACTGCAGATAAACAGGGCAGACGAAGCTGCGACTCCGACTATCATAACACTGCAGATAAACAGGGTAGGTACAGGCCAAGACTCTGACTATCATAACACTGCAGATATACAGGGCTGGTAGAAGCTGCGACTCCGACTATCATAATACTGCTGATAAACAGGGTACGTACAGGCTGAGACTCTGACTATCATAATGCTGCAGACATTATAGTATGTACATTTAAGACTCCAAATATCATAATGCTGCAAACAACAACATATGTGCAGGCTGAGACTCCGATTACCATAAAACTGTGGACACACAGGGTATGTACAGGCTGAGGCGCTGACTGGTTTGGATCAGTAGCACATGCTGCAACTTTGACTACTGCAATGGTGGAGATATACAGGATACGTACAGGCTGAGGCTCCGACTACCATAACACTGCAGATAAACAGGGTACGTAGAGGCTGCGACTCCGACTATCATAACAATGCAGATAAACAGGGTACGTAGAGGCTGAGGCTCCGACTATCATAACACTGCAGATAAACAGGGTACGTAGAGGCTGAGACTCTGACTATCATAACACTGCAGATATACAGGGTACGTAGAGGCTGAGGCTCCGACTATCATAACACTGCAGATAAACAGGGTACGTAGAGGCTGCGACTCCGACTATCATAACACTGCAGATAAACAGGGTACGTAGAGGCTGAGGCTCCGACTATCATAACACTGCAGATAAACAGGGTACGTAGAGGCTGAGGCTCCGACTATCATAACACTGCAGATAAACAGGGTACGTAGCGGCTGAGACTCTGACTATCATAACACTGCAGATATACAGGGTACGTAGAGGCTGAGGCTCCGACTATCATAACACTGCAGATAAACAGGGTACGTAGAGGCTGAGGCTCCGACTATCATAACACTGCAGATAAACAGGGTACGTAGAGGCTGCGACTCCGACTATCATAACACTGCAGATAAACAGGGTACGTAGAGGCTGAGACTCTGACTATCATAACACTGCAGATATACAGGGTACGTAAAGGCTGAGGCTCCGACTATCATAACACTGCAGATAAACAGGGTACGTAGAGGCTGAGACTCTGACTATCATAACACTGCAGATATACAGGGTACGTAGAGGCTGAGGCTCCGACTATCATAACACTGCAGATAAACAGGGTACGTAGAGGCTGCGACTCCGTCTATCATAACACTGCAGATAAACAGGGCAGACGAAGCTGCGACTCCGACTATCATAACACTGCAGATAAACAGGGTAGGTACAGGCCAAGACTCTGACTATCATAACACTGCAGATATACAGGGCTGGTAGAAGCTGCGACTCCGACTATCATAATACTGCTGATAAACAGGGTACGTACAGGCTGAGACTCTGACTATCATAATGCTGCAGACATTATAGTATGTACATTTAAGACTCCAAATATCATAATGCTGCAAACAACAACATATGTGCAGGCTGAGACTCCGATTACCATAAAACTGTGGACACACAGGGTATGTACAGGCTGAGGCGCTGACTGGTTTGGATCAGTAGCACATGCTGCAACTTTGACTACTGCAATGGTGGAGATATACAGGATACGTACAGGCTGAGGCTCCGACTACCATAACACTGCAGATAAACAGGGTACGTAGAGGCTGCGACTCCGACTATCATAACATTGCAGATAAACAGGGTACGTAGAGGCTGAGGCTCCGACTATCATAACACTGCAGATAAACAGGGTACGTAGAGGCTGAGACTCTGACTATCATAACACTGCAGATATACAGGGTACGTAGAGACTGATGCTCCGACTATCATAACACTGCAGATAAACAGGGTACGTAGAGGCTGCGACTCCGACTATCATAACACTGCAGATAAACAGGGTACGTAGAGGCTGAGGCTCCGACTATCATAACACTGCAGATAAACAGGGTACGTAGAGGCTGAGGCTCCGACTATCATAACACTGCATATAAACAGGGTACGTAGAGGCTGAGACTCTGACTATCATAACACTGCAGATATACAGGGTACGTAGAGGCTGAGGCTCCGACTATCATAACACTGCAGATAAACAGGGTACGAAGAGGCTGAGGCTCCGACTATCATAACACTGCAGATAAACAGGTTACGTAGAGGCTGCGACTCCGACTATCATAACACTGCAGATAAACAGGGTACGTAGAGGCTGAGACTCTGACTATCATAACACTGCAGATATACAGGGTACGTAGAGGCTGAGACTCCGACTATCATAACACTGCAGATAAACAGGGTACGTAGAGGCTGAGACTCTGACTATCATAACACTGCAGATATACAGGGTACGTAGAGGCTGAGGCTCCGACTATCATAACACTGCAGATATACAGGGTAGGTAGAGGCTGAGGCTCCGACTATCATAACACTGCAGATATCCAGGGGACGTAGAAGCTGAGACTCCGACTATCATAACACTGCAGATAAACAGGGTACGTAGAGGCTGAGACTCCAACTATCATACAACTGCAGATAAACAGGGTACGTAGAGGCTGAGAGACTGACTATCATAATGCTGCAGACAACATCATATGTACTGGCTGAGACTCCGACTACCATAACACGGTGGACATACAGGGTATGTACAGGCTGAGGGGCTGACTGGTTTGGATCAGTAGCACATGCTGCAACTTTGACTACTGCAATGGTGGAGATATACAGGATACGTACAGGCTGAGGCTCCGACTACCATAACACAACAGATATACAGGGTGAGTATAGGCAGAGACTCTAGCTATCACAACGCTGCAGATATCCAGGGTACGTACAGGCTGAGACTCCAACTATCATAATGCTGCAGATATACAGGGTATGTACAGGCTGAGGCTTCTACTACTATAACATTGCAGACATACAGGGTATGTACAGGCTGAGGCTTTTACTACTATAACACTGCAGATAAACAGGGTACATACAGGCTGAGACTCCAACTATCATAATGCTGCAGATATGCAGTGTATGTACAGGCTGAGGCTCTACTAATATACATTCCAGATATACAGGGTACGTACACACTGAGACTCCGACTACCATAACACTGACAAAATACAGGGCATGTACAGCCTGAGACTCCAACTACCATCAAACTGCAGACATACAGGGTATGTACAGGCTGAGGCTCCTACTGCTATAACATTGCAGATATACAGGGTATGTATATACTGAGACTCCGAATACCATACTACTGCAGATATACAGTGTGAGTATAGGCAGAGACTCTAGCTATCACAACTCTGCAGATATACTGGGTACGTAGAGGCTGAGGGTCCGACCATCATAACACTGCAGATATACTGGGTACATAAAGGGTGAGACTCCGACCATCATAACACTGCAGATATACAGGGTACGTAGAGGCTGAGACTCCGACTATCATAATGCTGCAGACATCATAGTATGTACATTTGAGACTTCAAATATCATAATGCTGCAGACAACAACATATGTACAGGCTGAGACTCTGACTACCATAAAACGGTGGACATACAGGGTTTTTACAGGCTGAGGCGCTGACTGGTTTGGATCAGTAGCACATGCTGCAACTTCGACTACTGCAATGCTGGAGATATGCAGGATACATACAGGCTGAGGCTCTAACTACCATAATGCTGCAGACATACAGGGTACGTATAGGCAGAGACTCCAACTATCACAACGCTGCGTATATACAGGGTGCATAGAGGCTGAGAATCTGACTACCATAACGCTGCAGTCATACAGGCAATGTACAAGCTGAGACTGACTACCACAACATCATGGACATTCCTAATATGTGAAAGCAGAGACTCCAACTACCATAATGCTGCAGATATACAGGGTATGTACAGGCTCAGACTCCGACCACCATAAAGCTGCAGGCATGACATACATGGTACACACAGGCTGAGACTCCAACTACCGGAATGCTGCTGATATACAGGTAATGTACAGACTGAGAGTCTGACTGCCACAACACTGTGAATATACAGTGTGCTTGCAGGCTGAGACTCTGACTACTACAATGTCACGGACATGCAAGGTATGTACGGACTGAGGCTCTGACTACCTTAATGCTGCAGACATACAGGGTATGTACAGGCTGAGACACCGACTATCATAATGTTGTGGACATACAGGGTATGTGTGGGATGAGAATCTGATTGTCACGACACTGCAGACATACAGGGTATATACAGGATGAGATAGCATCTACCATAATGTTGTGGACATACAGGGTACATGCGGGATGAGAATCTGACTGTCACAACGCTGCGAACATACAGGGTACATACAGGCTGAGACTCCGACTACCATAAAACTGTATATATATATATATATTCACTGAAAAAACCATAGGTTATAGACCATATATAGTTAGGAATTAGCATTTACAAAACCTTGAAAATTCACTGAAAAAACCATAGGTTATAGACCATATATAGTTAGGAATTAGCATTTACTAAACCTTATTTTACTCACACAAAACCATTGAAATTCCATATATAGTTAGTTGCACTAACTATATATCGCGCACCCGCAATCCACTGCTGATCATGTCACATATTACATCATTCATGACATGGTCAGTGACATCACTGATGACATCACTGATGACATCTCAAATGACATCACTGATGACATCACTGATGACAACATCCAGAGACTGTATGTTTCTGTAAAGTTAAAATATGTCTTACATATTGAAGAATGAGTGGATGTATAAGTGTCTGGATGAAGGATTTAGTAGGTGCATGACTGACTGTATGAGTGAGTGATTAAATGTGTCTCACTGAGTGCATGGGTTAGTGACTAAACTGTCTTAATTTGTGCATCATTATGTCTGTTGTTCTGTAAACTGCTGCATGTGTTGATCAGTAGCTATATGAGTAACTATATGGGTTATTGATTGGTTGCCCAAGTATTTGTATGGGAGACTGAGTGTGTGTGTGGGTGGCTGGGAGGTGTATGACTCTGTGCATAGATGTGTGAGCAGTTCATTCACTAGATGTATGGGTTCAAAAGTGCACGTGGAAACAGCTGTATGGGCGGTTGACTGTGTGCATGAGTGTATTGGTGAGTGAATGGATATCTCAGTGCTACATGTCAAAGTAAGTACATATGTAAAACACAGTACATGTGAGAGTTGACATATATAAATAACTGTGCATAAGAGCCAGTGAATGTGTGAGTGGCTGTATGGATCATTGTGAACTTGTATCCGGGATTGTATAAGAGAGTAAATATGTGTTAGTATATATTTGAATGAGTAAGGTGTGTATAACTGTATAGTTGAGGAAATGGAGGTGTGATTGATTCTTTGCATGACTGACTAAGTGTCTGAGTAACTCCATGGATGAGTGACAGTCTATGAGTGTCTGTTTACACTGAGTGTATCTAAGGTTATATTAGAGTCTGAAGAGGTTCATCGTATTATCACATGAATGATGTCATCAGTGATGTGATCAGTAATGTCAAATGAGATGTCATCAGTGATGTCATCAGTGATGTCATTTGAGATGTCATCAGTGATGTCATCAGTGATGTCATTTGAGATGTCATCAGTGATGTCATCAGTGATGTCATTTGAGATGTCATCAGTGATGTCATCAGTGATGTCACTGACCATGTCATGAATGATGTAATATGTGACATGATCAGCAGTGGATTGCGGGTGCGCGATATATAGTTAGTGCAACTAACTATATATGGAATTTCAATGGTTTTGTGTGAGTAAAATAAGGTTTAGTAAATGCTAATTCCTAACTATATATGGTCTATAACCTATGGTTTTTTCAGTGAATTTTCAAGGTTTTGTAAATGCTAATTCCTAACTATATATGGTCTATAACCTATGGTTTTTTCAGTGAATTTCATTGGTTTTTTAACAGCTAATATCTGTAGCTGTAAAATTTATTCTTCTTTAAATCCAAAAATATATTTTATATGTTTATGAATAATTATTTTTTTAAATATTTTTTTTTCTTCGTTCCCGCTTCGCGAATCGGGAACCTTACAGTAAAAAAATGTTCAGAAAAATAAAAAAAAAAGTTCTTTTCAGAACTACCTCCCCGTTATTAAAAAATTGGTACAATATTTGGAACTGTGCCAACCTCTATTTCTCTTAGTTCGCTTCCTAGTTCGCTCGCTGGTACGCGAACTGGAAGCGAACCAAAAACAGTAAGTATAAGGGAAGGAAACACACACTTATGTTAAAAGAAAGACAGCTATAGGGGAGTAAACTAGAGATACTATTACCCATAATCCACTACTGATGATGTCACATATTACATCATTCATGACATGCTCAGTGACATCATCAGCAGAGGATTGCGGGTTTTTTGGCAACATGCCTTATCGACGGTTTAATAACGCTGCCTTTTGCTTTATATAAGTTTTCAAATTGTATGAAATATATACCAATAGGTCTTTATGAACCTTTAGGTAGTGCTTTTGTTCATGAGGTCTGGTCGCTTCCATACACATACAGATGTTTCAAAGATGATCAAGAAGTTTATCTGAATGGAGAGGAATGCACTGAGACGCCAGATCATTCACTAATGTGTAGGCACATACAGTTACACGATTCATGCAACAAACAGCGACCAAATATGGCTTGCGTGATGCAAGGCACGCCAGTTCCTGCTATCATCCCCACGTTCAAGTTGTTGGAAAATGGTAGTTATTTGATGCTCAATAATGAAGATTGTTCTGAGTTAATTAAAAGTATTCCTTTTATCGTAACAGTAAGTGAACGGGTTATTTGCTGCAGAAATGTTCTATTTCCTCCCACACATGAACATAGGGAGTTTTCAATCTGGCCACAAATACCAACCTTGGGACACGTTTCAACGGCATGACAAGAATAAGAGCTCTTTTGTCTCAGAGAGAGGTGGCCTTGAGTTCGGCCCGTGAAACTTTCGTACTTCACATAGCGAACACCCGTACACAGGTTTGCCTTTCAATTTCAGCAACATGTTTCCGACTATCTTTAACGCATCCTCCACAAAATCCCTGGCACACTTTTTTAAAGTTGTTACCAGTGGTCTCGTGACTTCATTTGAGAAAATCTTTGGAGTCATCCCTGCTCCCTTTCATTCCATTTTCTCCACTCTGGTTCGTGGATTGCATTTTTACTTGCATTACCAGCGGACGCTCTTGTACTTTTTTACATTTTTAAATATGGATGTCCCTCCTATGCAACCTCCGACCCTGCAGCTGCTGACACTGTTCCGCAATCGCATGCTAGAATATTATGGCACAATGCCGTTGGCGATATTAAGCACGGCATATGGATTATCTTTTCGGTTCTCCTACTTCACCTGTGTCCAGCCTGTATTTCACTGCCTGACCTGTGATTTCGATTGGGCCATTGATTTGTGTCTCTGCGGACCGGTTTCTCCTGACGTCGACTTTAATCAGCTGATGACTCCTATCATTACTCACGAGTTGATTTGTCCTGGCGAAAGGATTATGGCTGTGGCATTGATGCATGGACTACTTGGTCCCTGGAATTTACTGGCGGCAGCACAGTCTTTCTTGGAACACAGCTTTCTTGAAAACCCACCGAGCTGTCCTCTGATGGTGATAGAGGATCCGGTGCTGGGAGAGCACGTATGTTCTTTTCCGCTTTTAAATTGGATGGCTGAACTGTTTTCGGATGAAGACGGTGACTTCCTGTTGGAGGCTGTTGCAGCTTATTTTGCATACACAGTTATGTCATAGACCTTTTTCATGTTTCATATGCTGAGTACTAGCATTTCATTGACAATTCATTGACTTAATTGTCAAGTTTTTATTATTTACCTTGCCTATTGGCTTAAGACTCGATAAAGTACTTGGCTGTTTTATTTTTCTTTAGCATTGAATTTTCCTAGTTTTTAATGCTTTACCTTGCGGACCGTCCACATATAAACTTGCAATCTGCTCTCATGAGATGGCACTTCTATTATCTTATTCAGTTCGTTTCCGGATCATGAGGAGGTGTCATCTAGGTCCTGGATATCTTTACACCGTGTTAAGTTAGCATGGGCTCATTACCGGTTTAAACGCCATTTTTCCTTTTTTGCAACTTCTGCACACGACATTTAGTTGTTGCTTTAGCTTTCCACCTAGTAGTTCATCGTGGTTTACATGAGAATAATATGTTATTGGTCTACTATCTGCTTTACTTGTTAAACTATATCTGTACAGCGAGTGCTAAAGTTTCAAGAACAACACGGTACAGAATTGTTATGAGGTCTGATCTCCACGACTTCATACTCATAACATAAGTGCAACTTCTGCCAATTCTGGGCATGAGGCGGGTTTTATATTGCTTTGCCGAACACACAT
The DNA here is from genome assembly GCF_964261635.1 of Lissotriton helveticus. Classification (NCBI taxonomy): domain Eukaryota; kingdom Metazoa; phylum Chordata; class Amphibia; order Caudata; family Salamandridae; genus Lissotriton; species Lissotriton helveticus. Next base: position 17,479,445 of record NC_136063.1, on the reverse strand, counting down.
ACACAACAGTTGATGCGGTTCACATGAAGAGAGAGCTGGTGTATGCTGATGTGATTCCTTCAAATCTAAGACACTAAAGTATGGGCACGCCCTAAACCAACACAAAGAGACCTTCTTAGCAAATAATATAATATGTGTATTAGGGAGGGTGAGATATAAGCAGCCGCGGGCCGTGGAGGGAGTTACGGTGAGGCAGGGAGGCGGGGAGGGGGAGAAGCAGGGTGGAGCCCTCTCTACCTTGCCCCTCCCCCTCCCCGCCTCCCTGCCCCACCGTAACTCCCTCCACGGCCCGCGGCTGCTTATAAGTGTTGCTAACTCTTATTCATTTACAGCATGTTAACATACTGTCACCATTCGCTTTTTATGTACTAGTAACTATGCTGGTAATTTTGCTACTGATAATATGTGTACTTGTATTCTCCACCCTGCTTCTCCCCCTCCCCGCCTCCCTGCCTCACCGTAACTCCCTCCACGGCCCGCGGCTGCTTATAAGTGTTGCTAACTCTTATTCATTTACAGCATGTTAACATACTATCACCATTCACTTTTTATGTACTAGTAACTATGCTGGTAATTTTGCTACTGATAATATGTGTACTTTTATTATCTAAGGTACTACGCCTGAGAAGACGGCATTAGTAAATAAACATTTCAAATACACATGTGTTCTTCTTAACTCCATGTTCTGGTTTCTAAGAAATATATAACGACCGACTGTTCATGAGTTCCACGTATCCTGAGGTACTATAAGTTCATATTCTGGATTGTCTAAACATTGAGAGTTTGTTATATCCAATGTGACACTGTACCTAGCTTGCTAAATAGTTTTTGATTACTAACGTGAGTTTTGGGACACCCTAATTCGCCGAGGTTCCAATCCTCTGTCCACAGTTCTGTGTGAGAACAGAAACCCTGCGACAGGGGCACCCCCGACCCTTGCTGGACCTTCATCACACTTGCGATACAACTCCAGCAATGCGCCACCTTTACGGCACAGATACATCACGCATCTGTGCTGTTTTTGCCCCGTGATGCGCCGCATTGTAAATGCAGCACACCATAGGTGACGGAACAGCGGCACAGAATGACTAACACATCCCTGGTGATGCGCCAGTCATCATAAATCTATCCCTATGCTTCTTATCTTGTTAGAGATGAACCGCCATATGTATCATCAAAGTTATTTGCATTTCCTAAATAGCGAACTTTAAGGAATAAATAGCGATTCTTTACCATTCCTAGTTTGCGATGAGCTATTTGCTAATTAGCCGAATGTAGCCCAATGAAGCCCAATGTAGCCCAATGTAGCCCAAAGATGGCCGCCAGACACACAAAAAAACAAATGTAGCCCAAATATCAGCCAGATGTAGCCCAACTATAGCCCAGTGACAGAATGACCAATCAGCTTCGCAAACCTCCGTTACGCGAAGCGGAGCGCTGTTACAGATATATATCTTTTTTTGAACGTTAATTTCTCAAAATCCACTGGAGCACATATATTGAGACCTAGCAAAGGCACATCGGGCTACCAGTCCCTAATATTTTGCCAAGTTTCGTGCAAATCCATTCAGCCGTTCAATTATTATTTTTATTATTTTTTTTTGCCCCGCGGGGCCCTTTTAAAACCTCCACATCAAACCTAGGGGGTCAGCGAGGATCTACTATGCCCCCTTATAGTTATTTCCCCCTTTGTTTTGACCTCCTCTTGTCTCTCGATCCTACCGAGAGACAAGATGGCGGCCGCTACGGACTGTTTGGAATGTTGACAGACGCCGGAGAACCAATCAGCTTCGCTTCACAAAGCTCCGTTGCGCGAAAAGTCCGCGAACCAGAGCGCTAACCGGTCCGCTGTTACAGATATATATCTTTTTTTAAACGTTAATTTCTCAAAATCCACTGGAGCACATATATTGAGACCTACAAAAGGCACATCGGGCTACCAGTCCCTACAATTTTGCCAAGTTTCGTGCAAATCCATTCAGCCGTTCGGGCTAAAAGTGAGGCCAACCGCCCTATGGAAAACTCAATGTTAAAAACACGTTTTGGGACCCCCCTTTTTTCTCGGCCCCCACTGGACGAACCCCCCCCAAATTTTCAAGGGCTGCTCAGAAACAAAATGTGCCATTTTCCTGAAAATTTCAGCCAATTCCGTCCACAAACGCCAAAGTTATTAGACATAGAATTTTCAAAAAACCCATAGAGAAAAAATCCTAACTATATATACCTACTGGCGACCGCCAGTAGGTAATATATATATATATATATACAGGGTATGTACACGCTCAGACTCCGACCACCATAAAGCTGCAGACATGACATACAGGGTACACACAGGCTGAGACTCCAACTACCAGAATGCTGCTGATATACAGGTAATGTACAGACTGAGACTCTGATTGCCACAACACTGTGAATATACAGTGTGCTTGCAGGCTGAGACTCTGACTACTACAATGTCACGGACATGCAAGGTATGTATGGACTGAGGCTCTGATTACCTTAATGCTGCAGACATACGGGGTATGTACAGGCTGAGAAACCATCTACCATAATGTTGCGGACAGACATGGTACATGCGGGATGAGAATCTGACTGTCACAACGCTGCGAACATACAGGGTACTTACAGGCTGAGACTCCGACTACCATAAAACTGCATATATACAGGGTATGTACTGCCTGAGGCTCTGACTACCATAAAACTGCAAACATACAGGATACGTACAGGCTGAGACTCCGACTACCATAAAACTGCATATATCTATAGGGTATGTACTGCCTGAGGCTCTGACTACCTTAATGCTGCAGACATACAGGGTATGTACAGGCTCAAACGCCAACTAACATAACACTGCAGATGTACTGGGTACGTACAGGCTGAGACTCCGACCACCCTAACACTGCACATATAAAGGGTACGCATAGGCCGAGACTCTGACTAACATAATGTTGCAGACATACGGGGTATGTACAGGCTGAAACGCCGACTACCATAAAGCTGCTGACATACAGGGTATGTACAGGCTGAGATTCTGACTACCATACTCTTGCGGACATACAGAGTACGTACGGGGATGAGAATCTGACTGTCAAAATTCTGCGGCCATACAGGGTATGTACCGCCTGGGACTCCGACCTCCATAACACTGCAGCTTTACAGGGTGCATACAGGCTGAGGCACTGACTAGCATAACACTGCAACTTTACAGGGTGCGTACAGGCTGAGACTCTGATTACCACAACACTGCAGACATACAGGGTATGCGCAAGTTGAGACTCTGACTACCACAACATCATGGACCTGCAGGGTACTTACAGGGTAATGTAGTGATAATACATGGAACGTATTGTCTGCCACTCTAACTGCTACTACTTTAATGTAAGAATGATACATGTGAGGTTCCGTGACAATTTTAAGTGATGTTTTCGACTCGCACGAATATGGTTGAGTCTGGTATCTAAGAACCGCAAATGACGAGTTTAGTAAGTGTGCGCAGTTTCGCTGTGCTAACTTAAACCGTTCGTTTGATATGTGGGTTTTTCATCTGTACCCACGGGTTCCATCTTAGATACGGCATCCATTTTGTCTCTTGCCCTCAAGTAGCCAGCGAACGGACACTGTCCGCTTCGTCACCTTGGGACTCTCAGGATATTTGTGGAAGACACATGTACTTTGTAAATATCTTTTACGATGAGGGGGATGATACTGTAAGGCAGATGGCCCCGCTCGAGGCTCATCTTGCCGTCCGGTTTATTGTCTCAGCCTTGCATCTCATTAGGCACGTCCCTTTGATGCCTGTATCTCGTGTTTCCCGATACCTCCCCTTTTACACCCTTTTCGATTTCCCCACTGTCTCCATCTCCCTCTGCACCTGTCTTTGTCCCTATTTCGATCTGTTTTACTGCCGATTGGAATTCACTAATGTTGGGAAGATGGGTTTTTACAGTTGGGAACCGCCAAATGTTTCCGCACTTATGTTCCGGACCTTATGTGTACCAAAGTGACCAAAGCGACCCCTCTGGGGGATAATTATGGGAACCAGGTTGTAAACTTTTGTGTACCATGTTGTCCTATGAGTAAATTCTGTATAAAAGGAGCGATCCACAGAACCAATTTGAAGCAGTCTCCCCAAGTTGCACGTGTTGTACTTGTCGTGACTTCTGTGTTCCCTGCAGTAATAAACCTTGAATCTTTGACGCCGAAGGAAGTGTCCCGTGTCTCTGTAGTTTGTGCGCCGAAACAGGTATCCCATGAAGGTTATAGGTGTTGTTCCCTGGCACCGCTGGTACTGCTAAAAAGTCCAGTCCTTCAGTTGGTGCCCAACGTGGGGCGACTTCAGCGGTACCGGTCCAAAGCCTGATGATCGTGAGGAACTTCGTGTGAAATCTCCGAGGGAAGGTGCACCCCGCTTCATCGATCCTGTTGTCGAAATAAGTGGCCCGAAGTTTTTCCCTGCGAAGATTCCCGCCTCCTGACGGCTGCAACGGACCGATGCCCTGACTGTCGACCTGTCTTCGACGCCCGGCGTAGACCTTATGTACAAGCGAGACGATAGACGGGCCTTCCTGGTGACGCCATTGAAGTTCTGAGTTAAGTATTTGTGGGTCGCTCCCAGTCCTTAGTAGTGGTTCTAGCTTTCGAAAGCTTTGTGGTCAGCCTTTAAGGCTTTGTGGTAATAGCTCACTGAGCTTTGTAATAGCCTCCTCGGGCTTTGTGGTTAGCTCTCCGAGCTTTGTGATAGTCTTAAGGCTTTGTTGTATTGCATGGTTCCATTGCATTTGTGGTTCTCAGTATTGGTCCTTAGTATTATTTGACAGTTGCAATTGCCAAAAACCGAGAATTTTGACTTACACGAGGTTTTATTGCTTCGGTAATCCTTGAAGTTTGATACTAGGTTAGTGTGCACGATGCCTAGCCATAGTGATTTGTTTCGTATTTTCAAATGTTGCGCAATGGATTCCCGGTTGGAGGACTCATGTCCGATACCTCCAGTTGGAACTCCGATACATGATCTTTATAGTCGACATGGGGTGGGTCCTATAATATATAATGATTACTGGATCCGCTATACAAAGAAAGACGGTGACCTTAGATGGCCGCCACATGGAACTTTTGAACTTTCGATTTTAGATAATCTTGAGGCTAAATTATTTTTAAAGAAAGCTAGGCCAGCTATGTTTGATTCCTTTCGGATATGGCGTAAAGAGGCCAAACAAAAAGAAATCAAACAACTTAAAAAAGATAAAAAGCAAGAGTTTGTTCCTATAATGCAAGCTATAAAAGAATGTAGACAAGACAAAGAAGAAAAAGATATGGAAATCGCTACTAGATTGCATCACATGAAAATAGATAAATGTTACCCAGTTTTACCGAATAATCTAGAAAAGAAAGAAGAAGATTTGAAGGAGGATTCCTTGTTATCATACTTGATGAAATCACCACCTCCTTATGTACAGGGTGCTACTGCTCCTGTAGCTCCTCCTATAGCTCCTCCTGTTGTTCCTCTTGTTGCTCCAGCGGCTGCGGGCCAGCCCGCTGTTAACCCTACGTTTGTTTCACCACCTGTTCTTGTTCCTATTGCTCCTGTACCTGTACCTTCGCAGACTGTTGTTTCTGCTACTCCGGCTATCTTGTCCGTTCCTACTATGCTTTCCTTCACCTCCAGTGTTGTTGCCCCTGTTTTTCTTTCTCCTTCTGTTCGTAAGCGTGTTCCTAACTCTGTGGCTACTCTTTATTCTCCTCTTTCTGGTCCGTTATTTTCATCTGATTCATCTGAAACTCCTCAGAGACGGAGTCAGATCCCTAGTGGTAGGGAGAAAGAGACGTTAGTAACAATGGCACATAGGTGGATAAGACATCCTGCTAATTACACTCCACGTGTGGTCTTCGACACGTTTTCTCAATTTAATGAGCCTACGCAGAGATTCGTATTTGAGGAAATGTGTAACTTTTTGAGAGAAGAATGGTACAATAATGATGTAGATGATGTACCGTCCGACATAATTGAACTTCAAAGTCACTTTTCGGACGGTATGATTATAGGAGACGATGTACGACGTGCAGTGGAACGCTTATTAGCATTCAGACCCACAGCACATTCTCGGGTGACATTAGATGATACCACTGAGAACTGGAAAGCGGTTCCTGGTCAATATCCCATGAGGGAAGTCCCGCCACTGTGGGTGCCTGGAGATCCGCAAGCTAACCCTGCGGTTCTACCGCATTTTCGAAGGGTGTGGATACATCTTCCATGGAAACGATCAGAAGTTTTGCAAGTGAAGCAATCCTTACCTGATCCACGTAAAAATCCGGCTGGTTATTATAAGGAGTTATCACAACTGGTGGAAGCTACTATTATGAATATTGCCGACATCGACATGTTGTTTGGCAATGTTGTACCACAACCAGTTTGGGCTAAAATTCGTCAAGTCGATCACGCAATTGAATTAGGGGGTGATTGGGCTGCACTGCTAGCAGCTGATGCATTACAAGTTGGTGGGGCCAAGCCTGAACAGCTGATTTTGGATTTGCCGCAGAAAATCATTACGCTCATGAAAACTCTTATGCCAGCGATGAAGGTGAACTGGGATAAGTTATCAGCTTGTAAGCAAAAGAAAGACGAGAGTGTCTCAGATTTCTTTACAAGGTTTGAGGAAGCGTTTGTCGACCACAGCGGCCAGGACATGGGCGCTGAGGGAGGCCAGCGGTTATTCGTTGACAAATTCGTGTAAAATTTGTTGCCTGAACTAAGCAACAAATTGAAGAATTCAGAGAGTGCGTGGGCAGTTTCAACCCCTGCGCAAATATTAGCAACGGCCCAGTATTATGAGAATAGGGAAAAGGAAGAAAGTGATCGTGTAGAAAAGAAAACAAAAGAACTCAAAACGAAGGTTTTGTTGCAGCAAGCATACCCTCCACGATCAAACCAAAATGATTCACAACAGCAGTATCGACCACGAGCACAGCCCGATAGGACACAGCCGCGCTTTGACAACTTTGATCCCAGATCTTCACTTGGGTATAATCAGTGCGCATATTGTAGGAAAGAGGGACACCTAAAATATGATTGTCTTGCTTTACGAGACCGTCTGAATGGTGTGTCAGCACGAGGAAACCGTGGTGGTGGTCCTCAACAGGCACCACGTGGTAGAGGTCGTGGTTCATTCCACAATCAGAATGATCGTTATCAAAATCAATCAGATGTAAATAATTACTTTGACCAGCGAAATGCGGGGTCAGTTCGATCTGCACAATATAATGTGGATGATTATTACGTAGAGCACGAGACTGTTGTAAATGACCATTACTAGGACAGCCAACGACAAAGAGAGGGAGTAGTGTCAGTTCCGGTCGATCAGAGTGGGCCTTACGTTGCAGTGGCTACATCGGGTGTAGTTGAGCCTTTTCTGTTAGACACTGGTGCGACGAAAAGTTCCATCATGCATTCAAAACTCCCTGGCGCACCTTTGTCTGGCTTAACGAACGTTTCCGTTGGATTCTCTGGCGCCCCTGTTAGTAACCCAGTCTCTAGTCCTTTGCCTCTTATGATTGGACCCCGTGAGCTAACCGCTCCACTGATTCTATCTACAGGTTGTGGTGAAAATCTTTTGGGCCTGGATTTGTTGAAGCGATTATATGCAACATTGTATTGTTCCCCCGAAGGAGTGGAGCTTACATTGGGACGGAGAGTGATCTCTCCCATGTATTTATCGGTCGATAAATTCCCACCGGAATTGAGTTCTCTCCCTGCGTCTCTATGGGCCACAGGTCCCAATGACGTGGGCCTGTTAGACATTCCACCCTATGTGATTCAATTGAAACCAAATGCGCGATTACCGCGTTTACCTCAATATCGTATTTCTCTTGAGGGCGAACGAGCGCTGTTAGCAATTGTTCATGATCTCATTGGAAAGGGTGTTGTTGAAGAAACTCGTGGAAATGTATGTAATAGTCCTGTATTGCCAATTTTGAAACGAACTGACCCAACTAAACCTCCTGTGTATCGTTTTGTTATAGATTTGAGAGAGGTAAACAAAATAGTGGTTCCGCAATTTCCTGTGGTCCCCGACATTACGGCTTTACTAACAATGATTCCAGCATCTGCCTCCTGGTTCACAGTGATCGATCTAAAGAATGCTTTCTTTAGCATCCCGATTGCAGAGGAAAGCAGAGACCTATTCGGATTCTCATTAGGAGGTCGCAGTTTTAGGCTAAAACGCGCTCCACAGGGCTACTGTGAGAGTCCGTCAATCTACAGCCAAGCACTTAAAGGTCAGCTTGATGCCTTTGTATTACCTAATGGTGCAGCTTTGATTCAATACGTGGATGATCTTTTAGTGGCAGCTGATACAGAAGCTATTTGCAAAACGGCTACAGTATCATTGTTGTACTATCTACATGACTTACACCACAAGGTATCGCCTTCAAAGCTACAGTATTGTTGTCAAGAAGTTACCTATCTAGGTCACTTATTGTCAAAAGAAGGGAGAAGGTTGACCCCAGAGAGAATTGCAGCGATTTCCCGAATGACTGTGCCAAAAACCCAAAGAGATGTTCGTGCCTTTTTAGGTATTACGTCCTACTGCAGACAATGGATTCCAAATTTTTCATTGTTGGCGAAACCATTGATAGCCCTTACATGTAAAGATGTTTCATCCCCAGTACCCTGGTCTGAAGAATGTCAGAAATTTTTTTGGGAATTGCGTGATGCGTTGTGTTCGGCTCCTGTGTTGGGCACTCCTGACTACAGTAAGCCGTTTACACTATACGTTCACGAGAGGGATGGTTGCGCGTTGAGTGTTTTGACACAGTCTTTTGGTGGTAAGCAACGCCCATGTGCCTACTTTTCTTCGACTTTAGACCCAGTAGCAAGAGCCTTGCCAAGTTGCTTAAGGGCAACAGCGGCAGCTGCGGCGTCCATTCGACAGTCCGCAGGTCTAGTCATGGATAATATGCTCACGGTAATGGTTCCGCATGCAGTCGACACTCTATTGAATCGAACGAAAACTCAACATCTAACAAGTGCAAGATTGTCTGGATATGAGTTGACGTTGCTGGCCAGTCACATACGGATAAAACGATGTAATGTGTTGAATCCAGCAACATTGCTGCCGATCGACACAGAATCAAGTGATGAAGCAGTACATGACTGCTATCTCAAAACTGAAGAGGAAACTAAAGGTCGCATTGACCTAAAAGATACTCCATTGACAGATCCCGATGGTACTTTATATGTGGATGGTTCCTGTTTCAAGTTGCCGAACGGTGATGTGACAACTGCGTATGCTGTAGTTACATTGAGAACGATTGTGGAAAGCGCAAGGTTAAGTCAGAATTCGGCTCAGGCTGCTGAGTTAATTGCTTTGACGAGAGCGTGTGTGTTGTCTAAAGATAAACGGTAAATGTGTTTACAGATAGCCAGTATGCTTGGTGTGGCACATAGTTTTGGACGACTGTGGAGAGAAAGAGGATTTCTTACGTCACATGGTACGAAGATTCAACATGGCCAGCTTGTAAATGATCTTTTGGATGCACTTACGTTGCCTAAGCAAGTGGCGATTGTTAAATGTAGTGCGCATCGTAAGGTGACGGATGATGTTGGTCGTGGTAATGCGTTTGCAGATGAAACTGCTAAGGAGACTGCCCGGAACCTTAGCACTCGAATGTATGTGACGAGTTCGGTTAGGTGGCCTGCAGAATCAAGTATGTGTGAAAACACTATCGAGAGTGTGAAAGCAATTCAGAATGAGGCCACCGAGACTGAAAAGACGAAGTGGAAAGAAAGTACGGGAAAGTTGGATGCGAATGGTTGTTGGATTGACTTATCGGAACAGAAAAGATGGATGTTGCCTGATGCGTATGTGCTGGCTGTTGTGACTATGGCACATGGGTTAGCACATATTAGCGCGAAAGGTATCTGTAAATTGCTGTTTCCTGTGTGGAAGAATGATGGTATTACGAAATGTGCTGAACGCTTGGTTAAGAATTGTATGGTGTGTTTGATGCACAATCCTGGTAAGGGCACTCCCACTCCAACTGGCCATTTTGCCCCTCCTGCGTACCCTTTCGAAGCTATCCAGTTAGACTTTATCCACATGGAGAGATGTAATAATTTGAAATATGTGCTGGTTGTGGTGTGTGCATTTTCTAGGTGGATTGAGGCCTACCCCCTTAAGGATAATACGGCTTTATCCACGGCAAAAATTTTACTCAAAGAGTATTTTTCCCGCTACGGAATGCCTCGGGTTGTGTGGTCAGACAACGGAAGTGAGTTTGTTGGGAGCGTGATGAAGAATGTGTGTCGCGGGTTAGGGATTGTACAGAAATTCCATAGTGCCAATCATCCTCAGTCAGCTGGTTTGGTTGAAGGGTACAATGGCACCCTTAAACTAAAACTAGCAAAGATTCAGGCTACGACAGGTCTTTCATGGCCTGACGCTTTACCCTTAGCATTGCTGTCAACAAGGGCAACTGTACACTCCCGAGTAGGGCTCAGTCCCTATGAAATAGTGTTCGGTCGCCCTGCCAATGTTTGGGGGGTCCCTAGACCGGGTGCCTTTTGTGATCTTGAGTATCCAATGTTGATCGATTATCTTCATGACTTGACTGCTAAACTGAGGTTAATTCACCAACAGGTTCACGAAGCATTGCCGACGCAGACGGAGGGTCCAGGCCACCAGCTCCAGCCCGGAGATTGGGTGGTAACGCGAAACTTTTCGCGCAAGAACAATTTGGATCCCAGGTTCACTGGACCCTATCAGGTCCTCCTTGCCACGAGAACTGCAGTTCGTCTTGAGGGGCGGAAAAATTGGGTGCATGCCACCCATACCAAGAAAGTCCCCATCCCGTTGCCAGCAGACTCGTGGGTGAGGAAAGGCATTGCATCAACTGAAACCGAAGGATTGCCGGCGTTTGTACCTTTCAGCGACGCACAACCTGTCGGAGAATCCTCAGTGCAGCAAAAAGGCATTGTTAAACACTTGTCATCAGAAGACTCAAGACCAGAACATTCAGCTGATCAACAGGGCGTCGTCCCTTCGACGGATCTTTTGTTTAACGAACAGACACGTCCTGGGAAAACCCGATATTTTCTGCGATCCAGCACTAAAGACTAATAAAAAAACCCGTTCTGTCCCTTGACAAGTGCATTATCCCGTTTTCCATGATCAGTTTGAACACTCATACTATTGTATTTATTTTTGTACATATTCATTGAGCTTCGTTCCTTACACTTTTTGTTTCCACAGCTGAGAGACATTGTTTTCACATATGTATATATTTGTGAAATGAAGGCCGTAGGGCCGTGCGCGTACTTCCTCCTGGTTAGTAGGTCTTGACGCTAGGTTAAAGACCGTCGGTTCCTGGGAACTCCTAGGAATTGACTATTGCTACACAGAACGAAGTGCGTCAAGAAACGTTGCGGACGGTCATAGGGAATGGCATTTTCAAAGCTGATGGACTTGGAAAGAGCTCAAGCACAAAGATTCAAGCTGCAGCAACTCAGTCGTACCAAATGTTTTGTGTTTCAAATATTCGTACTGTTTGTGACTGTTTCTGCGTTATTGGCGGGTGGAGTATATTACACAATGTCTTACTTCTTGCCTTCTACCATACCTACTCCTACCCCTGACCTTAAACTCACCTCCACTGTTTCTCCTCATTCTTTTCACATTTTACCTGAACACGAGCAGGCTAGACGTGCAGAATTCCGCAACAATTCCTTTATTCAGCTCCTTCATCAGCATCAGTTAGTGGTTAACACTACTAATTGTTGGGTGTGTGGGTTGATGCCGCATACTACGGATAAGGGAATTCCATATCTGGTGTTACCGTATAGCTCCCAAGGGTCTGCTCGAGCATTTCAAACAATGTTTCGAAGCGCACTGGGTTTCCACCCCATTCGAGAACCACGTTCCCCCTACTCTGGTCCTACCTCGTACCAAAAATCTTTATCTATAGCAATAGAGGATTTAGATAGCGATATCTATGATCCCACGCTTATCCCTGAAGAAGAGGTACAAGCCTATAGGGTCCTAAGTAGAGGCGAATATAGTGTGTTCACTGGTGAAAAACAGCTTAAAAGCTCGCCTCCGATATGGGTCGTACCCCACATTGGCAATTTTTGTTTAATAGGTCGCGGCCGTAGATCGAAAGCCCGACTTGGAGAGAGTGCTTGCACTGAAAATTATATTTTGCCAATGGTCTCGTCCCCTGTGTTTCTGGCTGCCAAGGGTACATACTTTATTTGTCATGATCGTGCATATGCATGGTTGCCCTCTGACTTCATGGGCTCATGTTTTATCGCAAACTTGTTGCCTCCGACGTTTACTGTAGATGCAGATTATCACAAAACTAGAGTTGTGAGAGGCGTAATTAGCGAAGAGGATACTGCCGGTCAAGAGGCAGGAGACTTTTTCAAGGGTTTCCTCCCATTTTGGGGACCTATGGTTAATAGTAGGAACCTGAGACAGTTGACTCGAGTGGTAGAATCGACAGCTAATATTACTGCCAGTGCCCTTGGTAATATCACCACAGAACTTCAGGCGGATAGACTTATGACGTTACAAAACCGTATGGTTTTAGACGTGATCTTAGCAGATCGAGGTGGGGTATGTAAGGTGATCCATTCGAGCTGCTGTATTTTCATTCCTGATAACGCTCCGACTGTCTATCAAGCCATCTCGAAGTTGCATAAGATCTCCGAATCCATACACGTGGATGTAGGGGATTGGACGCTACTTGGATGGTTTTGGGGCCTGATGTCGACTTGGGGTTGGAAGATTCTGATGATCATTGGGGTCGTTGTAGCGTTCCTGTTCACGTGTTGCCTTTGCGTGCAGTGCGGTCCTGCCTTATGTGGCCTCTGTGCTACAACGTGTATGAGACAGCCACCTGTTACCAAAGGGTCTCGGTTGGACAGAGCTATGCTACAGCAACATCTCGAGGGTCTGATGAATATCGAATATGATTCCGACTAGTGCTTGCCTACATGAGGGCAAAAGGAGCATCTGAGGTTCCGTGACAATTTTAAGTGATGTTTTCGACTCGCACGAATATGGTCGAGTCTGGTATCTAAGAACCGCAAATGACGAGTTTAGTAAGTGTGCGCAGTTTCGCTGTGCTAACTTAAACCGTTCGTTTGATATGTGGGTTTTTCATCTGTACCCACGGGTTCCATCTTAGATACGGCATCCATTTTGTCTCTTGCCCTCAAGTAGCCAGCGAACGGACACTGTCCGCTTCGTCACCTTGGGACTCTCAGGATATTTGTGGAAGACACATGTACTTTGTAAATATCTTTTACGATGAGGGGGATGATACTGTAAGGCAGATGGCCCCGCTCGAGGCTCATCTTGCCGTCCGGTTTATTGTCTCAGCCTTGCATCTCATTAGGCACGTCCCTTTGATGCCTGTATCTCGTGTTTCCCGATACCTCCCCTTTTACACCCTTTTTGATTTCCCCACTGTCTCCATCTCCCTCTGCACCTGTCTTTGTCCCTATTTCGATCTGTTTTACTGCCGATTGGAATTCACTAATGTTGGGAAGATGGGTTTTTACAGTTGGGAACCGCCAAATGTTTCCGCACTTATGTTCCGGACCTTATGTGTACCAAAGTGACCAAAGCGACCCCTCTGGGGGATAATTATGGGAACCAGGTTGTAAACTTTTGTGTACCATGTTGTCCTATGAGTAAATTCTGTATAAAAGGAGCGATCCACAGAACCAATTTGAAGCAGTCTCCCCAAGTTGCACGTGTTGTACTTGTCGTGACTTCTGTGTTCCCTGCAGTAATAAACCTTGAATCTTTGACGCCGAAGGAAGTGTCCCGTGTCTCTGTAGTTTGTGCGCCGAAACAGGTATCCCATGAAGGTTATAGGTGTTGTTCCCTGGCACCGCTGGTACTGCTAAAAAGTCCAGTCCTTCACATGGTACATACAGTCTACAATTTTGACTACTGCTAATTTAATGTAGGGATTATACAAGGTACGTTCAGTCTACCACTCTGATTACCACTACTTTAACGTTAGGACAATACATGGTACCTGCAGTCTTCGACTCTGACTTACAAGTACTTTAATGTAGGGATAATACATGGTACGTACAGCCTGTGACATTGACTACTACTTCATTAATGTACAGATTATTCATGGTACCTGCAGTCTATGACTCTGATAACTACTACATTAATGCACTGATGATACATGGTACATACCGTCTATGACTGACTACTATTACATTAATGTAGGGATGAACATGGTATGTACAGTCTGCAACTCTGTCTGTTACTACTTTTAATGTAGGGATGAAACATGGTACATTCAGTTTACAACTCTGACTACTAATACTTTAGTTTAATGATGATCATGATACATGGTACGTATAGTCTGCAACTCTGGCTACCACTACATTAATGTAGGGATGATACATGGTACCTACAGTTTACAACTCTGACTACTACTACCTTAATGTAGGGATGACACAAGCTGGGTGTCATCAGCGTATGATATGATCTCAAAGCCAAAGTGCTCCACGATCTTTGTTAACAGGGCCAAATAAATATTGAACAAGGTGCACCCTTGTCCAAGCGCATTTTGCATGAAGAATATGGGCCAGGATGACCGTCTGCTGTCTATATGACAGGAAATGCTGAAGCACACCGATTGCCTGGAGCCTTTTCAAGAGCCTTGAATGAGAAATGGTATCAAAGACTGCCACAGGTCTAATGGTGTCAGTACCACGGTATACCTGCATACACCTGACTCAGTGAATCTGTCACCGCCAGGAGTGCAGTCTCTGTACTGTACCCAGAACGGAAGCCCGATTGTGAGGGATCAAGGATGTGATTGAGTGCAAGGTAGGATCCCAACTGCTTATTTATTAGGCCTTTAAGTTGTTTACCCAGAAGTGGTAGCAGGGATATTGGGCGGTAGTTGCTGAGAGATTGTTGGTCCAGCGTGGCTTTTTTAATATGGGCCGTACGCATGTGTGCAGGGAATGTCTTTTTGCTGCTCTTCTGTTAAGATGGTGGTCTCTATGTCCTGCAGAGGAGCAGTAGGAAGTTTTCAGTGGATCTGGGATATCTGTTACTGAAATAAATTAGCCATAGAGTCACAGAGCTCCTTGGATTCCACTGTAGATCGGCTGCATGCTTGAGGGGAGATAAAATCATGTACTATACTGATAAAGGCTATTGGGGAAATATCAGTTTGTTCGATTTGGTTGATGATAAAAGTCCGCCTGGCAGATTTAATATTGTGATGGTATTGGGGCAGAGCTCGTTTGTACTGTTACTTATTATGGGGCTCTTTCCTTAAATGCCAGCGTCTCTCTATGGTTTTACATTTGTTTTTTTCTATTTTTAGTTCTGGCATGAACCACAGGGCTGAAGGTCGTCGATATGTACAGCCGTGATTTTTAAAGGGAATTATTGTACCACCTGGTCCCAAACTCAAGTTAAACGAATTAGAGGCATATTAACAAGCCCCGATCGCGACCAGAACGTCAATTGTTTTGACCTTGTGATGGCGATTTGGACTTTGCTGTTTTTATTTGTGCTGCATTGTGCAACACGAATTAAAACAGCAAAACACCAATGATTGTTTATGTGCAGGTAGCTACCTGCTGTCCTTTGCTTCCTGCTGTCCCTGTTTTACCTGCTGTCCCTGTCCCTGCTCAAGCCTGTACAGGTCCCTGCCTGGCACCCAGAATCACTAGAACCACCAACCAGGGCCACTAACATGCTACATGAAAATGCAGTGTACGCTCACAGCGAGCGTACCGCCAATTCACCACTGGTCAGACAACACCAGGTGCCGGGACCCCTGGCCCACCCGCCACCTGATGGTACACCACCAAGGAACACTGGGACCCCAGATGCTGAAACAACAGCTGCATTTCCCCCTCACTACGATCCACCAGAGAACCCTACAGCTGCTGACACTGCCACTTATCCTGCAACACAACTCATGAAAGATCCCGCACCACTCCTGCTCACAAGAAAAATACCCTGCAACTGGTCAACGCCTGTTCACTCTGCAAACACACGACCTAAATCTGGGACACTAGCATCATCCTCTCCACGGACGTCTTCTTCATCACCCACATGTGGCTCAACCACTTCTCAATCCCTGACATCATGACCGCTGAAGTACTGGGTTTTAAAGAACCGGTACTGAACCGGTAACCCAGCGG
Organism: Lissotriton helveticus; assembly: GCF_964261635.1. Classification (NCBI taxonomy): domain Eukaryota; kingdom Metazoa; phylum Chordata; class Amphibia; order Caudata; family Salamandridae; genus Lissotriton; species Lissotriton helveticus. The sequence goes on along the minus strand of NC_136063.1, from coordinate 17,463,253 downwards.
TGCCAGGGACAACACCCTATGACTTCGGGTCCTTCCTGTTTCAGACTATAGAAACACAGAGTCTTCTAGGTGAAGTCAAAGTTCGAATTTATTGGCTGCAACCAAGTAACAGGTATCCTAGAAGTACAACACGGTGTATATTCTCAGGAGACTGCTCAATCTTACAAAGCCAGCCTGCTCTTTTTATACAAAATATTATGCTTTAGGCAAACATTCTTAAGTTTACAGTTGACCATTCACATATTTTCACTACAAAGAAAAAACAGAGTCATGATGACAATCCCACATTTCAGTTTGTTCAGCCCACAATCAATTACCCGGCAAGGCCCAGTATTTCATCAGATATCGACGGGCCCCCAATAAAAACGGGCACCTCCTCCTCGTAAAGCAAGTCATAAAGAAAGAAACAGAGGCAGGTGTGTGTAAGATTAGGAAAAGGTTTGTGTGCGATGAAAGGTTTATGGCACGTTGTGCCTTGATGCTATCTCGACCGGCCACTGGGAGAGGAACTGCCCAAACAGGTTTGGCCTGGGGCAGTGGAGTCAGCTTGCCCAGGTCGCAGAGAAGTCAGGAAAGGTGTACGTGTCCTTCAGGACCGTGTTTGGCCTTTATCATTGACCTATGTGAGGGCAGCTCACAAAATGTCTGCCGTACACAAAATGGAACCCAAGGGTTCAGGACGAAAATTACGATTTCAGGGTGAAATCGTCACTCGAATATGCCGAAAATGCTTGTGCATAGTATACTGGCCATTTTCGGTCTGCTGATATCAAAATCGTCATGATACGACGATGTTTATGACACAGGTCAAAAATGTTCAGTACCACAGCCCTCCTTTTGCCCTTACATAGGCAATAACCTATACCACATGCTAATCTGAGTCCAGGTCTATATTCCTAAAGTCATTGAGATGTTGCTGTAGCATCATCCTATTACTTAGCTCGTCTCTTGATACAGGTTTCCTTACACACGACGTAGCACAAAGGCCACATATTGCAGGTGCACACTGTACGCACAGACAGAACAGGAAAAGAATGGCTAAGACCATCCCAATGACCATTAGAATTTTCCATCCCCAGCCGGATACCAGTTCCCAGAACCATCCCATTAACGAGCAATCTCCTTTGTCTACATGAATAGATTCGGAAATCTTATGTAGTTTGGAGATGGCCTGGTACACTGTTGGAGCGTTATCTGGAATGAAAACACAGCAAATCGATTGGATCAATCTACATACCCCACCTCGGTCTGCAAGTATGACGTCTAACGCGACCCTATTCTGAAGTGTCATAAGACGATCCGACTGGAGCTCAGCAGTCAGGTTACTAAGGGCACCAGCAGTTTCAACCACCGTGGATTCAACCACCCTTGTTAATTGCCTTATGTTCCTGCTGTTAACCATGGGTCCCCAGAACGGCAGAAAACCCCTCACGAAGTCTCCAAATTCTTGTTCTGCAGTGTCCTCTTCACTGAAGACACCTCTAACTATCCTTGTCTTATGGTAATCTGCCGCCGCTGTGTAGGTGGGAGGCAACAGGAACGAAACAAAGCATGTGCCTGAAAAGTTAGGGGGCAACCATGTATAGGCTCTATCATGGCAGATGAAATAGGTACCCTTAGCTGCTAAGAACGGAGGGGAAGTCTGAGACGCAAAAACATATATCTCAGTGCAGATACTCTTCCCTAACTGAGCTCTGGGATTCTTGCCAATACCTTGCAGACATAAGTGACCCTGATGGGGTATTATCCAAATCGGGGAAGATCTCTTAGCTTGCTGTTTCTCACTCAGAGTAACTTCATATCCGGTCACGTTCCATCCTATATATACTAGTGTCTCATGTCTCGGGATAGTCTCATAGGAGATATCTTCCTTAACCATGTCTACTATACACTATTCTTAGGATTATCTTCCACAGAACGTAGGGTGTAGGTCTCATGTGCATAAATGAACATTGTTCTGTATGCCCACACGGAACAATTATTGCTGAAAGGCAGAACCAGATAAGGGATACCTTTATCCATTGTGTGAGGCATAAGACCACACACCCAACAGTTAGTCGTGTTCATTACTAGTTGGTGTTGGTGCAAAAGCTGAACGAAGGAGTTATTAATAAACTCCAATCTCCTAGCGGATTCATGTTCAGGAAGAGGGTGGAAAGAATGTGAGGAAACAGTGGAAGGAGGAGGTATGGGCGATGTAGTGGGTGCAAATGTCACTCGAAAAGAGAATAAAACATATCCTATTAAAAACATCATAATACTGAACAACATGAAGATGCATAGTATCAAAAAACATTTCTTGGTCATCATTCTGCAAATTGTAGTCTTAAAGTTCATTTGTTTGGCAGGTCTCTCCATCTCGAAAAACTCCATCCTCTCTAAAATGCTGCTCGCGATGGTAGGGTGTTCTATGCTAAAGGATGCTTCTGTCAGTCCAGGGCAACTCCCTTAGACCAACCAGAACCGTCGACCTAACGTCTTCGGCTGCACCCCAAAGACTTTGGGCAACCGCGACTCTACAGCGGAACCCGGATGGTGGTTCGAAAAACAATAATAAAAAAGTTTCTCAGATGAGAGAGCTGCACTTTCAAAAATAGCAAAGAAAAAAAGAATATTTATTTGTCCATAGTTCTCGGCTATTTGTCCATAGTTCTCGGCCTCAGAATATATCTTTTCTTTCCAGGTACTGTCTGGTCTTGAAAAAGGAGTTCAGGCTCTATAGTGTCCAATCGAAGTGACGGTGGCCCAGCTTCTTGCAAGAGATTGTCACTTTCTTGTTCAGAGATTGTTCCTTTTATGCGTGCATCACTGAAAGGCAGAAATCGAGGCACAGTCTCAGTCTCAGAGTCAGCAACACCCTCCTGGACCCACCGGTCGTACGGTAGAGGCAAAGGCACCCTCTTGCAATGTACGCCGTGGATCCAGTTTTTCTTCCCCTCCACTCGAACAGCTGATCTTGTTGATAGCAGGACTAGGTAGGGGCCTGTCCAGCGGGGCTGATCATTCTTTGTCCGCTGGGAATTCTTCACCAAAACCCAGGATCCAGGAGTAATCGGATGTCCTGGAGCTTCAGAGACCTGAGGCAGAGTATTGTGAACCTGTTGGTGTAAAACACGCAATTTAGCCGTCAATTCGTACAAATAGTCAAGCAGTACAGGGTGTTCGATCTCACTGAATTTGTTCGGCCTTGGCACTCCCCATATGGTGGCCGGACGGCCGAACACAATCTCATAGGGACTAAGTCCCATTCGCAAATGCACAGACATTCTGGTTGATAGGAGTGCCAAAGGCAGAGCGTCAGGCCATTTAAGACCAGAGTTTGCTTGAATTTTGGCCAATTTTAGTTTTAACGTGCCATTGTAGCACTCTACTAGTCCAGCTGATTGGGGGTGATTTGCAGCGTGGAATTTCTGTTGGATGCCTAGCCCTTCACATACTTTCTTCATCACTCGACCCACAAATTCACTCCCATTGTCACTCCAGACCATTCTCGGCATTCCAAACCTAGGGAAGAACTCTTTGGCAAGGGCTTTAGTAGGGGACAAGGCAGTGTTGTCTTTTAAGGGATATGCTTCTATCCATCTTGAAAAGGCACAAACAACAACGAGTACGTATTTCAGATTGTTGCACCTTTCCATGTGGATGAAATCTAGCTGCAAAACCTCGAACGGATACGTTGGAGGCGCAAAATGACCAGCTGGAGTTGGGGTTCCCCTACCAGGATTGTATTTCAGACACACCATACAATTTTTGACCACGTTCTCTGCACACTTGGGAATTTTAGCATTTTGCCATACTGGAGCTAACAACTTACAAATCCCTTTCACACTGATGTGACCCATTCCATGAGCCATTGTAACAACTGCAGGCACATACGCATCGGGTAACAACCATCTCTGATGCTCTGACAACTCAACCCAACAACCATGCGCATCCAATTTACCCATACTTTCTCTCCACACACTCAACTCTTTCTCTGTAGCTTCAGCTTGAATAGATTTCACACTTTCTATCGTGTCTTCACACATTCCCACGTCACCAATCCATCTTGCAGGGCCTGCAACATACATTCGGCTCATCACATCCCTCGCTGTTTCTTTTGCGACTTCGTCAGCAAATGCATTTCCACGACCAACATCGTCAGTCACCTTCTTGTGTGCACTGCATTTTACAATCGCGACTTGAACTGGCAAAGTAAGTGATTCAAGGAGCTCATTCACCAACTGACCATGCTGAATCTTAGTTCCATGCGAAGTCAGGAACCCACGTTCTTTCCACAATCGTCCAAAACTGTGAGCCACACCAAATGCATACTGGCTGTCGGTATATATGGTCACTTTCATTCCTTTCGACAACACACACGCTCTCGTAAGTGCAATCAATTCTGCTGCTTGAGCTGAATTTTGTGGGATACGTGCAGCTTCAACAATCGTATGCAAAGTCGTAACATCATATGCTGCAGTCGTATCACCATTCGGGAGCTTGAAGCATGAACCATCCACCCATAAGGTACCATCACACTTCACAAGAGGGGTGACCTGGAGATCTATTCTCCCTTTCGTTTCTTCTTCTGTTCTGAGGAAACAATCATGCTGTTCAGAACTATCTAACTCAGTTTCAATCGGCAACAACGTAGCTGGGTTAAGCGTGTTGCATCTTTTTATGTGCACATGACTCGCTAACAGTGTTAACTCGTAACCTGACAACCGACCACTAGTTAAGTGCTGTGTCTTGGTCCTGTTTAACAACGTGTCCACTGCATGTGGAACCATCACAATCAATGTATTATTCATGACTAAACCAGCAGACTGTCGAATAGAAACAGCTGCTGCTGCTGTCGCTCTCAAGCAACTTGGCAATGCTTTAGCTACCGGGTCTAAGATTGACGAAAAATACGCACATGGACGCTGCCTGTTCCCAAACAACTGTGTTAACACTGATAATGCACAACCTTCTTTCTCATGGACATACAATGTAAAGGGCTTACTGTAGTCGGGTGTACCCAACACAGGAGCCGAACATAATGCATTGGGCAATTCGGAAAAACTTTTCTGACACTCTTCAGACCATGGAATGGGATTCGGTGTATCTTTACAAGTTAATGCCACCAAAGGTTTGGCCAACAACGAAAAATTTGGTATTCATTGTCTGCAATATGATGTAATACCCAAAAAGCACGCACTTCTCTTTGTGTCTTTGGCACACTTAGTTTCGCTATTGCCTGAATTCTCTCTGGGGTCAGTTTCCTTCCCTCCTTCCATAAGAGATGACCTAAGTAGGTCACTTCTTGTCGACAATATTGCAATTTCAAAAGGGACACTTTGTGATGCAAATCAGACAAATGATGCAACAATGACAATGTGGCTTCTTTACAGATTTTTTCCGTATCTGCAGCAACAAGCAAATCATCAACGTACTGAATAAGTGTAGCGCCATCAGGTAAAACAATTGTGTCAAGCTGTATTTTAAAGCCTGACTATATATCGATGGACTTTCACAGTAGCCCTGGGGAGCGCGTTTGAAGCGGAAGCTTCGACCTCCTAACCTGAAGCCGAAAATATCCCTACTTTCCTCGGCAATCGGGGATGCTGAAAAAGGCATTTTTTAAGTCGATCACCGAGAACCAAGTCGCAGAAGCTGGAATCATAGTCAATAGGGCAGTAATATCAGGGACAACTGGGAATTGTGGCACAACTATTTTATTCATCTCTCTAAGATCAATCACAAATCTGTAAACAGGTGGCTGAGAAGGATCGGTACGCTTCAAAACAGGCAGAACAGGACTATTGCAAACGTTGCCTCTTGTCTCTTCAATTACATCTTTTTCAATCAAATCATAAATGATCGCTAGCAACGCTTTTTCACCTTCACTAGAGATCTTGTACTGGGGAATACGTGGCATTTTAACATTGTCTTTCAATGTCACAACATATGGCGGTATTTCCAAAAGACCCACATCATTAGGACCAGTAGCCCAAAGAACTTCAGGAAGAGACGACAACTCTGTAGGAAGTTTATCCTTCGACAAATACATTGGGGAGACTACTTTCTTACCTATTGTAAGTTGCACTCCTGAAGGAGAACAATACAAAGTCGCATGCAATCTTTTCAACAGATCCAATCCTAACAAATTTTCACCACAACCTGTTGTCAGAATAAGGGGTGCTTCTAATTCATAAGGTCCAACAGAAAGGGACATAGGGCTAGAAATCGGGTTCCTAACCGGGGCGCCAGAAAAACCTACTGAAACATTCATTTCGCCAGACAAAGGTGCACCAGGGAGTTTAGAGTACATAATAGAACTCTTTGTAGCACCAGTATCCAACAGAAAAGGCTCTGCCACACCTGATGTAATCACCTCAACGTAAGGTCCACTCTGATCTACTGGAACTGAAACAACTCCCTCTCTTTGTCTATGGCTGTCCTAGCAATCATTATCTTCCATATTCTCATCTTCTGCATAGTAGTCATCAGCATAGTACTGAGCTGTCCTATTAGACGCGTTATTCTGCTGATCAAACCTATTCTTTGAATTTTGAGGTGGAAGGGAGCACGCGTTCTGGGGGAAGTTTCCACGTCCTTTACCTCTAGGTGCTTGTGAAATACCTCGACCTCTTGCGCTAGAGGCACCATTCATACGCTGTAACAAAAAAGGACAACTGTACTTAAAATGACCCTCTTCTTTACAATATGAACACTGATTAGGGCCTACAGGAACACGCTGTTGAGGATTCTCGAACCCTTGCGAGTTCCTCTGAAACCGTTGAGGTTGCTGATAGTTACTCTGACCACCACGTGGCGGATACGCTTGTTGTAGAAGAACCTTCGTTTTTAACTCTTTAGTTTTCTTGTCTGCTCTATCTTTCTCATCTTTATCTCTATTTTCGTAATACTGGGCAGTAGACAATATCTGTGCTGAAGAGGAAACGGCCCACGAACTTTCTGAATTTTTTAATTTCTTACACAACTCGGGAAGAAAATTGTGCACGAACTTGTCAACGAACAACCGTTGACCACCTTCTGTACTCATATCTTGACCACTGTGGTCGATAAACGTCTCTTCGAACCTGGTGAAGAAATCAGACACTGTTTCATCTTTCTTCTGCTTACACGCAGACAACTCACTCGCATCGCAGGCATTAAAGTCTTCATGTAATTAATGATCCTACCAGGGAGCTCTGCTACTAAAGGTTCGGGTTTAGCACCACCAACTTGTCGGTCATCTGCAGCACTAATATTAGCCCATGTGTCACCTAACTCTTGATCATGATCCGCATGACGAATCTTTCCGCATAAAGGCTGTGGAACAACATTTCCAAACAACATGTCTATATCCGCTAAATTCATAATACAAGAGCCTGCAGTCTGTGACAATTCCTTGTAATACCCTGCAGGATTTTTACGGGGATCAGGTAATGTCTGTTTAAGGGCCAATACTTCAGCGCGCTTCCACGGAACATGTACCCAAACACGCTGAAAGTGCACTGGAACAGCTGGGGGAACATTATTCAGACCAGCCACTACTGCTTCCTTCCATACTGGGGGAACCTCCCTCATGGGGTATTGTCTCACCTTCCTTTTAACAGAGGAATCAGACTCAAACAACGACCGAGAAACACCTTCACTCCTAAACGACAACAATGTCGCAACTGCTTTCTTAACATCTGAACCCACAATTGCGCCTTTCCCAAACTCGAACCGTATATGACATAACTCAGGTGGATTGGGCTCCAAATCATTCTCTTCTAAATCCTCACTCAGAAAAGTAGACATTTTCTCAAAAACGTATCTCTGTTTTGGTGCTTCCCACTGATGGAAGACATCCATAACAGACTCTAGCTCATATTTCGTCGGTTCAGTAACCCATTTATGTTCCAAATAATTCAATGTTTCCTTCTCCCTAGAATCAGGCAGTTGGCTACGTAACTGTTTACGCTCTGAGACAGGAGATAAACCTGTTGCTCCAAAGAGAGGATATAGAAGGCTAGCAACAGTGCTAGTCATTCTCTGGCGAACAGAGGGAGAAGTTGATGAAAAGACAGGCGGAGGAGCAGAGTGAGGCAAGGCAGATGCAGAGGCAGTGTCAGGAGGAATACCAGGAGTGGTAGTCGATATAGAGGTCAAAGTTGTAGGAAGTAAAGGCAGAGCAGATATCAAAGTCGGTGGCCCTTGAGGAGGCTGCACCGGAAGAGTAGGAGCCAACGGAAGATCAGCTGGTGGCTGTGGAATAACTTGAGGCACAACAATCGGGGGTTGCACGACTAGAGGTTGCGGAGGTGCTGTAGCATTCTGCGCATAAGGGGGTGGCAAACTCAATAAATGCGACATTAGGGGATCTTTTTCAAGTTCTTTTGCTGCATCCTGCTGAAGAGGCAGCAAAACTGGATAACATTTATCGATTACCATTTTACGTTGCCTGTGCAACTGCTCATTCATCTGTTCTTCTTCGTTATCTTTAAACTGCATGGCAGCTTGCATTATCGAGATACCCTTTTCTCTTTTATTCTTTTTAGCTAATTTAATTTCTTTCTGTTTGGCTTCCTTTCGCCATAGGCGGAAAGAGTCAAACATCGCCGGCCGGGCTTTCTTCTTAAAAAGTTTAACTTCTAGATTATCTAGGATTTCCGTGTCAAAGCTACCATATTGGGGCCATTTTAAAACACCATCTTTCCTGGTGTATTTGATCCACACTTCGTTATAGGTGATGGGGCCTACTCCATGTTTCACATAAAGTTCATAAGTTGGAGTTCCAGTCGGAGGAACCGGACATGAGTCCTCCAATCGGGAATCCCTATTACAACCAAGACAAAACAAATTTCCAAGTCTGCTAAGACCAGGCATCTTTGCTCTCTAGTCTAGCTTTAAACTTCAAGGGATTATCGATTACGATAGTCTCGTGAATACATGAGTCCCTCTGCTTTGGTACTTGCAAGTTCCAAATCAAAGATCCCGAAGGGATACTCAAACTAAGGACTGGGAGACGCTCCACTTATACTTAACTGAGGTATCGGTGGCGTCACCAGAAGACTAGTCTATCGTTTCGCTCTACCAATCATCAAGGGTCCAAAACAGGGCGATAGTCAGGGCAGCAGTCCTTCGTAGCCGTCGGGAAGCGGGGAACCTCGCAGCAAAGACTTTCGGACCACGTTGACATGCAGGGGTTGATGAAGTGGCGGCCTTCCTCCAGAATTTTCACACAAAGCTCCTCACGAACCTCTGCCTTGGACCGGTACCACTGATATCGCCCCACGTTGGACGCCAACTGAAGTACTGGGTTTTTCAGAACCGGTACTGAACTGGTAACCCAGCGGTGCCAGGGACAACACCCTATGACTTCGGGTCCTTCCTGTTTCAGACTACAGAAACACAGAGTCTTCTAGGTGAAGTCAAAGATCGAATTTATTGCTGCAACCAAGTAACAGGTATCCTAGAAGTACAACACAGTGTATATTCTCAGGAGACTGCTCAATCTTACAAAGCCAGCCTGCTCTTTTTATACAAAATATTACGCTTTAGGCAAACATTCTTACGTTTACAGTTGACCATTCACATATTTTCACTACAAAGAAAAAGCAGAGTCATGATGACAATCCCACATTTCAGTTTGTTCAGCCCACAATCAATTACCCGGAAAGGCCCAGTATTTCATCAGATATCGACGGGCCCCCAATAAGAACGGGCACCTCCTCCTCGTAAAGCAAGTCATAAAGAAAGAAACAGAGGCAGGTGTGTGTAAGATTAGGAAAAGTTTGTGTGCGATGAAAGGTTTATGGCACGTTGAGCCTTGATGCTATCTCGACCGGCCACTGGGAGAGGAACTGCCCAAACAGGTTTGGCCTGGGGCAGTGGAGTCAGCTTGCCCAGGTCGCAGAGAAGTCAGGAAAGGTGTACGTGTCCTTCAGGACCGTGTTTGGCCTTTATCATTGACCTATGTGAGGGCAACTCACAAAATGGCTGCCGTACACAAAATGGAACCCAAGGGTTCAGGACGAAAATGACGATTTCAGGGTGAAATTGTCACTCGAATATGACGAAAATGCTTGTGCATAGTATACTGGCCATTTTTGGTCTGCTGATATCAAAATCGTCATGATACGACGATGTTTATGACACAGGTCCAAAATTTTCAGTACCACACCGCCACTCCCGAAGCTCCTCGACCTCTCCATGGCATTCAACACAGTCTCCCACAACACTCTCATCAACAGACTTTACAACATATTCTCCTACATAGACAACTCTCAATTGAGTATCTCGCTCACTGAGGACCCCTCCAACGCCAAAACCAACTTCTGGAACATCATGAGCCATGTAAACAAATGGATTAGAGACAACTGCCTCCAACTAAACTCCGACAAAACTGAAGTACTGATTTTGAGGAAGAACACCTCCACATGGAACCACAGCTGATGGCCTGCAGAACTCAGACCCATGCCCACACTGACCGACCATGCATACAACCTCAGCATCATCCTTAATAGCCAAATCATCATGAAAAGACATGTTACAGCTCCTCAAAAGACTTCAGACCATAGAGAATGTGGCAGCCAGACTCCTCTGGGACCTCCCCAAGCAAACGTGCATCACCTCACACCTTAGAGACCTTCACCTGCACCCCATGCAGAAAAGATATTAGTTCAAGATCCTCACACACACATACAAAGCCCTCCATGACATATTACCGGCCTACCTCAACCATCGCCTGAACTTCCACCAACCCTCTAGACACCCGTGCTCTTCTTCGCTTGCCCTCGCTAGCCTTCCGTATCCGTCGCAGCAACAGCTACATTGCTTCCAAGACTTGGAACGATCTTAACCCCCCCTCCCCACCCTGGCTCCGTACAACCCCCTCACTGGCAGACTTAAGAAAGAGACTCAAGATCTGGCACTTCAACAGAGACACAGAGGCCAGATAACACTAACGGTGACAGTGATGCGCTTTACAAATGAAGATTAGCTGATTGATTGATTGATTGATTGACTGATTGCTTTTATTGATTTTTCAGAGGTATAAAGTGCACAGTGTTGTCATCTCATTTCTTCCACTCTCTGTTGTTTTAGCACCCGCTGTCGATGAAAGCCCAAATGGATATAAATGTAGAGACTGCTTCAATGACAAGTCCGCAGATGCCTGCACACCCGAAAAGGAGATTATGTGCACCGGGCAGGAGAAAGCATGTGTCTTCCAATCTGGAACAGGGGCCATTCCAGGTGACTTATACAGTTTTTTGTATTTTGAGTTTTCAACGCCACTAAACGTCCAAACCAAGTAGCATTTTGCAAAATTGAAAGGCTTGTCCAGTTCTCACAAATATGGATAATAGCTGTTTTCAAGAAAAATCCATTCCTTCTGGAAGACTGGATAAAGCTAGCTAGGTTTTCATTCTCATAAATACTGGTTGAACATTGCAAAATAAGTAAGGATGGCCCCAACTTGCGTAATTCAATGTAGCGTAATTCAATGTAGCGTAATCGTGCAGAAAATACCAGAGAATTTTACAAGATTACTAATTACTGGTGAGAGGTATAATTGTACGATTAGCGATATTTCTTAGCACAAATATGGCCCCTTATGGCCAAAATTGGTGTGAGATTGGTGTGAGATGTTGGTACAAGAGATAGTGCATATTGTAACAGAATACAAATAGCGAGTGCAAACTGCGGCTCATGCTCACTAAATGTGCTCTTGCAGTAGGATGGTTCCTCAGCTTAATTCTGGGTTTTACTATTACCTTCTTTGTTAATATGCCCCCTAGCATTCAAAAAGAGCATGCATTTTGTGCTAAGAAACAGCATTAAATGTGCTTTTGTGGTTGGATTTCCCTCCAACTTACTCCGGCCATTTAGCTCTATTCTCTTAGTGCTAAATGCACCCTGTTGGACTTGGCCCTTTGAGGGCAGGTTCACCCCTGAACTTTTTGCCTTAAGCTCTGACATGGTGGTAGTGGTTTTAGGCCTCTGGGCACTTTAGCACTGTGGCCCAGTCTAAAGTAAGTGCGCTCTCTGAGTGTGTGTGGTGAGATTGGCCTGCCCTTCTAAAGGAATGCAAGGGGAATATGTGTGTCCATGGTAATTCCTGGTGTGAGAGGAGTGCAGGGTCGAGTTTTGTATGTACGCAGATTTATGGTGACTGGTGGAGAAATGCCACTTTTAGAAGTTGGCATTTCTGTGTGCTACGTGTGTGCCTGCCTGATGTGAATTGCATGTCTTGTGATTGACAGGAGCTGAGAGTTGTGGGTGGCTCCAGTGGGGGCAGGATGAGTCAGAGATAGGCTGAATGGGACAGAAAACCCTTGCCTCTGAATAGGATGGTGCTTTCCTAGTACAATTCTGGCTCCGCACCCTGTGGTCTGATCAATGAGCCCCCACCTGACAAAGGGAAAGAGGAGCTTCGAAAACAAAGTGCTCCAAAGCCCCTCTAAACCAGTTCTGACTGGTATCCCCAGGCCCTGCACTTTTACACAAAGGGAAATGCAGTATAAATATAGGAGCTGTTATCCCATGAAGATGTTCTGAACCTGGTCCTAAACGTCCGGGGCGTGCTGCTGCTGGGGCCCAGGAGGACCTGCCAGGAGGGCTGCCTCCCTGGGCCCAGCTAAGCCCCTGGGACCTTTTGCTTTATTGTGTTATCCTTAAGGACTTTGTGCTTTTAGCTCCAGCGCCTGGGAGTGCTTTATCTTCATTTGCCCTACCAAAGAAAAGGAGCCTGAGGGCTGTGATGTGCTGAGCTGCAGCCCGTAATGAGGGAATCCCGATCATAAGGATTCCCCCGTTATGCTTTTTATTTCTTGGGGTGTCCACCCTGCTTATACTTTGATTCAAATGCGGGTGCCCACCCCGCTTCATATTTTAATTTGGGAGGGAGCCTACCCCTCATTGTCTGCCTTATATTTTATTAATGAAGCGGGAGCCCACCCCGCGTTTCACAGCCGCAGCCCGAGCCATTGTGGAATCCTTCTCCGGGCTGCTCTCAGCATGACCCGGAAGTCAGGCAACCTTGCCTGGGACGTGGGCGAGCCTGCTCACGAAGCAGAAGAGCAGTGAGGCCGGAAGACCCAGGCGGGAGCCCACCTCATGCTGGGAGTACCGAGAGGAAGTCTGGAGCCTTGCAGGCTCCACGTTCGTCCCAGGAGGGGGGCAGGGTAAAGAGAGAGACACCATAGGCACACACAAGCCCAACCAGCCTGCGTGGATGTGGCCAGATGCAACGCAGGGCTCCTCTGAGCACAAGGGAGCCCCGCGCAGTGCAGCATAGAACCCTTCCCCCATAGCCCAGTGAGTAGGGGTTTCTCTGTGTTATGTGCCTGTTCGGGGCACACGCGCCAGTGAGTACGATTGGGGGCATGATTTGTTTAAAGCTCCCATGCGCTCCAAGAGGGGCTATTTGTGGTAAGGGCCCCAGTGGGGGTCCCGAGGTTAAGAAGGGTCCGTGCCTGTACATGCTGGTTATTCTCACAGCTGCCCACCTGCTAGTGGGCAGCTGCACCTATGGGGGCAAGATTTGTTTAAAGAGTCCTGAAGTGAGGCCTTAGAGTGCATGTGTACCGCCAGTGCCATGCCTCCAATGTTTGGGGGCAATTGTATTTAGAGAAAGGCCCAGTGGGGGCCCGGAAGGCACAGTGATGCCAGGCCCCTGGTTATTTACAGCTAGCCCATACTAGCGCAGGCAGCTGCAAAATTTTGTGCAAATTTGTCAGAGGGCACATTGTGTGCCCAGGCCCACGTTCAGATTTACAGCTGTGCAGCACTTAGTGCCAGCTGCTACGTTTAGGTTTGCGAAGTGCTCACCCTTGAATTCAGCTGCATTGGCAGCGCACCCTGACTTTTGAACATAGGGCATTTGAAACCTTTTGAGATGGCCAGTTGGCCAGGGGGAATGTTAGGTGTATAGGGTACCAGGCCCTAATATGATTTTTGTGGTGCTAGGAAATGTGATTCATGTAGTATGATTTACGCACCCTGTTTGATGCCTCTAAATGTGGTTTTTATGATTATGAGGTTGTTTGCGTATTATGGTTTATTTCCTAATGTGAGTTATGCTTAGGAGGTTAGGGTTTAATGCGTTTAGACTTCTGAGATTATTGCACAATGTGTTTATGCTAGTGGGGTTGGCGCAGAATTTCATTTGTGCCTAATGTGATATTGTGCATAATGGAGTTTATGATACAGGCTGATGCTAAGTACAGTGGTTACCAGTGATTACTGGTTGTATGTTTATGATATGCTTTACTTTTACGAAGTTCGCTCTGTGATGGTTCTGAAAGTGGTCCAGTAGGCACTGTCAGGTGTATATAGTCCCTTGTGCATATGACCTAGTGCCAGGTGGCACCATGTATATTATGTGAGTACTATTCTATTGTGTAATGAGAATACAAAGGCTATTTTTGACATAACCTTGTGGGGAGTTCCTTTTGTAGTGTGCCTGGGATGTTATTGCTGTGTGCGTGTTCAAATGCTTTACATTACCTAAAGGATAAGCCTGACTGCTCTTGCCAAGCTACCAAGGGGGTGAGCAGGGGTTATCTTTGGTGGGTAACTCTCTTGCCCTGACTAGAGTGGTGGTCTCTGCCTGGCTTTGGCACAAGCCTTAGCCAACCAGAGATCCCATTTCTAACACACCCTCACATCCAAACTGGGCACAAAAATACATTTTAGACTAGGAAATTGCATAAAATGCAGTAGAAAACTAGTAGAAAGTGAGAGCGGCTGCTCAAGCTGGCTTAATGTGCTCTAGCGGTAGGATTCCCCTTCACCCCTATTACTCATAATAACATGAGCAGGAGTAATGACCAAAACACTCAAGATGATGGATGGAATATTGCACAATGGCAAAACATTCACCCCCAGTCACAGATCTGAGTTTAATCCATTGTTATGTTGCTCAACAAGCCACCCCAGTTCCGACATGGCCATATGAAAATCAGTCTTGACCCTGTGCTTCATGGGAACAGTCCAGCCCGAACGGCCAAGCCATGTCTTGCCTGGACCGGAATCAAGCATCCTATGACCGGTTTCTGGCTATCAGCCGTATTCAGCCAGGATTGCTTGACTCCAGTGGCTTAGTGAGCACAGGACCCACGTCTGGGCATACCCTTCCTACATAGGGTGAACAGCAAAACACACAAGATGATGGACGGAATGTAGCACAATGGCAAAACATTCACCCCCAGTCACAGATCTGGATTCAATCCATCGTTATTTTGCTCACCAAGCCACCCAGTTCAGATATGGCCATATGCAAATCAGTCTTGACCCTGTGCCTCATGGGAACAGTCCAGCCCGAACTGCCAAGCCATGTCTTCCCTGGACCGGAATTAAGCATTCTAGGGCCGGTTTCTGGTTATCAGCCGTCTTCAGCCAGGATAGCTTGACACTAGTGGCTTAGTGAGCACGGGACCCACGTCTGGGCATACTCTTCCCACATAGGGTAAACAGCAAAACACACAAGATGATGGACTGAATTTTGCAAAATGGCAAAACATTCGGTCCCCAGTCACATATCTGGATTTAATCCATCGTTATTTTGCTCCCCAAGCCACCCCAGTTCAGACATGGCCATATGCAAATCAGTCTTGAGGTTGTGCCTCATGGGAACAGTTCACCCCTATTACTCATAATAGCGCCATGAAACCTTCTGGGTATACGTGCGCTTTATAAATTCCCCCAACTTCAAGTTCATAATAACATGAGCAGGAGTAATCACAACACTTTTGTTAATTCTATATCAAAAGATTATGTGGAAATTTCAAAATTACTCTAATTACTCCAAAGAAGTTGAGATTCCTCGACGGCCTAAAAATACAGCAAAGGCGGGTCATCGAAAAAAAAATAACGCCATGCCAAAATATTTGGTCCAAAATATCATGATATGGAAATATCGTCAGTAAGGATATAATTGTTATAAATATTGATTTTAAGGTAAGTAATAAAGATTTTTAAAATATCAGATTCATTATTATCATTTGCAAACATTTAGAGGCCTATTACGACGGATAATTATGTATCAACCATCGGAATTGAAATCGGCCAGCTTCCAAGGAGTTCGTCGGCAATTCGGAACCTGGTCGTAATCCCAAAGGATAAAGCACAGTTTCTGGCATGGTTTGCATTCTAGCCTGTCCGACATTGAAACCATGAAGGGAAGCATGTTTGGGGACCCTCAGAAGGCCCCTTTTGATACCTGCACTCCATGGCAGGCAGCTTGCAGTGCCTTCCACGGGGTGCAGGGATGAACCACACCTCCCATTTCCCTATTGAAGCATGTATTACTGCCGGTTTACTACTGTAATGCATGCTCCTAAAGGGAAATTTCAGAATGCGACTGAACAGTGTTCGCTCACTTCCTAATGAGGCGGGTGGTACCGTCAACCGGAAGTCGGTCGGACCTGTATACGAGACGGTGTCGGGAGGACGCACGTCAGACCGACATTGTAATCTTCCCCATAGTAGTTTAAAATATAATTTTTGTTATGTATTTTTGAATATATTTTAAATGTATAAAATGAGAAATTTTTGTATAATTTTTATTTATGTTTTTTTATATTTTTGTTATATTCTTAGGGTCCAATTCACATGGTGTTCGAAAAAGCCTCCTAATCGGATCTGTTTTTTTCAGATCTGATTCGTAGCCCATGTTTACGACCGAATCATACACAGGTCTGAATGACTAAGTACGATGCGAAGATCGCGTAAGCGCCAAGCGAATCTTTTCCAGACCCGAACTGGCCCGTACGTCTCATTCGTAGCCGAATCGTGCGGCGCAATGGATCCAATTACGGATTGACCGAGTATGATGCACAATTCGAACAGCCGCTCTGCCTAGGTCTCAGCGAGATGAAACAGCTTTTGGAAGCGTACTTCTGGGGCCTTTAGCAGGCCCCCATTTATCCGGGGCCGTCCGAATCTGTCACAGGGTGTGCCAATGGGTCCGTCCTAATAGAAGCTTACACAATTAGGCGGTAACCAAGGGGTGACTACCCCAGGGTGAACGCTTTTCTCCTCCCACCCCTTTTTTGCTATGGGAGCCTGTGTACGCGTGTGTACGCAGGCTTCCATAGAGTTCAATGGAAGTCTGAGCGAACCGAGTCTGTACGCTTACGGACGCATCAATCTCGCTTGTTTGGACTCCCGGACCACGTTCCGTCCCACAAGCCCTCTGGATCTGAGTTGCACAATCCAAATGAGATCGCAATCGGGCCCTTCAGTAGGTATTAAATTAAATGTAATTCTTTTTTGTGATTTTTACTGCCGTAGCGAGTTGTAGGTTTATAGGGGTATAAGCTGGAAAGTAATTTAATTATAATACATTAATGAATATTTTTATCTAATAATATATATTTAATTAAAATGTAATAATGTTAATAATGCTATTATTTTTTTATGCAAATTTAATGTGCAGGTTGTGGGGCTTACAGGGGTAAAGGTTGCTAAGTAATATGTTTTTCATTAAATAATAATTTGTTGTTAAATAATATAACATAATTAAATGATAATGAATTATGTTAATTGTATAATTATTTCTCTTTTTGGGGTTTATAATGGGCAAATGTGAGAAGTAATATATTTTTCGTTAATTAATAATTAGTAGTTAAGAGCTGTTAGCTTTTTTGGAGTAAATGTTGTGAAATAGTTTATTTGTAATTAATTCATAATGAGTTGTTAATTTATATTAATACATTGAAAATGAACTATGTTATTTGTGTAGTTGATAATTTTTTTAGGTGCGTGTTGTGGGGTTTGGTGGGGTAAAGGGTGGGGAGTAAATTCATTTAAATTAATTAATAATTATTTGGTAAATACTATTAAATATTTAATTGGCAAATAATTTTTTTAATCGTGTCATTCAGTGATTTAAAGCTTCATTTTAGGTGCAGTTTGTGGGTTTAATTAGGGTAAAGGATGGGAAGTTAATCAATTCTAATGAATTAATATTTAGTTTTTAATTAATAATATCTGTCTAATTGATAAATATGTTAATTGTGCAATTACACTTTTTTTGTAGGGTCATGGGGGTAATAAATTAATTTTAGTATATTTTATATATTACCTACTGGCGGTCGCAAGTAGGTAGTTATAGTTAGGGCCTAGTTACCATTGGAAAATCGCAACATTCTATTCCCAATAACTTTGGCGCAGCTCCAGTCATCTCCTATCTTGAAAGTTTTGGGGTGATTCGTCAAGGGGGGGCCAAGAAAAAAGGGGGGTCCAAAATGTGTTTTCCCAATGCAATTTCCATAGGAAACTTTAGACACGGCTACAGCCCAAACTGCTGAATGGAATGACTCCATTTGGCCCTTGGTTCAGAAAGAGCCCTTTTTGTTAAATGGTGTAAATGCGTTCAGTAGTTTTTTAAAATATTAATGGAAAAAGAAATATATGTATCTGGGCAGAGCCTAACCACACATCTCATTGTGAGATCTGATTGGCTGTCAGCACTTCATCCAAGAAGTGTTGGCAGCCATCTACGGACCAATATACATGATAGCACCTGATTAAAATGCTTTGAAGTGAATAGAAGGTTTTAAGACTTTAATTACTTTATAAATCATTTGTTGATGGTACCATACTCATTTTAGGAATTGTGGTGTGTTCTTGGGTGATTTTACCATGTGAAAAAGCCTTCTGCTGGGATATCATGAATCATGTTTGAAAGAAAACTATTATCTCATGCTTTTCCCACAGAGATTTGGAAGGTGATCTATGAGCTAAATTGAGAGCATATTTTCTGTAAATTTACATTATCTTTTTCAGTCATGTGAGAATGAAGTCTGATATTCTCAGTAAAACATGTACATCCAACAAGGACAGAGACTGTCAGTTGATTCCTTTGTGTTCTACTGCAGCTTCCCAGAGTGTTCTAAAGAACAACTAGAGCGCTAAAAGTCCTACTTATGACAAACGTATGGCACACCTGAAGCCATCTTGATTGGAATAAAGTGGTAACTCTTAAAACATTTAATTTAAAAAGGAACACAATGAGGGGGTTCATTTTGCCATAGAAAGTATGATTTGTGCTGCAGAAAGAAAAATTAGGGCACATTTTAAGTGACTTCTCAAATCCTCTTCTATTTCATAAAAAAATTCTGACATGCAGACTGAAACATGCACTTTCAATAAAAGCAGCAGATTTCCCTGGTGAGCAGTAGCGTTACTACGTGATCTAATAAGCAACTAGAATGCTAACATTCTGAATGTATGGCAAACGTCTGACATATCTGATAAGCTTCTTGATGGAAGCAAATTAAAAAAAAAAGTTTCCTAATTTCCTCATTTACTGCAGTCTCCTCAGCAGGAAAGCATTTCCTACTGAGGAGACTGCAGTAAATGAGGAAATTAGGAAACTTCATAGCAAATAAGTTTCCCAAGATGGCCACCAGGGACAAAAGAGCACAATTGTAGCACAAATATCACCCAGATGTAGCCCACATGTAGCCCAATGACAGAAGTGTGCAAAACACTTTTTATTTTTCGTGTTTTTGCAGTTTTATATAGTGCAGACTTGTCAGGTATTGGAGTGCTTTACATGAGCATTGGTTACATCACACAAGAACAAATTCTGTTTGGTTTTAGACATTGGGAGATTAAGTGATTTGACCAGAATCACAGAATGTCGAGCTGAAGCAGAAACTCCAACCTGGTTCCCCAGTTGCAAAGTCTGCAGCTCTGAAAGTAACACCACATCTTCTCCCCTAAGTGAAACATTTAATCAAGTGGTCAACAGGGTAAAAAAATAAAGATAACAAATAATTTAGGAGTGCTGTGTCTCTATTTAAAAACTCAGAAAATATGTCCTCATTTTAGTTTCTTAGAGCACTGATCATAATTTTGATGCAAATAAGACCCTCTCATATATGTAATTTTTAAAGGAAATGCTCTACGTATTACCGTTTTGATTACATCAAGATGACGTCAGGCGTTCCACACTTTTGTGATAAATATAGAATGTTCGCAATCTAGTTCTTTATTATAATACTGTTGAGAGGCAGAGGCCAGGGGCACGGACTCTGAAAATTGAAGGCAGGTAGGAGAGTGCGGAGGCAACAATTTGACCACACCGGGAAGGAAGGAAGGAAGGGTAGTGGTAGCACAACAGACTATGGAGGGCATTGGAAAGTGGGGGCAGTGGCAACAAACCAACGGTACAGGACTGGCAAGAGAGGCTGTGGCACTATAATAGACCGTTGTGGGCAGAAGGAGAAGGCAGTGGTAGTACAACCATACATGCCAACAGACCCGATTCATCCAGGAAACGTCCAATGATTTTAAGCCCAAATGGTCTTTATTTTATCTGTCTCCTGTCTAAAATCTCCTCTTTTTCAATGTAAGTCAAAGAGGAAAATCAATACCCCAGTTTGTTTTTCAAAATGTCCCTCTTACCAAGTTCAAAATATTAGCAAGTATGGTACATTGGATAATGGAAGGCAGGAGGAACTGGGTTAGGGACATGACCTCAGATAACAGAGGACAGGAGGAACATGGAGAGCACCAAACTGACCCTACAGGGCAGGCATCAGGGTTTGCAGCAGCACAATACACCACACAGGACATGCGGAACGGGAGTGCTGCACAATAATCCATAGAAAGCAATAGGGAGGGGACAGGACCATGCACATGGACAACAGAGAACAGAGGGGAAAGAGGCAGTATAGCTAGCTGACCATGGACAGACAGGAGAGAAAGCTGCAGCATCACGGACCATAAATGGCAGGAGGGACAGATCAGGGGCATTACAATGGAACAAATAAGCCAGGAGGGAGGAAAGAGGGGTCCACACATGGGAACAGAGGGCTGGGGTCAAGGGCGCAGGGCAGGAGCCTCAAGATGACCATGGAGGTCAGGCAGGATGGGCACTAGAACAAGACACACCATGGTGAGACTATAATGGCCTACACACAGACCATGGAGGGACGGAGGGAGGGGGTCAGGGGTAGCAAGATGACCACACAGAGAAGGTGGCAGAGGCAGTGGCAGCACAGAATACCATGTATGACAAGCGGATGGGTTAGTGGCAGCACAATTGCTATGATGGGCAAGAAGTAGGATGCAGGGGCATGCACAAAGGACCATGGAGGATGGATGGGAGGGTCAGGACCTGGGCACAGACAAGACAGTCAGGGAAAGGGGCCTCACAACAGAGGCAGGGGGAGCACTTGCAGCACAACAGACTAGGGAGGGCAGAAGGGTGTGGCAGTAAAATGGACCATGGAGGACAGGAGGAAAGGGATAGGGGCATGGAATGTTGACAGGCAGGGTGGAGGTTGCAGAGACAGGTTACAGTCATCTGACAATGCTAGGCAGGTGGGAAGAGAGTGGCAGCTCAACAGAACACTCAAAGTAGATAGGTGTAGCAAGTTCATGGAACATGGTGGGCAAAAAGGATGCAGCAGGGTCATGCACACAGACATCAGAGGGCAGGAGTAAGGAGAATAGGGGCAGTAAGCTAAACACAGAGGCTAAGAATGAGGTCAATAATGGGGCAAAGAATTAGGCAATGGAGGGCAGGAGGAGTGGACTGGTACATCATGCTAAATCTAGGGCAGTGGCAGCACATCAGACCATGCATGGCAGGAGCGAGGAGGCTAGTCTATGGATACAGACAACAGAGGATGGGGAGCAGGTGGATGGGGCAGCAAGCTAACTGTTCAGAGAAGGCGGGAAGAACAGTGGCAGAACAACAGCCACACAGGGCTGTGATAAGGGAGCAGGGACATGGACTTGGACAGTGGATGGCTAGGAGGAGGGAAGGCAGGAGCAGCAACCTTAGGTGAGGGCAGCACAATGCCGGGCCATGCTTTCAACCCCCCACCAGCCATTGTGAAATGCAGCTTACTTAATGTTAAAAAAAAATTAGAAATTTGCTGAAAAAACAAAGATTACAGGGACGGTATAGTTAGACTCAGATTTCACTCATATACAACCAGTGAAATTCAGCAGTTATAGTTACCTGAGCTAACCATAACCTACGCCCCCGCAATGTACTGCTAATGACCTCAGACATTACATTGTTGTTGACATGGGCAGTTACATCACTTATGACATCACTCATGACATCTCAAATGAGCTGTTAATGGAATGGAACTATAATCGTTAGAACATTATTTAGGGATAGTGTGTGTCTAATAACACCCTTTTTTTTCCTTTTCTTTCATAGAGGAACCATTATAATATGCAAAGTGCCCAGATTATTATGGCCGATAGCCTTTCACTTTAAAGTAATGTGTAGTCCTTTGTTTATGTTGATGTTTGCAATCCTAAGTATGTTCATTATGAATAAGTCACATTGATGAACATACAGGTATGGCAGTCACGGGGCAAGATATGCTGAAATGACATTGTGTGCATATTAAAACTTATTTTCTTTTGTTTATTGTATCAATTCCTGAATTTTCACATTGTGACCAGGCCAATATGGCCGCCAACTTTTTGGATTAAAGTAATATGTAGTCCTTTGTTAATGTTGGCAACTGGAGGCATTTGTACATTTAAATAAGGATGCTACAATGACGTCTTGTATCGTTATCAAGGTTCGGACGAGTCGAAACGCGTGGATCACGTCCTTTTCAGATGAAATACTTTCAAACTACAACCTGATGCTGATTCCTTTCCAAACATTATTAACTATCGCACAATATGGCGATTCATGAATTTTAATCTTTGATAATCATTTTTATCTTTTGATATATACTTCCTTTAAATTGTGAATTTTAAAAATTGTGAGATTTAATTAACTGTACAATAAAGTTACTTACTTACTATACTTAAAAAGGTAAGTACAGTAATATCGCCTCAAAAATGATCGATGTACAAAATATAAACAAAAAATATTGACTTTAATAAATAACATAACTTAAATTAAATTAATTAAATAGTATTATTATTAACAAATTAAATTCATTTTAATATATATGTTAACTAAATATAACAAATAAACTAAATGTAATTAATATAAACACACATAAGTGTACATATACATATATTTACTTAAATACATTTTAATAACTATTATCTTTATTTAATTTATAAACTTTATCAATTATATAAAACTAAAATAAAAACATATAAAAATAATTAAAAATAAATAAACATATTTAATATATTCTATATTTATTTAACACATTAAACTATAAAAAAAGAATACATACATTTAATAACAAAATAAAAACATTAATAGTTAAAACATTAGATAGCGGGAGGGTAAAAATTACTATTCCCACTACAGGGAGTGTAACTGTAGGAAAAGCTCTGGATAGCAAACAGGAAAAATCACTATTCCCACTCCAGTGAGTGCCAGAGTAGGGAAAGCGCTGCATAACGTAGGGGTGAAAATTACAATTCCCACTCCAGTGAGTGCAACGGTAGGGAAAGCGCTGGATAGCATAGGGAATAAAAGTTACTATTCCCACTCCAGTGAGTGCAACAGTAGGGAAAACGCTGGCTCGAGGGTGCGTGCAACGTGCGCGCACCTCGCAATTTAAAAAAAAAAAAAAAATGTTTTTTGCCCTTCGGGATCCTTCAGGGTCCCCATGAGAAGTCCTAGGGAGTCAGGGAGTCACTCCCCTGCCTCCTTTTCACTTTTTTAAAGGTATTTACAAAATTTGGGTAAAACGTCATTCATATGCGACGGTCGCGCAACGTGAGCGCGCCCGTGCGCACACCCGTGCACGCACATGAAGTCATGTGACTAGAAAACAACACTTTTGATTGGTTTATACTAGTTTCTTTTCCAGAATCTTCAAAAACCCCACCCACTTCCCTCACTATCTCTTTCACTTTCCTGGGAGAAGGATCTTTGGTGATTTCTTCCAGCTTTTCATCTTGACAAAGTGGCAGAGCAACAGCAGCCACAGGATACATCATCTGACTCAGATGTGGACTTTGTTTAAGAACAACCAGGTGTTAAGAAATGCAAGGAGTCCTTTATCTGGAAGTTTTCCACCTTTCCAGAGGGGCAGAAGAAAGTTAATGCCCCGAAGGTCACCTGTAAAATCTGTGAAAGTGTGCTGTCAAGAGGGAATCCAAAGAAACATTATTCCTTCAGCATACATGCGATGATTAGACACGTGAAGAGTGTACACCCGACTAACTCTGCTAATGCTTCAACTAGAGCCCTTGCAGTGAATGCTCCAGCTGCTGTCCCCAGCACTTCTACTGCAGGACTATCTCCGTCTTCTTCTAGTTTGGATATCCGGCCACTTTTGGCAAAGGTTCATTTCCGTTGCAACTTTTGCAATGAAATTCTGTGTTATGGTGAGCAGAGTGTGAACCTGATTGAGTTGAAGATTAGGCAGCACACATGATCCCGCAGATAATTATTATTATTTTTTTTGTACTGTTCTTGTTGAGCAGTTTTTCATTACCTGTTTATTATTTTTGTTCTAAAAAGTCCCCAAAAAATATAAAATTTTTGCAAAAAACCCCCCAAAAACCCCCAGTTCTTTTAAGAACTAACTTCACTTCTCAAAGAAGAGCTACATTTCTTAAATACCGTGTCATACTTTTTTGGAATGAATGTGTAGTGTATAAATGAATGACTGAGTGAAGGGGAGGAAGGGACTGATGGAATGAGTGAGGAAAGGGTAGTATGGTGAGAGAGGAATGGGGAGTCAAAGATTGACTGAAACAAGGGGACTAAGGGTAGGGGAGTGAGGTAAGGGGAGTGAAAGAGTAAGGGAAGGTCAGTAAGGAAAGGAAAGTGAGGGAGGAAGAGTGAGAAAAGGGGAGCAGGGGACAGAGACAGGGAAGGGGAGTAAGAGGCGGAGAGGGAGGAGTAGAGCAGGATAAAGGGAGTGAAGGTAAGAGAAGTGGAGTGACGGTGAGGGAAGGGGTATGAGTATGAGAAAAGGGGGTAACGGAAAGTGAGAGATGGGGAGTGAGGGAGTGAGGGAGAGAGAAGTGGAGTGAGGGGATGGAGGGACTTAGTAAAGGGAAGTGAGAGAAGGGGAGTAAGGAATAGAGTGAGAGAAGGAGAGCGAGGGGGAGTGAGGAAAAGGGAGTGGGAAAGTAAAAGGGTGAGAAATACAGATAGGATGAAGTGCAGAGGGGGAAAGGGAGTGACGGTGAGCGAAAGGCAGTGACAGTTAGGGAAGGAGTATGAGAGTGAGGGAAGATGAATGAGGAATAAGGAACAAAATTAAGAGAGAGGGAAAATGAGTGAGGAAGACAGGAGGAGTGATAGAAAGAGAGAGAAAAGGAGTTTAAGGGAAAGGGAGTGAGAGGGACAGAATAAACCAGAGGGAGAGCAAGGAACTGAGAAGGAGTGAGGCAGTTAGAGTGAGTGAGACAGAGGGAGACAGGGAGAGAAAAATGGATGAAAAAAAGTGAGGGAAGGAATAAACGAAGGGGAGTAAGTGAGATAGCGTGAGGGAGTGAGGAAAGAGGAGTGAAGGAAGGGGAGTGAGGGAAGGTGAGTGAGGGAAAAGTACTGAGGGTGAGTTATAGGCAGTAACAGTAAGAGAAATGGTATGAGGGTGACGAAAGGAGAATGAGAGAGAAGGAAGGAGATTAAGAGAGAGGAAAGGGGACCGAGGGATGAAGTAGGAGTGAAGGAAACAGAAAGAGAAAGACAGGAAGGGTGAGGGGGAGAGAGAGCGAGAGAGAGAGAGAGAGAAACAGAGGGAAAGCGAGTGACTGCGAAGGAGTGAGGCGGTTAGACCGAGTGAGACAGAGGAAGAGAGGGAGAGAGAAATGGAGTGAAGGGGAGTGGGGGACTAAACAAATGGGAGTTAGCAAAAGTGAATGAGGAAAGGGAAGTAAGGGAAGAGGACTGACGGATGGAGTGAGGGAAAGAGAGTGAGGGGGAGTCAGGGAATGGGAGCAGGTGAAAGGGAATGGGAGTGATGCACAGAGAGGAAAATATGAAATAGGAGAAGAGGAGTGAGATTGAGTGAAGGGCAGTGACAATGAGGGGAAAAGAAGCATATTAAGATAGAGGAAAATTTAGTGAGTGAGAGAGAAGAATTTATGGAAAGAGAGAGGAAAGAAAAGGAAGATTGGTGGAGAGAGAGGGAGACAGAGAGAGAGAGAAAGAGAGGGCGAGTGAGGGACTGTGAGAGAGTGAGGCAGTTATAGTGACTGAGACATAGGAAGAGACTTAGAGACGGATGTAGGAAAGGGGAGAGAGGGAGGAAATAAAGGAAGGGGAGTTAGCAAAAGGAAGTGAGGGAATAAGAGAAGGGGGTGACTGAAAGTGAGTGAGGGAGGGTGTGAAGGAAAGACAGTGAAGGGGAGAGAGAAAAGAGTAAGGGATAGAGCATAAGAAGGGTAGTGATGGAGGAAGAAAGAAAAGAGAAGTGAGGGTCACAGAGAGGAAAGAGGGAGCAGGAGAAGGCAAGTGAGAGTAATGCAAAGGGTGCTGATGGTGAGAGAAGGAGTGTAAAGGTGAATTAAGGGTAGTAAAGAGAGTGATGGAAGGAGAGTAACATGAGCAAAGGAAGTGGAGTAAGAGACAAAGTGAAGCAAGTGAAAAAGGGAAAGAGAAGTAAGAGAGTGACGAGAAAGTATTTTTTATTTGTCATGCTCACCTTAATGAAAAGTTAATAATCTATTTTTAATAAATATAATATCTGTGAAGAGAAGAAAAAATTGAGTTATAATATATATTTCACAATACAAAATAATTTGTACAATATGTTATGTATTTTATTTTGCTGTTTTCAGAATATATTGAATTTCACTGAAAACAATGAGTTCAATAGTACTCATCATATAACAGCGGGCAAAAAAATAAGACAATCAATAAGATTATCTTTAAAAAACATATAGACGAGAGGCGAAAATACAGAGGTAATTATTCCAATTAAACACTCAAAAAGTTAAAACACCATTCTTTTCCTTGCATGAATTGATTTGTATAAAAAGGTAGCACACATCTGAGTTATACATATTAAAAAGCAATTTCATAGAATCATTTACAGTGCGGCGCCAATATTTTACAAAGATTGATTTTAAAAAGGCTATGCGCAAATTCCTATAAAGATTGCATATCAAAAGAAAATGCAATGTGCATTGTGCTGATTGGCAATCACACGGGCAAGGGCCAACTGTATGTTTTTTGAGAGACGGAAAAGCCACCAGATGATTTACGAGTCCAAGCCTCAACCTGGTAAGAACAAATCGATGGGAGGCTCTGGTTACTTGGCTTAAATAAGCTTGAAAACTCTTGTTTCCCCTAAATTTATTATAAAACCTACAGGTAGGTAATTGACCAGTACTACTCTTCCGCCTCTCTGCCCTGTGGTTCATGAATATACTCTTCATATCCTGTTTTGACAATGCAGAAGCAGCATAGTGATCAGCCACAATGTTTTATCAAATATTTCCTGGAAACTACGTATGATATAATTTAACCAAGGGATCTTAAGATGGTTATCAACAGAGAGAAAGTCACTAATAACATCTCTACTCAAGGCTGTCTCATACTTTATCCAGATCGAATGCCACAGCATTAACGGCCTCAGTGATATCAAGTCTGATAGGTAGTTGATCCCTAGTTCCCTGTGGGTTAAATCATTTGGGGCAGAATTAGGTAGACACAGAAGTTTTCTACGGAAAATATTTTCCTCAATTTGGAGCCTACCGTTAGAAATGTTTCCTCATGCCCTAGCCCCATACAGCGCGATAGACACACATCTTCATTGATAGATATGTAGCATGTCCTTAATGCGTCTATCCCCTTTCTTGGCCGCAAATCTAAAGACCCCATGGGCACTTTTTGCCATTTTGGCTCGTACATTAGTAATTTCGTGTGCCCAAGTGCAATCTTTCGAAAAAGTGATTCCTAAGTAACAGAATTTGTCAACTTGGAGTACCCTATGCCCATCAATAAAAAAGGCAGGTGATCTCTTGCGGCCTACCCCACAGGTCATGGTATAGGTTTTAGTTTTATTTATGAGTAGTTTCCTATCTTTAATAAAAATAGAGAACCTATCCATTAGACGCTGGAGCCCAATGAGTGTCCTTAACAGTAGAACGGCATCGTCCGCGTATAACAATACCGGTACGTCAAGGCCATTGACCCTTGGAGAGTCAGCACTGATTGTTTTTAAAACCGTATCTACCTCATTTATAAAAAGTATAAAAAGCAGGGGGGCAAGTACACAACACTGTCTTATTCCACTCCTGACCTTAAATTTAGGAGTGCACTCCCCATTTATACCGTACCGGACGCTAGTTTACAGTCTTGCCCCCATTTCTTGCAGCTTCGCCCAAAAGAATAGAGTGGTCGACCAAGTCGAAGGCACTGCCTACATCTGCACAGCAGAGAAAGAGAGAACCCTTTTTAGCCTGGGTATACTTCCCAATTATGAGTTTTAGGTTTTGGCAATGATCCAAGGTTCCGCGCCCCTTCCTAAAACCGTACTGGGTGCTGGCCATGATACCATTCTCATAATTTTTACCGAGGAATCTAGTAGGGAGATAGGGTGGTAATTTTTAACACCCCCCTATCCCCTTTCTTATAGATCGGAATTATAATAGATTTCCCCCAGGTCGGTGGAACTCCATCGGATACCGCTGCATTAAATACTTTGGCTAACACGGGGCCCCACATCGCCGGAACGGTTTTATAAACATCGATGGGGACCCCGTCCGGCCCCTGGGCCGTTCCCCCTTTGCTTGCACTAATGCCTTGTAAGACCTCAGCAATAGTGAAATCCAGCGGCACAATGGGCAAGGAACTGTGGTTAACATTTTGCGGTATGTCAGACTTAAAGATGACGGAAAAGTGAGTTACCCATGCCTCCATAGTAAGGTTGGACGTACGTTTTGGAACCATGTCTTCCTTAAGAAAGGTACAATTGACTGTTGCCCAGAATAACGCACAGTTAGAGGTTTCTGCAGCCTGTGTCAACTTGTCCCAAGCCTCTTTCTGTAATTCTATCTTCCTATGCTTAAGGGCTGCCTTATAATCACATCTTATTTGAATTACCGCTTTCTTATCTCGCGGCCTGGCTGCCAAGGCCTGCTTTAATTCAGTGGGCATCGCAGTGCATGTATAGACATACCACCCTTTATTATGGGCAAGTTTCCCCGAATTTTAGTAAACTTTGTGTCAATCACTTTGTTAATAATCGTAAAATCCCTTAAAATGTCTACAGGGTCATGGTCACTCACGAGGATAGCATTAATTTCTCCAATGCATCCTTCGACGATGGATTTTAGTACTACCTCAGATTTATCACCTTTCCATCTTACTCTGACACCACTGGGTCTGTGGGGTTCAATATTGGTTATAGAACACGTAATGGATGTAGACCTGTCCTTCCAAATAATAGCTTCGGTAATAGTACAGTTGTGGTCACTTAACATGGTGTCAACAATCTTTGGAACATTACACAATGGAATAATGCTGGATGACACACATACATGGTCAATCACAATATTAGCATTCCGACTCGTATATGTGGGAATAATGTCTCCTTGTTCATTCCTAGCAGGGACCAGAATTTCTATGTCGTGATTCGCCATTATTTTGTTTAGTGACTCGTCATATAGATTATGTGGGAAGTGCAGGGCGTCTTCCTCTAAATTATTTTTGACCCCACATTCCCCCAAAGTAGACATGGGGCAGGTGGAAATATTAAAATCTCCTACTCAGATAAAATCGAAAACAACATTAACCCCTGCTATTAATTCGCCTAAGGCAGCCTCCAGGTCCTTCGCCACTAGGTGCAATGTGTTATCAAAGACATTATTGTAAAAATTAATTAAAAGGATATTACAGGCTTGTTTCTGTTGTAGCCACAGGATCTGGGAATGGACCCCAACCTTCAAATACCTTTTCACGATAATAGGGAGGTTGACAGATATCAGTATCAAGAGGCCTCCCTTAGCTCTACCATAGCTCGAGGCCTGCGCTGGTAAATTGAAGGAAACATGACCATCATAACTAACCATATCCTGGCACCAGGTTTTCTGGAAACAAATAATGTCGTTTGACTTAATAAACTCTATCCATCCCAAAGTATCCCCTTTCGCAGCTAATCCAGCAATGTTCCAGCTAACAATGGAACAATGCGGGAACTGGGTTTTTTTATTCGGCATGATGGCGGTTAGACCTATAGCTGTTCCCCTAGGTTCCACCACACCCTCACCTTGTATGTTAATAGGGACATCCCCCTCTTGGACATCCTGACTTTGTTCGGACACATGCATGGTCCCTAGATCGCCTGGGTTGTCCTTCTTCTTTTTAACATCCTTACTATGTGCAGACACATGCATGGGCCCTATTTTTCCTAGGTTTACCTTTTCCATTCCAACATTCCTGGGAGTAACCACCTCAACAATAGCAGTATAATCCAAGTTAAGTCAGTCATTCATGGCCAGGGTGCTTAGCGATTGAAACCAATTAAAGATGGGGACCTCATATTTTGTAGGTATATCATACATAAGACCCCCATCTCTTTTGGGTTCATCGTGGGTTCGATGCATTAAATGACTGTAAAAATATCCAAGAGGGCGTAATATAACTCCCTGATCTTTACGTGGTAATGATGTTGCTCTAATCAGGGATGTGGTGGCAAAATGAGGATTTTTGAAATTAATAATAACAAATTCCCCCTTGGTAATTTTGGGTGATTTACCGATCCAGTTAACCCTTTTAGTAGTGAGCATCTGATTGGAAAGTGCCAACGGGAACCCACATTCGCGATTTAACCAAGAAATAGTTTTATTTTTGAGAGATTCATG
The DNA here is from genome assembly GCF_964261635.1 of Lissotriton helveticus. Lineage (NCBI taxonomy): Eukaryota > Metazoa > Chordata > Amphibia > Caudata > Salamandridae > Lissotriton > Lissotriton helveticus. The sequence goes on along the minus strand of NC_136063.1, from coordinate 17,432,569 downwards.
TGTCTCCAGCTGATTATGGAGCAGATTTTCATTCAATGGTGGGACGTTAGGTAAGACTGCCACATATGGTGCACATTCAGGCGGTAGATTAATAGACTTACTACGCTTGATATTATGGCTTACTATTTCCCCTCTAGGGTCTGGGGCTCTCTTGCTATTTTCGGCATTAGGGGTTTGCCTATTCAGTTCTGCTCTAGATGTACAAACGCCCCCATCACTACTTTGGGAAACTGGTTTGTTCGCTTCCCCGCTGGCCATACTATCCGGGCGATTATCCAGAGCATTCACATGAATTTTTAATCGTTCATTTTGAGCTGAGACCTCTCCCCCAAACCGTTTAACCTCGCTACATAGATTATCCAATCTATCCGAAAGGGGTTTGATAGACCCTTCGATTTTAGCAACAAAAATATTCACTAATTTCTCAAACTGTGCTGTGTTTAATGTTACTGCACTAGTATTGCCCAAATTATCTTCAGCAGCTGATGCATTCCCAGATGGCTTTTTGTCACCCTTGCCTAAATTAGGTGTGCCGCGTTTAAGTTGGGCTTTCCTGTATCCCCTTCTAGTTCTGGGGGCAGGGGATCCGGGTGCTGATGAGTTAGGTGTGGCAATCGGTGCAATAGATGGCTCAACTACACTGATGTGCGGGGATATATTAGTACTAGTGTTTTCCCTGTTTTCTTCAGCAGTTACTAATGAAACTAAGGGCAATGCTGAAGAGCTGCTTAAATCGAGCGAGAGTCGCCGCTCTGTTCTGATTATTTGTTCATTTATGGCGCTCACAGCTCTAACAAGATAATTATCTAGAGTAGAACTAGCATGCTCAACTGGGATTTTACTTCCCTTATGCCGTGACGTTATGATTTTAAAAATCAAACAATTAATAAAAAATAAAGCATATGAAATGACCATACACACAAATCAATTGTAATCAGATAAACGTTAAAAGGATGCAGCTCACGGGCAGTTAGCCAGTCCAGTCCAAGTGAAGAGAGTTTAGATAGACCTTACCCCAAAGACCTCGTAAGGGTTATTTTCTTTGCCTCCTGGACCAGGTTCACGTACCAAGCTTCAATATTAAATATAAGCCAAGAGCTTTGGCCCAGCCCAGCCTCGAACAGTCTCGGATGGGCCCGCTCTTGGCCCGGCCTTAGCCCGGCGCTCGCCTGTGCACGTCCCGTGGGGCCATAGGGGGCCTCTGAATTATTACCCCACCGGCGTTAGGGGGGGGGCTGCTGTGGTCTCCGCCTGCCTTGCCGGGATTGTGGGGCGTGTAGTCTGTGCTGTCCGCCGCCGCGGAAAAGTCCTCTGAAGCATCTCCCGCGGAACTGGAGGCGCGAAGCGCTGATAAAGCCCCCGGTGTCAGGGGGAGGTGCTGCTGTGGTCTCCAGCCGCCTCAATGGGATAATGGGGTGTGTAGTCCCCGCTGTGCGCTGCCGTCGAAAAGTACTCTTAAGCGTCTCCCGTGGAGCGGGAGGCGCGAAGCGCTGATGAAGCCCCCGGTGTCAGGGAGAGGGGCTGCTGTGGTCTCCGGCCGCCTCTCCGGGATTGTGGGGCTTGTGGTCCCAGCTGTCTGCTGCCGCTGAAAAGTCCTCTGAAGCGTCTCCCGCGGAGCTAGAGGCGCGAAGCGCTGATGAAGCCCCCGGTGTCAGGGGGAGGGGCTGCTGTGGTCTCCGGCCGCCTTACCGTCCTTGTGGGGCATGTAGTCCCCACTGTCCGCCGCCACCGAAAAGTCCTCTGAAGTCTCTCCCGCGGAGCAGGAGAGGGGCTGCTGTGGTCTCCGGCCGCCTCTCCGGGATTGTGGGGCTTGTGGTCCCAGCTGTCTGCTGCCGCTGAAAAGTCCTCTGAAGCGTCTCCCGCGGAGCTAAAGGCGCGAAGCGCTGATGAAGCCCCCGGTGTCAGGGGGAGGGGCTGCTGTGGTCTCCGGCCGCCTTACCGTCCTTGTGGGGCATGTAGTCCCCACTGTCCGCCGCCACCGAAAAGTCCTCTGAAGTGTCTCCCGCGGAGCAGGAGGCGCGAAGCGCTGATGAAGCCCCCGGTGTTTTGGGGAGGGGCTGCTGTGATCTCTGGCCGCCTCGCCGGGATTGTGGGGCGTGTAGTTCCCGCTGTGCACCGCCGCCGAAAAGTCCTCTGAAGCATCTTAAATGTCTTTTTCGAACAGCAAGTTTTTTACTTAAATAAGGGATATCACCAACAATCACAAAGTAACATAACATTAATACTTCTTTTTTATACACTCTAAATAATGTAATGTACAAACATATGCTAATAACATTTACCCGAAATAGTCATTTTTTGTTTCAAATACCATTCAAATACCATTCCTCATGGCCAAATAGTATGTGTGAAATCCTTATTTTGGAATACACTCAATAGTACTCTTAAATATCCGTTTCCCAACCTTCTGAATAAAAAGCACCAACATCTTTTGTACCATCTAACAATATTTAGACCTCCACCCGATGCTATTTATCATGTACAAAGAACCTTAAACAACTAGCATGCTATCAGAACCTCAACATCATATGGTATGCCGATCACACTCTGCTCATTCTTTATCTTAGCACGGAGCTGTATACCATTAAAAGAAACCTCTACAAGGGAATGAAAAATGTCAGCATCATCTCCAACAACTACAACAAATCTAAAACACCTCTGCCTCACTGATGATCAACATCTCCTGTGATAGCCACATCCCCCACTATCTGATACACTTACACTACCTCCACGTCAACTACAAGAATTTTTTTAACCTGATCACCCTCACTCACAAAGTACTTTTCAACACCAGACTACCCTTTCTTAACAGCAGTAATTTTCCCAGACCAATTATTTTCCCTAAAATTTGGGTTGTAAAAACACTAGGTAAGATTTTGGTAAGTCATAAGGCAAACAAAATCAATTGAGTATCATTACAATGAGTCCAGCCTTTTGTACATTTTAAATAAGCTATGTAATGTCCTGATGTTGTGAAAGGACCATCATGGAAAATAATTGCTACAGTTACAAAAGTTCTTCCTGATATTGATAGTTGAGAAGCCACACATTTTTTTATTAAAGTTGTCAGTTTTCTTCCATCAGGTCTGCATCGTTGCAGCATTAAAATTACATACTGTCCATTTCTTTGTATAAATAATGTTGATAACATCTGTGAGTTACATTGGGTACAGACCATGTTTTGATTTGCTTCTCTAACTAGATTATTAAAAGCCACTGATTTGCAGTCTGGTAAAGTCAAATATGTAAATGAAATGGGACTCCCATGTCGCCAAAATGCTCCTAAACCTCAAAAGAGTATCTGGAGTAATTCTGAGGAACCAGCGAATGTCTGTCAGTAGGCCCATAGCCCCGGCACTAGCTGTTTAGGAAAGGAAAGGCACTGGCCTCTGCAGTTTACGGCTCTGAACTATGGGGCAGTGAGAATATAATTGATTTGGTTAGAGACGAGAACAAGTTTTTGAGGGACTTAGTTTCCCTCCCTATCTCGACTCCATTGAAGCCCCTTTTCCTTGATATGGGCAAACGCTCGGTCTCGGATATAGTTCACCTCCGCCCTTTGCTGTTCTGGTAATGCCTGAGAAGGACACCAGAGCTGGCCAAATATGCCTTGGTGTTGGACGAACTGATCTCCTTGAATAGTGCTAACAAGATACAGTGGCTTACTAAATTGAGGCAGCTGGTTATGAATTTGGGGTTGCCTGAATTTTGGATCTCGCAGTCTCCGCCCCCAAGGGGGATGTTAAGAAAATTTACTGGAAGTGGGTTCATGCTGAGGAACTGAGTCTAAAGTGGAGAGCCCTAACTACCAAATTTCTGGAACGCAAGCCCACGAGAAAGCTTGAACCATTCCTGGATTTTATTCAAGTTCCAAAAGATAGATCTCTTTTTTTGAAAATGAGGTATGGGACACTTCCTCTTAATAAATTCATGGTGGGCTGGAAAGGAACGCAAGCTCTACATTCTACCTGCTCAAACTGCCCTTGTGTGTCTGAATCCCTACCCCACTTCCTGTTTGCCTGCAAAGCATATCAAAGAGCTAGATCGCGATGGTTAAAACCAGTATGCAGGGAGTTGGGAGTTAGTGACCATAGAGTCGCCCTACGCATCCTCTCTTCAGACACAACATCTCTGCTTATTGTATGTGGGGTTGCAAAATACTTATCAAGTGCTTGGCTGATACGTACTAGGTCGATAAACTCAAACAAAGCTGTGAAATTGCCTGTATAGAAAGTCCATATGTACTCATTATCTTGCATTTTATTTCCTGTTATCAGGGTTTTTAAAAAAATGTTATATAGATTTTTTTAACGTCTTTTATTGTCCCTATATTTGTGAATTGGACATACTATTTTATGCGTGTTTTCATGTCTAGAATGTATGTACTTTTATGATACGTAATATATCAAATAAAGTATATCAAATAAATTGTAGACTCTTTAGTCGACTTACAAACCCCTGATCCTGTTATTCCTTCGCAGGATTTATGTGATAGGATTGCCTCATTCTTCCATACTAAAATACTGGATATCCACCTAGCTCTTGAGGAACAAAGAGCGCGTATTAGTGTGTCTACTGTTCCGCCCCAGCCCAATGAGTCCGCTTCTGATGCTCCACCTTTGGCCACCCTGGACTTCTTCCCACCTTTAGAATTGCAGGATCTTGAAGCCCTGCTTAATAAGATCACATCCGGCTCCCCTCTGGATACTTGCCCTTTGAAGATCATCAAGCAGTGCAGGGAGTCCTTCTTACCACCTCTGCTAGAAATTATGAATCTAGCAATAAGAGAAGGTACCTTCCCCTCGGAATGGAAGAAAGCAGTAATAAAACCTCTGCTAAAGAAGGCCTCCCTTGATCCGGAGGTCTTGAAAAACTTCCATCCAATTTCGCTGCTACCCGCCCCGGCGAAGATGCTTGAGGCACACCTGAACAAGCATCTTGCTGCTTTTGTGGAAAGCTCGGGCTGTCTTGACTCTTCCCAGCATGGATTCAGGAGGGAACATAGCACCGAGTCGGCCCTCACTGTCGTGCTCGATAACATCCGCACGACAGTGGATAAAGGCCAGACCACCCTCCTGGTCCTGCTAGATCTAACTGCGGCCTTTGATACCCTCTCTCCCTCAGTTCTTTCATCTCGTCTGAGGGAGGTGGGGGTGAAAGACGCAGCTCTAGATCTTCTGACGTCCTTCCTTGTTGGGAGGGTACAAAGAGTCAAGATGGGTGAGTTTCTATCTCCATCCCGTCCTGTGCTATGTGGGGTCCCACAAGGTTCGGCTCTTAGCCCGACCCTATTTAACATCTATGTGACCCCTCTGGCCAGACTAATAAGAGCTTTCGGGATGGAGGTAGTTTCCTATGCTGATGACACCCAAATACTCGTCTCTCTCTCCCATTCAGATGTGCAGACCGCCTCCAGATTTAGATCATGCATGGAGGCGGTTGGTCACTGGATGATACAGAACTCTCTCAAACTGAATGGGGAGAAGACTGAGGTGATGGTGTTTGGTGGGAACGAAAACATCTGGTCCTCCAGCTGGTGGCCTGACTCGCTTGGAGCGTGTCCTTCCCCCACTACATCCGCAAAAAATCTGGGGGTGATGATAGACCCTGCCCTGGATATGGGCAGACAGGTGAGCAGGACCATTTCCACCTGCTGGGGTCTTATCCACACCCTGAGAAGGATCAGGAAATACTTGTCTGTGCAGTCCAGAAAGCAAGTAGCGGTCGCGCTCATTGGCTCTCGCCTGGACTACTGCAATGCGCTGTATGCGGGGCTAAATAAGACCCTCCTGCAGCGCTTGCAGGTAGTCCAGAATGCCACGGCTAGATTTGTCTTGGATGTGGCCAGACGCTCATCGGCCACATTGGCTAGAAAAACTTTGCATTGGCTCCCTGTAGAGTACCGAGTACGCTTTAAGGTCTTGTGTATGATATACAGAGCCATTGCAAGAAACTGTGACTATGGAGTGGGTTCTATCATCTCCCACTACATCCCGGGAAGGAATTTGCGTTCCTCCGGGAAATTGCTTCTGTCAGTCCCTCGCGTGCGAAGAGCCAGATGGGGGGGCAGGGCTTTCTCCACCTTAGCTCCCAAATGGTGGAATGATCTCCCTCTGGACCTTAGATCCCTACCCTCCCTACAGACTTTCCGCGGTGCTTTAAAAACGCGCCTCTTTCAGAAGGCCTATGTGTAAGGATGATTGATCTGGACGATTTGATATTAATGTTAGGCGCCTTGATGCCTGCGGGTTATTGTTCTGCGCAATATAAATTTAATCAAATCAAAATCAAATCAAATCAATTCAACAACAAAAATATATAAATCTTTCAGTGTCTATTTCAGTACTACTTGAAAACGAACAATTGTCACAGTCATGTTGCCATTTATAATAAAGGCCAAAAAGATTTTCAATTTCTATACTTTCATCATGCAATACAACAAGCATATACATTAGAAATTCCTGACAATCTTGCTGAATATTCTGTGAAAATTGATTTAAAGCAGAACATATGTCTAAAACATTTTGAATATCAGAAACACTTTCTATTTTAGTTTTATCACTACTACATTTCTCAAACACAGAATTCAACAAACAACAAAATCTTTTGTCCTGATTTTCAACAATTTGTTGTAGTAAAGTTTCAAGAAAAAAAACAACATTAACCACTACATTAGCATAGCAGTTGACACCAGAACTGTTTTCAAACTGATAACCAACAACCTCTTCAATAGAATCCTTTTTCTTTTTGCTCACTATCACTGGTTCATCTAGTTTTTTTCTTTTCTCTGCAACCTCTCTACAATTTTTCTCATATCTTCTTTGTTGACTTACCACACGCTTTTCAAGTACTGGATATTGAGGTAAATTAGGAGCATGTTCTCTTCTTAACCTCTTATACTCTTTTACACAATTTACATCTGCACTAATCTTTGTGTCATCAAAATTAATCGGGTATAATCCAGATAACGTTCTGACTCGAGATAAAGCAACATATGCCATACCCTCTTTAAACACAGTACTTCCAATTTTCACCAAAGCACAATCTACACTTAAACCTTGAGATTTATGAATAGTCACCGCATATGCCAAACAAACAGGAAACTGTTTTCGGCAGACATATAAATCTTTTACAAGCAAAAATCGAGCTGAACAATGACTCAATTGTTGTACTTCAATGTCATCTCTATTTGGATAATTCACAAAATCAAAAACATTACCCATTGCTCCATTTACTAAACCTCTTTCCCCATGTAAATTTCGTCGTAAAATTATCCAACAATTTATACATGCATATAGATTCTTTTCTAAACCAGCAGTTTTAGATTTTGATTTTTCTAAAGAATCCAATTTTGACTTCAACTTTTCTGACAAAATAATAGTAGCTCCTTCATGCTCTATTCTATCAAAAGCTTCCAGTTTTATAATTTCTTGAATTTCTAACGTTAGCATTTTTTCATTGAATATTGAACATTCTTGCAGAGTTGGCATCAAGCATATCACTGATTTCTTTTCTGCAATTTTTCTATATATATTCCCTGGGAGAATATTTTCGTTTGGAAACAAATATGTAAGTAATCATGCCTGTAAAGCTTCTTTGCCGTGTTCACTCACTTTACCAATTCTTATATCTTCAAGAATACTTTTATAATCAGCGTCCTTTGCCTGTTGTATATTTGTAATGAGTTCTGAATATTCGAAATATGACCAAATATTAACATTTTCAATGCTTCCCAGGCACTTTCTGTTATCTTCATGTGTAACTGTTTTAAATACTGGCTGTCCATTCACAGGAGTTAGTTGTAGTAGATCTCCAAAAACTATGACGTGCTTGCCTCCAAATAACACATCATACTCTGTTTTAAGGATTTGTTGCATTCTTAAATGCACAAAGGCAAACATTAAATTAGATACCATGCTTACCTCATCAATAATGAGAAGCTTCATTTTTTTCAAGATTCTAGAAACTTCACAACAAGCTTCTCCAGATAGCTTGTGGTATTCTAAATTAATGCCATGCTCTACTGGCAGCATCAATAAACAATGTAAAGTAATCCCTTTAATGTTATGTGCTGCCAACCCAGTTGGAGCAGTAACAACACAAGATAGTGACGACTAAGTTCTTTTCTGAAGATAAGTTGCAATTCCTTTAATTAGAAAACTTTTTCCAGTTCCTGCTTCTCCACTCACGTACAGTCGGACAGTTTTAAATGATGTACATGAGCACTATTTTTTCTCGTGATAAAAAACCATGCTTAATCTGTTTTGTCACTTGATTGTATATTTGTTTTTGCTCAACATTTAGTTGTTTTTCCAATTCTTCTACGTTTATTACATCCTCTTGAGCTTGTTGCATTGCTGTTTCCACCTCATCCATGGCAGTTGCTGCTTCATTTTGAATAATTGGTTCTCCTAGTGGATCCTGACTCAACAAAGGAGAACTTTGACTGTCTTGAGAACTGTCTCTAGCAATCTCTGCTGCAATTGTAGCTTCTTGCTGTATTTCGTCGTTCAACATTTTCAGATAATTAGTAAATGCAGGACATTCTATAGTATTTTTAGTTGCGTTGAATGAATCTTCATAACTGTCAAAATCTCCAAGTAGTTCCAGTTCTATTCGCCATGGCTTAAAGAGTTGCAAAAGAGCTAAGTAGTAAAATTCCCTTTTGTCAGGAGTTTCGCAACTCAGTTTTCGGTGATTAATCAAATGTCCTTTTCTTTCTTTTACTAAACATCCTTCAGATCCAATCACAGCATATACTCCTTTATTGATATCTTCTGTAATATTCCTCTTAAAAGTATAGCTTTGCAGTACTTCATAGAGACAAACATTCTCAAGATGATTACTTCTATTTAGATAGTACGTATCCAACATATTTGTCTTCAAAATATCTGTACTGTCTGGTTCTCTCTCTGCTAAATACTCAATTTCTTGTACAGATTTCAAAACTCGGTTTCGTGTTCTTGCAAGACCTAAACTCACCCAAATGATTGTTCTAGATTTGAAGTATAGACTTGCAGATGATAAACGATCTGAACATTCATATGCTGCGATTTCTCGATGAGACAATATCTTCAAACTGTAGCTGTACAATTTCTTACTTAGGCTCTTTTCATGAGAAATTTCTTCCCACATTTCCTTTCGTTCCGTCTTTTCAGATTTAGTAATGTAAGACGTTACATATCGAGCCACAGCAATGGAGTTGTTTGCAACATATTGAATATCCATGTTAGCATTCCACATGGACAAAATGACTGGGTTATAGTCATGTAGGTATTTTCAGTGATTTTCTTGTGACAGTATGTCGCAAAGATGACATTGAATTGTTCACTCTTCCTTTTGATAATACTGGACGTGGAAATGCAAATCGACAATTTTTGTAGTACTTATCCTTAGATTTGTACTTTCGACAACAGTATTTTCCACAACAATGGGTTTCAAACCGTAAGACTTGATGTCTTAAATTCTTTTCTACTGTACTTTTGAGTGCAGCACATGTAGAATATTGTTCAATAAAACTCATCACTGTGTCATCTGAATCTGTTCCAAATTTGGGGGCATCTTTGATCCATAGCAGCATATGTATGTGAGGAGCACCTCTTGCTTGATACTCCTTTCTCCAAAATAAATCCAGAACCTCTCCAAGAGGAGGATATTTTTTGTTTGTGATGAAAGACATCATAGCTTCAAATCTATGATTGAAATACCTGCATACATTAACTGGATCCAAAGAGCACAGTTCTCCACGTGTTTTGTATTCTATATTTTCTATGTTAGCATTTGCCTCTCGAAGAAATTGAAGTAAATCTTCCCAAGCATACTCTGCACAGCTTAGAGTAAGGAACAATGTAGAAGTTCCTAAGTTTCTTAGCATACATTTCAATTCCCCATGATGACGGTACCAATACTCATTAGTACCACGCTGACATGCCATGAGATTAATTAGCTGAGATTTCAAAATAGTCCTTTGACGAAACATTTTGCAAATGTACTCCACTTTTTAGTATGTGGTTCACTGCATAAGAAAATCCAGACAAGTCACTCTCAAACAGAAGATGAAACAAATATTGAATACATTGGCGAAACCTTGGATCTTCTGCATATAATCTTGAAGTCCGGTATTCAGATGCAGGAATCTGCACAGGTCGTTCATCATATCGTCCACCTTTGCCTGTTGGAAATAACTGAGGGAAGCAACGAGCTTCCAAGCTTTCTTCCCATACACTAATGGGACTTCCTTTTCCTTCTTTCATTTGAAATAACTCAATAGTATTTCCCATCACTTCTTTAGAGTAAAGTGGATGCACACTATAATGTTCATAAATTTCTTCAGTTCTGGACACATCCACTTTTTCAATTTGTGCAGATGGCAAATCACTCTCCTCTTCTACAGTTGTTTCCTTTTCTCCTACATACACATTTTTCTAGTATTGATTATTTTTTACCAAATGCAACGTTGCCTTTTTCACTTTCCTAACATCCACTAATTCTTGCCAGATTTTCTTACTCTTCGTAGGAAAGCCATTAACTAGAATAACTAAAGGTTCCTCTTCCACATTTTCTACACCAATTGTTTCAATATTTTTCTTTAAATTTAGAGGCAAATATACAACTCTTCCCTTTAATCCTCTCTGTAAATCTGTAGGAGCCATTTTCCCTGTCTTAGGCTCCATGCGATCAATTGAATCCTTCCGTACACTACAAATACTACCACAATTCCAAGTGTACACTGGAGCCTTAGGACATCTCCCTCAAACTTCATCAGCGAACACCTCTTCTGCATTTCTAGGGACAATTTTCTCTTTTTCAATCGGACAACCATTCTTAACCTCATAAGCTCGACCACTGGTGTCAACTGCATGCAACAAATCATTACTCTGAAAGTAACTCTCTTCATTAAAAAACGGCTCACAACTTGAACTATGTGTCCATTTTCCAGGAAAAACATTACAAAAATTAGTTCTATTAATTAGTCTTTTGCACTTACTTTTGACCTTCATAGCATTGATTGGCTTATCTAGTGTTCGAATCCTACTGATTACTAAAAGAAACAATGTTTTTTTAATTCAAAAGCTATCTCAACAATTGTCTGTATATGCTTTTTTTCTTATGAAAAGCTGTTTTCCTTTTACAATTCTTTATATTTTTTTAATAAATTTACAACAACTCTGTTATGAAACATTCGCTTCCGAATCTTAACAAACTGATTTTTTCTCTATTACTATAAACACTGTTTCCCACATATTTTTCCATCATTTTTCTTTTTTGTCTGGTTTTTCTTTGTAGTTACAGATATTTTTTTTTCCTGATTGTCCACAGTTTTTTAAATTGTGTTATTTTCCTTATAAAATCCTTTGTTGACTTACCAGGAGCTTTCTTTGTTTCTTCCACACATTGCTGTTTAGATAAATCTTGTACTTCTTTTTTCTTGGAATTGCAAGCCTGTTTACATCTTTTTCTTCTCTCACTCTTTGACGGCATATTGTTTTTTCTTCCTGTAGATAATTAAAACCTGATGTGAAGAAAAAAAACATATTTAATTTTATTTTTTAACAATTGTAGACCACTACTAGCATACTACATAGCATTTAGAAGCACTATATGTTGTTAAGTCTGGTTCACTCCATAAGTATTTTAAGGCACAGCTGCAGTGTTCGGGCAGTGTAGGAGATCATGAAGGGAGTGCTGTTTCAGGGTTTAGGACAGTGCAGTGCTATTTGAACATTATAGGGGCATTTGCTGAAAATTATGTTTCAGGATTTACAGCAGTGCAGTAGTGTTGAAAGAGTTTAGCAGGTTTTGCTAGGGATGGTATTTCAGGGTTTAGGACAGTGCAGTGGTGTTCAGGCACTGTAGAGGTTCAAGGTGGGACTGATAATTCTGAGTTTAGAACAGTGCAGTTGTGCTTGGGCAGTGTAAGGTATCATGTAAAGGCTAGGAGTATAAAGCACTGTATGTCCTAAAGCCTGACTCACTCCATGAGTGATTCTGTCACAATATTCCCATAAACACACCGACTCACATTCTGATTCTAGACAAATCAAAATATCCCCTACAATTCACTGAAATGATTACTGCATGCTACAGGGAGAGTTGCAATGCCATTTCTACAGCACATACAGGATCTTTATTACACAACATGGAGAATATTTGGGAATTAAGAGACCTAACACACATGCTGCATAGGACTTTGTAGCACTACATGTAATAAAGATACTGAGTGTACTGTAGAAATGCCATAGCAACTCTCTCCTACCCCCTTTTCACGTTCTCCACTTTTGTTTTGGGCTCTCTTCTGCCTCGGGGTGCATGCAACGTGCGCGCACCTCGCAATTTTTTAATTTTTTTTTAATATATTTTTTTGGGCCTTCAGGGTCCTTCAGGGCCCCCTTGAGAAGTTCTAGAGGGTCAGGGAGTCTCTACCTTACCCCCTTTTCACGTACTCCACTTTTGTTTTGGCCTCTCTTCTGCCTTCGGGGTGCGTGCAACGTGCGCACACCCTGTGATTAAAAAAAATGTATATATTTTTTGGGGCCTTCGGGGTCCTTTAGGGACCCCCTGAGAAGACCTAGGGGGTCAGGGAGTCTCTACCCTGCCCCTTTTTCACGTTTTCCACTTTTGTTTTTGGCTCTCTTCTTCCTCGGACACAAAATGGCTGCCAACACTTCCTGATTTCGACTGATTGGAATGTTAACAGACGTCTAACAGCAAATCAGAATTCCGCTCGATTCGCACACCGTGCGTGCACGGCTGCGTGCACAGTGCGCGCTTATAGATATATATATTTTTTCTCTTTCTCGGAAACTACTGGAAGGATTTACACCATTTCAGCAAAAGCGTGATCTGCAAATCAGACTCCACCATTTTGCCAAATTTCTTGTCATTTCGTTCAGCTGTTCGGGCTGTAGCCGTGTCTAATCGTCCTAAGGAAAATAACATGGGGAAAACATGTTTTGGGACCCCCTTTTTTTCACAGCCCCCACTTGAAAAATCCCACCAAAACTTTCAGGGAAGGAGCGGAGCGGAGTGGGCCATCTTCTTTGAGAAATTCGCGAAGATTCATCAACCGGAGCCAAAGTTATTCCCAATAGAATGTTGCGGATTTCCTATGGAAACTAGGTCACCGCCAGTAGGTAATATATATATATATATGCCTTTTGGGTTCCGCATTTGTTATTTTAACTTTCACCCTCCCCCATTCTCACCGACACGAGTTGCTGCCAACATGAAGCATCCTGGGAGTTGTAGTGCTGGACATTGAAACGACCTACAACAGGTGTGCTACATTGCTTAGGGGAGGAGCGGTACAACGTAAGCACATTTAGGCAGCAGGAAAGAACTCACTCTGCAGCTGGTGTTGGGTGCTGAAGAAGGCGTAATGCCGAAATGCATTTGCCGCCTCTGGAGTTGTTTCCTCACTCAATAATGCCTGTCTGACATGTTCCCCTCTATGCTCCTGCTTCGTCTTTTGAAGGGAGTGCTTATATATATATATATATTCACTGAAAAACCATAGGTTTCGGCCTAGGCAAGATGGCGGCGACATGCTAGGTCGCTGTTAGCAGCTCCCTGACCAGCTCCGATGAGCATGCTGACGATAGGACAGGAATCATTCCGCGACTTCATGCAGCAGTACTAATGTGATGCAGCATAACTAAAAAAGCGTCTTGATACTCCCCAACTATAAAAAACGCTAACTTGTAGTTTTTGGGGAAAGAGAAAGAAAAGGTATGCCGGCGGTGGCAGCGGTAGAGGAAGCAACCAGCCCCGGAAGGAAAGCTGCTTTGAGAGCACAGCTCTCACTCTTTGCCTCCCTCATCGGCATAACGGTATTGCGGCTTCTGAACGGCATCCGCTCACCTGAAACTGCTCACAGCAATCAGCAGCGTGAAGGCACTCTGAACGGCGCTCTCTCCACAGCAATGGCTCTGAAGAACATAGCCGCCGCCGCTGCAAAATCTCGAGCCGCAAAACAGGCTCTTCGTGATCGGGAGATCATGCTCAAGCGTGGAGCAGCCGGTTGCGGTAATACGGGGAACAATGTGGTAGGGGGACCGGAGGAGCTGACACCAACTGCAAAGTCAGTGAGGAAACCCAACACGCCAGCACCCTCCGTAGTTGAAATGCTACGTAGAGCCCCGACCGCAAAGACCTCTGCAGCGCTACACGAAGACCCATCTGTAGCGCTACACGAAGACCAAATGGACATGGCACCAAGTCCGGCAGAGACACTGATACCGGCCCTTCAGATAGGAGCGCCTTTACCAAAACGAGCCGAGGGGGCCACACCAGATACTGTATCTGTGCTTGCTGTGGAATCTGGAAGCACACCTAGCTTAATTGACCCCTCGGAATCTTTAAACAGTCAAGAGGCTGAGGCTACGAGATCAATCACAGCCACAGCCACAATGGCGGATGATGTCACGGAGACGCAATCGGAAAAAGGTATGTCTGGAGGGGTAGGCTGTAGCGCAGATTTGCGTGTGACTTTAATTTTAGCTCCTAATACCCCGGAGATGCCCGAAATGCCAGTCATGCCAGTCATGTCTCCATTAACTAATATACTGGGTCCGAGTGTTCCCCTAGCCAATTATACAGGAGTAGATACGGAGCCACCTATACTTACATCTCCATTTTTGAAAAAAGGCGCTAGGGTGGAGAGTGGAAATGTAAACGCACAGACGACTCTTAAGAATACGGGGGATCCAGAGCGCCAGGAGCACCCAGATGCAATAATAACTAATGCAGAGATAGAGCATAATAAAAAGAGCACTCTCAGCAGCATGGTACTGGGCAGTATAATTGAAGTTACAGAGACCACAGAAACAGTTGAGACCAATAAGGATGTCACAGACCCCACTGACTTTTACTCGTTCTCAGAAGACGCCAACCAGTCTGGGGATACAGAGGAAGAGCTCGAAGAGTTGGACGATGATGATGCAGAATCTGTTATTAGCACGGAAAGTGATCAAGACCTGCGTGCTAAGGGATCACGGTCTGGGCAAAAGACAGTATTAAAGAAAAAAAGGGGCCATCACGGGGCAAATGATTTGGCGTGGGACTATACTCCAACGCCCCAGGGGCTGAACCAAAGCCAAATGCATTCACCCTATCCATCTCAAATGTCCCCCCCTTTGCAAGCAGCATCACTAGATCAACCAGAACCAGAACAGTCTGGGGCCACACTGACTCAAGTTATGGACACTGTACTTCAGGCTATTGCCTCGCATCGCGAAGAGACCTCTAAAGATGGGCGTAAAGCACGGGCGGCTCTGCATAAAGTCCAAGGAGTTGTCCGTAAACTGACTAAAACTGTAGGCACATTTAATGATCGTATAAATGAGATGGAAGTACGCATAGTCTCAAATGAAACAGAAGCAGCTGCAGTTCATGAGCAAGTTGACTCCCATGAAGCTGAGCTCCAGGATGTGAGGTGGAAACTGGAGGACTGCGAAAATCGGCTACGCCGAAATAACCTACGCGTTCTTGGTATCCCCGAAAAAAGTGAAGGAGAGGACTGCCTCTCATACATTATACAACTTCTCCGTGATAGCCTGCCAGAGCTCACCAGTTGGGACTGGAACCTTGAATTACAACGGGCCCACAGAGTACATTTAACATTGAAAACCTCAGTAAAACCGAGGGGTACCCACGAGCAATCCTAGTGTATTTCAGGAACTTCTTACTTCGTCAAGCCATCTCGGATAGAGTGAGACCTGACTCACGCTGCAGCAGAGACTTGATTACCTATTTTGTGCGACCTGACTTCTGCCACGTAACAGTGGAAAGGAGATGGCACCTTAGACAGTTGATTAAGCCCTTTTTAGAGAAGAAGGCGTTGGTTTATCTCAACAATCCAGCCAAATTGAAAGTTGTATTAGGGGGGCAAACAAGGTATTTCACTTCAGAGATCAAGGCGAAGGAATACCTAGAGAGCCTAAAGTAACTGTAACTGTATCATCACGAACTTAGATGTGGGATGATCTTGATGTTTAACTAACTATCCTATCATGGCCTTTTCTATCCTATCCTTCTTATCCTCCTCATTACTTTATTCCTGTATTCTTTTTTTTTTTTAAGGATGCATGGTCATTGTGTATTGGTCAGGCAGCGGTAGTCCATCACTACAGACTCTCACAGAGTCTAATTGCCTGCTTTTGGGGTGTAAGGGGGGAGGGCTAGAGAGGTGTGGCGCCGCGGCCAGGGCGGCTGATGCTGGAATCTGGGGATCAGGGTTCGATCCCCGGCGCCGGCGGCAGGTTAGCCCAGCACCATGCGACTCTGGGCAATAGCTTGCTTAATCTTCCTGACGGCCCCCCAGCGCCTAGAGACCCTAACGGGTGATTGTGCGCTATACAAATGTGGATTATTATTATTATTATGTAGGGGGAGGGGTGGGTGGGGGTGGGGTTAAGCACAAAATGAATAAAATGAGCAAATCAAAATGTACAATTAACATAATAAAGAAATTAACAGTTGAGGCAGTAGCTGGGGTTCAATTTATGGTAGGACAATATATAAAAGTTAGCATTTACTGAAATTCAGGAAAGCAAGTAACTTGGCTCAGTACTATGTATGGTCTGACTACCCAAAACGAATCATGGGGAAATTAAAACTCTGCTGCTGGAATGTGGCGGGTCTTAATGATAAGGGGAAGAGGGCACAGTTATGTCAGTTAATACATCAAAGGCTCATGTGACATTCTCTGCCTACAGGAGACCCACATTCTGATAGGTGAAACAGAGCTGTTAAAAATACCAGGTTTTAACATTCTAGATATAACTACACAGACATCTAAGACTCGAGGTGTTATCATTCTAGCAAGGACTTTTTTGGCCAAACCTACGTGGAAATTGGCAGATCCCCATGGCAGGTGGGTTATAGTACAGCGTAATATAGGCATTACTATTTGCTCGATTTATGGGTCAAATTTGGACGACCGGGCCTTATTTTATGACCTAGAACTTGAGCTGGCATCCTGGACAGGGCCTCTGGTCGTCTGTGGCGACTTTAATATAACGCTGGGCCATTTACACAACAGACAAATACAACAGGTATATACTGGGCGTAAGCCCAAAGTATTTAGGGCAGTACGGCAATTTATGACCAGTCACAACGTGTTAGACCTGATGCAGAGGCCCCCCTGGCTTGCTAGAACAAAAGAAACTGGGTATAAAAGTAGGAGCCCTGCTCCTTGTAAATTAGATCCTGTTTGTGCTACAGAAGAAACTCTGCCCGAAGAGAAGGACCTGGAAGGACTACAAGGAGGAGTGCTGTCTCTGGCCTGTGTGTGGTGCCTTGCTGCCAAAGGAGAGGAAAGAAAAGACTACAAGAGACTTTTGCTTTATTGAAACTTTGTGCCAAACTCTGCTGAAAGATCTCCAAGGGCTTGCCTGTGAACTTGCCCCCTGACCAGCGCCCCAGGAACAGTGGGCGCTACCCCTCTGAAGAAAAGCTGCTGCTGGCGTGTGCTGTGCGTCTCTACAGCGCCAAGGAAAGGAGAGTTGAGAGCGCTGTGCCTGCCGCCACGCTCTCTGACAATTCGTGCAGCTGTGCTCCTTCCCCGACCCCCGTGACTGTGGCCTGTTCGTGTGCCAGCCGCAAAGTAAGGATCAGCCCCGCGCTGGTTCGAGCGCCGTGACTGTCCGCGCTGAGCCGCCCTTGCAACGGAAAGGGAGGACCTGCCCGGTCCAAGCATCGCCGCCTGTGTGACCCCCAAGGTACAGGCTGCCCCGCAAAGACCGGCACTGCCAAGATTGTGCCCCTCGTGACTTGGGCGCTGAGACCCCCCTGGCCCCCGCAGCTGGAAGTGACTCGCTGCGGAGCCGTGCCTGAATTGTGCCCCGCGCTCCGTGGAGTGCACCCCCCTCAGCCCCGCCTGCCTGCAGCTTCCCCCTTCAGTGCGAGTGAACCGGACTCCGGAGAATCCTGCCCCGCATCTGCACCGTCAGCCCGGGTGCCCTGTGACCTGCGCTGAGACTCGCAGGCCGCCGCACCCTCCAGGAAGACAACGCGACGTGGGACAGATCCCCGGACAGCCGTCCGCTCCAAGACCGACAAGAAAACCAAGGTACTGTGTTCTTTGCCCTTGCGGTGCGAGCGTCCTACGTCCTGAGCTCGCACCGCGCTGCCTGCTTCCCAGCGTGAGCCGCCCCTGAAACCGAGGCTCGCACTGTGCCGGATCGACGAGGCCCACGCGGGAAGCGTGAGCTTTAGCCGGCCGGGCCCGTTCTCCTCTCTGAAGCGAGCGGAGACAGCGGAACGCGCATTGAGGCGCTACAAGACACTGAACCTTGCTGGAACCTGGGCAGAAGGCCCAAAAGATTGCTTATTGCTAAGAAAGAACTGTGGCAACTTGAACCTAAGTAAACTGGAACCGCTATTGAAAGTTTGACAACTGTATTTACAAGCCTGCTTGAAATTTATATAAAGAACATATATTTTTACAAATACAGTTTGGTGTCATTGTGTGGTGGGTTGGTTGTGATGGTGTGATATTGCAAATGTTTAACCCTACATGCCCCAGAGATTAGCCTAAGACTGCTTAAGCCACACTACCTAGAGGGTAAGCAGAGGTTGTCTTGAAGGTAACCCTCAGCCCTGACGAGGAAGAGAGAGGCCCTGCTTGTCGCCAGTGTTGCACTGCGCCAACCAGAGACTCCCCCTTCCTACATTGGACGCAGCGGTGAGGATTCGCGAATTTACATTTGCAGTGTTTTACCTTAGCTACTGACCATTGCATAGTGATTACAGTCCAGTAACTTAGCCACAGACTTTTTGATTCTTTAATTTTGCTAAAGAAGAAGATCCCTAGTGTTGCAAACATGCCTGGCACAAACAGCATTGATGGAGGAGAGTCCATAGCCTCTAGTGCGCAAGGGCTAGAATGGGACGCATCAAAGCTGGATGACTACACAAAGAAGCAGTTGAGTTATTTTTGCAGGAAACTCAAGGTTCCACACGCAGGATGCAGAAACAAACCTGAGTTCTACAAGGCCATGAGAGCCTGGATTGAATCTAGGAAGGCACCTGAGGATCAGAATGCACCTGTGGATCCTGTGGGTCTGGAAAAACCAGACAGCGTTCTTAGCTTTGGCAGAGGCCTGTCGCCAGAGGAGCTGGCAGACAGACAGGCAACCAGGGATCATGAGATCAAGATGGCAGAATTGAATTTGAAGGGCCAAATGGAGCTTGAAAGCAAAAAAATGGCTCTGGAAGAAAGAAAACTCCAGTTTGAGTATGATATGAAAATGAGGGAGATGAGTCTAAAAGAGAAAGCCTTGGATCATCCTCCCTCTGGTGGCAGCACAACGCCGGTGCAGGTAGAGTCAAGAGTGCACATCCCCAAAGATGTAGTTAAAGAGTTCTTTAAGGGGGATGACATAGGACAGTGGTTTAGGGCATATGAGGTAGCCATGCTTTCCCACCGGGTCCCTGAGAAGGATTGGGGAGCGGGGTTATGGGGAAGGTTCCTTAGCGAAGGAAGGGACACCCTGCTAGATTTGCCCACTGAAGACCAGAGATCCTATCCCCATATGAAAGAAGCTTTAATGACCAGGTATGGGCTTACCCCTGAAATGTATAGGCAGAAGTTTAGGGGGTGTAATAAGCGGCCTGGGAATACGTATGTGGAGTTTGTGACTTTTTTTTGCAGAGCACTGGATGGTTGGGTGAAGGGTAACAAAGTGAATGATTTTCAAGGTCTCTTTGATTTAATTGCATGGGAGCACTTGTCTGATCAATGTTTTCCTGAGTTACGCCAGCACCTGATTGATAGCAAGTTGTCCAACCCGAGGAAACTTGCTGAGGAGGCGGACCGCTGGCTCAGCACCAGGGTCCACAAGGGTCCAGTGGGAGACTCCGCCAAGGGTGGGCAGGGTCCCCAGCAGAAGAGTGGGGGGGACAAGGGAAAACAGAAAGGGTTCCAAAAAGGCCCCCAAAGTAATCCCCAAGGGGACCAGCAGAAAGGTTCTCAGCCTCCCCCACCCCCTAAGCAGAATGGGGCCCCGACAGGTCGACCTGTTCCAAAGGGGCCCTTCAATTGTTACAAATGTGGTGACCCGGGGCACATAGCCAGTGACCCCAAGTGTCGCCTGTTTGGAAAACCAGCACCCACTGGTGCTCCGCCCCGACAAGTGACCAGTGTTCACTTAGGAGAAGAAGTGATGGTCCCGGGGGGTGGAGATCCTGTTCAGATGACCCTAGTCTCACTAGGAGACAGTGAGATGGTCCCTACAAGCTACCTGCCCTCTAACACTAAAAAATATGGGCAGGTGGTTACCATCAATGGTAAGAAAGCTGAGGCTCTTAGAGACACAGGAGCCAGTGTGACTGCAGTGAGGCATCACCTGGTGTCTCAGGAGCAGGTTGTACCCCATGCCTACTGTAGGGTTGTCAACGCTGACAATTCAGAGAGTCAGTGTCCGATGGCTCAAGTTCCCTTCGAGTGGGGGGGGGTCTCTGGTACTCTGCAGGTCTGTGTGAGGAAAGCCATGCCTGTTGACTGTTTGCTAGGGAATGACTTGGAGGACTCCCCTTGGGAAAAGGTGGAGAAAACGACTCACCTGAGGATGGTGGGTCTACCTGACTGGGCGTGCGTGACCACCCGGTCAATGGCAGCCAGTAGGGGTGATCAAGAGGTCCTGGGGCCTGACGGAGAGGCCCAGGAACCGGCCTTAGGGAGAAGGCGCAGGGTGCGCGGGAAACCGGCCCCTGAAGTTCCCACGGTCCAGGAGGAAGCAGACCTTGAGGGGGATGCCCTGGAGCCTACTGGGGAACAGATTGCCGAACTGGGGGACCTGCCTGAGCTGACCCATTGGCAGCAAGAAGGAGGCCCCTCCAGGGAGGAATTCTGCAGGGAGCAGAAAGAATGCCCTTCTCTCGTGGGTATGCGGCAGCAGGCTGCAGACCAGGCCAATGGTGTTCAGGCCAAAACACATTATGTGTACTGGGAGAATGACCTCCTGTACTCAGAGCCTAAGGCTGCTGAACCTGGGTCAGCCCGTGTGCTGGTGGTACCCCAGAAGTTCAGAGCCTTCCTACTGGGACTGGCTCATGATGTGCCTTTAGCAGGACATTTGGGGATGGACAAGACCTATGACAGGCTTGTCACCCACTTCTACTGGCCCCAAATGCACAAGAGCTCAGATGCTCATTGTAGGACCTGTCCAACTTGCCAGGCAAGTGGGAAGAGCGGAGGGAAGAACAAGGCTCCCCTCCAACCCTTCCCTGTGGTCAGTACGCCATTCCAACGAGTGGGTATTGATATTGTTGGGCCTCTGGACCCCAAGACAGCCATGGGCAACAGGTTCATCCTGGTCTTGGTGGATCATGCCACCCGGTACCCTGAAGCCATCCCTCTGAGGACAGTGACGGCCCCCGTGGTGGGGCGTGCACTAATGGGAATTTTCTCCAGAGTGGGGTTCCCTCTAGAGGTGGTGAGCGACAGGGGGACCAACTTTATATCCAAGTATATGAAGTCCCTTTGGCAAGAGTGTGGTGTAACCTACAAGTTCACCACACCTTACCATCCCCAAGGAAATGGGTTGGTTGAAAGATTCAACCGAACCCTGAAGGGCATGATCATGGGCCTGGAAGGTCCAATGAGGCGTAAGTGGGACGTCCTCTTACCATGCCTGCTCTTTGCATACCGCGAGGTGCCACAGAAGTCTCTAGGGTTCAGCCCCTTTGAGCTGCTGTATGGCCACCCCGTGAGAGGACCACTGAGTTTGGTAAAGGAAGGCTGGGAGCAATCTCCCAGGAAACCTCCCCAGAATGTATATAGCTACATGCTGGCCTTCAGAAACCAAACCAGGCGCTTCAGACAACTTGCTGAGGCAAATCTGGAAGCAAGCCAGGAGGAGATGAAGCGGTGGTACGACCAGAATGCCACTCTGGTAGAGCTTCAGCCTGGACAGGAGGTGTATGTCTTGGCCCCAGTGGAACCCTGTGCACTTCAGGATAAGTGGACAGGCCCATTTGAGGTTGTGGAGCGCAAGAGCTCAGTGACATACTTGGTGGACATGAAGACGCCCAGGAATCCTTTAAGGGTCTTACATGTCAACCGCCTCAAGCCCCACTTGAAAAGGTCCGAAGTGGGCATGCTGTTGGCCACTGATGATGGAATGGAAGAGGAGTCTGAGCCTCTTCCTGACCTCTTAGTGGCCTGTGAGAAAGATGGGTCAGTGGATGGAGTTAACCTCTCACCCACCCTGACCCCTGAGCAACAGGAAGACTGCCGCCAGTTGCTGGGGCAGTTTCCAGACCTGTTCTCCCTGGTTCCTAGTGTCACAGATTGGTGCGTCCATGATGTGGACACAGGAGACAGCTTACCTGTGAAGCATAAGGCTTACAGGGTAACTGACAGGGTCCGGGCCTGCATCAAGGAGGAGGTCTCCAAGATGCTTGCTCTTAGGGTGGTTGAGTCTTCCAGCAGTCCTTGGTCCAGCCCCGTGGTCTTGGTCCCAAAGGCTGCTGCGCCGGGAGCCACACCTGAACTCCGGTTCTGTGTGGACTACAGAGGACTCAATTCAGTCACCAAGACTGACGCGCACCCTATCCCCAGAGCTGATGAGCTCATTGATCGGCTAGGGGCTGCCCGGTTCCTCAGCACATTTGATTTAACGTCTGGGTACTGGCAGATCGCCTTGACCGATGGGGCAAAGGAGAGGTCAGCATTCTCCACACCAGATGGGCATTTCCAGTTCCGGGTTATGCCATTTGGGATGAAGAATGCCCCTGCCACCTTTCAGAGGTTGGTCAACCAGGTGTTGGTCGGGCTGGATGAGTTCAGTGCCGCCTACCTGGATGACATCGCAGTGTTCAGTGGCACCTGGCCAGAACACCTGCGGCACCTCTGGGAAGTGTTGATGGCGCTGCGCAAGGCAGGCCTCACAATCAAGGCAAGCAAGTGCCAGATTGGGCAGGGTTCAGTGGTGTACTTGGGACACCAAGTGGGGAGTGGCAAGGTGGCACCCTTGCAACCCAAAATTGAGACCATCCTGGCTTGGGAACCCCCCAAGACCCAGACTGCAGTGAGAGCCTTCCTGGGGCTCACTGGGTATTACAGGAGGTTTGTCAAGGGCTATGGCACTATTGTGACCCCCTTGACAGAACTGACTTCTAAGAAGCAGCCCAGGAATGTGATTTGGACTGACACCTGTCAGAAGGCTTTTGACACCCTGAAGACTGCCATGTGCACGGCGCCCGTGCTCCTGGCTCCTGATTTCTCCAAGGAATTCATAGTGCAAACAGACGCTTCAGAGCATGGTGTAGGGGCTGTTCTCTCACAGATGACTGAGGAGGGCTGGGACCAACCCGTAGCCTTCATCAGTAGGAGGTTACTTCCACGGGAAAGTAGGTGGAGTGCAATAGAGCGAGAAGCATTTGCTGTGGTCTGGGCGCTGAAGAAGCTAAGACCCTACTTGTTTGGGTCTCACTTCCGGGTTCAGACGGACCACAGGCCCCTCAGATGGTTGATGCAAATGAGGGGTGAGAACCCAAAACTGTTGAGGTGGTCCATCTCCCTACAGGGTATGGACTTCACGGTGGAACACCGCCCTGGCACAGATCACGCCAACGCTGATGGTCTGTCCAGATTTTTCCGCCTTAGTGATGAGGAACTCCCTGGGGAAGGGTAGTTCTCCCCACATTTCAGCTGGAGGGGACACGTGTTAGACCTGATGCAGAGGCCCCCCTGGCTTGCTAGAACAAAAGAAACTGGGTATAAAAGTAGGAGCCCTGCTCCTTGTAAATTAGATCCTGTTTGTGCTACAGAAGAAACTCTGCCCGAAGAGAAGGACCTGGAAGGACTACAAGGAGGAGTGCTGTCTCTGGCCTGTGTCTGGTGCCTTGCTGCCAAAGGAGAGGAAAGAAAAGACTACAAGAGACTTTTGCTTTATTGAAACTTTGTGCCAAACTCTGCTGAAAGATCTCCAAGGGCTTGCCTGTGAACTTGCCCCCTGACCAGCGCCCCAGGAACAGTGGGCGCTACCCCTCTGAAGAAAAGCTGCTGCTGGCGTGTGCTGTGCGTCTCTACAGCGCCAAGGAAAGGAGAGTTGAGAGCGCTGTGCCTGCCGCCACGCTCTCTGACAATTCGTGCAGCTGTGCTCCTTCCCCGACCCCCGTGACTGTGGCCTGTTCGTGTGCCAGCCGCAAAGTAAGGATCAGCCCCGCGCTGGTTCGAGCGCCGTGACTGTCCGCGCTGAGCCGCCCTTGCAACGGAAAGGGAGGACCTGCCCGGTCCAAGCATCGCCGCCTGTGTGACCCCCGAGGTACAGGCTGCCCCGCAAAGACCGGCACTGCCAAGATTGTGCCCCTCGTGACTTGGGCGCTGAGACCCCCCTGGCCCCCGCAGCTGGAAGTGACTCGCTGCGGAGCCGTGCCTGAATTGTGCCCCGCGCTCCGTGGAGTGCACCCCCCTCAGCCCCGCCTGCCTGCAGCTTCCCCCTTCAGTGCGAGTGAACCGGACTCCGGAGAATCCTGCCCCGCATCTGCACCGTCAGCCCGGGTGCCCTGTGACCTGCGCTGAGACTCGCAGGCCGCCGCACCCTCCAGGAAGACAACGCGACGTGGGACAGATCCCCGGACAGCCGTCCGCTCCAAGACCGACAAGAAAACCAAGGTACTGTGTTCTTTGCCCTTGCGGTGCGAGCGTCCTACGTCCTGAGCTCGCACCGCGCTGCCTGCTTCCCAGCGTGAGCCGCCCCTGAAACCGAGGCTCGCACTGTGCCGGATCGACGAGGCCCACGCGGGAAGCGTGAGCTTTAGCCGGCCGGGCCCGTTCTCCTCTCTGAAGCGAGCGGAGACAGCGGAACGCGCATTGAGGCGCTACAAGACACTGAACCTTGCTGGAACCTGGGCAGAAGGCCCAAAAGATTGCTTATTGCTAAGAAAGAACTGTGGCAACTTGAACCTAAGTAAACTGGAACCGCTATTGAAAGTTTGACAACTGTATTTACAAGCCTGCTTGAAATTTATATAAAGAACATATATTTTTACAAATACAGTTTGGTGTCATTGTGTGGTGGGTTGGTTGTGATGGTGTGATATTGCAAATGTTTAACCCTACATGCCCCAGAGATTAGCCTAAGACTGCTTAAGCCACACTACCTAGAGGGTAAGCAGAGGTTGTCTTGAAGGTAACCCTCAGCCCTGACGAGGAAGAGAGAGGCCCTGCTTGTCGCCAGTGTTGCACTGCGCCAACCAGAGACTCCCCCTTCCTACACAACCTAAATGATATTTGGAGCCTGATAAATAATAAGGACCCTGGCTATACGTATTTTTCCTACCCCCACCACAAATACGTACGTATTGACTACATAATGTCAACTGCTGATTTTGCCCTAAATGCTGTGATAACCAAAGCCCCTAAGACGATATCAGATCATAACGCTCTTTTTGTTGTTTTTGATGTTGCCAGCTATAAGAGGCCATATTTTCAATGGTCATTTGACCGCAAGCTTCTTGTTAATCAAGAATATATAGCGTATATAAAAATATGGACAAAATAATTCTTTGATTATAATCAATACAGTGCATCTAGGCTGGCAGTTTGGGATTGTTATAAAGCCGCTTTAAGGGGGGAAACTATCTCCTTTGTGGCCAAACGTAAAAAAGAACGTGATAGGCTGGCTGAACAGCTAAATACATAACTAATAAACCTAGAGCAGCTGCATGCTACCCAGATTCATCTTGGGGAGTAAGCAGAAGATATCCTGTGTAAGATGTTAGTCTTAAAAGTTGAGATTAATAGTGATCTAACTCAAAAAGCAGCAGAAATTCTCCAGGCAAATCGGAATAAAATATACCAAAACGGAGAAAACGTGGGGAAACATCTGGCCCTTAAAATTCGCCAGAAGCAATCACAAAATACTATACAATCTATAGATTATGAAGGATTTAAACATACCTCCTCTGAAGGCATTGTAGCAGCATTTCAAGACTATTAGCAGAAGCTGTACCAAAATGAAGACCAACTGCTAATACCTAACACCAATAATTTTCTGAATAATTGGCTTGCTGAAACAGACCCTGGTAAGGCTATTGATGATACAACCAGGGATGACCTTGAAAGAGAGATCTCAATTACTGAGGTGGAGTTAGCATTATTAGAACTAGCCTCCGGAAAAGCTGCAGGACCAGACAGAATCCCTCTAGATCTTCATAAGCTGCTTGGAAATCCGATTGTACCATATCTATTGGATCTATTTCTCGGCGTGCAATGGCATGGTAACCCGCCTGAATCATGGAAACATACAAATATTGCCATCTTCCCTAAAAAAGGTAAACCACCTGAGTTAACCTCTTCATATCGCCAATTTCACTTATTAACTCGGACTCGATGATCTATGCTAAGGTTCTGGCCAACCGGAACAGTGGGATTGTCGAACATCTGGTCTCCCCCTGGCAGCACGGTTTCATCCCCGGTAAGAGCACGACAGACCATACTCGTAGAGCCATCTCCTTATTTGACATCACGGGAGTAGAGGGGGGCCAGATGTCGATGATCCTACTGGACGCGGAGAAGGCCTTTGACCGGGTCTCTTTGCAATTCCTATGGGAAGTGTTAGAACTAAATAATCTTGGCCCGTTCCTCATTAAATCTATCAAAGCACTCTATGTCGATCCCAAGGCAAAAATGATGGTGAGGGGCAATGAGTCAAAGTCTATTAACATCCAGAGGGGCACGCGGCAAGGATGCCCGTGCTCCCCAATCCTGTTTGCTCTTTATATCAACCCACTCATCCTTAAACTTCTTACTTTCCCCGCAATCGAACCGGTTAAAGTTGGCACGTATAGTACCAAAATACTTGCATACGCCGATGACGTGGTGGTATTAACACCGAACCCCACAGAGGCAATTGATGAGATTGAATCAATCACACGGTCTTTTGGTTCATATTCAGGGTACTCCTTGAATAAAGATAAGACGATGGTCATATGTACCGAGAACACACCTTTTGTAAGCCCGTATAGAGTCAACAATGCGGTATATCTAGGTGTAACCATCTCTCCTAAGGTAAATGAAATTAATCAACTTAACTATGATCCGCTTATCAAGAAAGTTAAAAAAGACCTTCTTAGAGTTAACAATCTTCACTTATCAATAATTGGCAGGGGAAATTACCCTAAAATGAGTGTATTTCCCAAAATTGTATATTTATTTCGGGCAATTCCATTCTTGGTCGACGATGGCATAATTAAAACCCTCGACTCCTCCATGTCAAGATTTATTTGAAATTATGGTAAAATCAGGAGGGCTCTACCCAAGTTAACTTTACCCCATCAAAGAGGAGGGTAGCGATACCAAACTTAACATTCTATTTGTGGGCAACCCTCCTACAACAAATGACCACTCTCTTTGATACTAAATTGCCAGTGATTACTGGCCCAAGATGCTCCATACCATCAATATATGAGCTGTTGTTAGGAGAAAAAGCTAGAGGTCTGCTGCTAAAAGAAGTTGAACCATCCTACTTCAAAAAGATTAAATTTAAGATAATCACGGATGCATGGAGAGTCTGGAAGAACACCACTAAATATTTGATAATACCAAAATACACCAAATATACTCCTCTTTGGCATAGCTCAATTATCCCGGCCCAACTTAATGATAATACCTCTAGGAGATGGGAGAGTCTAGGGATAGTGAAAGTAGGAGATGTCCTTGGTCGGGACTCTGTATCATCTTTTGAAGAATTATGCGGAAAATACCAAATCCCCCGCACTGACTATTTGAAATTCATACAAGTATACACTTCCCTTAGACAGATGGTACCTAGAATAGAACTGAAGGCTGTTTCAATCCTAGAATTAATCGGCAAACGGACAACCAGGATAGGTAACATCTATGAATTGTTTATAAACAACCAACCTGACGATCTAGAACAAATCGAAAAAAGCTGGGCCACCAAGTTAAATAACCCAAACATCAATATAGATATGTCTCTGATGTTATCATCTAAACTGTTTCTAGCTTATAACTTAAAGGCACAAAATTATAAAACAATTTATGACCTCTACTTTACCACTGCAAAACTATTTACCTGGGGCAAAAGAGTAAGCGATCAATGCCCGAGATGCTCTCTTTGCCCAGCTAATCTTATACACATGCTTGCTGATTGCCCTAAGCTAGATTCGATTAAAAAAGGGATGTCCAAATATTAGGCCGAAATTTTTGGACACGAACTTAAAACATCATCGACACTGTTCGTTCTGGGTTATGATGACTCTCTAGGGTACAGCAATAATGAAGCAATGTCTGTATTTGTTGGGACAGCTGTATTTAGAATCATTTTGGCAGCGCGGTGGAAAGATACAGACGCTCCTACTTTCCAATGATGTCTAAGCAGACTACTAGGAATTTACAAGCAGGAGAATGCAATTTATAAAACTAGAGGGAAAAAATCACGAGCCCTCGGGGCTCAGATATGGGCCCCTGTTGCCACCTGGTTTGATAACCAAAGAAACTCATAGCCTTTAAAGATGAAATGTTGTAGAAATGTATTATATATCAATATCTATCAATACTTTTTGTACTCTCTGTATCTTTTTCCTCTTTCTTTTTTTTTCGTTTTTTAATTTTTTTCTTTTTTTTCCTTTTTCCTTCTACTTGAGAGTAATTGGGGTAATTGGGTATGACCGTGATAACATTTAAATTGAATCATGTTTTATGATTTTTTTAATTCAATTTTTGGAAACGACTGAAGTAATAAACTGTTTTATTTCTTTAGTATTATATTGTCTATTTTTTATGAATTGTACATTTTCGAACTTGCTCAAATAAAAAAAAAATTAAAAAAAGAAAAACCATAGGTTTCACACCAGTTATAGTTAGCTGAACATTTTACTCATACAAAACCATTGAAATTCCCACGTTATAGTTAGTTGGACTCACTATAACTCGCGCGCCCGCAATCCACTGCTGATGATGTCACATATTACATCATTCATGACATGGTCAGTGACATCACTGATGACATCACTGATGACATCTCAAATGACATCACTGATGACATCACTGATGACATCTCAATTGACATCACTGATGACATCACTGATGACATCATTAATGTGATAATACGATGCACCTCCTCACACTCTAATCTAACCTTTGATACACCCAGCGTTAAATACAAACTACCATTCTTGAAACCATTGACACACCAATACCAGTTACTACAAACGCACTCACTGATTGCTAGGTCTACACACACATACACTCATTCACCCATAAAATCACTCATACATACAGTCACTCATCAATACAACACTATCATATGCACTCATACACCTATACAGACACTCACACACTGCCACTCATCCATGGAGTTACTCACACACTAGTCAGTCATGCAAAGAATCAATCACACTCCCATTTTCTCGTCTCTACAGTTATACACACAACACCTTACTTATTCATACATATACTAACACATACTTACTCTCTTATACAAGAGATCCATACAGCCACTTGCACAATCACTGGCTCTCATGTATAGTCATTTATATATACCAACACTCACATGCACTGTGTTTTACATATGTACTTACTTGGACATGTAGCACTGAGATATACATTCACTCACCAACACACCAATGCACACAGTCAACCGCCCATACAGCTGTTTCCACATGCACTCTTGAACCCATACACCTAGTGAATCAACTGCTCACACATTTATGCACAGAGTCACACACCTCCCAGTCACCCACACACACACTCAGTCTCACATGCAAATACTTGGGCAACCAATCATTAACCCGTATAGCCACTCATATAGCTACTGATCAACACATACAGCATCTTACACAACAACAGACATACTGATGCATACATTCAGACAGTTTAGTCACTAACCCATGCATTCAGTAAGACACATTTAATTACTCCCCCATACAATCAGTCACACACCTACTAAATCCTTCATCCAGACATTTATGCATCCACTCATTCTTCAATATGTAAAACATATTTAAACTTTACAGAAACACACAGTCGCTGGATGATGTCATCAGTGATGTCATCAGTGATGTCAATTGAGATGTCATCAGTGATGTCATCAGTGATGTCATTTGAGATGTCATCAGTGATGTCATCCGTGATGTCACTGACCATGTCATGAATGATGTAATATGTGACATCATCAGCAGTGGATTGCGGGCACGCAAGTTATAGTGAGTCCAACTAACTATAATGTGGGAATTTCAATGGTTTTGTATGAGTAAAATGTTCTGCTAACTATAACTGGTGTGAAACCTATGGTTTTTTCAGTGAATTTCAAAGGTTTTTTAAATGCTAATTCCTAACTATAACTAGTTTGAAACCTATGGTTTTTTAAGTGAATTATTACGTTTTTTTAATAGCTATGAATTATTACAATTTTTTTTTATTATTCCAATATTCTATATTTTTGTAATATTAATTTTTGAATGTATTTTTCCTGTATATTTTTTAAAATTTAAACCCTGGAGCGCTCAGGGTGCGCGCACCCGTAAATGCACCCGTAGCGCTATTCCTGCGAGCGAAAAAAAATATATTCATGTATTTAAAGTAAATAATAATGCAAGACATTCAGTGGTATACTCATAAAAGTAGTATTTTTGTTTTTTAATAACCGTACTTTAACTTTAAACACATTTCTGAAAATTGAACAAAACGTCATTGTGACGTGACGCGTATGCGCCCCCGGAAACGTTTCCGGAGGCGCCAACATACGTGCCGCATAAGCGCCCGCGGTAACGCTGCGGTAGCGCCCCGGAGCACGTAGCATAAGTGCATCAAGTCATGTGACCTTAAAACAACAATTTTCATTGGTTCATAACAGTTTTTTCCAACTATTGAAAGCCCCCACCCATTTCCCTTACTAACTCTTTGACCTTGGAGAGAGCAAGAGCTGTTCCCTGCTTCTTCTCCAACATCTCTTTTTTTGAAGAATGGCTGAAAGACCCAGCAGTCACTCTGATGAAGAGTTTGTGCCAGAGGACCCTCCTCTGCGCAAAGTAAAAGAACATTTTATTTGGAAATTTTTTACCTTCCCCGAAGGTGAAAAGAAGGTAAATGCTGCAAAGGTGTTCTGCAAAATCTGTGGCACCACCTTGTCACGTGGTGACCCAACAAAAAAGTACAGCTTTGGCAACACCACCTTAATCAGGCATCAATCAATCAATCAATCAATCAAGCATTTATATAGTGCGCTACTCACCCGGAGGGCCTCAAGGCGCTTGGGGAGGGAGGTCCTCTACTGCTCGAACAGCCAGGTTTTGAGTTGCTTCCTGAAGGAGAGGTGGTCTTGGGTCAGGCGGAGGTGGATGGGGAGGGAGTTCCACGTCTTGGCAGCCAGGTAGGAGAAGGATCTTCCTCCCGTTGTGGCTCGTCGAATGCGGGGAACGGCGGCGAGGGGGTGGCTGGTCAATCGAAGTTGGCGAGTGGGAGTGTAGAAGGTCAGGTGATCGTTGAGGTATCTGGGGCCTTGGTTGTGGAGAACTTTGTGTGCGTGGGTGAGGAGTCGGAACGTGATTCTCTTGTTGACGGGGAGCCAGTGCAGGTCTCTCAGGTGTCCGGAGATGTGGCTGTGTCGGGGGATGTCCATGATGAGTCGTGCTGAGGCATTCTGAATGCGCTGGAGTCTTTTCTGGAGTTTGGCTGTGGTTCCGGCGTAAAGGGAGTTCCCGTAGTCCAGTCGGCTGGTGACGAGGGCCTGGGTGACCGTCTTCCTGGTTTCGGTGGGGATCCACCGGAAGATCTTCCGGAGCATGCGTAGGATGTTGAAGCATGACGAGGAGACGGAGTTGACTTGTCTGGTCATCGAGAGGGTGGAGTCCAGGATGAAGCCCAGGTTTCGTGCGTGGTCCGTTGGTTCGGGTGCGCTGCCGAGGGCAGGGGGCCACCAGGAGTCATCCCAGGCGGAGGGTGCTGATCCCAGGATGAGGACTTCCGTCTTATCTGATTTCAGTTTCAGGCGGCTGTTCGTCATCCACTCGGCTACGTCTTTCATCCCTTCGTGTAGGTTGGTTCTGGCGGTGTCGGGGTCGTTGGTGAGGGAGAGGATCAGCTGGGTGTCGTCGGTGTAGGAGATGATGTTGAGGTTGTGTTGGCGTGCGATGGATGCGAGGGGGCTCATATAGATGTTGAACAGCGTGGGGCTGAGTGATGATCCTTGTGGTACGCCGCAGATGACTTCGGTGGCCTCGGATCTGAACGGGGGAGGCGGACTCTCTGGGTTCTTCCGGCGAGGAAGGAGATGATCCACTCCAGTGCCTTCTCCTGGATTCCGATGTTGTGCAGGCGCTGTTCTAGGGTGCGGTGGCAGACCGTGTTGAACGCCGCGGAGAGGTCCAGGAGGATGAGGGCCGCCGTTTCAGCGTTGTCGAGCAAGGCTCGGATGTCGTCGGTGGCTGCGATGAGGGCAGTCTCGGTGCTGAGGTTGGCCCGGAAGCCGGACTGTGAGTGGTCGAGGGATCCATTCGTCTCGAGGAAGGTGGCCAGCTGTCTGTTGACTGTCTTCTCGACGACTTTGGCTGGAAAAGGAAGGAGCGAGATGGGGCGGTAGTTCTTGAGGTCGGTGGGGTCCGCTGATGGTTTCTTCAGTAGGGCGCTGAGTTCGGCTTGCTTCCAACTCTCTGGGAAGGTGGCTGTGTTGAAGGAGGCGTTGATGATGTCCCGGAGATGGGGTGCGATGATTGAGTCGGCCTTGTTGAAGACTTGGTGAGGGCAGGGGTCGGTTGGTGATCCAGAGTGGATGGAGTTCATCGTGCGGATGATGTGTTCGGTGTTGACCGGTGTCCAGGCGCGGAGGGTGGTGGTGGGGGGCGTTGGTGCATTCATGGGGTGCGTCAGCTGTGTGCTGAAACTGTTGTGAATGTCTGCGATCTTGCTGTGGAAGAACGAGGCGAGTGAGTTGCAGAGTTCTTGCGATGGGGTGATGTCGTTGTTGCCGGCACTAGGGTTCGAGAGCTCTTTGACGATGTTGAAGAGTTCTTTGCTGTTGTGGGCGTTGTTATCTAGTCGTTCCTTGAATGCAGTTTTCATGGTGGTGTGGATCATCTGGTGGTGTTTTAGGGTGGCGAGCTTGAGGGTGGTCATGTTGTCTGGTGTCGGGTCTCTGCGCCAGGCTTTCTCGAGGGCTCGGCAGTTCTTCTTAAAGCGCTTGAGTTCGTCGGTGAACCAGGATGCTTTCTTGTTGCCGGGTCTGACGGGGGGGGTCTTCAGTGGAGCGAGGTCATCTGCGCAGTTGCTGATCCACCTTGTGAGGTTGCTGGCAGCTTGGTTGGGGTTCGCTGAGCTGGCGGGAGTGTTCTGGTTCAGGGATGTGGCGAGCTGGTCAGCTGTGATCTTGTTCCAGCTTCAGTGGGGGACTGTTGTGGGTGGTGGTGGAGCGTGGTCCTTCTGAAGCTGAAGTGGACGCAGCTGTGGTCTGTCCAGTGGAGTCCGGTGGCGTGGCTGAAGGAGCTGTCCTTGCTGGAGGAGAAGACGGGGTCAAGCGTGTGGCCGGCGTAGTGGGTGGGGGTGGTCACCAGTTGCTTGAGTCCGAGGTTGGCGAGGTTGTCCTGCAGGGTGGTGGTGTTGCGGTCGTTGTTGTTCTCTAGGTGGAAGTTGAGGTCCCCGAGGAGGATGTAGTCGGCGGAGGGGAGGGTGTGCGGGCTGATGAAGTTGGCGATGTCTTCGCTGAATTGTGTGCGTGGCCCCGGGTGTCTGTAGATGAGGGTGCCTCTGAGGGTGGTCTTGGGGTCGGTGTGTATCTGGAAGTACAGGTGTTCGTCGGTTGTGAGGGTGTCGTCGGAGTTGGTCGTGATGCGGATGGTGTTCTTGTGGACAGTGGCGATGCCTTCTCCAGTTTGGTTGACGCGGTCCCTCCGGGTGATCTTGTATCCGTCCGGGATGGCGATGGCGATGTCGGGTGCTGAGGAGGCGTTCATCCATGTTTCCGTGAGGAAGGCGACGTCTGGGGATGTAGAGTTTAGGAGGTTCCAGAGTTCCACGGCGTGTCTGTGGACGGAGCGGGTGTTGAGCAGGATGCACTTCAGGTGGTTGCTGCTGGTGCTTGGCTTGGTGGGTGCGGTGCAGGTCCGGATGCAGGAGAACTTGCAGGATTGGCAGGTGAAGGGCCCGTGGGTGCGTCCTGGGGTGGCTCGGTGGCAGCCGGGGGTCCGGTCGGTGCTGAGTGCGTTGAGGGTGGCTGCGTCGTAGGTCCTGCGGGTGGGCTAGCAGCTGCGGGGGCCAGGGGGTCTGGCGCTGGGCGCGGTCCAGGCGCAGACCGGCGCAGACCGGCTTACCTTTGGCGCACCTTCGGCGCGCATAGGGCGCGCCCGCTGCACGTTGACACTGCGCGTACGTGCGGACTCTGCCATAAATGGAGAGTGGGGGGGCAGAGCGAGGGAGGAGCAGCTGGGAGGTGGGAGTGGGGTGGCGAATGGGAGAGGGTCGTGGATACCAACAGGAGTGGGGGAGGGGCCGCGGGGGAGCAGCGGCAGGGAGCAGGGTGGGCAGCGGGTCCAAAAGCGCTAGGGCGACAGGGGGCAGGGCAACAGGCAACAGGGGGCAGAGCAAAGCAAAACAAATGGGGCAACAATCAAATGAGGCTAAACGGCAGCAACAATACAGAAAAACAATCCAAATGGGGAAAACGGCAGCAACAGTACAAGACAATATTACAGATGGGGCAAAACGGCAACAGGGGGCAGCACAAAATGGCGGCAGAGCTGAGGTGATAGTTCCGTACAGCGGGGCACAATCAGGGCAGCGGATCGAGCAGCGGCACAATTAGAGCAGCGGATCGAGCAGTGGTGGCAGCAGGGGACCGGGTGACTTCCTGGGGGGGGCCACGCGGCGGGTAGAGCGATCCGGCACTGACGAGGTCAGGCTGGGTCACAGCTCCCCGTTGAACGGCTCCAGCCCTAAGTACACAATGGGAGGGAGGAGCAGCTGGGAGGTGGGAGTGGGGTAGCGAATGGGAGAGGGTCGTGGATACCAGCAGGAGTGAGGGCGGGGCCGTGGGGGAGCAGCGGCAGGGAGCGGGGTGGGCAGCGGGTCCAAAAGCGCTAGGGCGACAGGGGGCAGGGCAACAGGCAACAGGGGGCAGAGCAAAGCAAAACAAATGGGGCAACAATCAAATGAGGCTAAACGGCAGCAACAATACAGAAAAACAATCCAAATGGGGCAAAACGGCAGCAACAGTACAAGACAATATTACAGATGGGGCAAAACGGCAACAGGGGGCAGCACAAAATGGCGGCAGAGCTGAGGCGGTACTACCGTACAGCGGGGCACAATCAGGGCAGCGGATCGAGCAGCGGCACAATTAGAGCAGCGGATCGAGCAGTGATGGCAGCAGGGGACCGGGTGACTTCCTGGGGGGGCCACGCGGCGGGTAGAGCGATCCGGCACTGACGAGGTCAGGCTGGGTCTCAGTTCCACGTCGCACGGCTCCAGCCCTAAGTACACAGTGGGAGGGAGGAGCAGCTGGGAGGTGGGAGCGGGGTGGCGAATGGGAGAGGGTCGTGGATACCAGCAGGAGTGGGGGCGGGCTGCGGGGGAGCAGCGGCAGGGAGCGGGGTGGGCAGCGGGTCCAAAAGCACTAGGGCGACAGGGGGCAGGGCAACAGGCAACAGGGGGCAGAGCAAAGCAAAACAAATGGGACAACAATCAAATGAGGCTAAACGGCAGCAGCAATACAGAAAAACAATCCAAATGCGGCAAAACTGCAGCAACAGTACAAGACAATATTACAGATGGAGCAAAACGGCAACAGGGGGCAGCACAAAATGGCGGCAGAGCTGAGGCGATACTACCATACAGCGGGGCACAATCAGGGCAGCGGATCGAGCAGCGGCACAATTAGAGAAGCAAATCGAGCAGTGGTGGCAGCAGGGGACCGGGTGACTTCCTGGGGGTGGCCAAGGGGTGGGTAGAGCGATCCGGCAGGTATGTCGGGAGGAGGCACCCCAACAATTACGCGAGGGAGAGTGTCAGGGACTTGGCACGCAGTCCCCCAACAGATGGCAGCAACACCTCGACTGGTGGAGCAACACCTTCAGGAAGACAAGCTGCAAGACTAATTCCAAACGTGCAGCCGATCTTTGCAGGTCTCAAATTTGTCTGCAAGGACTGCGACAAACTGATTTCCTATGGGGAGCAGAGCATAGAACTTATTGTTCGAAGAAAAGAAGAACATCGCTGCTCCACCCACCACTAATTTTTCCCCTTTTTTTTGCTCCTGTTGAGCAGTTTTGGATTACCTGGTTTTGTTTTTCTCCCCCAAAAAAAACCCTAAAAAGTAAAAAATCGTTCTGAAAAAGTATTAAAAAAATATAAAATCGAATGAGGGGTAGTGAGGAAAGTGGAGTAAGGGAACGAGGGTGAGGGAGGGTGAGAGAAGGGCAGTGAGGTTGAGGAAAGAGGGGTGATAGAGGGTGGATAAAGGCGAGTGAGCGTCAGACAAGGGAAGTGAGGGAGTGAGGACATACAGGTAGTGAAGGAAGGAGTGAGAGAAGGGAACTAAGTGAGGGAGTATAGTAAGGTAAGTGAGGGAATGTTGGTGAGTTAAAGGAAGTGAGTGTGAGGGAAGGGGAGTGACAAAGTGAGGGGATGGAGGGAGGGTAACAGAGAGGGAGTGAGGGAAGGGTAGTGAGGAAGTGAGAGGACAGAGGGAGTGAGAGAAGAAGTGAGTGAAGTGGTGTAAGGTGAGTGAGGGAAGGGGAATTATTGAGGGAGCAAAGGAAGGAAAGAAGGGGAAGGGGAGGGAAGCAGAGGGACTGGGAAAAGGTGAGTGCATGAGGAGAGAAAGGGGAAGGGGAGTTATGGATGGGTATTGAGGATAAGTGAGGGTACCGGAGTAAGGGAACGGGGTGAGGGAGGGTGAGAAAAGAGCAGTGAGGTTGAGGAAAGAGTGGTGATAGAGGGTGGATAAAGGTGAGTGAGCATAAGACAAGGGTAGTGAGGGAGTGAGGACATAGAGGTAGTGAAGGGAGGAGTGAGAGAAGGGGACTAAGTGAGGGAGCATAGAAAGGTAAATGAGGAATGTTGGTGAGTTAAAGGGTGTGAGTGTGAGGGAAGGGGGAGTGACAAAGTGAGGGGACGGAGGGAGTGAGGGTAACAGAGAGGGAGTGAGGGAAGGGTAGTGAGGAAGTGAGAGGACAGAGGGAGTGAGAGAATGAGTGAGTGGAGTGGAGTAAGGTGATTGAGGGAAGGGGAATTATTGAGGGAGCAAAGGAAGGAAAGAAGGGGAAGGGGGTGAAGCAGAGGGACTGGAAAAAGGTGAGTGCGTGAGGAGAGAAAGGGGAAGGGGAGTTAAGGGTGGGTAATGAGGATAAGTGAGGGAACCGGAGTAAGGGAACGGGGGTGAGGAAGGGTGAGAGAAGAGCAGTGAGGTTGAGGAAAGAGGGGTGATAGAGGGTGGATAAAGGCGAGTGAGCATAAGACAAGGGGAGTGAGGGAGTGAGGACATAGAGGTAGTGAAGGAAGGAGTGAGAGAAGGGGACTAAGTGAGGGAGCATCAAAAGGTAAATGAGGGAGTGTTGGTGAGTTAAAGGGAGTGAGTGTGAGGGAAGGGGGAGTGACAAAGTGAGGGGATGGAGGGAGTGAGGGTAAGAGAGAGGGAGTGAGGGAATGGGAGTGAGGATGTGAGAGGACAGAGGGAGTGAGAGAAGGAGTGAGTGAAGTGGAGTAAGGTGAGTGAGGGAAGGGGAATTACTGAGGGAGCAAAGGAAGGAAAGAAGGGGAAGGGTAGTGAAGTAGAGGGTCTGAGAGCTGGAAAGTGGTGGAGGGGAGAGAGGGGAAGGGGAGTGTAGGAATGGGGAATGAGGGGTAGTAAGGAAAGTGGAGTAAGGGAACGGGGGTGAAGGAAAGTGAGAGAAGAGCAGTGAGTGTGAGTAAAGAGGGTGATAGAGGGTGGAAAAAGGTGAGTGAGCGTGAGACAAGGAGAGTGAGGGAGTGAGGAGACAGAGGGAGTGAAGGAAAGAGTGAGAGAAGGGAACTGAGTGAGGGAGCATAGTAAGGTAAGTAAGGGAGTGTAGGTGAGTTAAAGGGAGTGAGCATGAGGGAAGGGGACTGAGAGAATGAGGGGACGGAGGTAGTGAGGCTAAGAGAGGGAGTGAGGGAAGGAGAGTGATGATGTGACAGGACAGAGGGAGTGAGAGAAGGAGTGAGTGAAGTGGAGTAAGGTGAGTGAGGGAAGGGGGAATACTGAGGGAGCAAAGGAAGGAAAGAAGGGGAAGGGGAGTCGAGTAGAGGGACTAAGAGCTGGAAAGTGGTGGAGGGGAGAGAGGGGAAGGGGAGTGAAGGAATGGGGAATGAGGGGTAGTGAGGAAAGTGGAGTAAGGGAACGGGGGTGAAGGAGAGTGAGAGAAGGGCAGTGAGGGTGAGAAAAGAGGGGTGATAGAGGGTGGAAAAAGGTGAGTGAGCGTGAGACAAGGGGAGTATAATATATATTTCACAATACAAAATACAAAATAACTTGTACAACATGTTATATGGTTTATTTTTGCTGTTCTGAGAATATATTGAATTTCACCAAAAAAGTGAGTTCAATACTACTCATCATATGACAGCGGGCAAAAAAAAACACAATCAAAAAGATTGTGTTTAAAAAACCCATACAACGTTTCAATAAATAATGTAATAGTACTCTTAAACTTCCATTTACCTGACTTTCTGAATGAAAAGCTCCAACATCTTTTTCATCATGTAAAAATAGTTATATTTCCACCTCTGGCTCACTCATGATCAACATTTCCTATAATACTGATATCACTCACTATGTGATACACCTACACTACCTCTATGACAACTACAAGTCTTTTATTATCTTGATCACTCTCACTCACAAAGTAATTTTGAACAGCAGATAAAGGTTTCTTAACTGCTCCAATCTTCATGGGCCATTTACATTTTCCTAATATTTCGGTTGTAAAAACACGAGGTAAGAATTTTGTAAGTCAAAAGGCAAACGTTGTTTGAAAGTCAATTGAGTATCATTACAATTAGTCCCGTTTTTTGACATTTTAAATAAGCTGTGTAATGTCCTGATGTTGTCGAAGGACCATCATGCAAAATATTTGCTGCAGTTACAAAGGTTCTTCCTGAAATTGATAATTGAGAAGCCACAACATTTTTAATTAAAGTTGTCAATTTAGTTCCATCAGGTCTACATCGTTGGAACATTAAAATTACATACTGTCCATATCTTTGTATAAATAATGTTGATAGCATTGCAGATTTACATTGAGTACAGACCATGTTTTGATTTGCTTCTCTAACTAGAATATTAAAAGACACTGATTTGCAGTCTGGTAAAGTCAAATATATAAATCTTTCAGTGTCTATTGTAGTAGTACTTGAAAAGGAACAATTGTCACAGTTATGCTGCCAACTCGGGACCTATTCCATTACAGGAAAGGCTCACCTGGTACAAACCAGCCAGGTCTCTGCGTTCCGCCAGCTTGGGGCTGGCAGTAACCACCAGGATTAGGAAGTCAAGGCTAGATGGTAGAGTGTTCTGTACTTCGGCATCAAGGCTGTGGAACGAACTGCCTCAAAATATTAGACTGACCGATACCCTGCTAGAATTTAGAAAGAGTCTAAAGACATGGCTCTTTGCTAAAACCTAAAGACCTACCTCAGGCTCATCAAACAGTATTGACTGTCGTTTCCACCTGACACAAACATTTCTGTATTGTTTTTTCCATCTGATTTTTCCATTCTGGCGCCAGGATACCCGTAGGGTGACAGATGCGCGGTATAAATATTAAATACAATACAATACAATTTATAAGAAAGGCCAAAAAGATTTTCTACATCTATACCTTCATCTTGCAATACAACAAGCATATACATCAGAAATTCCTGACAATCTTGCTGAATATTCTGTGAAAATTGATTTAGACCAGAACATATGTCTAAAACATTTCGAATTTCAGAAACACTTTCTATTTTTGTTCTATCACTGCTACATTTCTCAAACACAGAATTCAACAAACAACAAAATCTTTGATCCCGATTTTCAACAATCTGTTCTTGTAAAGTTTGGAGAAAAAAAACAACATTAACCACTACATTAGCATAGCAGTTGACACCAGAACTGTTTTCAAACTGAAATCCAACAACAACTTTAACTGAATCCTTTTCCTTTCTGCTTACAATTACTGGTTCATCTACTTTTTTTCTTTTTGCTACAACTTCACTACAATTTTTCTCATTTCTTCTTTTTCGGCCTACCACACGCTTTTCAAATAGAGAATATTGAGGTAAATTTGGAGCATACTCTCTTCTTAACCTATTATATTCTTTTACACAGTTTAGATCTGCACTAATCTTTGTCTCATCAAAATCAATCAAGTACAATCCAGATAATGTTCTGACTCAAGATAAAGCAACATATGCCATACCCTCCTTGAACACAGAACTTCCAATATTCACCAAAGCACTATCTACACTTAAACCTTGAGATTTATGAATAGTCACCGCATATGCCAAAGAAACAGGAAACTGTTTTCGGCGGACATATAAATCTTTCACAAGCAAAAATCGAGCAGAACAACGACTGAATTGTTGTACTTCTTCAATTCCATCAAATTTAATTTTAAAAAATTCAATTCCATCTATATTTCGGTAATTCACAAAATCACAACATGACCCATTGCTCCATTTACTAAACCTCTTTCCACATGTAAATTCCGTCGTAAAATTATACAACAATTTAAACATGCATACAGAGTCTTTGCCAAACCAGCAGTTTTAGATATTGTCTTCTCTAAAGAATCCAATTTTGATTTCAACTTTTCTGACAAAATAATAGTTGCTCCTTCATGCTCTATTTTACCAATAGCTTCCAGTTTCACAATGTCTTGATTTTCTAACTTTAACATTTTGTTGTTGAAGATTGAACATTCTTGCAGAGTTGGCATCAAGCATATCACAGATTTGTTTTCATCAATTTTCTTAAAAATATTCTCTGGGAGAATATTTTCGTTTGGAAACAAATTTGAAATTAATCGTGCATGTAAAGCTTCTTTGCCATGCTTGCGTACTTACTTTTCCAATTCTTACATCTTGCCTAAGCATTTTAAACACTGGTTGTCCTTTAACTGGAGTTAGCTGCAGTAGATCTCCAAAACAATGATGTGTTTGCCTCCAAATAACACATCATACTCTGTTTTAAGAATTTCTTGCATTCTTAAATGCACAAAAGCAAGCATTACATTTGATACCATGCTTACCTCATCAATGATAAGAAGTTTAATTTTCTTCAGGACTCTGGAAACTTCACAACACGCTTCTCCAGATAGCTTGTGGTATTGTAATTTATTTTCATGCTCTACTGGCAGCATCAATACATGATGTAAAGTAATCCCTTTAATGTAATGTGCTGCCAACCCAGTTGGAGCGGTTACAACACAAGACAGCGATGACTCAGTTCTTTTCTGCAGATAAGTTGCAATTGCTTTAATCAGAAAACTTTTTCCAGTTCCTGCTTCTCTACTCAAGTACAGTCGGACAGGCATAAATGACGTACATGAGCACTCTTTTTTCTCATGACATAAATCATGCTCAATCTGTTCTGTGACTTCGTCATATATTTGTTTCTGCTCAACGTTTAGTTCTTTTTACAAATCTTCTAAGTTAACTACATCCTCCTGAGCTTGTTCCATGGTTCTTTCCACTTCAACCATGGCAGTGGCAGCTTCATTTTGGATAATTGGTCCTCCTAGTGGATCCTGACTCAATGAAGCAGAACTCTGACTGTCTTGAGAACTGTCTCTAGCAATCTCTGCTGCAATTGTAGCTTCTTGCTGTATTTCCTCGTTCAACATTTGCAGATAATTTGAAAAAACGGGACATTCTATGGTATCCTTGGTTGCATTGAAATAATCTTCATAACTGAGACAATCTCCAAGTAGTTCCTCCTCTGTACGCCACGGCTTAAAGAGTTGCAAAAGAGCTAAATATTAAAATTCCCTTTTGTCAGGAGATTCGCAACTCAATTTTCGATGATTAATCAAATGGCCTTTTCTTTGTTTCACCAGACATCCTTCACATCCAATTACAGCATATACTCCTTTATTGATATCTTCTGTGATGTTCCTCTTAAAAGTATAGCTTTGCAGAACTTCATAGAGACAAACGTCCTCAAGATGACTACTTCTATTTGGATAGTATGTATCCAACATGTTTGTCTTCAAAATATCTGTACTGTTTGGTTCTTTCTCTGCCAAATACTCAATTTCTTGTACAGATTTCAAAACTCGGTTTCGTG
This sequence comes from Lissotriton helveticus, assembly GCF_964261635.1. Lineage (NCBI taxonomy): Eukaryota > Metazoa > Chordata > Amphibia > Caudata > Salamandridae > Lissotriton > Lissotriton helveticus. Next base: position 17,390,318 of record NC_136063.1, on the reverse strand, counting down.
TTGCAGCAAGACCTAGACTCACCCAAATGATTGTTCTAGATGTGGCATATAGACTTGCTGATGATAACCGATCAGAACATTCACATGCTCCACTTTCTCGATGCGACAACATCTTCAGACTGTAACTGTATAATTTCTTACTAATGCAGTACAGTTTCATTATTAATCTCACTCTCTGCCTGCACCATCTCACTCTTTGTGTGTGTCATCTCACTCTCTGCCTTCACCATCTCTCTCTTTGTGCGTGCTATCTCTCTCTTTGCGTGTGTCATCTCTCTCTCTGCCTGTGCCATCTCTCTTAGTGTGTGTCATCTCACTCTCTGCCTGCGCCATCTCTCTCATTGCGTTTATCATCTCACTCTCTGCCTGCGCTATCTCTCTCTTTCTGTGTGCCATCTCACTCTCTCCCAGCGCCAGCTCTCTCTCTTTGCGTGTGTCATCTCGCTCTGTTTCTGCCCCATCTCTCTTTTTGTGTGTGTCATCTCTCTGTTTGCGTGTGTCATCTCCATCTCTGCCTGTGTCATCTCTCTCTTTGTGTGTGTCATCTCTCTCTTTGTGTGTGCCATCTCTCACTTTGTGTGTGTGTCATCTCTCTCCTTGTGTGTGTCATCTCACTCAGTCCCTGCACCATCTCTGTTTGTGTGTGTCATTTCTCTCTTTGCGTGTGTCATCTCACTCTGTGCCTGCCCCATCTCTGTCTTTGTGTGTGTCATCTCTCTCTTTGTGTGTGTCATCTCTCTCTTTGCGTGTGTCATCTCACTCTGTGCATGCCCCATTTCTCTCTTTGTGTGTGTCATCTCACTCTCTGCATGCGCCATCTCTCTCTTTGCATGTGTCATCTCGCTCTCTTTCTGCCCTATATCTCTCTTTGTGTGTCTCATCTCTCTCCTTGCGTGTGTCATCTCACTCTCTGCCTGCGCTATCTCTCTCTTTCCGTGTACCATCTCACTCTTTGTGTGTGTCATCTCTCTTTTTGTGTGTGTCATCTCACTCCTTGTGTGTGTCATCTCACTCAGTCCCTGCACCATTTCTTTCTTTCTGTGTGTCATTTCTCTCTTTGCGTGTGTCATCTCTCTCTTTGCATGTGTCATCACACTATCTGCCTACGCTATCTCTCTCTTTCCGTGTGCCATCTCACTCTCTGCCTGCGCCATCTCTCTCTTTGCGTGTGTCATCTCACTCTGTTTCTGCCCCATCTCTCTCTTTGTGTGTGTCATCTCTCTCAGTCCCTGCACCATCTCTCTCTTTGTGTGTGTCATTTCTCTCTTTACGTGTGTCATCTCACTCTGTGCCTGCCCCATCTCTCTCTTTGTGTGTGTCATCTCTCTCTTTGTGTGTGTCATCCCTTTCTTTGCGTGTGTCATCTCACTCTGTGCCTGGCCATCTCTCTCTTTGTGTGTGTCATCTCTCTCTTTGAGTGTGTCATCTCTCTCCTTGCGTGTGTCATCTCACTCTCTGCCTGTGCTATCTTTCTCTTTCCGTGTGCCATCTCACTCTCTCCTTGTGCCATCTCTCTCTTTACGGGTGTCGTCTTGCTCTGTTTCTGCCCCATCTTGCGTGTGTCATCTCAATCTCTGTCTGCACGATCTCTCTCTTTGTGTCTGTCATCTCTCTTTCTGTGTGTCATCTCTCTCTTTGTCTGTGTCATCTCTCTCCTTGTGTGTGTCATCTCATTCAGTCCCTGCACCATCTCTCTCTTTGTGTGTGTCATTTCTCTCTTTGCATGTGTCATCTGACTCTGTGCCTGCCCCATCTCTCTCTTTGTGTGTGTCATCTCTCTCTTTGTGTGTGTCATTTCTCTCTTTGCGTGTGTCATCTCACTCTGTGCCTGCCCCATCTCTCTCTTTGTGTGTGTCATCTCTCTCCTTGCGTGTGTCATCTCACTCTCTGCCTGCGCTATCTCTCTCTTTCCGTGGGCCATCTCACTCTCTGCCCGAGCCATCTCTCTCTTTGCATGTGTCATCTCGCTCTGTTTCTGCCCCATCTCTCTCTTTGTGTGTGTCATCCCTCTGTTTGCGTGTGTCATCTCAATCTCTGTCTGCACGATCTCTCTCTTTGTGTGTGTCATCTCTCTCTTTGTGTGTGTCATCTCTCTCCTTGTATTTGTCATCTCACTCAGTCCCTGCACCATCTCTCTCTTTGTGTGTGTCATTTCTCTCTTTGTGTGCGTCATCTCACTCTGTGCCTGCCCCATCTCTCTCTTTGTGTGTGTCATCTCTCTCTTTGTGTGTGTCATCTATCTCTTTGTGTGTGTCATCTCACTGTGTGCCTGCACCATCTCTCTCTTTCTGTGTGTCATCTCTCTGTTTGCGTGTGACATCTCACTCTCTGCCTGTGTCATCTCACTCTCTCCCTGTGTTATATCTCTCTTTCCGTGTGCCATCTCACTCTCTGCCTGCGCCATCTTTCTCTTTGCGTGTGTCATCTCGCTCTGTTTCTGCCCCATCTCTCTCTTTGTGTGTGTCATCTCTCTGTTTGCGTGTCATCTCAATCTCTGTCTGCACGATCTCTCTTTGTGTCTTTTATCTCTCTCTTTGTGTGTCATCTGTCTCTTTGTGTGTGTCATCTCTCTCCTTGTGTGTGTCATGTGAAATTTCCTCCCACATTTCCTTCAGTTCCGTCTTTTCTGATTTTGTGATGTAAGATGTCACATATCAAGCCACAGCAATAGAGTTGTCAGCAACATATTGAATATCCATGTTAGCATTCCACATGGACACAATGACTGGGTTGTATCATTTATGTATTTGGACTCTTCATTTCTTCTTAAGTTGTATGTATTTTTCGGTGATTTTCTTGTCACAGTATGTCGCAGAGAAGAAATACAGTTGTTCACTCTTCCTTCAGATATTACTGGTCGTGGAAATCCAAAACGACATTTTGTGAAGAACTTGTCCTTGGATTTGAACTTTCGACGACAGTATTTTCCACAACAATGGGTTTGAAAGCGTAAAACTTGATGTCTTAAATTGTTTTCTTCTGTACTTTCGTAACAGCACATGTAGAATACTATTCAATGAAACTCATCACTGTGTCATCCGTATCTGTTCCAAATTTGGGGGCATCTTTGATCCATAGCAGCATATGTATGTGAGGAGCACCTCTTGCTTGATACTCCTTTCTCCAAAAGAAATCCAGAACCTCTCCAAGCGGAGGATTTTTTTTCTTTGTGATAAAAGACATCATCGCTTCAAATCTATGATTGAAATACCTGCATACATTAACTGGATCCACAGAGCACAGAGCACAGTTCTCCAGATGTCTTGTATTCTATATTTTCAATGTTTGCATTTGCCTCTTGTTGAAATTGAAGTAAGTCTTCCCAAGCAAACTCAGCACAGCTAAGAGTGAGGAACCATGTAGGAGTTCCTAAGTTTCTTAGCATACATTTCAATTCCCCATGACGACGGTACCAATACTCGTTAGTACCACGCTGACATGCCATGAGATTAATTAGGTGAGATTCCAAAATACTGTCTTGCAGTTTGACTTTATCCATAAAGGCCCTTGCCGAAACATTTTTCAGATGTAATCCACTTTTCAGTACATGGTTCACTGCATAAGAAAGTCCAGACAAGTCACTCTCAAACAGTAGATGAAACAAATATGGAATGTATTGACGAAACCTTGGATCTTCTGCATATAATCTTAAAGTCCGGTATTCAGTTGCAAGAATTTGAACAAGTCGGTCATCATATCGTCCACCTTGACCTGTTGGAAATAACTGAGGAAAACAACGAGCTTCCAAACTTTCTTCCCATACATTAAATGGACTTCCTTTTGCTTCTTTCATTTGAAACAAGTCAATAGCATTCCCCATTACTTCTTTGGAATGCAAAGGATGAACACTATAATATTCATAAATGTCTTCACTTCTAGAGACATCAACTTTTTCAATTTGCCCAGCTGAGAAATCACTGTCCTCTTCTACAGTTGTTTCCTCTTCTCCAACATATACATTTTTGTAGTAGTGATTGTTTTTTACCAAATACAACATTGCCTTTTTGACTTTCTTAACATCCACTAATTCTTGCCAGATTTTCTTACTCTTTGTAGGCACACCATTAACTAGAATAACCAGAGGTTCCTCTTCCACTTTTTCTACACTAATTGTATCAATATTTTTCTTAAAATCTAGAGGCAAATAAACAACTCTTCCCTTTAATTCTCTCTGTAAATCTGAAGGAGACAATTTCCCTGTCTTAGGCTCCATGCGAACAATAGCCTGAAAAGGATGCACACATTGAATCAGAATAGACTCATAGGTATTTAAATCCATCACTTCAGAAGGAATGTCTACCAACTCAAGATTATTATGAACAGCTCTAGCAGGCCTTCTGTTTTCATTTAATTTATTATAACAATATTTACAAATACGTTGATCAGAACCCAAATCAAAACATTTTTCTACCAACAAATAAGTTGCAAAATCCTTCCACTTATTATTATTTTCCATTTAACTTTTTACATATAAATCAACTAACCTAGTCTGATTCTTATAATGAGTTTGTAGTATACGTCTGTAAGAAATTAAGAAACAAATCAATTGAATCCTGTCGCACACTACAAATACAAATACAATTCCAAGTGTACAATGGAGCCTTAGGACATCTCCCTAAAACTTCATCAGATTAAAACCTCTTCTGCATTTCTAGGCACAATTTTTTTCTTTTTCAACCGGACAACCGTCCTTCACCTCATATGCTCGACCACTGGTGTCAACTGCATGCACCAAATCATTATCCTGAAAGTAACTCTCTTCATTAAAAAGTGGCTCACAACTTGAACTATGCTTCCATTCGCCTGAAAAAACATCACAAAAATGAGTCCGATTAATTACTCTTTTCCACTTACATTTTGATTTCAAAACATTGATTACCTTATCTAGTGTACGAATTCTATTGAGTACTAAACTGTATGATTTTTTTTTCACTTCAGAAGCCTGATCCACAATCTTTACTATACTTTTCCATTTCTTGTAAAAAGCAGATTTCTTTTTATAATTCTTAACATTTTTTAATAAATTTAATACAATTCTGTTATAAAACATTCGTCTACGAATGTCAATAAATTGATTTCTCCATCTATTACTATAGACAATATCATCTCCTTCTACAGGTCTAACATTTTTTGGGGGGCTCTGCTTTTTCTTTGTATTTACAGATGATTTTTTTTTCTTTGAAACAATATCCAGATGTTTTTTACATTGCGTTAATTTCCTAAAAAACGCCTTTGATTGCTTACCAATCTTCTAATTGTGTTTTCTTGGACAATAAAGCATGTTTATAACTTTTTCTTCTTCTTTTCTTCATCGGCATATTCTTTTATCTTTCTATAGATGATTGCAATCTGTGGTAAAAAAAATAACATATTATAGACCCCTACTAACATACTACATAGCAATGACAATAAGTAAACGATATAAACACTAGTTTACAACATAACTACGTTTATAGCACAGCAACTGTGTCCTGCACCATTTCTCTCTTTGTGTGTGTCATTTCTCTCTTTGCGTGTGTCATCTCACTCTGTGACTGCCCCATCTCTCTCTTTGTGTGTGTCATCTCTCTCTTTGTGTGTGTCATTTCTCTCTTTGCATGTGTCATCTCACTCTGTGCCTGCCCCATCTCTCTCTTTCTGTGTGTCATCTCTCTCTTTGCGTGTGACATCTCACTCTCTGCCTGTGTCATCTCACTCTCTGACTGCACTATCTCACTCTTTGTGTGTGTCATCTCTCTCTTTGTGTGTGTCATTTCTCTCTTTGCATGTGTCATCTCACTCTGTGCCTGCCCCATCTCTCTCTTTCTGTGTGTCATCTCTCTCTTTGCGTGTGACATCTCACTCTCTGCCTGTGTCATCTCACTCTCTGACTGCACTATCTCTCTCTTTCCGTGTGCCATCTCACTCTCTGCCTGCGCCATCTCTCTCTTTGCGCATGTCATCTCGCTCTGTTTCTGCCCCATCTCTCTCTTTGTGTGTGTCATCTCTCTGTTTACGTGTGTCATCTCAATCTCTGTCTGCACAATCTCTCTCTTTGTGTGTGTCATCACTCTCTTTGTGTGTGTCATCTCTCTCTGTGTGTGTCATCTCTCTCCTTGTGTGTGTCATTTCACTCAGTCCCTGCACCATCTCTCTCTTTGTGTGTGTCGTTTCAAATTTCCTTGGAAAGCCCTGGTGGGCATAGTTGATGGATGGCAGTAGTTTCACCCTCAGTACTCTTTGCATGGCCATTGTTGTTGGACTTTCTAGGGTAGTGTGTAATTTGCAGAGGGCGTAGGTGACCCTTTTCCATTTCTCCTCTAGCTTGTGGAGGTGAACTAGTGGGCAGCCTGTTTCGCTAAGCCATGCCCCTAGATAATTATAATGTTGTACACAGTACAAAGTCAGCGGACCCAACCTCCACTTGGCCCCTTTTTGGGTGGAAGTGGCCCAAACATTTTATTTTAGATTTGGTTGAGTTGGCAACCAACTTATTTTTGGTGATGTAGACTGCGAGGGCTGTGAGTGCTTTTTGTAGGCCCTCTCCTGTTACCATAGAAACACCTCATGAAACACTTAACTGAGCACACAGGTCAAAAGTTCATTACACAATGTTGCTAATCAAAACAGGATGTGTGCTTGACTATTCAACATATCAGCTTATCTTATGTAACATACCTTTCAATCAGTTTTTGTTAACCAATAAGAATCATGATTTTAAAACACAGAGTGTAGAATGTTCACTGATGTCATTTGGCATGTCATCAGTGATGCCATCAGTGATGTCACTGACCATGTCATGAATGATGCAATATGTGATGTCATCAGCAGTGCATTGTGGGTACAAGAGTTATAGTTAGCTGAACTAACTATAACGCCGGAATGTCTATGGTTTTATACAAGTGAAATGTCCAACTAACTATAAGATTCCTGAAACCTATGGATTTTTCAGTGAATGTCTAGGTTTTTTAAATGCTAATTTCTAACTATAACGTGCCTGAAACCTATGTTTTTTTCCCGTGAATATATATATATACCAAAGTGTATTGAAGAATGAGTGGGTGTATGAGTGTCCGAACGGATGATTTAGTAACTGCGCGACTGACTTTATAAGTGAGGGATTAAACATGTCTTAGTGAATGCGTTGGTAGTGACTAATCAGTGAGAATGTCTGTTTCTGTTTTTCAGTTGGTGTGTTAGTGGCTGCATGGGTTGGTGTGTAGCTGCAAGAATGTCTATATGGGTTAATGATTGCTTGTCTGAGTATCTGTGTGGGTGGGAGTGGAGTGTGTTACTTCCTGCATGGATGTGTGAGTAGGTGATTCACTGGGTGTGTGGGTTCATCAGGGCATCTGTGAGGGGCTTTATGCATGTATGAGTGTTTATATGGCTGTGTTGGTGAGAGAATGGAAGTCTCAGTTGGTACATGTGTCAGTAACAAGATATGTGAAAGGGTGCACAGACATAATATCGACTCCAAAATATCGTTTGGACAGAATATCGAGTTTTAAATATCGTTTGGACAAAATATCGACAGGACAGAATATCGACAGTCAAAATATCGTTTTTAAGGTAAGTGAAGTAATATCGACTGTAAATAATATAGAAAGTGAAAATATCCAAGTATATAATCTAGATAGTAAAAAATATCGTTTTTTAAATAATATTTAATTATTTATAGTGTTTTTATGTTATAATATGTGTGAAAAGTGTCATTTTATGTTATAATTATTTTTAATTAATGATTTTTTTAAAATTATTGTGTAATTTTATTCTGTAGCGGGTTGTGGGTTTATAGGGGAATAGGGTGGGAAGTAATTTAATTATAATTAATTAAATATGTACATTTCTTAATTGGTAGTAATAATTAATTAATTGGTAATTAAATAATATTTGTTAATTATTTAAAATTTAATTGGTAATTAATTTAATTTAATTGATTAATTGCTAATTATGTAAATTAAAATAATTTATTTCCTGTAGCGGGTTGTGGGTTTATAGGGGAATAGGGTGGGTAGTAATTTAATTATAATTAATTAAATATGTAAATGTATTAATTGGTAGTAATATTTAATTAATTGGTAATTAAATAATATGTGTTAATTATTTAAAATTTAATTGGTAATTAATTTAATTTAATTGATCAATTGCTAATTGTGTAAATTTAAATAATTCATTTCCTGTAGCGGGTTGTGGGTTTATAGGGGAATAGGGTGGGAAGTAATTTAATTATAATTAATTAAATATGTAAATGTAATAATTGGTAGTAATATTTCAAAGTTCAAAGTTCAAATCGTCTTTATTCGGTTTCCACTTATAAAAAACCATAAAAGTACAAAATACAGTGAATATTTAAAAAAAAGACATTGAATTCATTCGAAAACTAAAATCATTCTTAAAAAGAAACATATTGGTGAGTAAAATACTTTTTTAGGCGAGAAGGTCATTATTATTTTGTAAGTTCGAACGATGCTTAAGACATACTTTTAGATACTGTGCCACCGATTTTGTCATTAAGTTGTTTTCTAAAAATTGTAGTGCCAGGTAGGCAGGGTGGCATCTACGAATTTTCATTGCTTTCAGTATAGGTAATATCCACCTTCTGCGCAGTGGCTCATAAAATTTGCAGAAGAAAAGGACATGAATTGCGGACTGTGAAGATGTTAAATCACAGGGGCATACTGATGCAGTTTGTGTCCAAACGATCTGGGTAGGGAATAAAACCAAATAGTGATACAGATTAAACCTAAAACGAGTGAGAAGTAATTTTTCAAATTGTGACAAATCATATTGCAAATATGGTTGGATGGTTGGGACCAACTGTATTAATAGGCAATGTTGAACTGTTGGCTTTCCTATTTCATTCAGTGTTCGAAGTTGGGATAGGTGCGATAGACAGAGGGTTTTTAGTTCCTTTTTTGTTATGTCTGTTACTGAGAGTGGTTCGTCAAAGAATCTTTGGAGACCAATATCTGAGAGGAAAGATTTTACATAACCCAGCCATCTTATTTTTGTCATGTTTTCTAGTTTCATGCAGTCCTGGATTATTGCTCTTGTAAGCTGACACTCTTCCGTAACCCAGATTCTGCGCCATAACATGATGGGCTGGATCTTAATGATATCAGAAATGTGGTCCATCCCAAGTTCCAGATGGCATCCAAATGTAGTTGTGCTCTTTGGAACGGCCAGTAAAAATTTTAAAAAGGAATTTTCGACTATCTGTAGTTGATCGACGTTTGTTGTTCCCCAGACTCCTGCTCCGAAGGTGGCTGTGCTTATGCATTTTGCATTATAGATCTTTATCATCTCCGTGGGGGGTCTTTTACCCAGTCGAAGAGAGAAAGCTTTTAGGGCGCCAACTGTTTTTATCAGGGATAATCTTCGAGAAGTAAGTGCTTCTTTCCAGTTAAACGCCTCATCAATAGTGATGCCTAGGTAAGGGTACGTTTTAGTTCTTTCAAGGGGGAAGCTGTCCACATAGATTTTCTTCACTTTTTTTCCCTTAATACCGGCATGCATCACAAAGGTTTTCTTTATGTTCACTTTTAAGTTTAGATTGGTCATAAAAGAACAGTAGTTATTTAGTGCCCTTTGGAGCTGGACCGGAGTTCGTGCGAGGATTACCGCATCGTCGGCATATAATAATGCGGGAATTTGCCGACGGCCAGCTTCTGGGAGATCTTTTATACCCTGTAACATTGCAACTTCGAGACCGTTGGTGTAAAGCGTGAATAAGAAGGGGGCCAGCACGCACCCTTGTCTGACCCCCTTCTGTATTGGAAAGCTATTTGTTAATTGACCAGCTGTCCCAAATCGTACCTTTCCCTTAGCTCCCGAGTATAATTCACGCAGAAAGTCAATTATCGGTGATTCGATCCCCATTTGCAGCATTATTGACCAAAGTTTCGAGTGTTCCACACATTCGAATGCTGCTGTGAGATCGACGTAAACCATGTGTAGACAAGATTTTTTTACTGTTACGTATTTACCAGCCAATAATGTTAGATTTAGAACTTGGTCCACGGTGCTCAGGCCAGCCCTGAACCCGTATTGTAAGTCTGAGAGTGCTCCGTGTTCTTTCGACCACTCCTGGAGTCGGTCGAGCAGTATACTCCCTGCCATCTTTCCGACCGAGTCCAGGAGGGAGATGGGACGATAACAGGAGGGGTTGTCTCTGTTACCCTTTTTAAAAATGGGCACTAGGATCGATGTTGACCAAGAATCAGGAAGTTCGATATCCTTTGCTGCGTTTAATACTTTTGTTAGGAGGGGGGACCATAAGTCTGGTAAAAATTTGTAAAGGTCCATGGGTACAGAATCTGGTCCTGGTGCTTTGCCATTTTTTGCAATATTTATGGCTTTCTCTATTTCGTTGTTGGTAAACTGTATTTGTATTGGGTATTTCACCGGTGGGAGAGGGACAGGCGAAGTTGACGAAATTGAATCTCCGGAGTTGACCACTCCGAAGACCCCTGAAAAATGTTGCACCCAGTCCTCCGCTGTTATGGCTATGTCCAAAGAAGGACCCTCTTTGTTTTCTGTTAAAAAAGGACTCTTGACTATTTTCCAAAAAGCTGTGTTGTCTTTCAAGGTACTGCTGTTTAACAGTTGGGTCCAGAGATTTATTTGTAGGTCCTTTTTTCTTTGTTTAATTGCCTGTGTGTAAAGTTTCCTTAATTTAGTTACCTCATCTCTGTTTCTTTCTTTTTTTCCTAGGGCTTTCTTTAGATCAGAATAAGCCTTTGTGCAATTAGTGTTAAACCATCCTTTTCTTGGTGCTTTATTTTGTTTACTGGGTTTGGTTAGTTCATTGCTTATGGTTTTCACTATTACTTTATAACTGTTCATGATCTCAATAGGAGTTGACAAAGTATCCAAACATTTATTAATTTCTTTCCTACATGTTTTAATAATTCTTGTGGTAGTGAATTCGTGGTCCAAGTTGCCCCACTTGAGAGTGTAGCCATTTAATCTGTCTAATGTTAGAGCTTCCTGGTGGAGCAGGCCAGGATGGGCCTTAATCGTGTTGTTTCGGTGGTCGGGTTCTAGATACGTCAATCTAAGTGGAAAATGATCGCTAAGTGCGTTGTTATCCACTTCAAAGGACTTTATTCGTGTGGCTTTGTTGTTAGAGACTAATATATAGTCTATCAACGTTTCAGCACCTCTTCCATGAAAGGTAGAAAAGAATTGGGTTGTGGGATTCTTTATCATATTCGCGAAGCCTATGTCTAGCTCAAACATAATGGCCTGCATGTTGATGCCTTCCACCGTGTGGGCAAAGTGTGTTAATGAATTTTCTTGTTCGTCTATGATCCCGCAGGTGGAGGTATTGCTTCTATCACATATATGGAGGTTGAAGTCTCCTCCCCAGATCAGTGAATGTGAAATTTTAGCATATTTTATTTTCAGGTCATTTACTATGTCGGAGATTTGACTTAAAACTTTGGACAGCTCCGTCGGTGTCATGTTATTATAAAAGTTTATAATGGTGTAGACCTCTTGATTAGTACCTTTGATGTTAATGATCTGATAATTGTGATGAAGTAATGCGGGCGTTGTTTCGCAATACGGCCAGAGGTTAGAGATATATGTAGTCAGGCCGCCTTTGCTTCTCCCTGAGTTTGTTTTTATTGCTTGGGAAAAGTAAGTTCTATATCCCACGAGGTGAATTGAGTCGTTAAGCCATGTCTCTTGAAGACAGATTAGATCGTTTGAATTGACCAGTTCTAAGTAGCTTTTTTCAAGATGTTTAGTTGCTAGTCCCGCCACGTTCCAGAATAACATCTTCCTGTCACGGTTTTTACTAATATTGACTGATGGCTTTGACTGGACAGTGGTTAATTCTTCTGATGGTATAGAGGGAGAGTCAAGATTCGAGAATGAGGCATTTGTTTGTTTGTTTATAACAGATTCTGACGGGCTCACAGATCTAACATATTCCTTTGGTTGATGTTGAGACTCTTGTTCCCGCGTTGCCACTGTTTGGGTTTTTGTATTTTCTATGAGTATGTATGATCTCTGTTTTCGTATGCTAGAAGGTTTATTGGACATCTTGCTCTTAGGATGGTTAACTGGAGAGTTTGTATAGACTCTAGTGGTTAGCGGAGAGGTCAAGTTGTAGTTCTGTGATAATGGTCAGTCTACCATGTCTAGGCAGCTGTAACTATTGAAGGTTGGTATTCTGGTCCAAGGTTCCCTGTAGGCGGGTTGATGTGCTCTTCTACCGTAGATCTTCCAGTCACCCTGATCTCTATAATCATGCCCCCATTCTCCTTGATACCAATTATTTTGATTGTTTTCATAGCCCCAGTCTCCCTGATTCCAGTTATTTGTTCCGTGATCTGGTCGGTTCCAGGACCAATTTAGGGGTCGATTGGGGTCCTCAAAACGATGGCCTTGTCGAGGATAAAAGAAGGATAGTCGTTTAACATCCAACCCTGCGCTATTTCCTGATGATTCCCATGAACATATATAGTCCACTGCGCGGGGGTTTTCAAAGTTGACTATTATACAGTCTCCATGGATTGATTTTGGTTGCGGGCCTATCCATGAGACCCTTTTCACTGTTGTAATTCTGGTGATGTTATTTGATTGATTGGGTCTATTTATGTTCAACCAGTGGCGGGTTTTGTTTAACAGGGACCAAGTTGGTTCGTCTGAATCATTGCTTAATTCTGGGACTCCTGTTATTATAACTACGAAGGGTGCTGCTTCTGGTGGAAGATTTACTAATTTTGGCCGTCTTTTGTTTGATCGTTCTACTTTGTTGGTTTGTCTCTGTGTCTGATCGTAACGTGAATTAATTTGTACAGATGGTATCAGGGGAGTATTTATGAGTGGAGTTTTAGCTGATGGAGCTTTTGCTATTGATTGATTTTGTGATACAGATATAGTTTTAGTTGTTTCTTGGGGTATTTTAGTTTTTAGTGAAGGAATCGGGTTGTTTGTCTTGTTTACTGGATCTCCTGTTTTTGTAGTGATGGTATTTATAGTTGCCGTTTTATTACATAGTTGTTGTGAGTTGATAGTAGATTTGACTCTCCCTGGTGTGGCCGTTGGTCCAGGTATAGTTAAAATATCCTTGTTTCTAGGATTAGAAGTTGTTTTTGAAGTAGCAACTAATATAGCTACCTGCTTTTCTATGATTTCTAAGCTTTTCTGAATAGGTTGTAAATGGTATTTAACTATTTCCGATATTTCTTTTGACCATGATGATTGTGCTCTATCGTTATTAACGTATCTTGTTAAGTGGGAGTCCCCAATTTCTTGACAGATCTGTTTGGAATTAACTCTGGCATTGCGGGGTTCAACTGTGGGTACGTCAGGGTTAATGTTACTATTGGATTCTACAATTACGATGGATTTACATTGACTTTGATCATTGTTTGAATCGTGCGGTGAGAACAATGAATCAGGGGCTGTGTGTATTTCAGCTGTGTTAATAGATTTTTTTGAGGATATTTCTTTGTGTTGAAAAAGTTTGGGAATTACTCCTTCCCTAGTTCCTCTTGACTCAGCCTGTATGGGATCGTTTAATATTGGCTGAGGACTGGCAAAGATGTCAGGAGTCTGCTCAAGATCCTGTATCAGTTGTGAGTCAGACAGTTGGGAGGACACTGATAAATCAACCATATTTGGTATAGCATGTATATCGGCATTTATTTCCGCGTTGATATTAATTTGTGGTCGATCTTTTGGGGTTTGAGCCTTTGCTATCATTCCCATAGATGAGCGTCTGGTTTCGTCTAGTTCATAAGAAACTCGACGTTCAATCAGCAGTACAGTTTGATCAATAGTTTGATTTACTTTGGTAATAAATTGATCGATGGGACCTACTGCACTCGTCATGTTTTTTTTCTGGGTCTTGCTTCTGGTGCTTCTTGTAGACATTGAACTGATTGTGTAGGCGAGTATACTTTACATAGGTTTACTGATGATCTATGAAATATAGTATCCTTCAGTGAACAGCTGGCAGGACCTTATGCAGGGCTTTACCTTATGATGGTTGTTAGTGGGGTGGGCCCAGCCCAGTCTCCTCCGGTCTGTGACGGGCTAGGACGGGCCCACCCTTGGCCCAGGCTTCGACCCGCGTGCGTCCCGCGAGGCGCGTTGGTGGGCTTGCTTAAGTTCCTATCAGGTGAGGGGGGCGGGGCACTGGGAGGGGGCGCGGCTCACGCGGGAAGAGGACACAGCTGGTGATGTTGAATGCTGGTCCTCGCAGTCCCGGGGCCGCGCCTCTCACCTCCTCTGCGGCCTCGCTGATGGACACCTCCTCACGCTGGGCACAGAAAAGGGCTGGAATGCTTGAATGCTACTCCTGTAGCGACGGGCTGGAAACTCAGATTCACAAAGTCCTCGGAACAAGCGGCACCCGCGGAGCGGGGGCCGCGAGAGGGGAAGAGCGCTTCGGTGGGGGCGGGGCACTGGGAGGGGGCGCGGCTCACGCGGGAAGAGGACACATCTGGTGATGTTGAATGCTGGTCCTCGCAGTCCCGGGGCCGCGCCTCTCACCTCCTCTGCGGCCTCGCTGATGGACACCTCCTCACGCTGGGCACCGAAAAGGGCTGGAATGCTTGAATGCTACTCCTGTAGCGACGGGCTGGAAACTCAGATTCACAAAGTCCTCGGAACGAGCGGCTCCCGCAGAGCGGGGGCCGCGAGAGGTGAAGAGCGCTTCGGTGGGGGCGGGGCACAGGGAGGGGGCGCGGCTCACGCGGGAAGAGGACACAGCTGGTGATGTTGAATGCTGGTCCTCGCAGTCCCGGGGCCGCGCCTCTCACATCCTCTGCGGCCTCGCTGATGGACACCTCCTCACGCTGGGCACAGAAAAGGGCTGGAATGCTTGAATGCTACTCCTGTAGCGACGGGCTGGAAACTCAGATTCACAAAGTCCTCGGAACGAGCGGCTCCCGCGGAGCGGGGGCCGCGAGAGGTGAAGAGCGCTTCGGTGGGGGCGGGGCACTGGGAGGGGGCGCGGCTCACGCGGGAAGAGGACACAGCTGGTGATGTTGAATGCTGGTCCTCGCAGTCCCGGGGCCGCGCCTCTCACCTCCTCCGCGGCCTCGCTGATGGACACCTCCTCACGCTGGGCACAGAAAAGGGCTGGAATGCTTGAATGCTACTTCTGTAGCGACGGGCTGGAAACTCAGATTCACAAAGTCCTCGGAACGGCGGTAGTAATATTTAATTAATTGTTAATTAAAAAATATTTGTTAATTAATTAAAATGTAATTGGTAATTAATTTAATTTAAATGATTAATTGCTAATTATGTTAAATTAAAGGGGTATTTTTAGGGTTCAGGGTCAGTTTTTGGTTTTTGGGTAAAGGGGTATTTTTAGGGTTCAGGGTCAGTT
Organism: Lissotriton helveticus; assembly: GCF_964261635.1. Taxonomy (NCBI): domain Eukaryota; kingdom Metazoa; phylum Chordata; class Amphibia; order Caudata; family Salamandridae; genus Lissotriton; species Lissotriton helveticus. The sequence goes on along the minus strand of NC_136063.1, from coordinate 17,374,981 downwards.
TTTAGTTTTTGGGTAAAGGGATATTTTTTGGGTTCAGGGTCAGTTTTTAGTTTTTGGGTAAAGGGGTATTTTTAGGGTTCAGGGTCAGTTTTTAGGTAAAGGGGTATTTTTATGGTTCAGGGTCAGTTTTTAGCTTTTGGGTAAAGGGGTATTTTTAGGGTTCAGGGTCAGTTTTTAGTTTTTGGGTGAAGGGGTATTTTTAGGGTTCAGGGTCAGTTTTGGGTTTTTGGGTAAAGGGGTATTTTTAGGGTTCAGGGTCAGTTTTTAGTTTTTGGGTAAAGGGGTATTTTTAGGGCTCAGGGTCAGTTTCGGGGTTTTGGGTAAAGGGTTTTTTTTAGGGTTCAGAGTCAGTTTTGGGTTTTTGGGGTACAGGGGTACAGTGTAAAAATAAAGTAAAATAAAATTTACATTAATTTAATTTCATGAAATGAAATGAAATTAAATTATATTAAATTAATTTTAAATAATTTAAATTATAAAAATTATTATATACTTACCAATACTTATGTTGTAATGGTAGTGCGTTGTAAAAGTTGCGTTGTAACGTCATATATCCACTGTTGCAGTCCTTGGAGTGGGAACAGTAATTTTAACCCCTACGCTATCCAACGCTTTCCCTACTGTTGCACCCACTGGAGTGGGAATAGTAATTTTTACTCTTTTGTATTTGTACGTTAATAATATTGGCTATTATTTAATTAAATTTTGTTACTATATATATATATGTTTTAAGAAATATGATTAAAAAATATTATTTTTTTACTTTCATTAATTATTTAATTATTAAAAGTTATATTGTTAAGTATATTTTAGTAATTAATTTTTTATATTAATGTAATTAAACATTGTTTTTATTAAAGTCGATATTTTTTACAACTATATTTTTGTAAACGATATTTGTAACTCGATATTTTTGTACTTACCTGTTTGTAGATAGAAACTCGATATTTTGTCTCTCGATATTTTGTCAACGATATTTTTGTTGGTCGATATTCTGTCCCTCGATATTATTTCAGTGATCCATGTGAAAGGCAGTATATGTGATTCTTGGAGTATATAAGTAACTATTTGAGACTAAGTGATTGTGACAGTGGCTGTATGGATGAGTGTGTACTTGTGTCAGTGATTGTAGAAGAGAGTAAGTATGGGTTAGTATCTGTATGAATAAGTGAGGTGGTGTGTGTGTATAACTGTATAATGAGTAAATCACAGTGTGATTGATTATTTGGGTGATTGACTAAGTGGATGAGTAACTCTATGGGTGAGTGGAGTTGTGTGAGTATTTACACCATTTGTATGAGTACATATATCAGTGGCTCTATTGATGACTGACTGCGTGAATGAGTAATTGTATGGGTGAGAGAATGTGTGTCTATACCTATGAATCAGTGAGTAGGTATGTAGTAACTGGTATTGGTGTATCTATGGTTTTGAGAAAATTAATCTGTATTTTTGAGTAGCTTTATGATAGTGTATTTTAAGGTGTGAGGAGGTGCATTAGATACTAAGTGGATGTTGTCATCAGTGATGGCATCAGTCATGTCATTTGAGATGTCATCAGTCATGTCATCAGTGATGTTACTGACTATGTCATGAGTGATATGATATATGACACCATCAGCAGTGCATTGCGGGGGCATGAGTTATAGTTAGCTCAACTAACTATAACGGCTGAATTTCTCTGGTTTTGTATGAGCGAACTGTCCAACTAACTAAAACATCCCTGAAACCTGTGTTTTTTCAGTGAATTTCTATGGTTTTTAAAATGCTAATTTCTAACTATAAAGTCCCTAAAACCTATGTTTTTTCCAGTGAATTTCTGAGGTTTTTTAAATGCTTATTTCTAACTGTAATGAATGAACGAATGAATACTTTATTTGTGAGGTTACTTAAAACCATTACACAAATTCAATTTTTATAAGTACAGTATAAAATCTAAAAATCTAAAACACAATGTTAAAATTCTCTTTTGGTTTGTCAGGTAACAACAATCAAGTAATAATCTGTCATTTATATTAAATCAGTCTGCTTTGAAGAAGTGGCCAAATGGCAGCCCCAGCAGTGCCCATCAATTGTATGTGAGTGAAGTGGACAAGCTTGCCAAAGTTAGCCATGTGCATATCTGTGTCCAACGTAGGTAGATTCTGCGGAATAGACGCAGTGCCGGACAGCAGGTTAAAATATGGGTCAAGGACACGTTTGTAGTTGAAAAGGCGGCACTCCATAATGGCTGACCTTACTTTCCCAGTTGGATAGAGAACTGTAAGAGGGAGAGGATGTAATCTTGCAACTAGACTTCTATATAGGGCTTGGCTCCCCACAGTGTGCGTTAGATGAAGTTTGGGGCTTGACAGTGTGTGGGGTTGGTCTTGGGTCTTGTGAACACCTGTTCCTACGAAGGACTCCATATCCAAGGTGCGAGACCGTAGTCGTACTTGTTTTTTTAATAGTGGAATACTTCATTATGCTGGATCCCAGTTCTATGTTGAGAGTTACGGAGGGGAACATCCTTTACGACGCGGATGTTACCCCGCAGTACCTTTACAACGCGTATTTTAGAACGCAAGTCGTAACTACGAGTTGCGCTGGAGGGCGCTAAAGGACAAGGAATAGTAGATTTACTATTCCAACACCTTCCCTACTGTACGTAGGCTGGTGTTGGAATAGTAAATTAAACTATTACTAAGTCCGCACCCCTAAAGCGCAAGTCGTGGTAACGACTTGCGTTGTAAAATACGCGTTGTAAAGGTACGCGTGGTAATACCATGCGTCGTAACAACGTACATCCGTTACGGAAGATCTTTGGCAGAGACGAGACAAGCAGACCAAGGATTGCCAGGTTGTTGAAAGATGCATTTTATGACACCCTTCATTGAATTCTCCGGCGCCACCAGTGTCTGATAGAAGTGTTTACTCTGAGTTGCCATCTCTTCCAATTTTTGTCGATTGAGATTAAATTCTAGACAAATTAAGTTGTTCCTGGTGCGGGCTGGTAGGCGAAATAGCTTTTTATAGGCTGTACAGTGTATTTTCTCTAGATCATTCTCAAATTTCCTTGGAAAGGCTTGGTGGGCATAGTTGATGGATGGTAGTAGTTTCGCCCTCAGTACTCTTTGCATGACCATTGGTGTTGGACTTTCTAGGGTAGCGTGTAATTTGCAGAGGGCATAGGTGACCCTTTTCCCTTTCTCCTCTAGCTTGTGGAGGTGAACTAGTGGGCAGCCTGTTTCGCCTGTTTCGCTAAGTCATGCCCCTAGATAATTATAATGTTGTACACAGTCCAAAGTCAGCGGACCCAACCTCCACTTGGCCCCTTTTTGGTTGGAAGTGGCCACATTTTTTTATTTTAGATTTGGTTGGGTTGGCAACCAACTTATTTTTGGTGTTGTAGACTGCGAGGACTGTGAGTGCTTTTTGTAGGCAAATGTTGGTATGATCCAGAAGAACCAGGTCGTCAGCGTATTGCATCAGTTTGATCTTTGAGTGCCTGAACCTGGGTGTAGCTAAAGTGACTCTGGGCTGCACCTATGTCGGCTGTATATAAATTGAAAAGATTCGGGCCAGGTCACAGCCCCTGATCCATGGCAATTTTCTCTGTGGCAAACTCGCTCAACAGTTTGACTCTTACCCAGGCTTGTGAATACAATAATCTAAGTGCTCGTAGTGCCAATTTCCGCCAGAGGATGGTGCGATCTACCCCCTCAAAAGCTGCTGAGTAGTCAATAAAGCAGGCGAAAAGCGGCAGGGTTCGATGGGCCATCAATTGTTGGGCTAGGTATGACACGGCAATGATGTTGTCCACAGTGGAGCCCCCTGGTCTGAACCCGGTCTGAAAGTAGGACAAGAGGCCTTTATTGCTAAGCCAGTCTGCTAGTTCCACCTGAAGAGTGCTTGCATAAGCCTTGCCCTCAATGTCCAACAAGGCAATCATGCGATCGTTCTTGGGGTCGGTGTTAGGCCCATTTTTTAAATATTGGATGCTGCAGTGATTCCCTCCAGGAATCTGGAACATCCCCCAGGAATCTGCTTTCGGCGTATAGCTGAGCGAAATTTTCCATCCTGAAGACTGTGTCTTCCCTGAAGAGGGAGCCAGGCAGGCGTACGTGCGGACTCTGCCATAAATGGAGAGTGGGGGGGCAGAGCGAGGGAGGAGCAGCTGGGAGGTGGGAGTGGGGTGGCGAATGGGAGAGGGTCGTGGATACCAACAGGAGTGGGGGAGGGGCCGCGGGGGAGCAGCGGCAGGGAGCAGGGTGGGCAGCGGGTCCAAAAGCGCTAGGGCGACAGGGGGCAGGGCAACAGGCAACAGGGGGCAGAGCAAAGCAAAACAAATGGGGCAACAATCAAATGAGGCTAAACGGCAGCAACAATACAGAAAAACAATCCAAATGGGGAAAACGGCAGCAACAGTACAAGACAATATTACAGATGGGGCAAAACGGCAACAGGGGGCAGCACAAAATGGCGGCAGAGCTGAGGTGATAGTTCCGTACAGCGGGGCACAATCAGGGCAGCGGATCGAGCAGCGGCACAATTAGAGCAGCGGATCGAGCAGTGGTGGCAGCAGGGGACCGGGTGACTTCCTGGGGGGGCCACGCGGCGGGTAGAGCGATCCGGCACTGACGAGGTCAGGCTGGGTCACAGCTCCCCGTTGCACGGCTCCAGCCCTAAGTACACAATGGGAGGGAGGAGCAGCTGGGAGGTGGGAGTGGGGTGGCGAATGGGAGAGGGTCGTGGATACCAGCAGGAGTGAGGGCGGGGCCGTGGGGGAGCAGCGGCAGGGAGCGGGGTGGGCAGCGGGTCCAAAAGCGCTAGGGCGACAGGGGGCAGGGCAACAGGCAACAGGGGGCAGAGCAAAGCAAAACAAATGGGGCAACAATCAAATGAGGCTAAACGGCAGCAACAATACAGAAAAACAATCCAAATGGGGCAAAGCGGCAGCAACAGTACAAGACAATATTACAGATGGGGCAAAACGGCAACAGGGGGCAGCACAAAATGGCGGCAGAGCTGAGGCGGTACTACCGTACAGCGGGGCACAATCAGGGCAGCGGATCGAGCAGCGGCACAATTAGAGCAGCGGATCGAGCAGTGATGGCAGCAGGGGACCGGGTGACTTCCTGGGGGGGCCACGCGGCGGGTAGAGCGATCCGGCACTGACGAGGTCAGGCTGGGTCTCAGTTCCACGTCGCACGGCTCCAGCCCTAAGTACACAGTGGGAGGGAGGAGCAGCTGGGAGGTGGGAGCGGGGTGGCGAATGGGAGAGGGTCGTGGATACCAGCAGGAGTGGGGGCGGGCTGCGGGGGAGCAGCGGCAGGGAGCGGGGTGGGCAGCGGGTCCAAAAGCACTAGGGTGACAGGGGGCAGGGCAACAGGCAACAGGGGGCAGAGCAAAGCAAAACAAATGGGACAACAATCAAATGAGGCTAAACGGCAGCAGCAATACAGAAAAACAATCCAAATGCGGCAAAACTGCAGCAACAGTACAAGACAATATTACAGATGGAGCAAAACGGCAACAGGGGGCAGCACAAAATGGCGGCAGAGCTGAGGCGATACTACCATACAGCGGGGCACAATCAGGGCAGCGGATCGAGCAGCGGCACAATTAGAGAAGCAAATCGAGCAGTGGTGGCAGCAGGGGACCGGGTGACTTCCTGGGGGTTGCCAAGGGGTGGGTAGAGCGATCCGGCAGGTATGTCGGGAGGAGGCACCCCAACAATTACGCGAGGGAGAGTGTCAGAGACTTGGCACGCAGTCCCCCAACAGATGGCAGCAACACCTCGACTGGTGGAGCAACACCTTCAGGAAGACAAGCTGCAAGACTAATTCCAAACGTGCAGCCGATCTTTGCAGGTCTCAAATTTGTCTGCAAGGACTGCGACAAACTGATTTCCTATGGGGAGCAGAGCATAGAACTTATTGTTCGAAGAAAAGAAGAACATCGCTGCTCCACCCACCACTAATTTTTCCCCTTTTTTTTGCTCCTGTTGAGCAGTTTTGGATTACCTGGTTTTGTTTTTCTCCCCCCAAAAAAACCCTAAAAAGTAAAAAATCGTTCTGAAAAAGTATTAAAAAAATATAAAATCGAATGAGGGTGATGGAGCGAGATAGAAAACAAAATTTTGTTTAAACTCGTGAAGTCACATTTCCATAACATGAATAATAATATTAATGATTTTTGATATGTCGTGCTAATACAACTTAGATTAAACTTTACACATGGGGGGACTAACATGTGTGCTCATAAACGTGCATAATTGTTGCATCTTTTTGTTCGTGCAAAATAATAAAATAAATTATTGTTTTCGTTTTTGTCATTACTAACTGCTGCAAACATAAAAGAAGCATGTGCTTGTTTTGCTTTTCCTTGTCTGTGTGATGTCATTTCTACTATTCTAGGTGCATATAAGTCTCATGGATTATTGAAGACTGGTAGATATAAACGCTGCTTTATTTGTTTGCATTGGCTAGGTAACATTTGATTAATCGGGTGGGTTAATTAATTAGTAAATCTTGGGGTGGATACAGAATCTACATTATTTCTTACATTAATACTTTTCTTGTGTTTGTTTTATACTAGAAAGCATAAGTTGCCTGCTTTTGGGCCTAGTCTGCTCGAGCTACAAAAAGTTGAATTTTACTTCTGCAAAAGTCACGAGACGCCCATTCTGAAATAAAATGTTCGTCAAAAGCTGCGTTCACAAAGCAAAAACTGACGTGCTATCATCATTCTGTCGGACATGGCCAAGGTCGAAAAAGAACATTTTGTCAGTCCTTAACTTGGCATCCGCGGAAGTCAATTGGAAGCAATGAGACATTTGTTGCAAACTTAGGAAGCTCCTGGTTGCATACAGAAAAGACAATGGTCCTTAAGAAAAGTGACCTAATGGAACTTTTGAAATATGGGTGACATGTCACTTGTCACTCTCAGCCAATGGGACGTCGAAGATTTCTGAAAACTTTCCTTTGCGTAGTTTAGTTAGCGTAGAAAGGTATAAAAAGTCATGCCCCTAGGGATGGGCTGGCTGCTGCTTTCTGACTTTCCGATGAGGGTGAAGTGCTGTCGGACATTGCGTGGAGCACGTAAGAATCCTCAAAGAACTTTACTTTAATTTCTATCTATTTAGCTTAGTTAGGGACTTAGGTTTTAGAAATGCTAAACTTTAAATATTCACTTTAATTTTGATTCACTTGCTTAAATTGTATTTTTCTCACGTTTCTTTACAATCATGCTTGCTTTATTGCTAATAAAATTCATTTATAAAACTATCAACTTATATATCATAATTTAGTAAATAAAATCTTACTTTTGACAAACAAGCTGGTCTTGATTATTCAGGAGTGTAGGTTACTATTAGCTAGATCACGTCGCCAATGGTGGTCGTTTAAATAGTTAGGTTTTATTCTAATGACAATATTCTTTCCGCAGATGTATAAAATTGTATATAGTTTGTAGATAATGTGTATATAGATTTAATCTGACCACCTGATTCAGTAGGCCCAAAATATGTCAGGTTTATAAATGGGTCCATAATTTAGTATAGAATTTTGTTTATAGGTTATGAAGTTGGGTAGCGTTGTTTATGATATATTTTCTATAGGCCGCTGGATCAATTCTCTGGTAGCAGAAATTGATGGTTGCTAAGGGTAACCAAGGTAATATGTTGGTTGCTAAGGATTACTAAAGTGTTATGGTATGGAAATAGGATCGATGTTTTAACACATGTTGAGTTCGTTTTTCGTGCTATCTGTAAGCTATACTGGTATAGATTGTGTGGCGAGAAATTAGTCACGCAAGCCATCTGTTCTGTTTGTAGTGATATCGCCGAGTATCACAAGAGGTATCGCCGTGTACCATAGTGTTGTCGCCGAGCAACACAGTTTTAGGGCTAGGTGTGAATCTTGTATAGTGAGGGTTTTCTAAGAAATTAAAGCAGCATGAGAATAGGGACAAAGCGCCTTCCATAAAACTCACTGTGATAAGAGTATTAGTTATATCCGAGCTTGAGTGAAGGGTAAATTAGCGTCGGTGCATGATTATCTATAAACAGGTTAGAGTCCTGTACGGGTACATGTTTCATATCTATAAACAGGTGAGAGCCCTGTACGGATAACGTCATTATTTTGCTAACGGTGCATGATCTCTATAAACAGGTGAGAGTCCTGTACGGATTTCATGTGTGTTTGAAATTAGGGAATTTTCAGTGTGAAAGTGCGAGTTTGATTTGTATTTTATGTTCAAGTGGAACTCTTAGAACTGTCACTTCGCGGTGCGTTCAGAGCAAAACGAATTCATAATTATACGTATTAGAAGGGTGGGGTAAGGATTACTCTACTGACAATTGAATATTATCCTTAGTGTGAATAGCGCCGTTTATTCCGAAGTGTGGATACTTGAATGTATGTAAACTATCCTAAATAGTGAAACGAACAGATGTTGTCCTTATAGTCATTGTTAAGAATTAATTTACACTGAAAAGTGTTCTTAAATTGGCGCTGTGAAAAGATTTTGTGAAGGAGGGGTAAGCGCCAGGAGTGAGAAACGAGAAACCGCAGCTGCTGTGTAGGTCACAGAGCCGCGCTGGGATTGGGTGACCTACGTCACAAGCTATATTCTGATTGGCTCTTGAGTCTCTGACGACCTGTGAGCTGATTGGTCCTTCAGAAAAACTCCAATTTTATTGGTTGAGCAGAAAAGTGACGTAGCTCAACTGTCATTGGCTTGTTGGTGTGTTTCGCGCACGGATTGGTTGTTTTGCGGAACATCCCGGAAATATTTTACGAACGATTTTGTGAATTAGATTTAACTCTTAAAAATGAGTTATCATTTTAAACATGTTGAGAAAAAGCCAACATTATTTCAGAAGTTTAAGAATTTATTTTCACCTGATAAGAAAATAGAAACGCGAGGTGGTAAACTACTTCATAAGTATAAAACACCTGCAGCGTATATGGAAGGTGAATATGGATATCATACTGTCTTATGGTTCGATAGTTGGAAACGCTATACTAAGAACGACGGTGTTTTAACTTGGCCTGATGATGGTTCATTTAATGTAAAAGTCTTGAGAAATTTACGAGAGAAAATGAACGCTCTTGTTCCGAAACCGAGACCAACTCAATTTGAAGCTTTAGTTGAGTGGGAAGACGAGATGTATCAGTTACAAAGAGAAGCTAGTGGAATTAAAAGACCTTCTAAAAATCCACCTTGGAGAAGAGAAACTCATGAAGATAGATTACGAATGTGGAGACAGGGAAACATGAGTGAAGGATTATATTTAATTCAGGAAATGGTAATGGGAACTCCTACAGGGAAATCTATGGAAAGTGAATCTGAGGATGCAGTTATGGAAGAAATATATACAACTGCTAGAAAGAATCAGCCTTTGAGACCTCCTAGATCATGGTCTACTCCGGTGGTTTCTACTGAAACTTCACCGAGTGCACCTCCAATTAATGAAGCTCCTAAACTTTATCCAAATAATTGTGAAATCATTGAAACTCCTAGAAGACCAGAATTTGATAATGTTCGAAATGAAGGTAGACATTTTACAATGGCTCCAAGGGCAAGAGAAGCTCCAAAAGATTATACAAGAGAGGCAAGAAATGTTGAAGATGCTGATTATAATGAATATTTAAGATCTAAAGAAGAATTAATAAAAAGAATGACAAAAGGCATGGAAGCTGTGACAGTTCCAGTAACGATTGGTCCTGTTCAGCCTGTATTTGACCAAAAGGAAACAAACAAAACAGGATTAACTATTCCTTTAAATACAGAAATTCAAAAGGCTGCTGAAAAATTTTATTCAGATTTATCTGAAATAAACTCTTCTAAATCGAGAATGCCTGATTTAACCTTTAATGAGGACTTATCTCCAAAAACACCAATGGGTGCTATATCAGATATAGGGAGTCCTGAAGTCAGGGTAACCACACCAAAACTTGATGTGGCCAAATTAAAAGCGAATATCGAAGAATTAATAATTGGAACAATCGGTCCAGATAGTTTAAATTACTATCGAGATGATGAACTACTGTTCATTTGCAAAAGCATACAATGGAAAACAAAAAATAAATATGATCAACTAGAGGATCTAGCAGCAGAACTTGAAATTGATGTGAGCAAACAAAAGAATTTTGCGAAACATTACAGATTAGACTTTTCAGAAAGTGACATTGAGAGTTTGAACTCAATGGGAAGAATAGTACATATAAAAGATTTAATTGTCTATATCAAAAAGCTAGGAGAACTGAATAAATGGAGAGTAAAATGGACGAAAAAGAAGGAAGATGAAAGATTGGAAAAATTGTCAAAACAATTTCCAATGAGAGAAATTGCAGGTGGAGGATATGTTCATGTCCCTTGGTCGAGACAGGACATTCTGTTATTTACAAATGACTTTCCGAAATTGAGGGAAAAACCAGTTGAGTGGTACAGACAAGTCGATAGATTTATCAAAGTGTCAAAAGTTCTGTGGATTGATTTAGATGGATTTTTTGATATTGTTGTTCCATCAGATCTTTGGACAGAATGCAAGATATCGATTAGTTGGCCAAAAACAGAACCTGAGCGAATCAAAGAAACAGGTGCTCCAAATCCACTTGTAATGGATTTTTATGAAAAAGTGATTGTTTGGATGAAGAACAAAATTCCACCCAAAGAAGTCGATTGGGTTAAAATAGAAAGGACAGAACAGGAAACTAAAGAATCAGTTCATTCTTTTTATGAAAGACTACTGTTAATTTTTAAACAATACAGTGGTTATGAAAAACTAGACGAAAAAGACATGAGCCATTTTGTCTATAGATTTGTTTATGGACTAAAACCGGAAATTGGAGAAATGATCAGAAATAGCATTGTCGGATGGCAATCACTATCTGTAGATGATATTCTAAGAAAGGCTAAATATTGCAGCGATGAAATAGAAGTAAAACAGAAGAAGCTCAAGGAGAAAGCCATGTGGGCTCAGGTAAAAGTGGCTGAGCAACAGATTGCCAGCATGGGTAATAAGAACACTAATTTTGTTCAAACTGGAAATACAAACCAGATACAAGGAAAGTTTAAAAGTAATAATTTCCCAAAGAAATTTAGCCCAAAAATTGAGGAGTTGAAACAAAGATTACCTTGTTTTAATTGTGGCGAAATTGGACATTGGAGAGATGAGTGTCCTCATCCTCCTAAAAACTTAAAGAATTCCTTATTGAATCCACAGATGCAGAATGGTGTTGACCTGCAGCGACAGCTACAGATGCAACAGGGGTTAAACGAATTAAATATTCAGCGACAGTTACAGCAACAGCAACAGCAACAGGTGAATAATCGTCAAGACCAATTGCCACAACCACCTTTTCCGAATTGTGGGGGAGTCCAAAAATATAATCCAAACGTGGGATTTCAGGGAAGTGAACAGGTAATAAAACCACAAAAACAGCAAAAGCAGCAAAGAGTTCAAATGCAAAATGCTTCACAACAGTTTTTATTAACAGAAAGTCAAGACAGCGATTCTGATGATTATTGCTGACGGTGCCCGAGAGAGGAGGAAGAGTGTGTTGTTGGAGCCACTCTTGAGGTTGACCAGTCTGGTCCTTTTGTAAACGGGAAAGTTAATGATGTAGACATCACTTTTCTAGTGGACACTGGTGCTACCCGTTCTACTGTTAGATCAGTGGAAATTGAAAACCTACCTCTCTCTGGGGATACCATCCAAGTTGTCGGAGTAAGTAATCAGCAAATTAAAACTGACTTAACTGATCCAGTACCAGTTGAAATTGGAAATTACAGAGACAAACACAGATTTGTGGTTTGTAATAGTAGTCCAGTGAATCTATTGGGCAGAGACATCCTATGTAAAATGAATTGTAGAATATATTGTTCTCCTGATGGAGTTGAGTTACAAACAATGGAGGAAGATGGTTTATACAGAATGACAATGATGATGATGGAAGCAGAAGAAACAAAATTGTTTCCTGCATTTGAAGAAAAGGATTTACCTGAAGAACTCAAGGAAACAGTGAAATCTGAAATATGGGATTTTACTGGAAATGAGATGGGTCTGATGAAAAACGTAGATCCAGTAAAAATTACATTGAAACAGGGAATAGAATTTCCAAACATTCCACAATATAAAATGAAAACAGAAACAATTGAAGGTATTACACCAATAATTGAAAAATTAATCAAGCAAGGTGTATTAAAAGAAATGGAGAGTAGTCCTTGTAATTCACCAATTATGGGAGTTAAAAAGTCTAACGGAACATATAGAATAGTACAAGATTTGAGAAAGGTTAATCAAATTGTCGTTCCATGTTGTCCTGTGGTTCCAAATCCAGCAGTAATTCTATTTCAGATTCCACATGATGCTGAATGGTATACAGTCATTGACCTTTGCAATGCATTCTTTACTGTTCCCTTACATCCAGACAGTTATGAAATCTTTGCTTTCAGATTCCAAGGTAAGACCCTCGGATGGTCAAGAATCCCTCAGGGCTATACAGAAAGTCCTTCAATCTTTAATGAACTGTTAAAAAGATCATTAGAAGACCTAGACTTACCTGGTAGGTCTACGCTAGTGCAGTATATTGATGATTTGTTAATAGCTGCAAAGACAAGAGAAAATTGTGTGACAGACACAATAATTCTGTTAAATCGCCTTGCAGAAGAAGGACATAAAGTGTCCCCAGCAAAACTACAGTTTTGCAAACAAGAAGTAAAATATCTTGGTCACAGAATTGCAAAGGGAAAAAGACAAGTAACAATAGAGAGAATAAAAATGATTCAAGCAATGTTACCACCTAGAACACAAAGACAGGTCAGAATGTTCTTGGGAATGGTTGGTTACTGTCGACAATGGATAAGTGGATTTTCAGTAATTGCAAAACCACTACAAAGACTGACAAAGTCAGATGTAAAAGATCCAATTATTCTCAATGATGCTGAGATGGATTCTTATGAAAACCTGAAAAAGAGCTTATGCCAAGCTCCTGCTTTAGGTATGCCAAATTATGAGAAAGATTTCGAACTGTATTGCAGTGAGAGAGAAGGATGTGCATTATCTGTGTTAATTCAGAGACACGGAAATTTAAAGAAACCTATTGCATACTTCTCTGCAGTTCTTGATCCAATTGCAAAAGCATTACCAGGTTGCTTGAAAGCAGTTGCAGCTACAAGTATCAGCCTCGAACAAAGTGAAGGGATCATTATGGGATTTCCTGTGAAAGTTTTTGTGCCTCATTCAGTAGAAATATTACTGACAAGAGGTAAGACTCAGCATTTAACAAGTAGCAGATTGACAAAGTATGAGAAAATCATACTAGGAGCAGACAATGTTTCGATTTCAAGATGTTTAAATCTGAATCCTTCTACATTACTGCCTGATTCTGAAATTGTTGATGACATTGAAACAGAACATGAATGTTTAGATGTCATGGAATTCTGCACAAAACCAAGAAAAGACATCAAAGACAGACCTTTGTCTGAATCGGATTTTGTCTACTTTGTAGATGGCTCATGCTTAAGATCCGAAGGAGGTGTCTTAAAAGCTTCATATTCAGTTTGTACAGTCACAGATGTCGAAGAAGCATCATGTCTTGAAGGAGTTCGTTCAGCACAAGTGGCTGAATTAATTGCTTTAATTCGTGCATGTGAAATATCAAAGGATATAAGAGTTACCATCATTACTGATAGTCAGTATGGGTACGGAGTTGTGCATGATTATGGACAACTCTGGTCACAGAGAGGATACATGACATCAGCAGGATCACCAATTAAAAATGCAGTTTTCATTAGGAGATTAATTGAAGCAATACAATTGCCAAAAGAAATCGCCATTGTTAAGTGTGCAGCGCACACTAGAGGAATTGATTATATTTCCAAGGGAAATGCCTTCGCAGATGAAACAGCTAAATACTGCGCAAGGAAAAATTATTCTTACAATCGGGAGAGGAGTAAAGAAACTGATTCAAATTCATTAATGCTAACAACAGTTGTAGAAACATGGCATGAGATTAGAGATTTACAAAATGAAACAGATGATGAAGAAAAAGACTTGTGGTTAAGATCAGATTGTAGACCACGTGAAGAAGATGGAGTGTGGGTTTACAAAGATGGCAGAGTAGTCTTACCAAATTGCTTGATTGCTGACATGGCCAGATTATATCATGGTCCAGCACATCTGGGAAGAGATTCTATGGTTAGACTTTTCAGAGAAACATGGTTCAATACTAAGTTTAGAACTATTGCAGAATCTTTTTGTCAAAGGTGTTTGTCATGCCAACAAATGAATCCAAACAGAAAATCAGTGGTGGGGACAGGAATAATTGGTCGAGAGGGTGGTCCCTTTACCAGATTACAAATGGATTTCATTGAAATGCCCTTACATAATTGTTTGAAATATGTGCTTGTAATTGTTTGCTTATTTTCAAGATGGGTAGAGGCTTTCCCTACACGACATTGTGATTCAATTACAGTAGCAAAACTAATGCTCAGAGAAATCATCCCAAGGTACGGTTTTCCAGTCACTATTGAGAGTGATGGAGGAAGCCATTTTGATAACAAACTGATGAAGTTAATTTGCGAAGCTTTGAGCATTGAGCAGAAAATACACTGTGCATACAGACCAGAGGCATCAGGAGTGGTTGAACAAATTAATGGAACAATTAAAAACAGAATTGGAAAAATGTGTCTTGAAACAGGTGTAAAGTGGACTGATGCTCTTCCACTTGTTTTGATGTCATTAAGAAGTACACCAGATAAAAAGACAGGTTTGAGTCCTCATGAAATTTTAATGGGAAGAGTTATGAGGCAAGCTTTTGTACCTGTAGGTAAACTGTTGAGCATAAATGACAGTGCTATTTTGGATTACTGTAAAAGGTTATCTGATATGGTAACTTCTGTGTCTAATCAGGTGGGAACTGAAGCACAATCAGATGAAAAGGTTTTGACACATGATCTGAGACCTGGCGATTGGGTCAGAACGAAAGTACATCGGAGAAGGAATTGTCTAGCTCCTAGATGGCAGAAACCTAGGCAGATAATTTTGATCACTACTAATGCTGTAAAATGCAGAGGATTGAAACGCTGGATTCATCCTAGTCATACTATTCCAGTACCAACTCCGGAAAGTTCTGATGTTGAAAGTGATACCACAGATGATTCTGATTCTGAAGCAGAAGGCGAAACAGAGGGTGAAATAATTCCAGATTCTGAAGATCGACAAGAAAGTCGACATCTGGAAACTGTGCCAGTGAATGGAAATTTGACAAGAAAAGACTTAGAAATCATTGAAATAGATTCTGAAGGTGAAGAGAATCTGTTAAAAGGAAAGATAACTGAGGATTCGGTTGTCTCTATTGAAGACAAAGAAGCAGAACAAAAAGAAGTTTCAGACCAGGAGAGTATCGAAAGGCAGAGAACAAACTCTGAAGTAAGGAACAGAAATCCGAAATCTGGGAAGTTGAGGGTAATCGAAGAAGAGGAGGAAGACGAATTACCGAGTACCAGTGATGGAAGACAAAGTGAAGTTCCTGAAGGAGTGAAATTGCCGAATAGAGAAGTTCCTGAGTCAATTGAAATTTCAGACTACGAAACTGAAGAAAGTGACGTGGATGGTGAAAGTGAAAACAGAAAGAAAAGGACTTGGAAGTCAGAATCAAATAATTCTGAACCAAAGAAGAAGTACGTGAGAAAAGCAGACTACTGGCCTGGTGGAAGATTGAGAGTCAGATTGATCAAGAAACCAAAAGAACAAGTTGAGGAAATCAGTAGTAAAAAGAGTCCTGGAAAAGAAGTTGGAGTTGGAAGAAAAATTGAAGTGATATCGAGAAAAGGGAAGAGAATAGTAAGACCAAACCAAAAATACAAGTCTCCTGAGTGGACTTACTTAGTAATTCCACCTGTTATTGACATATATGATAGTAGTGAAGAAGAAAACGAAATCCAAGAAATTAGTGACAATGATTGAAATACAGATATATTAAATTGGCAAAAGGCTGAAGAAAATTTGTTAGTTGACACAAGGTCGAAGAAAAACTGTTTAGTTGAAGAAAACTTATGTATGACATAAGGTCGAAGAAATCTTGTTTAGGGTTTTGAAAAAAAAAAAAAAAAAAAAAAAAAAATATATATTTTAAAAGGGGGGTGTAAATATAAATTTAGAATTTTAAAATTTATTTTATTTTAATTTTGAGGCTAAAATTAACCAAAAATGCCTTATGTTAAGGAGAGCACTTCAAAGTGTTCTGTTTTTAAAAGATGCTGTAAGATGACTCTGGTGTGTCTGCTCATTTTAATTCTGCTCTGGTTGATTTTAGCTGTGATTATCCCTTTGGAGATGAATAGAGAATTACACAAAGTTAACATAACAAGCAAAGCTCTGGTTAGCCAAACTAAACATAGTGCGTCTGCAAAAGTTATTGATCATCAGCCTAACATTCATCAAGATAAATCAATTGGTGATTTTTCAAGTAATACATTCACAAAGCTATTGAGTGAATATGTTAAGGTAATGGATGCAAAAGACTGCTACGTCTGCGTTAAGTTACCTGCTTCTGTTTCTGAGGGAGTAACATATAATATGCTTCCTCTCACTTATGCTGTAACATGTAGTGTGTTAACTAGTTTATTTTATCAAACTGGACGTTTAGAATATTACTATTCAAATTATGATGAAATTTTTGCAAATATTAAGATTGAAAATGCTTTAAATAAGCATAAGAAAGCAAAGCAAATGAGAGAATTTTTCCTTGTTACTAACGAACTTACTTATGAGTATGCTTATAAAAATAATCTAACTTGCAAATTAAGTGCTGAAGGAAAGAAATTTTTGAATATGGTTGAGGAGAGAAGAGCAATTTATAAGAGGAATGAATTAGTCAAGCAGACTAAGTCAAGTTTCTGGCAGAAAGAGGATGAGAAGTTAAATGGCAAAATGCTTGAAAATATTGCAATTCACATAGACAAACCAGTTAGTGGAAAGCTTTGCATTAGAAGAGATAATACACTTTTTGATAATTACTTTGTAGGTGCAAGTAACTGTGAAGATACTTATCAGATTTTGGGAGGTTGGGGATTCAAAGGTGGAAAAGATCCAATCTTTCCTGGGATTTATTTTGTTTGTGGTGACAAAGCTTATTACAACCTTCCAGACCACTGGTATGGAACTTGTTATGTGGGAATTGTTTTTCCTAAAGTGTTTCATGTTGACAGAGATTCAGAAGGATTGTTTAAAATTCATAATTATGTAAATAGAGTTAAAAGAGAAACTTTTACTGAAGTTCTGGGAGATATTTTTCAAGCAGTAATACCTTTTGTTGGTATAACCTTAAATGCAGGGAGAATTAGAAAATTATCCACTATAGTTGATAGATTATCAACTGACACAGCTGATTGGTTTCAATTAGTAAATGTTGAAGTTATTGCAATTAGATCCATGGTAATTCAAGATCGCCTTGCTTTAGACATACTCCTAGCAAAAGAGGGAGGAGTCTGTGGCATTTTACATGTACAACATTGTTGCACATATATACCTGACGAAAGTAAGAATATTGAAATGTATATTAAGAATATTACACAAATGCATTCAGAGATAATTCCTTTAGAAGAAGATGATTTTACAGGGAAACTTTCAAAAAGGTTTCAAGCAATTAAAAACTGGTTTCATGATATCGGAAGTTCAATTCTTGGCAAGATTTTGGCACCTTTGATTATAATAGTATTCATTTTTATTTTGACCAAAATAGGTTGTTTGTTACATAAAAGAAAGAAACAGTTGAAAGAAAAGAAAAGAATCTATAAACTTAGAAAAGAAGAAGAAAGGGAGATCGAATTACAGGAGTTACATAGAGAGCCTTATGCTAATTCCAAAGATTATGCAGAAACAGACTTTTAGGTTTACTGATACAAATGAATTTGAATCGATTTCTTAGAAATTTAAATTACCAAAATTTTGAGTGCTAGTGTGGTGATTTGTTAATCACCAGATGAGGGAGTTGATGGAGCGAGATAGAAAACAAAATTTTGTTTAAACTCGTGAAGTCACATTTCCATAACATGAATAATAATATTAATGATTTTTGATATGTCGTGCTAATACAACTTAGATTAAACTTTACACATGGGGGGACTAACATGTGTGCTCATAAACGTGCATAATTGTTGCATCTTTTTGTTCGTGCAAAATAATAAAATAAATTATTGTTTTCGTTTTTGTCATTACTAACTGCTGCAAACATAAAAGAAGCATGTGCTTGTTTTGCTTTTCCTTGTCTGTGTGATGTCATTTCTACTATTCTAGGTGCATATAAGTCTCATGGATTATTGAAGACTGGTAGATATAAACGCTGCTTTATTTGTTTGCATTGGCTAGGTAACATTTGATTAATCGGGTGGGTTAATTAATTAGTAAATCTTGGGGTGGATACAGAATCTACATTATTTCTTACATTAATACTTTTCTTGTGTTTGTTTTATACTAGAAAGCATAAGTTGCCTGCTTTTGGGCCTAGTCTGCTCGAGCTACAAAAAGTTGAATTTTACTTCTGCAAAAGTCACGAGACGCCCATTCTGAAATAAAATGTTCGTCAAAAGCTGCGTTCACAAAGCAAAAACTGACGTGCTATCATCATTCTGTCGGACATGGCCAAGGTCGAAAAAGAACATTTTGTCAGTCCTTAACTTGGCATCCGCGGAAGTCAATTGGAAGCAATGAGACATTTGTTGCAAACTTAGGAAGCTCCTGGTTGCATACAGAAAAGACAATGGTCCTTAAGAAAAGTGACCTAATGGAACTTTTGAAATATGGGTGACATGTCACTTGTCACTCTCAGCCAATGGGACGTCGAAGATTTCTGAAAACTTTCCTTTGCGTAGTTTAGTTAGCGTAGAAAGGTATAAAAAGTCATGCCCCTAGGGATGGGCTGGCTGCTGCTTTCTGACTTTCCGATGAGGGTGAAGTGCTGTCGGACATTGCGTGGAGCACGTAAGAATCCTCAAAGAACTTTACTTTAATTTCTATCTATTTAGCTTAGTTAGGGACTTAGGTTTTAGAAATGCTAAACTTTAAATATTCACTTTAATTTTGATTCACTTGCTTAAATTGTATTTTTCTCACGTTTCTTTACAATCATGCTTGCTTTATTGCTAATAAAATTCATTTATAAAACTATCAACTTATATATCATAATTTAGTAAATAAAATCTTACTTTTGACAAACAAGCTGGTCTTGATTATTCAGGAGTGTAGGTTACTATTAGCTAGATCACGTCGCCAATGGTGGTCGTTTAAATAGTTAGGTTTTATTCTAATGACAATATTCTTTCCGCAGATGTATAAAATTGTATATAGTTTGTAGATAATGTGTATATAGATTTAATCTGACCACCTGATTCAGTAGGCCCAAAATATGTCAGGTTTATAAATGGGTCCATAATTTAGTATAGAATTTTGTTTATAGGTTATGAAGTTGGGTAGCGTTGTTTATGATATATTTTCTATAGGCCGCTGGATCAAGGGGTAGTGAGGAAAGTGGAGTAAGGGAACGAGGGTGAGGGAGGGTGAGAGAAGGGCAGTGAGGTTGAGGAAAGAGGGGTGATAGAGGGTGGATAAAGGCGAGTGAGCGTCAGACAAGGGAAGTGAGGGAGTGAGGACATACAGGTAGTGAAGGAAGGAGTGAGAGAAGGGAACTAAGTGAGGGAGTATAGTAAGGTAAGTGAGGGAATGTTGGTGAGTTAAAGGAAGTGAGTGTGAGGGAAGGGGAGTGACAAAGTGAGGGGATGGAGGGAGGGTAACAGAGAGGGAGTGAGGGAAGGGTAGTGAGGAAGTGAGAGGACAGAGGGAGTGAGAGAAGAAGTGAGTGAAGTGGTGTAAGGTGAGTGAGGGAAGGGGAATTATTGAGGGAGCAAAGGAAGGAAAGAAGGGGAAGGGGAGGGAAGCAGAGGGACTGGGAAAAGGTGAGTGCATGAGGAGAGAAAGGGGAAGGGGAGTTAAGGATGGGTATTGAGGATAAGTGAGGGTACCGGAGTAAGGGAACGGGGTGAGGGAGGGTGAGAAAAGAGCAGTGAGGTTGAGGAAAGAGTGGTGATAGAGGGTGGATAAAGGTGAGTGAGCATAAGACAAGGGTAGTGAGGGAGTGAGGACATAGAGGTAGTGAAGGGAGGAGTGAGAGAAGGGGACTAAGTGAGGGAGCATAGAAAGGTAAATGAGGAATGTTGGTGAGTTAAAGGGTGTGAGTGTGAGGGAAGGGGGAGTGACAAAGTGAGGGGACGGAGGGAGTGAGGGTAACAGAGAGGGAGTGAGGGAAGGGTAGTGAGGAAGTGAGAGGACAGAGGGAGTGAGAGAATGAGTGAGTGGAGTGGAGTAAGGTGATTGAGGGAAGGGGAATTATTGAGGGAGCAAAGGAAGGAAAGAAGGGGAAGGGGGTGAAGCAGAGGGACTGGAAAAAGGTGAGTGCGTGAGGAGAGAAAGGGGAAGGGGAGTTAAGGGTGGGTAATGAGGATAAGTGAGGGAACCGGAGTAAGGGAACGGGGGTGAGGAAGGGTGAGAGAAGAGCAGTGAGGTTGAGGAAAGAGGGGTGATAGAGGGTGGATAAAGGCGAGTGAGCATAAGACAAGGGGAGTGAGGGAGTGAGGACATAGAGGTAGTGAAGGAAGGAGTGAGAGAAGGGGACTAAGTGAGGGAGCATCAAAAGGTAAATGAGGGAGTGTTGGTGAGTTAAAGGGAGTGAGTGTGAGGGAAGGGGGAGTGACAAAGTGAGGGGATGGAGGGAGTGAGGGTAAGAGAGAGGGAGTGAGGGAATGGGAGTGAGGATGTGAGAGGACAGAGGGAGTGAGAGAAGGAGTGAGTGAAGTGGAGTAAGGTGAGTGAGGGAAGGGGAATTACTGAGGGAGCAAAGGAAGGAAAGAAGGGGAAGGGTAGTGAAGTAGAGGGTCTGAGAGCTGGAAAGTGGTGGAGGGGAGAGAGGGGAAGGGGAGTGTAGGAATGGGGAATGAGGGGTAGTAAGGAAAGTGGAGTAAGGGAACGGGGGTGAAGGAAAGTGAGAGAAGAGCAGTGAGTGTGAGTAAAGAGGGTGATAGAGGGTGGAAAAAGGTGAGTGAGCGTGAGACAAGGAGAGTGAGGGAGTGAGGAGACAGAGGGAGTGAAGGAAAGAGTGAGAGAAGGGAACTGAGTGAGGGAGCATAGTAAGGTAAGTAAGGGAGTGTAGGTGAGTTAAAGGGAGTGAGCATGAGGGAAGGGGACTGAGAGAATGAGGGGACGGAGGTAGTGAGGCTAAGAGAGGGAGTGAGGGAAGGAGAGTGATGATGTGACAGGACAGAGGGAGTGAGAGAAGGAGTGAGTGAAGTGGAGTAAGGTGAGTGAGGGAAGGGGGATTACTGAGGGAGCAAAGGAAGGAAAGAAGGGGAAGGGGAGTCGAGTAGAGGGACTAAGAGCTGGAAAGTGGTGGAGGGGAGAGAGGGGAAGGGGAGTGAAGGAATGGGGAATGAGGGGTAGTGAGGAAAGTGGAGTAAGGGAACGGGGGTGAAGGAGAGTGAGAGAAGGGCAGTGAGGGTGAGAAAAGAGGGGTGATAGAGGGTGGAAAAAGGTGAGTGAGCGTGAGACAAGGGGAGTATAATATATATTTCACAATACAAAATACAAAATAACTTGTACAACATGTTATATGGTTTATTTTTGCTGTTCTGAGAATATATTGAATTTCACCAAAAAAGTGAGTTCAATACTACTCATCATATGACAGCGGGCAAAAAAAAACACAATCAAAAAGATTGTGTTTAAAAAACCCATACAACGTTTCAATAAATAATGTAATAGTACTCTTAAACTTCCATTTACCTGACTTTCTGAATGAAAAGCTCCAACATCTTTTTCATCATGTAAAAATAGTTATATTTCCACCTCTGGCTCACTCATGATCAACATTTCCTATAATACTGATATCACTCACTATGTGATACACCTACACTACCTCTATGACAACTACAAGTCTTTTATTATCTTGATCACTCTCACTCACAAAGTAATTTTGAACAGCAGATAAAGGTTTCTTAACTGCTCCAATCTTCATGGGCCATTTAAATTTTCATAATATTTCGGTTGTAAAAACACGAGGTAAGAATTTTGTAAGTCAAAAGGCAAACGTTGTTTGAAAGTCAATTGAGTATCATTACAATTAGTCCCGTTTTTTGACATTTTAAATAAGCTGTGTAATGTCCTGATGTTGTCGAAGGACCATCATGCAAAATATTTGCTGCAGTTACAAAGGTTCTTCCTGAAATTGATAATTGAGAAGCCACAACATTTTTAATTAAAGTTGTCAATTTAGTTCCATCAGGTCTACATCGTTGGAACATTAAAATTACATACTGTCCATATCTTTGTATAAATAATGTTGATAGCATTGCAGATTTACATTGAGTACAGACCATGTTTTGATTTGCTTCTCTAACTAGAATATTAAAAGACACTGATTTGCAGTCTGGTAAAGTCAAATATATAAATCTTTCAGTGTCTATTGTAGTAGTACTTGAAAAGGAACAATTGTCACAGTTATGCTGCCAACTCGGGACCTATTCCATTACAGGAAAGGCTCACCTGGTACAAACCAGCCAGGTCTCTGCGTTCCGCCAGCTTGGGGCTGGCAGTAACCACCAGGATTAGGAAGTCAAGGCTAGGTGGTCGAGTGTTCTGTACTTCGGCATCAAGGCTGTGGAACGAACTGCCTCAAAATATTAGACTGACCGATACCCTGCTAGAATTTAGAAAGAGTCTAAAGACATGGCTCTTTGCTAAAACCTAAAGACCTACCTCAGGCTCATCAAACAGTATTGACTATCGTTTCCACCTGACACAAACATTTCTGTATTGTTTTTCCCATCTGATTTTTCCATTCTGGCGCCAGGATACCCGTAGGGTGACAGATGCGCGGTATAAATATTAAATACAATACAATACAATTTATAAGAAAGGCCAAAAAGATTTTCTACATCTATACCTTCATCTTGCAATACAACAAGCATATACATCAGAAATTCCTGACAATCTTGCTGAATATTCTGTGAAAATTGATTTAGACCAGAACATATGTCTAAAACATTTCGAATTTCAGAAACACTTTCTATTTTTGTTCTATCACTGCTACATTTCTCAAACACAGAATTCAACAAACAACAAAATCGTTGATCCCGATTTTCAACAATCTGTTCTTGTAAAGTTTGGAGAAAAAAAACAACATTAACCACTACATTAGCATAGCAGTTGACACCAGAACTGTTTTCAAACTGAAATCCAACAACAACTTTAACTGAATCCTTTTCCTTTCTGCTTACAATTACTGGTTCATCTACTTTTTTTCTTTTTGCTACAACTTCACTACAATTTTTCTCATTTCTTCTTTTTCGGCCTACCACACGCTTTTCAAATAGAGAATATTGAGGTAAATTTGGAGCATACTCTCTTCTTAACCTATTATATTCTTTTACACAGTTTAGATCTGCACTAATCTTTGTCTCATCAAAATCAATCAAGTACAATCCAGATAATGTTCTGACTCAAGATAAAGCAACATATGCCATACCCTCCTTGAACACAGAACTTCCAATATTCACCAAAGCACTATCTACACTTAAACCTTGAGATTTATGAATAGTCACCGCATATGCCAAAGAAACAGGAAACTGTTTTCGGCGGACATATAAATCTTTCACAAGCAAAAATCGAGCAGAACAACGACTGAATTGTTGTACTTCTTCAATTCCATCAAATTTAATTTTAAAAAATTCAATTCCATCTATATTTCGGTAATTCACAAAATCACAACATGACCCATTGCTCCATTTACTAAACCTCTTTCCACATGTAAATTCCGTCGTAAAATTATACAACAATTTAAACATGCATACAGAGTCTTTGCCAAACCAGCAGTTTTAGATATTGTCTTCTCTAAAGAATCCAATTTTGATTTCAACTTTTCTGACAAAATAATAGTTGCTCCTTCATGCTCTATTTTACCAATAGCTTCCAGTTTCACAATGTCTTGATTTTCTAACTTTAACATTTTGTTGTTGAAGATTGAACATTCTTGCAGAGTTGGCATCAAGCATATCACAGATTTGTTTTCATCAATTTTCTTAAAAATATTCTCTGGGAGAATATTTTCGTTTGGAAACAAATTTGAAATTAATCGTGCATGTAAAGCTTCTTTGCCATGCTTGCGTACTTACTTTTCCAATTCTTACATCTTGCGTAAGCATTTTAAACACTGGTTGTCCTTTAACTGGAGTTAGCTGCAGTAGATCTCCAAAACAATGATGTGTTTGCCTCCAAATAACACATCATACTCTGTTTTAAGAATTTCTTGCATTCTTAAATGCACAAAAGCAAGCATTACATTTGATACCATGCTTACCTCATCAATGATAAGAAGTTTAATTTTCTTCAGGACTCTGGAAACTTCACAACACGCTTCTCCAGATAGCTTGTGGTATTGTAATTTATTTTCATGCTCTACTGGCAGCATCAATACATGATGTAAAGTAATCCCTTTAATGTAATGTGCTGCCAACCCAGTTGGAGCGGTTACAACACAAGACAGCGATGACTCAGTTCTTTTCTGCAGATAAGTTGCAATTGCTTTAATCAGAAAACTTTTTCCAGTTCCTGCTTCTCTACTCAAGTACAGTCGGACAGGCATAAATGACGTACATGAGCACTCTTTTTTCTCATGACATAAATCATGCTCAATCTGTTCTGTGACTTCGTCATATATTTGTTTCTGCTCAACGTTTAGTTCTTTTTACAAATCTTCTAAGTTAACTACATCCTCCTGAGCTTGTTCCATGGTTCTTTCCACTTCAACCATGGCAGTGGCAGCTTCATTTTGGATAATTGGTCCTCCTAGTGGATCCTGACTCAATGAAGCAGAACTCTGACTGTCTTGAGAACTGTCTCTAGCAATCTCTGCTGCAATTGTAGCTTCTTGCTGTATTTCCTCGTTCAACATTTGCAGATAATTTGAAAAAACGGGACATTCTATGGTATCCTTGGTTGCATTGAAATAATCTTCATAACTGAGACAATCTCCAAGTAGTTCCTCCTCTGTACGCCACGGCTTAAAGAGTTGCAAAAGAGCTAAATATTAAAATTCCCTTTTGTCAGGAGATTCGCAACTCAATTTTCGATGATTAATCAAATGGCCTTTTCTTTGTTTCACCAGACATCCTTCACATCCAATTACAGCATATACTCCTTTATTGATATCTTCTGTGATGTTCCTCTTAAAAGTATAGCTTTGCAGAACTTCATAGAGACAAACGTCCTCAAGATGACTACTTCTATTTGGATAGTATGTATCCAACATGTTTGTCTTCAAAATATCTGTACTGTTTGGCTCTTTCTCTGCCAAATACTCAATTTCTTGTACAGATTTCAAAACTCGGTTTCGTGTTGCAGCAAGACCTAGACTCACCCAAATGATTGTTCTAGATGTGGCATATAGACTTGCTGATGATAACCGATCAGAACATTCACATGCTCCACTTTCTCGATGCGACAACATCTTCAGACTGTAACTGTATAATTTCTTACTAATGCAGTACAGTTTCATTATTAATCTCACTCTCTGCCTGCACCATCTCACTCTTTGTGTGTGTCATCTCACTCTCTGCCTTCACCATCTCTCTCTTTGTGCATGCTATCTCTCTCTTTGCGTGTGTCATCTCTCTCTCTGCCTGTGCCATCTCTCTTAGTGTGTGTCATCTCACTCTCTGCCTGTGCCATCTCTCTCATTGCGTTTATCATCTCACTCTCTGCCTGCGCTATCTCTCTCTTTCTGTGTGCCATCTCACTCTCTCCCAGCGCCAGCTCTCTCTCTTTGCGTGTGTCATCTCGCTCTGTTTCTGCCCCATCTCTCTTTTTGTGTGTGTCATCTCTCTGTTTGCGTGTGTCATCTCCATCTCTGCCTGTGTCATCTCTCTCTTTGTGTGTGTCATCTCTCTCTTTGTGTGTGCCATCTCTCACTTTGTGTGTGTGTCATCTCTCTCCTTGTGTGTGTCATCTCACTCAGTCCCTGCACCATCTCTGTTTGTGTGTGTCATTTCTCTCTTTGCGTGTGTCATCTCACTCTGTGCCTGCCCCATCTCTGTCTTTGTGTGTGTCATCTCTCTCTTTGTGTGTGTCATCTCTCTCTTTGCGTGTGTCATCTCACTCTGTGCATGCCCCATTTCTCTCTTTGTGTGTGTCATCTCTCTCTTTGTATGTGTCATCTCTCTCTTTGCATGTGTCATCACACTCTATGCCTGCGCTATCTCTTTCTTACCGTGTGCCATCTCACTCTCTGCATGCGCCATCTCTCTCTTTGCATGTGTCATCTCGCTCTCTTTCTGCCCTATATCTCTCTTTGTGTGTGTCATCTCTCTCCTTGCGTGTGTCATCTCACTCTCTGCCTGCGCTATCTCTCTCTTTCCGTGTACCATCTCACTCTTTGTGTGTGTCATCTCTCTTTTTGTGTGTGTCATCTCACTCCTTGTGTGTGTCATCTCACTCAGTCCCTGCACCATTTCTTTCTTTCTGTGTGTCATTTCTCTCTTTGCGTGTGTCATCTTTCTCTTTGCATGTGTCATCACACTATCTGCCTACGCTATCTCTCTCTTTCCGTGTGCCATCTCACTCTCTGCCTGCGCCATCTCTCTCTTTGCGTGTGTCATCTCACTCTGTTTCTGCCCCATCTCTCTCTTTGTGTGTGTCATCTCTCTCAGTCCCTGCACCATCTCTCTCTTTGTGTGTGTCATTTCTCTCTTTACGTGTGTCATCTCACTCTGTGCCTGCCCCATCTCTCTCTTTGTGTGTGTCATCTCTCTCTTTGTGTGTGTCATCCCTTTCTTTGCGTGTGTCATCTCACTCTGTGCCTGGCCATCTCTCTCTTTGTGTGTGTCATCTCTCTCTTTGTGTGTGTCATCTCTCTCCTTGCGTGTGTCATCTCACTCTCTGCCTGTGCTATCTTTCTCTTTCCGTGTGCCATCTCACTCTCTCCTTGTGCCATCTCTCTCTTTACGGGTGTCGTCTTGCTCTGTTTCTGCCCCATCTTGCGTGTGTCATCTCAATCTCTGTCTGCACGATCTCTCTCTTTGTGTCTGTCATCTCTCTTTCTGTGTGTCATCTCTCTCTTTGTGTGTGTCATCTCTCTCCTTGTGTGTGTCATCTCATTCAGTCCCTGCACCATCTCTCTCTTTGTGTGTGTCATTTCTCTCTTTGCATGTGTCATCTGACTCTGTGCCTGCCCCATCTCTCTCTTTGTGTGTGTCATCTCTCTCTTTGTGTGTGTCATTTCTCTCTTTGCGTGTGTCATCTCACTCTGTGCCTGCCCCATCTCTCTCTTTGTGTGTGTCATCTCTCTCCTTGCGTGTGTCATCTCACTCTCTGCCTGCGCTATCTCTCTTTCCGTGGGCCATCTCACTCTCTGCCCGAGCCATCTCTCTCTTTGCATGTGTCATCTCGCTCTGTTTCTGCCCCATCTCTCTCTTTGTGTGTGTCATCTCTCTGTTTGCGTGTTTCATCTCAATCTCTGTCTGCACGATCTCTCTCTTTGTGTGTGTCATCTCTCTCTTTGTGTGTGTCATCTCTCTCCTTGTATTTGTCATCTCACTCAGTCCCTGCACCATCTCTCTCTTTGTGTGTGTCATTTCTCTCTTTGTGTGCGTCATCTCACTCTGTGCCTGCCCCATCTCTCTCTTTGTGTGTGTCATCTCTCTCTTTGTGTGTGTCATCTATCTCTTTGTGTGTGTCATCTCACTGTGTGCCTGCACCATCTCTCTCTTTCTGTGTGTCATCTCTCTCTTTGCGTGTGACATCTCACTCTCTGCCTGTGTCATCTCACTCTCTCCCTGTGTTATATCTCTCTTTCCGTGTGCCATCTCACTCTCTGCCTGCGCCATCTTTCTCTTTGCGTGTGTCATCTCGCTCTGTTTCTGCCCCATCTCTCTCTTTGTGTGTGTCATCTCTCTGTTTGCGTGTCATCTCAATCTCTGTCTGCACGATCTCTCTTTGTGTCTTTTATCTCTCTCTTTGTGTGTCATCTGTCTCTTTGTGTGTGTCATCTCTCTCCTTGTGTGTGTCATGTGAAATTTCCTCCCACATTTCCTTCAGTTCCGTCTTTTCTGATTTTGTGATGTAAGATGTCACATATCAAGCCACAGCAATAGAGTTGTCAGCAACATATTGAATATCCATGTTAGCATTCCACATGGACAAAATGACTGGGTTGTATCATTTATGTATTTGGACTCTTCATTTCTTCTTAACCCCTTAATTGCTGCCGTCGGCCAACGGTCGTCACGGCCACTACCTCCCCAGTGCTGCGCACGACCGTTGGACGTCCAGTTCAGCACTGGATAATGGACAGCGCAGCACTGGGGAGGTTTGTTTACAAGCTCTAAAGGGGTTAAGTTGTATGTATTTTTCGGTGATTTTCTTGTCACAGTATGTCGCAGAGAAGAAATACAGTTGTTCACTCTTCCTTCAGATATTACTGGTCGTGGAAATCCAAAACGACATTTTGTGTAGAACTTGTCCTTGGATTTGAACTTTCGACGACAGTATTTTCCACAACAATGGGTTTGAAAGCGTAAAACTTGATGTCTTAAATTGTTTTCTTCTGTACTTTCGTAACAGCACATGTAGAATACTATTCAATGAAACTCATCACTGTGTCATCCGTATCTGTTCCAAATTTGGGGGCATCTTTGATCCATAGCAGCATATGTATGTGAGGAGCACCTCTTGCTTGATACTCCTTTCTCCAAAAGAAATCCAGAACCTCTCCAAGCGGAGGATTTTTTTTCTTTGTGATAAAAGACATCATAGCTTCAAATCTATGATTGAAATACCTGCATACATTAACTGGATCCACAGAGCACAGTTCTCCAGATGTCTTGTATTCTATATTTTCAATGTTTGCATTTGCCTCTTGTTGAAATTGAAGTAAGTCTTCCCAAGCATACTCAGCACAGCTAAGAGTGAGGAACCATGTAGGAGTTCCTAAGTTTCTTAGCATACATTTCAATTCCCCATGACGACGGTACCAATACTCGTTAATACCACGCTGACATGCCATGAGATTAATTAGGTGAGATTCCAAAATACTGTCTTGCAGTTTGACTTTATCCATAAAGGCCCTTGCCGAAACATTTTTCAGATGTAATCCACTTTTCAGTACATGGTTCACTGCATAAGAAAGTCCAGACAAGTCACTCTCAAACAGTAGATGAAACAAATATGGAATGTATTGACGAAACCTTGGATCTTCTGCATATAATCTTAAAGTCCGGTATTCAGTTGCAAGAATTTGAACAAGTCGGTCGTCATATCGTCCACCTTGACCTGTTGGAAATAACTGAGGAAAACAACGAGCTTCCAAACTTTCTTCCCATACATTAAATGGACTTCCTTTTGCTTCTTTCATTTGAAACAAGTCAATAGCATTCCCCATTACTTCTTTGGAATGCAAAGGATGAACACTATAATATTCATAAATGTCTTCACTTCTAGAGACATCAACTTTTTCAATTTGCCCAGCTGAGAAATCACTGTCCTCTTCTACAGTTGTTTCCTCTTCTCCAACATATAAATTTTTGTAGTAGTGATTGTTTTTTACCAAATACAACGTTGCCTTTTTGACTTTCTTAACATCCACTAATTCTTGCCAGATTTTCTTACTCTTTGTCGGAACACCATTAACTAGAATAACCAGAGGTTCCTCTTCCACTTTTTCTACACTAATTGTATCAATATTTTTCTTAAAATCTAGAGGCAAATAAACAACTCTTCCCGTTAATTCTCTCTGTAAATCTGAAGGAGACAATTTCCCTGTCTTAGGCTCCATGCGAACAATAGCATGAAAAGGATGCACACATTGAATCAGAATAGACTCATAGGTATTTAAATCCATCACTTCAGAAGGAATGTCTACCAACTCAAGATTATTATGAACAGCTCTAGCAGGCCTTCTGTTTTCATTTAATTTATTATAACAATATTTACAAATACGTTGATCAGAACCCAAATCAAAACATTTTTCTACCAACAAATAAGTTGCAAAATCCTTCCACTTATTATTATTTTCCATTTAACTTTTTACATATAAATCAACTAACCTAGTCTGATTCTTATAATGAGTTTGTAGTATACGTCTGTAAGAAATTAAGAAACAAATCAATTGAATCCTGTCGCACACTACAAATACAAATACAATTCCAAGTATACAATGGAGCCTTAGGACATCTCCCTAAAACTTCATCAGCTAACACCTCTTCTGCATTTCTAGGCACAATTTTTTTCTTTTTCAACCGGACAACCTTCCTTCACCTCATATGCTCGACCACTGGTGTCAACTGCATGCACCAAATCATTATCCTGAAAGTAACTCTCTTCATTAAAAAGTGGCTCACAACTTGAACTATGCTTCCATTCGCCTGAAAAAACATCACAAAAATGAGTCCGATTAATTACTCTTTTCCACTTACATTTTGATTTCAAAACATTGATTACCTTATCTAGTGTACGAATTCTATTGAGTACTAAACTGTATAATTTTTTTTTCACTTCAGAAGCCTGATCCACAATCTTTACTATACATTTCCATTTCTTGTAAAAAGCAGATTTCTTTTTATAATTCTTAACATTTTTTAATAAATTTAATACAATTCTGTTATAAAACATTCGTCTACGAATGTCAATAAATTGATTTCTCCATCTATTACTATAGACAATATCATCTCCTTCTACAGGTCTAACATTTTTTGGGGGGCTCTGCTTTTTCTTTGTATTTACAGATGATTTTTTTTTCTTTCAAACAATATCCAGATGTTTTTTACATTGCGTTAATTTCCTAAAAAACGCCTTTGATTGCTTACCAATCTTCTAATTGTGTTTTCTTGGACAATAAAGCATGTTTATAACTTTTTCTTCTTCTTTCCTTCATCGGCATATTCTTTTATCTTTCTATAGATGATTGCAATCTGTGGTAAAAAAAATAACATATTATAGACCCCTACTAACATACTACATAGCAATGACAATAAGTAAACGATATAAACACTAGTTTACAACATAACTAAGTTTATAGCACAGCAACTGTGTCCTGCACCATTTCTCTCTTTGTGTGTGTCATTTCTCTCTTTGCGTGTGTCATCTCACTCTGTGACTGCCCCATCTCTCTCTTTGTGTGTGTCATCTCTCTCTTTGTGTGTGTCATTTTTCTCTTTGCATGTGTCATCTCACTCTGTGCCTGCCCCATCTCTCTCTTTCTGTGTGTCATCTCTCTCTTTGCGTGTGACATCTCACTCTCTGCCTGTGTCATCTCACTCTCTGACTGCACTATCTCACTCTTTGTGTGTGTCATCTCTCTCTTTGTGTGTGTCATTTCTCTCTTTGCATGTGTCATCCCACTCTGTGCCTGCCCCATCTCTCTCTTTCTGTGTGTCATCTCTCTCTTTGCGTGTGACATCTCACTCTCTGCCTGTGTCATCTCACTCTCTGACTGCACTATCTCTCTCTTTCCGTGTGCCATCTCACTCTCTGCCTGCGCCATCTCTCTCTTTGCGCATGTCATCTCGCTCTGTTTCTGCCCCATCTCTCTCTTTGTGTGTGTCATCTCTCTGTTTACGTGTGTCATCTCAATCTCTGTCTGCACAATCTCTCTCTTTGTGTGTGTCATCACTCTCTTTGTGTGTGTCATCTCTCTCTGTGTGTGTCATCTCTCTCCTTGTGTGTGTCATTTCACTCAGTCCCTGCACCATCTCTCTCTTTGTGTGTGTCGTTTCAAATTTCCTTGGAAAGCCCTGGTGGGCATAGTTGATGGATGGCAGTAGTTTCACCCTCAGTACTCTTTGCATGGCCATTGTTGTTGGACTTTCTAGGGTAGTGTGTAATTTGCAGAGGGCGTAGGTGACCCTTTTCCATTTCTCCTCTAGCTTGTGGAGGTGAACTAGTGGGCAGCCTGTTTCGCTAAGCCATGCCCCTAGATAATTATAATGTTGTACACAGTACAAAGTCAGCGGACCCAACCTCCACTTGGCCCCTTTTTGGGTGGAAGTGGCCCAAACATTTTATTTTAGATTTGGTTGAGTTGGCAACCAACTTATTTTTGGTGATGTAGACTGCGAGGGCTGTGAGTGCTTTTTGTTGGCCCTCTCCTGTTACCATAGAAACACCTCATGAAACACTTAACTGAGCACACAGGTCAAAAGTTCATTACACAATGTTGCTAATCAAAACAGGATGTGTGCTTGACTATTCAACATATCAGCTTATCTTATGTAACATACCTTTCAATCAGTTTTTGTTAACCAATAAGAATCATGATTTTAAAACACAGAGTGTAGAATGTTCACTGATGTCATTTGGCATGTCATCAGTGATGCCATCAGTGATGTCACTAACCATGTCATGAATGATGCAATATGTGATGTCATCAGCAGTGCATTGTGGGTACAAGAGTTATAGTTAGCTGAACTAACTATAACGCCGGAATGTCTATGGTTTTATACAAGTGAAATGTCCAACTAACTATAAGATTCCTGAAACCTATGGATTTTTCAGTGAATGTCTAGGTTTTTTAAATGCTAATTTCTAACTATAACGTGCCTGAAACCTATGTTTTTTTCCCGTGAATATATATATATACCAAAGTGTATTGAAGAATGAGTGGGTGTATGAGTGTCCGAACGGATGATTTAGTAACTGCGCGACTGACTTTATAAGTGAGGGATTAAACATGTCTTAGTGAATGCGTTGGTAGTGACTAATCAGTGAGAATGTCTGTTTCTGTTTTTCAGTTGGTGTGTTAGTGGCTGCATGGGTTGGTGTGTAGCTGCAAGAATGTCTATATGGGTTAATGATTGCTTGTCTGAGTATCTGTGTGGGTGGGAGTGGAGTGTGTTACTTCCTGCATGGATGTGTGAGTAGGTGATTCACTGGGTGTGTGGGTTCATCAGGGCATCTGTGAGGGGCTTTATGCGTGTATGAGTGTGTATATGGCTGTGTTGGTGAGAGAATGGAAGTCTCAGTTGGTACATGTGTCAGTAACAAGATATGTGAAAGGGTGCACAGACATAATATCGACTCCAAAATATCGTTTGGACAGAATATCGAGTTTTAAATATCGTTTGGACAAAATATCGACAGGACAGAATATCGACAGTCAAAATATCGTTTTTAAGGTAAGTGAAGTAATATCGACTGTAAATAATATAGAAAGTGAAAACATCCAAGTATATATTCTAGATAGTAAAAAATATCGTTTTTTAAATAATATTTAATTATTTATAGTGTTTTTATGTTATAATATGTGTGAAAAGTGTCATTTTATGTTATAATTATTTTTAATTAATGATTTTTTTAAAATTATTGTGTAATTTTATTCTGTAGCGGGTTGTGGGTTTATAGGGGAATAGGGTGGGAAGTAATTTAATTATAATTAATTAAATATGTACATTTCTTAATTGGTAGTAATAATTAATTAATTGGTAATTAAATAATATTTGTTAATTATTTAAAATTTAATTGGTAATTAATTTAATTTAATTGATTAATTGCTAATTATGTAAATTAAAATAATTTATTTCCTGTAGCGGGTTGTGGGTTTATAGGGGAATAGGGTGGGTAGTAATTTAATTATAATTAATTAAATATGTAAATGTATTAATTGGTAGTAATATTTAATTAATTGGTAATTAAATAATATGTGTTAATTATTTAAAATGTAATTGGTAATTAATTTAATTTAATTGATCAATTGCTAGTTGTGTAAATTTAAATAATTCATTTCCTGTAGCGGGTTGTGGGTTTATAGGGGAATAGGGTGGGAAGTAATTTAATTATAATTAATTAAATATGTAAATGTAATAATTGGTAGTAATATTTCAAAGTTCAAAGTTCAAATCGTCTTTATTCGGTTTCCACTTATAAAAAACCATAAAAGTACAAAATACAGTGAATATTTAAAAAAAAGACATTGAATTCATTCGAAAACTAAAATCATTCTTAAAAAGAAACATATTGGTGAGTAAAATACTTTTTTAGGCGAGAAGGTCATTATTATTTTGTAAGTTCGAACGATGCTTAAGACATACTTTTAGATACTGTGCCACCGATTTTGTCATTAAGTTGTTTTCTAAAAATTGTAGTGCCAGGTAGGCAGGGTGGCATCTACGAATTTTCATTGCTTTCAGTATAGGTAATATCCACCTTCTGCGCAGTGGCTCATAAAATTTGCAGAAGAAAAGGACATGAATTGCGGACTGTGAAGATGTTAAATCACAGGGGCATACTGATGCAGTTTGTGTCCAAACGATCTGGGTAGGGAATAAAACCAAATAGTGATACAGATTAAACCTAAAACGAGTGAGAAGTAATTTTTCAAATTGTGACAAATCATATTGCAAATATGGTTGGATGGTTGGGACCAACTGTATTAATAGGCAATGTTGAACTGTTGGCTTTCCTATTTCATTCAGTGTTCGAAGTTGGGATAGGTGCGATAGACAGAGGGTTTTTAGTTCCTTTTTTGTTATGTCTGTTACTGAGAGTGGTTCGTCAAAGAATCTTTGGAGACCAATATCTGAGAGGAAAGATTTTACATAACCCAGCCATCTTATTTTTGTCATGTTTTCTAGTTTCATGCAGTCCTGGATTATTGCTCTTGTAAGCTGACACTCTTCCGTAACCCAGATTCTGCGCCATAACATGATGGGCTGGATCTTAATGATATCAGAAATGTGGTCCATCCCAAGTTCCAGATGGCATCCAAATGTAGTTGTGCTCTTTGGAACGGCCAGTAAAAATTTTAAAAAGGAATTTTCGACTATCTGTAGTTGATCGACGTTTGTTGTTCCCCAGACTCCTGCTCCGAAGGTGGCTGTGCTTATGCATTTTGCATTATAGATCTTTATCATCTCCGTGGGGGGTCTTTTACCCAGTCGAAGAGAGAAAGCTTTTAGGGCGCCAACTGTTTTTATCAGGGATAATCTTCGAGAAGTAAGTGCTTCTTTCCAGTTAAACGCCTCATCAATAGTGATGCCTAGGTAAGGGTACGTTTTAGTTCTTTCAAGGGGGAAGCTGTCCACATAGATTTTCTTCACTTTTTTTCCCTTAATACCGGCATGCATCACAAAGGTTTTCTTTATGTTCACTTTTAAGTTTAGATTGGTCATAAAAGAACAGTAGTTATTTAGTGCCCTTTGGAGCTGGACCGGAGTTCGTGCGAGGATTACCGCATCGTCGGCATATAATAATGCGGGAATTTGCCGACGGCCAGCTTCTGGGAGATCTTTTATACCCTGTAACATTGCAACTTCGAGACCGTTGGTGTAAAGCGTGAATAAGAAGGGGGCCAGCACGCACCCTTGTCTGACCCCCTTCTGTATTGGAAAGCTATTTGTTAATTGACCAGCTGTCCCAAATCGTACCTTTCCCTTAGCTCCCGAGTATAATTCACGCAGAAAGTCAATTATCGGTGATTCGATCCCCATTTGCAGCATTATTGACCAAAGTTTCGAGTGTTCCACACAGTTGAATGCTGCTGTGAGATCGACGTAAACCATGTGTAGACAAGATTTTTTTACTGTTACGTATTTACCAGCCAATAATGTTAGATTTAGAACTTGGTCCACGGTGCTCAGGCCAGCCCTGAACCCGTATTGTAAGTCTGAGAGTGCTCCGTGTTCTTTCGACCACTCCTGGAGTCGGTCGAGCAGTATACTCCCTGCCATCTTTCCGACCGAGTCCAGGAGGGAGATGGGACGATAACAGGAGGGGTTGTCTCTGTTACCCTTTTTAAAAATGGGCACTAGGATCGATGTTGACCAAGAATCAGGAAGTTCGATATCCTTTGCTGCGTTTAATACTTTTGTTAGGAGGGGGGACCATAAGTCTGGTAAAAATTTAAAAAAGGTCCATGGGTACAGAATCTGGTCCTGGTGCTTTGCCATTTTTTGCAATATTTATGGCTTTCTCTATTTCGTTGTTGGTAAACTGTATTTGTATTGGGTATTTCACCGGTGGGAGAGGGACAGGCGAAGTTGACGAAATTGAATCTCCGGAGTTGACCACTCCGAAGACCCCTGAAAAATGTTGCACCCAGTCCTCCGCTGTTATGGCTATGTCCAAAGAAGGACCCTCTTTGTTTTCTGTTAAAAAAGGACTCTTGACTATTTTCCAAAAAGCTGTGTTGTCTTTCAAGGTACTGCTGTTTAACAGTTGGGTCCAGAGATTTATTTGTAGGTCCTTTTTTCTTTGTTTAATTGCCTGTGTGTAAAGTTTCCTTAATTTAGTTACCTCATCTCTGTTTCTTTCTTTTTTTCCTAGGGCTTTCTTTAGATCAGAATAAGCCTTTGTGCAATTAGTGTTAAACCATCCTTTTCTTGGTGCTTTATTTTGTTTACTGGGTTTGGTTAGTTCATTGCTTATGGTTTTCACTATTACTTTATAACTGTTCATGATCTCAATAGGAGTTGACAAAGTATCCAAACATTTATTAATTTCTTTCCTACATGTTTTAATAATTCTTGTGGTAGTGAATTCGTGGTCCAAGTTGCCCCACTTGAGAGTGTAGCCATTTAATCTGTCTAATGTTAGAGCTTCCTGGTGGAGCAGGCCAGGATGGGCCTTAATCGTGTTGTTTCGGTGGTCGGGTTCTAGATACGTCAATCTAAGTGGAAAATGATCGCTAAGTGCGTTGTTATCCACTTCAAAGGACTTTATTCGTGTGGCTTTGTTGTTAGAGACTAATATATAGTCTATCAACGTTTCAGCACCTCTTCCATGAAAGGTAGAAAAGAATTGGGTTGTGGGATTCTTTATCATATTCGCGAAGTCTATGTCTAGCTCAAACATAATGGCCTGCATGTTGATGCCTTCCACCGTGTGGGCAAAGTGTGTTAATGAATTTTCTTGTTCGTCTATGATCCCGCAGGTGGAGGTATTGCTTCTATCACATATATGGAGGTTGAAGTCTCCTCCCCAGATCAGTGAATGTGAAATTTTAGCATATTTTATTTTCAGGTCATTTACTATGTCGGAGATTTGACTTAAAACTTTGGACAGCTCCGTCGGTGTCATGTTATTATAAAAGTTTATAATGGTGTAGACCTCTTGATTAGTACCTTTGATGTTAATGATCTGATAATTGTGATGAAGTAATGCGGGCGTTGTTTCGCAATACGGCCAGAGGTTAGAGATATATGTAGTCAGGCCGCCTTTGCTTCTCCCTGAGTTTGTTTTTATTGCTTGGGAAAAGTAAGTTCTATATCCCACGAGGTGAATTGAGTCGTTAAGCCATGTCTCTTGAAGACAGATTAGATCGTTTGAATTGACCAGTTCTAAGTAGCTTTTTTCAAGATGTTTAGTTGCTAGTCCCGCCACGTTCCAGAATAACATCTTCCTGTCACGGTTTTTACTAATATTGACTGATGGCTTTGACTGGACAGTGGTTAATTCTTCTGATGGTATAGAGGGAGAGTCAAGATTCGAGAATGAGGCATTTGTTTGCTTGTTTATAACAGATTCTGACGGGCTCACAGATCTAACATATTCCTTTGGTTGATGTTGAGACTCTTGTTCCCGCGTTGCCACTGTTTGGGTTTTTGTATTTTCTATGAGTATGTATGATCTCTGTTTTCGTATGCTAGAAGGTTTATTGGACATCTTGCTCTTAGGATGGTTAACTGGAGAGTTTGTATAGACTCTAGTGGTTAGCGGAGAGGTCAAGTTGTAGTTCTGTGATAATGGTCAGTCTACCATGTCTAGGCAGCTGTAACTATTGAAGGTTGGTATTCTGGTCCAAGGTTCCCTGTAGGCGGGTTGATGTGCTCTTCTACCGTAGATCTTCCAGTCACCCTGATCTCTATAATCATGCCCCCATTCTCCTTGATACCAATTATTTTGATTGTTTTCATAGCCCCAGTCTCCCTGATTCCAGTTATTTGTTCCGTGATCTGGTCGGTTCCAGGACCAATTTAGGGGTCGATTGGGGTCCTCAAAACGATGGCCTTGTCGAGGATAAAAGAAGGATAGTCGTTTAACATCCAACCCTGCGCTATTTCCTGATGATTCCCATGAACATATATAGTCCACTGCGCGGGGGTTTTCAAAGTTGACTATTATACAGTCTCCATGGATTGATTTTGGTTGCGGGCCTATCCATGAGACCCTTTTCACTGTTGTAATTCTGGTGATGTTATTTGATTGATTGGGTCTATTTATGTTCAACCAGTGGCGGGTTTTGTTTAACAGGGACCAAGTTGGTTCGTCTGAATCATTGCTTAATTCTGGGACTCCTGTTATTATAACTACGAAGGGTGCTGCTTCTGGTGGAAGATTTACTAATTTTGGCCGTCTTTTGTTTGATCGTTCTACTTTGTTGGTTTGTCTCTGTGTCTGATCGTAACGTGAATTAATTTGTACAGATGGTATCAGGGGAGTATTTATGAGTGGAGTTTTAGCTGATGGAGCTTTTGCTATTGATTGATTTTGTGATACAGATATAGTTTTAGTTGTTTCTTGGGGTATTTTAGTTTTTAGTGAAGGAATCGGGTTGTTTGTCTTGTTTACTGGATCTCCTGTTTTTGTAGTGATGGTATTTATAGTTGCCGTTTTATTACATAGTTGTTGTGAGTTGATAGTAGATTTGACTCTCCCTGGTGTGGCCGTTGGTCCAGGTATAGTTAAAATATCCTTGTTTCTAGGATTAGAAGTTGTTTTTGAAGTAGCAACTAATATAGCTACCTGCTTTTCTATGATTTCTAAGCTTTTCTGAATAGGTTGTAAATGGTATTTAACTATTTCCGATATTTCTTTTGACCATGATGATTGTGCTCTATCGTTATTAACGTATCTTGTTAAGTGGGAGTCCCCAATTTCTTGACAGATCTGTTTGGAATTAACTCTGGCATTGCGGGGTTCAACTGTGGGTACGTCAGGGTTAATGTTACTATCGGATTCTACAATTACGATGGATTTACATTGACTTTGATCATTGTTTGAATCGTGCGGTGAGAACAATGAATCAGGGGCTGTGTGTATTTCCGTTGTGTTAATAGATTTTTTTGAGGA
Organism: Lissotriton helveticus; assembly: GCF_964261635.1. Taxonomy (NCBI): domain Eukaryota; kingdom Metazoa; phylum Chordata; class Amphibia; order Caudata; family Salamandridae; genus Lissotriton; species Lissotriton helveticus. The sequence continues at coordinate 17,335,890 of NC_136063.1, read as the reverse complement.
TATTTCTTTGTGTTGAAAAAGTTTGGGAATTACTCCTTCCCTAGTTCCTCTTGACTCAGCCTGTATGGGATCGTTTAATATTGGCTGAGGACTGGCAAAGATGTCAGGAGTCTGCTCAAGATCCTGCATCAGTTGTGAGTCAGACAGTTGGGAGGACACTGATAAATCAACCATATTTGGTATAGCATGTATATCGGCATTTATTTCCGCGTTGACATTATTTTGTGGTCGATCTTTTGGGGTTTGAGCCTTTGCTATCATTCCCATAGATGAGCGTCTGGCTTCGTCTAGTTCATAAGAAACTCGACGTTCAATCAGCAGTACAGTTTGATCAATAGTTTGATTTACTTTGGTAATAAATTGATCGATGGGACCTACTGCACTCGTCATGTTTTTTTTCTGGGTCTTGCTTCTGGTGCTTCTTGTAGACATTGAACTGATTGTGTAGGCGAGTATACTTTACATAGGTTTACTGATGATCTATGAAATATAGTATCCTTCAGTGAACAGCTGGCAGGACCTTATGCAGGGCTTTACCTTATGATGGTTGTTAGTGGGGTGGGCCCAGCCCAGTCTCCTCCGGTCTGTGACGGGCTAGGACGGGCCCACCCTTGGCCCAGGCTTCGACCCGCGTGCGTCCCGCGAGGCGCGTTGGTGGGCTTGCTTAAGTTCCTATCAGGTGAGGGGGGCGGGGCACTGGGAGGGGGCGCGGCTCACGCGGGAAGAGGACACAGCTGGTGATGTTGAATGCTGGTCCTCGCAGTCCCGGGGCCGCGCCTCTCACCTCCTCTGCGGCCTCGCTGATGGACACCTCCTCACGCTGGGCACAGAAAAGGGCTGGAATGCTTGAATGCTACTCCTGTAGCGACGGGCTGGAAACTCAGATTCACAAAGTCCTCGGAACAAGCGGCACCCGCGGAGTGGGGGCCGCGAGAGGGGAAGAGCGCTTCGGTGGGGGCGGGGCACTGGGAGGGGGCGCGGCTCACGCGGGAAGAGGACACATCTGGTGATGTTGAATGCTGGTCCTCGCAGTCCCGGGGCCGTGCCTCTCACATCCTCTGCGGCCTCGCTGATGGACACCTCCTCACGCTGGCCACAGAAAAGGGCTGGAATGCTTGAATGCTACTCCTGTAGCGACGGGCTGGAAACTCAGATTCACAAAGTCCTCGGAACGAGCGGCTCCCGCGGAGCGGGGGCCGCGAGAGGTGAAGAGCGCTTCGGTGGGGGCGGGGCACTGGGAGGGGGCGCGGCTCACGCGGGAAGAGGACACAGCTGGTGATGTTGAATGCTGGTCCTCGCAGTCCCGGGGCCGCGCCTCTCACCTCCTCCGCGGCCTCGCTGATGGACACCTCCTCACGCTGGGCACAGAAAAGGGCTGGAATGCTTGAATGCTACTCCTGTAGCGACGGGCTGGAAACTCAGATTCACAAAGTCCTCGGAACGGCGGTAGTAATATTTAATTAATTGTTAATTAAAAAATATTTGTTAATTAATTAAAATGTAATTGGTAATTAATTTAATTTAAATGATTAATTGCTAATTATGTTAAATTAAAGGGGTATTTTTAGGGTTCAGGGTCAGTTTTTGGTTTTTGGGTAAAGGGGTATTTTTAGGGTTCAGGGTCAGTTTTTAGTTTTTGGGTAAAGGGATATTTTTTGGGTTCAGGGTCAGTTTTTAGTTTTTGGGTAAAGGGGTATTTTTAGGGTTCAGGGTCAGTTTTTAGGTAAAGGGGTATTTTTATGGTTCAGGGTCAGTTTTTAGCTTTTGGGTAAAGGGGTATTTTTAGGGTTCAGGGTCAGTTTTTAGTTTTTGGGTAAAGGGGTATTTTTAGGGCTCAGGGTCAGTTTCGGGGTTTTGGGTAAAGGGTTTTTTTTAGGGTTCAGAGTCAGTTTTGGGTTTTTGGGGTACAGGGGTACAGTGTAAAAATAAAGTAAAATAAAATTTACATTAATTTAATTTCATGAAATGAAATGAAATTAAATTATATTAAATTAATTTTAAATAATTTAAATTATAAAAATTATTATATACTTACCAATACTTATGTTGTAATGGTAGTGCGTTGTAAAAGTTGCGTTGTAACGTCATATATCCACTGTTGCAGTCCTTGGAGTGGGAACAGTAATTTTAACCCCTACGCTATCCAACGCTTTCCCTACTGTTGCACCCACTGGAGTGGGAATAGTAATTTTTACTCTTTTGTATTTGTACGTTAATAATATTGGCTATTATTTAATTAAATTGTGTTACTATATATATATATGTTTTAAGAAATATGATTAAAAAATATTATTTTTTTACTTTCATTAATTATTTAATTATTAAAAGTTATATTGTTAAGTATATTTTAGTAATTAATTTTTTATATTAATGTAATTAAACATTGTTTTTATTAAAGTCGATATTTTTTACAACTATATTTTTGTAAACGATATTTTTAACTCGATATTTTTGTACTTACCTGTTTGTAGATAGAAACTCGATATTTTGTCTCTCGATATTTTGTCAACGATATTTTTGTTGGTCGATATTCTGTCCCTCGATATTATTTCAGTGATCCATGTGAAAGGCAGTATATGTGATTCTTGGAGTATATAAGTAACTATTTGAGACTAAGTGATTGTGACAGTGGCTGTATGGATGAGTGTGTACTTGTGTCAGTGATTGTAGAAGAGAGTAAGTATGGGTTAGTATCTGTATGAATAAGTGAGGTGGTGTGTGTGTATAACTGTATAATGAGTAAATCACAGTGTGATTGATTATTTGGGTGATTGACTAAGTGGATGAGTAACTCTATGGGTGAGTGGAGTTGTGTGAGTATTTACACCATTTGTATGAGTACATATATCAGTGGCTCTATTGATGACTGACTGCGTGAATGAGTAATTGTATGGGTGAGAGAATGTGTGTCTATACCTATGAATCAGTGAGTAGGTATGTAGTAACTGGTATTGGTGTATCTATGGTTTTGAGAAAATTAATCTGTATTTTTGAGTAGCTTTATGATAGTGTATTTTAAGGTGTGAGGAGGTGCATTAGATACTAAGTGGATGTTGTCATCAGTGATGGCATCAGTCATGTCATTTGAGATGTCATCAGTCATGTCATCAGTGATGTTACTGACTATGTCATGAGTGATATGATATATGACACCATCAGCAGTGCATTGCGGGGGCATGAGTTATAGTTAGCTCAACTAACTATAACGGCTGAATTTCTCTGGTTTTGTATGAGCGAACTGTCCAACTAACTAAAACATCCCTGAAACCTGTGTTTTTTCAGTGAATTTCTATGGTTTTTAAAATGCTAATTTCTAACTATAAAGTCCCTGAAACCTATGTTTTTTCCAGTGAATTTCTGAGGTTTTTTAAATGCTTATTTCTAACTGTAATGAATGAACGAATGAATACTTTATTTGTGAGGTTACTTAAAACCATTACACAAATTCAATTTTTATAAGTACAGTATAAAATCTAAAAATCTAAAACACAATGTTAAAATTCTCTTTTGGTTTGTCAGGTAACAACAATCAAGTAATAATCTGTCATTTATATTAAATCAGTCTGCTTTGAAGAAGTGGCCAAATGGCAGCCCCAGCAGTGCCCATCAATTGTATGTGAGTGAAGTGGACAAGCTTGCCAAAGTTAGCCATGTGCATATCTGTGTCCAACGTAGGTAGATTCTGCGGAATAGACGCAGTGCCGGACAGCAGGTTAAAATATGGGTCAAGGACACGTTTGTAGTTGAAAAGGCGGCACTCCATAATGGCTGACCTTACTTTCCCAGTTGGATAGAGAACTGTAAGAGGGAGAGGATGTAATCTTGCAACTAGACTTCTATATAGGGCTTGGCTCCCCACAGTGTGCGTTAGATGAAGTTTGGGTCTTGACAGTGTGTGGGGTTGGTCTTGGGTCTTGTGAACACCTGTTCCTACGAAGGACTCCATATCCAAGGTGCGAGACCGTAGTCGTACTTGTTTTTTTAATAGTGGAATACTTCATTATGCTGGATCCCAGTTCTATGTTGAGAGTTACGGAAGATCTTTGGCAGAGACGAGACAAGCAGACCAAGGATTGCCAGGTTGTTGAAAGATGCATTTTATGACACCCTTCATTGAATTCTCCGGCGCCACCAGTGTCTGATAGAAGTGTTTACTCTGAGTTGCCATCTCTTCCAATTTTTGTTGATTGAGATTAAATTCTAGACAAATTAAGTTGTTCCTGGTGCGGGCTGGTAGGCGAAATAGCTTTTTATAGGCTGTACAGTGTATTTTCTCTAGATCATTCTCAAATTTCCTTGGAAAGGCCTGGTGGGCATAGTTGATGGATGGTAGTAGTTTCGCCCTCAGTACTCTTTGCATGGCCATTGGTGTTGGACTTTCTAGGGTAGCGTGTAATTTGCAGAGGGCATAGGTGACCCTTTTCCCTTTCTCCTCTAGCTTGTGGAGGTGAACTAGTGGGCAGCCTGTTTCGCCTGTTTCGCTAAGTCATGCCCCTAGATAATTATAATGTTGTACACAGTCCAAAGTCAGCGGACCCAACCTCCACTTGGCCCCTTTTTGGTTGGAAGTGGCCACATTTTTTTATTTTAGATTTGGTTGGGTTAGCAACCAACTTATTTTTGGTGTTGTAGACTGCGAGGACTGTGAGTGCTTTTTGTAGGCAAATGTTGGTATGATCCAGAAGAACCAGGTCGTCAGCGTATTGCATCAGTTTGATCTTTGAGTGCCTGAACCTGGGTGTAGCTAAAGTGACTCTGGGCTGCACCTATGTCGGCTGTATATAAATTGAAATGATTCGGGCCAGGTCACAGCCCCTGATCCATGGCAATTTTCTCTGTGGCAAACTCGCTCAACAGTTTGACTCTTACCCAGGCTTGTGAATACAATAATCTAAGTGCTCGTAGTGCCAATTTCCGCCAGAGGATGGTGCGATCTACCCCCTCAAAAGCTGCTGAGTAGTCAATAAAGCAGGCGAAAAGCGGCAGGGTTCGATGGGCCATCAATTGTTGGGCTAGGTATGACACGGCAATTATGTTGTCCACAGTGGAGCCCCCTGGTCTGAACCCGGTCTGAAAGTAGGACAAGAGGCCTTTATTGCTAAGCCAGTCTGCTAGTTCCACCTGAAGAGTGCTTGCATAAGCCTTGCCCTCAATGTCCAACAAGGCAATCATGCGATCGTTCTTGGGGTCGGTGTTAGGCCCATTTTTTAAATATTGGATGCTGCAGTGATTCCCTCCAGGAATCTGGAACATCCCCCAGGAATCTGCTTTCGGCGTATAGCTGAGCGAAATTTTCCATCCTGAAGACTGTGTCTTCCCTGAAGAGGGAGCCAGGCAGGCGTACGTGCGGACTCTGCCATAAATGGAGAGTGGGGGGGCAGAGCGAGGGAGGAGCAGCTGGGAGGTGGGAGTGGGGTGGCGAATGGGAGAGGGTCGTGGATACCAACAGGAGTGGGGGAGGGGCCGCGGGGGAGCAGCGGCAGGGAGCAGGGTGGGCAGCGGGTCCAAAAGCGCTAGGGCGACAGGGGGCAGGGCAACAGGCAACAGGGGGCAGAGCAAAGCAAAACAAATGGGGCAACAATCAAATGAGGCTAAACGGCAGCAACAATACAGAAAAACAATCCAAATGGGGAAAACGGCAGCAACAGTACAAGACAATATTACAGATGGGGCAAAACGGCAACAGGGGGCAGCACAAAATGGCGGCAGAGCTGAGGTGATAGTTCCGTACAGCGGGGCACAATCAGGGCAGCGGATCGAGCAGCGGCACAATTAGAGCAGCCGATCGAGCAGTGGTGCCAGCAGGGGACCGGGTGACTTCCTGGGGGGGGCCACGCGGCGGGTAGAGCGATCCGGCACTGACGAGGTCAGGCTGGGTCACAGCTCCCCGTTGCACGGCTCCAGCCCTAAGTACGCAATGGGAGGGAGGAGCAGCTGGGAGGTGGGAGTGGGGTGGCGAATGGGAGAGGGTCGTGGATACCAGCAGGAGTGAGGGCGGGGCCGTGGGGGAGCAGCGGCAGGGAGCGGGGTGGGCAGCGGGTCCAAAAGCGCTAGGGCGACAGGGGGCAGGGCAACAGGCAACAGGGGGCAAAGCAAAGCAAAACAAATGGGGCAACAATCAAATGAGGCTAAACGGCAGCAACAATACAGAAAAACAATCCAAATGGGGCAAAACGGCAGCAACAGTACAAGACAATATTACAGATGGGGCAAAACGGCAACAGGGGGCAGCACAAAATGGCGGCAGAGCTGAGGCGGTACTACCGTACAGCGGGGCACAATCAGGGCAGCGGATCGAGCAGCGGCACAATTAGAGCAGCGGATCGAGCAGTGATGGCAGCAGGGGACCGGGTGACTTCCTGGGGGGGCCACGCGGCGGGTAGAGCGATCCGGCACTGACGAGGTCAGGCTGGGTCTCAGTTCCACGTCGCACGGCTCCAGCCCTAAGTACACAGTGGGAGGGAGGAGCAGCTGGGAGGTGGGAGCGGGGTGGCGAATGGGAGAGGGTCGTGGATACCAGCAGGAGTGGGGGCGGGCTGCGGGGGAGCAGCGGCAGGGAGCGGGGTGGGCAGCGGGTCCAAAAGCACTAGGGCGACAGGGGGCAGGGCAACAGGCAACAGGGGGCAGAGCAAAGCAAAACAAATGGGACAACAATCAAATGAGGCTAAACGGCAGCAGCAATACAGAAAAACAATCCAAATGCGGCAAAACTGCAGCAACAGTACAAGACAATATTACAGATGGAGCAAAACGGCAACAGGGGGCAGCACAAAATGGCGGCAGAGCTGAGGCGATACTACCATACAGCGGGGCACAATCAGGGCAGCGGATCGAGCAGCGGCACAATTAGAGAAGCAAATCGAGCAGTGGTGGCAGCAGGGGACCGGGTGACTTCCTGGGGGTTGCCAAGGGGTGGGTAGAGCGATCCGGCAGGTATGTCGGGAGGAGGCACCCCAACAATTACGCGAGGGAGAGTGTCAGGGACTTGGCACGCAGTCCCCCAACAGATGGCAGCAACACCTCGACTGGTGGAGCAACACCTTCAGGAAGACAAGCTGCAAGACTAATTCCAAACGTGCAGCCGGTCTTTGCAGGTCTCAAATTTGTCTGCAAGGACTGCGACAAACTGATTTCCTATGGGGAGCAGAGCATAGAACTTATTGTTCGAAGAAAAGAAGAACATCGCTGCTCCACCCACCACTAATTTTTCCCCTTTTTTTTGCTCCTGTTGAGCAGTTTTGGATTACCTGGTTTTGTTTTTCTCCCCCAAAAAAAACCCTAAAAAGTAAAAAATCGTTCTGAAAAAGTATTAAAAAAATATAAAATCGAATGAGGGGTAGTGAGGAAAGTGGAGTAAGGGAACGAGGGTGAGGGAGGGTGAGAGAAGGGCAGTGAGGTTGAGGAAAGAGGGGTGATAGAGGGTGGATAAAGGCGAGTGAGCGTCAGACAAGGGAAGTGAGGGAGTGAGGACATACAGGTAGTGAAGGAAGGAGTGAGAGAAGGGAACTAAGTGAGGGAGTATAGTAAGGTAAGTGAGGGAATGTTGGTGAGTTAAAGGAAGTGAGTGTGAGGGAAGGGGAGTGACAAAGTGAGGGGATGGAGGGAGGGTAACAGAGAGGGAGTGAGGGAAGGGTAGTGAGGAAGTGAGAGGACAGAGGGAGTGAGAGAAGAAGTGAGTGAAGTGGTGTAAGGTGAGTGAGGGAAGGGGAATTATTGAGGGAGCAAAGGAAGGAAAGAAGGGGAAGGGGAGGGAAGCAGAGGGACTGGGAAAAGGTGAGTGCATGAGGAGAGAAAGGGGAAGGGGAGTTAAGGATGGGTATTGAGGATAAGTGAGGGTACCGGAGTAAGGGAACGGGGTGAGGGAGGGTGAGAAAAGAGCAATGAGGTTGAGGAAAGAGTGGTGATAGAGGGTGGATAAAGGTGAGTGAGCATAAGACAAGGGTAGTGAGGGAGTGAGGACATAGAGGTAGTGAAGGGAGGAGTGAGAGAAGGGGACTAAGTGAGGGAGCATAGAAAGGTAAATGAGGAATGTTGGTGAGTTAAAGGGTGTGAGTGTGAGGGAAGGGGGAGTGACAAAGTGAGGGGACGGAGGGAGTGAGGGTAACAGAGAGGGAGTGAGGGAAGGGTAGTGAGGAAGTGAGAGGACAGAGGGAGTGAGAGAATGAGTGAGTGGAGTGGAGTAAGGTGAGTGAGGGAAGGGGAATTACTGAGGGAGCAAAGGAAGGAAAGAAGGGGAAGGGTAGTGAAGTAGAGGGTCTGAGAGCTGGAAAGTGGTGGAGGGGAGAGAGGGGAAGGGGAGTGTAGGAATGGGGAATGAGGGGTAGTAAGGAAAGTGGAGTAAGGGAACGGGGGTGAAAGAAAGTGATAGAAGAGCAGTGAGTGTGAGTAAAGAGGGTGATAGAGGGTGGAAAAAGGTGAGTGAGCGTGAGACAAGGAGAGTGAGGGAGTGAGGAGACAGAGGGAGTGAAGGAAAGAGTGAGAGAAGGGAACTGAGTGAGGGAGCATAGTAAGGTAAGTAAGGGAGTGTAGGTGAGTTAAAGGGAGTGAGCATGAGGGAAGGGGACTGAGAGAATGAGGGGACGGAGGTAGTGAGGCTAAGAGAGGGAGTGAGGGAAGGAGAGTGATGATGTGACAGGACAGAGGGAGTGAGAGAAGGAGTGAGTGAAGTGGAGTAAGGTGAGTGAGGGAAGGGGGATTACTGAGGGAGCAAAGGAAGGAAAGAAGGGGAAGGGGAGTCGAGTAGAGGGACTAAGAGCTGGAAAGTGGTGGAGGGGAGAGAGGGGAAGGGGAGTGAAGGAATGGGGAATGAGGGGTAGTGAGGAAAGTGGAGTAAGGGAACGGGGGTGAAGGAAAGTGAGAGAAGGGCAGTGAGGGTGAGAAAAGAGGGGTGATAGAGGGTGGAAAAAGGTGAGTGAGCGTGAGACAAGGGGAGTATAATATATATTTCACAATACAAAATACAAAATAACTTGTACAACATGTTATATGGTTTATTTTTGCTGTTCTGAGAATATAATGAATTTCACCAAAAAAGTGAGTTCAATACTACTCATCATATGACAGCGGGCAAAAAAAAACACAATCAAAAAGATTGTGTTTAAAAAACCCATACAACGTTTCAATAAATAATGTAATAGTACTCTTAAGCTTCCATTTACCTGACTTTCTGAATGAAAAGCTCCAACATCTTTTTCATCATGTAAAAATAGTTATATTTCCACCTCTGGCTCACTCATGATCAACATTTCCTATAATACTGATATCACTCACTATGTGATACACCTACACTACCTCTATGACAACTAAAAGTCTTTTATTATCTTGATCACTCTCACTCACAAAGTAATTTTGAACAGCAGATAAAGGTTTCTTAACTGCTCCAATCTTCATGGACCATTTAAATTTTCCTAATATTTCGGTTGTAAAAACACGAGGTAAGAATTTTGTAAGTCAAAAGGCAAACGTTGTTTGAAAGTCAATTGAGTATCATTACAATTAGTCCCGTTTTTTGACATTTTAAATAAGCTGTGTAATGTCCTGATGTTGTCGAAGGACCATCATGCAAAATATTTGCTGCAGTTACAAAGGTTCTTCCTGAAATTGATAATTGAGAAGCCACAACATTTTTAATTAAAGTTGTCAATTTAGTTCCATCAGGTCTACATCGTTGGAACATTAAAATTACATACTGTCCATATCTTTGTATAAATAATGTTGATAGCATTGCAGATTTACATTGAGTACAGACCATGATTTGATTTGCTTCTCTAACTAGAATATTAAAAGACACTGATTTGCAGTCTGGTAAAGTCAAATATATAAATCTTTCAGTGTCTATTGTAGTAGTACTTGAAAAGGAACAATTGTCACAGTTATGCTGCCAACTCGGGACCTATTCCATTACAGGAAAGGCTCACCTGGTACAAACCAGCCAGGTCTCTGCATTCCGCCAGCTTGGGGCTGGCAGTAACCACCAGGATTAGGAAGTCAAGGCTAGGTGGTAGAGTGTTCTGTACTTCGGCATCAAGGCTGTGGAACGAACTGCCTCAAAATATTAGACTGACCGATACCCTGCTAGAATTTAGAAAGAGTCTAAAGACATGGCTCTTTGCTAAAACCTAAAGACCTACCTCAGGCTCATCAAACAGTATTGACTGTCGTTTCCACCTGACACAAACATTTCTGTATTGTTTTTTCCATCTGATTTTTCCATTCTGGCGCCAGGATACCCGTAGGGTGACAGATGCGCGGTATAAATATTAAATACAATACAATACAATTTATAAGAAAGGCCAAAAAGATTTTCTACATCTATACCTTCATCTTGCAATACAACAAGCATATACATCAGAAATTCCTGACAATCTTGCTGAATATTCTGTGAAAATTGATTTAGACCAGAACATATGTCTAAAACATTTCGAATTTCAGAAACACTTTCTATTTTTGTTCTATCACTGCTACATTTCTCAAACACAGAATTCAACAAACAACAAAATCGTTGATCCAGATTTTCAACAATCTGTTCTTGTAAAGTTTGGAGAAAAAAAACAACATTAACCACTACATTAGCATAGCAGTTGACACCAGAACTGTTTTCAAACTGAAATCCAACAACAACTTTAACTGAATCCTTTTCCTTTCTGCTTACAATTACTGGTTCATCTACTTTTTTTCTTTTTGCTACAACTTCACTACAATTTTTCTCATTTCTTCTTTTTCGGCCTACCACACGCTTTTCAAATAGAGAATATTGAGGTAAATTTGGAGCATACTCTCTTCTTAACCTATTATATTCTTTTACACAGTTTAGATCTGCACTAATCTTTGTCTCATCAAAATCAATCAAGTACAATCCAGATAATGTTCTGACTCAAGATAAAGCAACATATGCCATACCCTCCTTGAACACAGAACTTCCAATATTCACCAAAGCACTATCTACACTTAAACCTTGAGATTTATGAATAGTCACCGCATATGCCAAAGAAACAGGAAACTGTTTTCGGCGGACATATAAATCTTTCACAAGCAAAAATCGAGCAGAACAACGACTGAATTGTTGTACTTCTTCAATTCCATCAAATTTAATTTTAAAAAATTCAATTCCATCTATATTTCGGTAATTCACAAAATCACAACATGACCCATTGCTCCATTTACTAAACCTCTTTCCACATGTAAATTCCGTCGTAAAATTATACAACAATTTAAACATGCATACAGAGTCTTTGCCAAACCAGCAGTTTTAGATATTGTCTTCTCTAAAGAATCCAATTTTGATTTCAACTTTTCTGACAAAATAATAGTTGCTCCTTCATGCTCTATTTTACCAATAGCTTCCAGTTTCACAATGTCTTGATTTTCTAACTTTAACATTTTGTTGTTGAAGATTGAACATTCTTGCAGAGTTGGCATCAAGCATATCACAGATTTGTTTTCATCAATTTTCTTAAAAATATTCTCTGGGAGAATATTTTCGTTTGGAAACAAATTTGAAATTAATCGTGCATGTAAAGCTTCTTTGCCATGCTTGCGTACTTACTTTTCCAATTCTTACATCTTGCGTAAGCATTTTAAACACTGGTTGTCCTTTAACTGGAGTTAGCTGCAGTAGATCTCCAAAACAATGATGTGTTTGCCTCCAAATAACACATCATACTCTGTTTTAAGAATTTCTTGGATTCTTAAATGCACAAAAGCAAGCATTACATTTGATACCATGCTTACCTCATCAATGATAAGAAGTTTAATTTTCTTCAGGACTCTGGAAACTTCACAACACGCTTCTCCAGATAGCTTGTGGTATTGTAATTTATTTTCATGCTCTACTGGCAGCATCAATACATGATGTAAAGTAATCCCTTTAATGTAATGTGCTGCCAACCCAGTTGGAGCGGTTACAACACAAGACAGCGATGACTCAGTTCTTTTCTGCAGATAAGTTGCAATTGCTTTAATCAGAAAACTTTTTCCAGTTCCTGCTTCTCTACTCAAGTACAGTCGGACAGGCATAAATGACGTACATGAGCACTCTTTTTTCTCATGACATAAATCATGCTCAATCTGTTCTGTGACTTCGTCATATATTTGTTTCTGCTCAACGTTTAGTTCTTTTTACAAATCTTCTAAGTTAACTACATCCTCCTGAGCTTGTTCCATGGTTCTTTCCACTTCAACCATGGCAGTGGCAGCTTCATTTTGGATAATTGGTCCTCCTAGTGGATCCTGACTCAATGAAGCAGAACTCTGACTGTCTTGAGAACTGTCTCTAGCAATCTCTGCTGCAATTGTAGCTTCTTGCTGTATTTCCTCGTTCAACATTTGCAGATAATTTGAAAAAACGGGACATTCTATGGTATCCTTGGTTGCATTGAAATAATCTTCATAACTGAGACAATCTCCAAGTAGTTCCTCCTCTGTACGCCACGGCTTAAAGAGTTGCAAAAGAGCTAAATATTAAAATTCCCTTTTGTCAGGAGATTCGCAACTCAATTTTCGATGATTAATCAAATGGCCTTTTCTTTGTTTCACCAGACATCCTTCACATCCAATTACAGCATATACTCCTTTATTGATATCTTCTGTGATGTTCCTCTTAAAAGTATAGCTTTGCAGAACTTCATAGAGACAAACGTCCTCAAGATGACTACTTCTATTTGGATAGTATGTATCCAACATGTTTGTCTTCAAAATATCTGTACTGTTTGGTTCTTTCTCTGCCAAATACTCAATTTCTTGTACAGATTTCAAAACTCGGTTTCGTGTTGCAGCAAGACCTAGACTCACCCAAATGATTGTTCTAGATGTGGCATATAGACTTGCTGATGATAACCGATCAGAACATTCACATGCTCCACTTTCTCGATGCGACAACATCTTCAGACTGTAACTGTATAATTTCTTACTAATGCAGTACAGTTTCATTATTAATCTCACTCTCTGCCTGCACCATCTCACTCTTTGTGTGTGTCATCTCACTCTCTGCCTTCACCATCTCTCTCTTTGTGCGTGCTATCTCTCTCTTTGCGTGTGTCATCTCTCTCTCTGCCTGTGCCATCTCTCTTAGTGTGTGTCATCTCACTCTCTGCCTGCGCCATCTCTCTCATTGCGTTTATCATCTCACTCTCTGCCTGCGCTATCTCTCTCTTTCTGTGTGCCATCTCACTCTCTCCCAGCGCCAGCTCTCTCTCTTTGCGTGTGTCATCTCGCTCTGTTTCTGCCCCATCTCTCTTTTTGTGTGTGTCATCTCTCTGTTTGCGTGTGTCATCTCCATCTCTGCCTGTGTCATCTCTCTCTTTGTGTGTGTCATCTCTCTCTTTGTGTGTGCCATCTCTCACTTTGTGTGTGTGTCATCTCTCTCCTTGTGTGTGTCATCTCACTCAGTCCCTGCACCATCTCTGTTTGTGTGTGTCATTTCTCTCTTTGCGTGTGTCATCTCACTCTGTGCCTGCCCCATCTCTGTCTTTGTGTGTGTCATCTCTCTCTTTGTGTGTGTCATCTCTCTCTTTGCGTGTGTCATCTCACTCTGTGCATGCCCCATTTCTCTCTTTGTGTGTGTCATCTCTCTCTTTGTATGTGTCATCTCTCTCTTTGCATGTGTCATCACACTCTCTGCCTGCGCTATCTCTTTCTTACCGTGTGCCATCTCACTCTCTGCATGCGCCATCTCTCTCTTTGCATGTGTCATCTCGCTCTCTTTCTGCCCTATATCTCTCTTTGTGTGTGTCATCTCTCTCCTTGCGTGTGTCATCTCACTCTCTGCCTGCGCTATCTCTCTCTTTCCGTGTACCATCTCACTCTTTGTGTGTGTCATCTCTCTTTTTGTGTGTGTCATCTCACTCCTTGTGTGTGTCATCTCACTCAGTCCCTGCACCATTTCTTTCTTTCTGTGTGTCATTTCTCTCTTTGCGTGTGTCATCTTTCTCTTTGCATGTGTCATCACACTATCTGCCTACGCTATCTCTCTCTTTCCGTGTGCCATCTCACTCTCTGCCTGCGCCATCTCTCTCTTTGCGAGTGTCATCTCACTCTGTTTCTGCCCCATCTCTCTCTTTGTGTGTGTCATCTCTCTCAGTCCCTGCACCATCTCTCTCTTTGTGTGTGTCATTTCTCTCTTTACGTGTGTCATCTCACTCTGTGCCTGCCCCATCTCTCTCTTTGTGTGTGTCATCTCTCTCTTTGTGTGTGTCATCCCTTTCTTTGCGTGTGTCATCTCACTCTGTGCCTGGCCATCTCTCTCTTTGTGTGTGTCATCTCTCTCTTTGTGTGTGTCATCTCTCTCCTTGCGTGTGTCATCTCACTCTCTGCCTGTGCTATCTTTCTCTTTCCGTGTGCCATCTCACTCTCTCCTTGTGCCATCTCTCTCTTTACGGGTGTCGTCTTGCTCTGTTTCTGCCCCATCTTGCGTGTGTCATCTCAATCTCTGTCTGCACGATCTCTCTCTTTGTGTCTGTCATCTCTCTTTCTGTGTGTCATCTCTCTCTTTGTGTGTGTCATCTCTCTCCTTGTGTGTGTCATCTCATTCAGTCCCTGCACCATCTCTCTCTTTGTGTGTGTCATTTCTCTCTTTGCATGTGTCATCTGACTCTGTGCCTGCCCCATCTCTCTCTTTGTGTGTGTCATCTCTCTCTTTGTGTGTGTCATTTCTCTCTTTGCGTGTGTCATCTCACTCTGTGCCTGCCCCATCTCTCTCTTTGTGTGTGTCATCTCTCTCCTTGCGTGTGTCATCTCACTCTCTGCCTGCGCTATCTCTCTTTCCGTGGGCCATCTCACTCTCTGCCCGAGCCATCTCTCTCTTTGCATGTGTCATCTCGCTCTGTTTCTGCCCCATCTCTCTCTTTGTGTGTGTCATCTCTCTGTTTGCGTGTGTCATCTCAATCTGTCTGCACGATCTCTCTCTTTGTGTGTGTCATCTCTCTCTTTGTGTGTGTCATCTCTCTCCTTGTATTTGTCATCTCACTCAGTCCCTGCACCATCTCTCTCTTTGTGTGTGTCATTTCTCTCTTTGTGTGCGTCATCTCACTCTGTGCCTGCCCCATCTCTCTCTTTGTGTGTGTCATCTCTCTCTTTGTGTGTGTCATCTATCTCTTTGTGTGTGTCATCTCACTGTGTGCCTGCACCATCTCTCTCTTTCTGTGTGTCATCTCTCTCTTTGCGTGTGACATCTCACTCTCTGCCTGTGTCATCTCACTCTCTCCCTGTGTTATATCTCTCTTTCCGTGTGCCATCTCACTCTCTGCCTGCGCCATCTTTCTCTTTGCGTGTGTCATCTCGCTCTGTTTCTGCCCCATCTCTCTCTTTGTG
The DNA here is from genome assembly GCF_964261635.1 of Lissotriton helveticus. NCBI lineage: Eukaryota > Metazoa > Chordata > Amphibia > Caudata > Salamandridae > Lissotriton > Lissotriton helveticus. The sequence continues at coordinate 17,320,584 of NC_136063.1, read as the reverse complement.
TGTGTCATCTCTCTGTTTGCGTGTCATCTCAATCTCTGTCTGCACGATCTCTCTTTGTGTCTTTTATCTCTCTCTTTGTGTGTCATCTGTCTCTTTGTGTGTGTCATCTCTCTCCTTGTGTGTGTCATGTGAAATTTCCTCCCACATTTCCTTCAGTTCCGTCTTTTCTGATTTTGTGATGTAAGATGTCACATATCAAGCCACAGCAATAGAGTTGTCAGCAACATATTGAATATCCATGTTAGCATTCCACATGGACAAAATGACTGGGTTGTATCATTTATGTATTTGGACTCTTCATTTCTTCTTAAGTTGTATGTATTTTTCGGTGATTTTCTTGTCACAGTATGTCGCAGAGAAGAAATACAGTTGTTCACTCTTCCTTCAGATATTACTGGTCGTGGAAATCCAAAACGACATTTTGTGAAGAACTTGTCCTTGGATTTGAACTTTCGACGACAGTATTTTCCACAACAATGGGTTTGAAAGCGTAAAACTTGATGTCTTAAATTGTTTTCTTCTGTACTTTCGTAACAGCACATGTAGAATACTATTCAATGAAACTCATCACTGTGTCATCCGTATCTGTTCCAAATTTGGGGGCATCTTTGATCCATAGCAGCATATGTATGTGAGGAGCACCTCTTGCTTGATACTCCTTTCTCCAAAAGAAATCCAGAACCTCTCCAAGCGGAGGATTTTTTTTCTTTGTGATAAAAGACATCATAGCTTCAAATCTATGATTGAAATACCTGCATACATTAACTGGATCCACAGAGCACAGAGCACAGTTCTCCAGATGTCTTGTATTCTATATTTTCAATGTTTGCATTTGCCTCTTGTTGAAATTGAAGTAAGTCTTCCCAAGCATACTCAGCACAGCTAAGAGTGAGGAACCATGTAGGAGTTCCTAAGTTTCTTAGCATACATTTCAATTCCCCATGACGACGGTACCAATACTCGTTAGTACCACGCTGACATGCCATGAGATTAATTAGGTGAGATTCCAAAATACTGTCTTGCAGTTTGACTTTATCCATAAAGGCCCTTGCCGAAACATTTTTCAGATGTAATCCACTTTTCAGTACATGGTTCACTGCATAAGAAAGTCCAGACAAGTCACTCTCAAACAGTAGATGAAACAAATATGGAATGTATTGACGAAACCTTGGATCTTCTGCATATAATCTTAAAGTCCGGTATTCAGTTGCAAGAATTTGAACAAGTCGGTCATCATATCGTCCACCTTGACCTGTTGGAAATAACTGAGGAAAACAACGAGCTTCCAAACTTTCTTCCCATACATTAAATGGACTTCCTTTTGCTTCTTTCATTTGAAACAAGTCAATAGCATTCCCCATTACTTCTTTGGAATGCAAAGGATGAACACTATAATATTCATAAATGTCTTCACTTCTAGAGACATCAACTTTTTCAATTTGCCCAGCTGAGAAATCACTGTCCTCTTCTACAGTTGTTTCCTCTTCTCCAACATATAAATTTTTGTAGTAGTGATTGTTTTTTACCAAATACAACGTTGCCTTTTTGACTTTCTTAACATCCACTAATTCTTGCCAGATTTTCTTACTCTTTGTAGGCACACCATTAACTAGAATAACCAGAGGTTCCTCTTCCACTTTTTCTACACTAATTGTATCAATATTTTTCTTAAAATCTAGAGGCAAATAAACAACTCTTCCCTTTAATTCTCTCTGTAAATCTGAAGGAGACAATTTCCCTGTCTTAGGCTCCATGCGAACAATAGCCTGAAAAGGATGCACACATTGAATCAGAATAGACTCATAGGTATTTAAATCCATCACTTCAGAAGGAATGTCTACCAACTCAAGATTATTATGAACAGCTCTAGCAGGCCTTCTGTTTTCATTTAATTTATTATAACAATATTTACAAATACGTTGATCAGAACCCAAATCAAAACATTTTTCTACCAACAAATAAGTTGCAAAATCCTTCCACTTATTATTATTTTCCATTTAACTTTTTACATATAAATCAACTAACCTAGTCTGATTCTTATAATGAGTTTGTAGTATACGTCTGTAAGAAATTAAGAAACAAATCAATTGAATCCTGTCGCACACTACAAATACAAATACAATTCCAAGTGTACAATGGAGCCTTAGGACATCTCCCTAAAACTTCATCAGCTAACACCTCTTCTGCATTTCTAGGCACAATTTTTTTCTTTTTCAACCGGACAACCGTCCTTCACCTCATATGCTCGACCACTGGTGTCAACTGCATGCACCAAATCATTATCCTGAAAGTAACTCTCTTCATTAAAAAGTGGCTCACAACTTGAACTATGCTTCCATTCGCCTGAAAAAACATCACAAAAATGAGTCCGATTAATTACTCTTTTCCACTTACATTTTGATTTCAAAACATTGATTACCTTATCTAGTGTACGAATTCTATTGAGTACTAAACTGTATGATTTTTTTTTCACTTCAGAAGCCTGATCCACAATCTTTACTATACTTTTCCATTTCTTGTAAAAAGCAGATTTCTTTTTATAATTCTTAACATTTTTTAATAAATTTAATACAATTCTGTTATAAAACATTCGTCTACGAATGTCAATAAATTGATTTCTCCATCTATTACTATAGACAATATCATCTCCTTCTACAGGTCTAACATTTTTTGGGGGGCTCTGCTTTTTCTTTGTATTTACAGATGATTTTTTTTTCTTTGAAACAATATCCAGATGTTTTTTACATTGCGTTAATTTCCTAAAAAACGCCTTTGATTGCTTACCAATCTTCTAATTGTGTTTTCTTGGACAATAAAGCATGTTTATAACTTTTTCTTCTTCTTTCCTTCATCGGCATATTCTTTTATCTTTCTATAGATGATTGCAATCTGTGGTAAAAAAAATAACATATTATAGACCCCTACTAACATACTACATAGCAATGACAATAAGTAAACGATATAAACACTAGTTTACAACATAACTACGTTTATAGCACAGCAACTGTGTCCTGCACCATTTCTCTCTTTGTGTGTGTCATTTCTCTCTTTGCGTGTGCCATCTCACTCTGTGACTGCCCCATCTCTCTCTTTGTGTGTGTCATCTCTCTCTTTGTGTGTGTCATTTCTCTCTTTGCATGTGTCATCTCACTCTGTGCCTGCCCCATCTCTCTCTTTCTGTGTGTCATCTCTCTCTTTGCGTGTGACATCTCACTCTCTGCCTGTGTCATCTCACTCTCTGACTGCACTATCTCACTCTTTGTGTGTGTCATCTCTCTCTTTGTGTGTGTCATTTCTCTCTTTGCATGTGTCATCTCACTCTGTGCCTGCCCCATCTCTCTCTTTCTGTGTGTCATCTCTCTCTTTGCGTGTGACATCTCACTCTCTGCCTGTGTCATCTCACTCTCTGACTGCACTATCTCTCTCTTTCCGTGTGCCATCTCACTCTCTGCCTGCGCCATCTCTCTCTTTGCGCATGTCATCTCGCTCTGTTTCTGCCCCATCTCTCTCTTTGTGTGTGTCATCTCTCTGTTTACGTGTGTCATCTCAATCTCTGTCTGCACAATCTCTCTCTTTGTGTGTGTCATCACTCTCTTTGTGTGTGTCATCTCTCTCTGTGTGTGTCATCTCTCTCCTTGTGTGTGTCATTTCACTCAGTCCCTGCACCATCTCTCTCTTTGTGTGTGTCGTTTCAAATTTCCTTGGAAAGCCCTGGTGGGCATAGTTGATGGATGGCAGTAGTTTCACCCTCAGTACTCTTTGCATGGCCATTGTTGTTGGACTTTCTAGGGTAGTGTGTAATTTGCAGAGGGCGTAGGTGACCCTTTTCCATTTCTCCTCTAGCTTGTGGAGGTGAACTAGTGGGCAGCCTGTTTCGCTAAGCCATGCCCCTAGATAATTATTATGTTGTACACAGTACAAAGTCAGCGGACCCAACCTCCACTTGGCCCCTTTTTGGGTGGAAGTGGCCCAAACATTTTATTTTAGATTTGGTTGAGTTGGCAACCAACTTATTTTTGGTGATGTAGACTGCGAGGGCTGTGAGTGCTTTTTGTAGGCCCTCTCCTGTTACCATAGAAACACCTCATGAAACACTTAACTGAGCACACAGGTCAAAAGTTCATTACACAATGTTGCTAATCAAAACAGGATGTGTGCTTGACTATTCAACATATCAGCTTATCTTATGTAACATACCTTTCAATCAGTTTTTGTTAACCAATAAGAATCATGATTTTAAAACACAGAGTGTAGAATGTTCACTGATGTCATTTGGCATGTCATCAGTGATGCCATCAGTGATGTCACTGACCATGTCATGAATGATGCAATATGTGATGTCATCAGCAGTGCATTGTGGGTACAAGAGTTATAGTTAGCTGAACTAACTATAACGCCGGAATGTCTATGGTTTTATACAAGTGAAATGTCCAACTAACTATAAGATTCCTGAAACCTATGGATTTTTCAGTGAATGTCTAGGTTTTTTAAATGCTAATTTCTAACTATAACGTGCCTGAAACCTATGTTTTTTTCCCGTGAATATATATATATACCAAAGTGTATTGAAGAATGAGTGGGTGTATGAGTGTCCGAACGGATGATTTAGTAACTGCGCGACTGACTTTATAAGTGAGGGATTAAACATGTCTTAGTGAATGCGTTGGTAGTGACTAATCAGTGAGAATGTCTGTTTCTGTTTTTCAGTTGGTGTGTTAGTGGCTGCATGGGTTGGTGTGTAGCTGCAAGAATGTCTATATGGGTTAATGATTGCTTGTCTGAGTATCTGTGTGGGTGGGAGTGGAGTGTGTTACTTCCTGCATGGATGTGTGAGTAGGTGATTCACTGGGTGTGTGGGTTCATCAGGGCATCTGTGAGGGGCTTTATGCATGTATGAGTGTTTATATGGCTGTGTTGGTGAGAGAATGGAAGTCTCAGTTGGTACATGTGTCAGTAACAAGATATGTGAAAGGGTGCACAGACATAATATCGACTCCAAAATATCGTTTGGACAGAATATCGAGTTTTAAATATCGTTTGGACAAAATATCGACAGGACAGAATATCGACAGTCAAAATATCGTTTTTAAGGTAAGTGAAGTAATATCGACTGTAAATAATATAGAAAGTGAAAATATCCAAGTATATAATCTAGATAGTAAAAAATATCGTTTTTTAAATAATATTTAATTATTTATAGTGTTTTTATGTTATAATATGTGTGAAAAGTGTCATTTTATGTTATAATTATTTTTAATTAATGATTTTTTTAAAATTATTGTGTAATTTTATTCTGTAGCGGGTTGTGGGTTTATAGGGGAATAGGGTGGGAAGTAATTTAATTATAATTAATTAAATATGTAAATTTCTTAATTGGTAGTAATAATTAATTAATTGGTAATTAAATAATATTTGTTAATTATTTAAAATTAAATTGGTAATTAATTTAATTTAATTGATTAATTGCTAATTATGTAAATTAAAATAATTTATTTCCTGTAGCGGGTTGTGGGTTTATAGGGGAATAGGGTGGGTAGTAATTTAATTATAATTAATTAAATATGTAAATGTATTAATTGGTAGTAATATTTAATTAATTGGTAATTAAATAATATGTGTTAATTATTTAAAATTTAATTGGTAATTAATTTAATTTAATTGATCAATTGCTAATTGTGTAAATTTAAATAATTCATTTCCTGTAGCGGGTTGTGGGTTTATAGGGGAATAGGGTGGGAAGTAATTTAATTATAATTAATTAAATATGTAAATGTAATAATTGGTAGTAATATTTCAAAGTTCAAAGTTCAAATCGTCTTTATTCGGTTTCCACTTATAAAAAACCATAAAAGTACAAAATACAGTGAATATTTAAAAAAAAGACATTGAATTCATTCGAAAACTAAAATCATTCTTAAAAAGAAACATATTGGTGAGTAAAATACTTTTTTAGGCGAGAAGGTCATTATTATTTTGTAAGTTCGAACGATGCTTAAGACATACTTTTAGATACTGTGCCACCGATTTTGTCATTAAGTTGTTTTCTAAAAATTGTAGTGCCAGGTAGGCAGGGTGGCATCTACGAATTTTCATTGCTTTCAGTATAGGTAATATCCACCTTCTGCGCAGTGGCTCATAAAATTTGCAGAAGAAAAGGACATGAATTGCGAACTGTGAAGATGTTAAATCACAGGGGCATACTGATGCAGTTTGTGTCCAAACGATCTGGGTAGGGAATAAAACCAAATAGTGATACAGATTAAACCTAAAACGAGTGAGAAGTAATTTTTCAAATTGTGACAAATCATATTGCAAATATGGTTGGATGGTTGGGACCAACTGTATTAATAGGCAATGTTGAACTGTTGGCTTTCCTATTTCATTCAGTGTTCGAAGTTGGGATAGGTGCGATAGACAGAGGGTTTTTAGTTCCTTTTTTGTTATGTCTGTTACTGAGAGTGGTTCGTCAAAGAATCTTTGGAGACCAATATCTGAGAGGAAAGATTTTACATAACCCAGCCATCTTATTTTTGTCATGTTTTCTAGTTTCATGCAGTCCTGGATTATTGCTCTTGTAAGCTGACACTCTTCCGTAACCCAGATTCTGCGCCATAACATGATGGGCTGGATCTTAATGATATCAGAAATGTGGTCCATCCCAAGTTCCAGATGGCATCCAAATGTAGTTGTGCTCTTTGGAACGGCCAGTAAAAATTTTAAAAAGGAATTTTCGACTATCTGTAGTTGATCGACGTTTGTTGTTCCCCAGACTCCTGCTCCGAAGGTGGCTGTGCTTATGCATTTTGCATTATAGATCTTTATCATCTCCGTGGGGGGTCTTTTACCCAGTCGAAGAGAGAAAGCTTTTAGGGCGCCAACTGTTTTTATCAGGGATAATCTTCGAGAAGTAAGTGCTTCTTTCCAGTTAAACGCCTCATCAATAGTGATGCCTAGGTAAGGGTACGTTTTAGTTCTTTCAAGGGGGAAGCTGTCCACATAGATTTTCTTCACTTTTTTTCCCTTAATACCGGCATGCATCACAAAGGTTTTCTTTATGTTCATTTTTAAGTTTAGATTGGTCATAAAAGAACAGTAGTTATTTAGTGCCCTTTGGAGCTGGACCGGAGTTCGTGCGAGGATTACCGCATCGTCGGCATATAATAATGCGGGAATTTGCCGACGGCCAGCTTCTGGGAGATCTTTTATACCCTGTAACATTGCAACTTCGAGACCGTTGGTGTAAAGCGTGAATAAGAAGGGGGCCAGCACGCACCCTTGTCTGACCCCCTTCTGTATTGGAAAGCTATTTGTTAATTGACCAGCTGTCCCAAATCGTACCTTTCCCTTAGCTCCCGAGTATAATTCACGCAGAAAGTCAATTATCGGTGATTCGATCCCCATTTGCAGCATTATTGACCAAAGTTTCGAGTGTTCCACACATTCGAATGCTGCTGTGAGATCGACGTAAACCATGTGTAGACAAGATTTTTTTACTGTTACGTATTTACCAGCCAATAATGTTAGATTTAGAACTTGGTCCACGGTGCTCAGGCCAGCCCTGAACCCGTATTGTAAGTCTGAGAGTGCTCCGTGTTCTTTCGACCACTCCTGGAGTCGGTCGAGCAGTATACTCCCTGCCATCTTTCCGACCGAGTCCAGGAGGGAGATGGGACGATAACAGGAGGGGTTGTCTCTGTTACCCTTTTTAAAAATGGGCACTAGGATCGATGTTGACCAAGAATCAGGAAGTTCGATATCCTTTGCTGCGTTTAATACTTTTGTTAGGAGGGGGGACCATAAGTCTGGTAAAAATTTATAAAGGTCCATGGGTACAGAATCTGGTCCTGGTGCTTTGCCATTTTTTGCAATATTTATGGCTTTCTCTATTTCGTTGTTGGTAAACTGTATTTGTATTGGGTATTTCACCGGTGGGAGAGGGACAGGCGAAGTTGACGAAATTGAATCTCCGGAGTTGACCACTCCGAAGACCCCTGAAAAATGTTGCACCCAGTCCTCCGCTGTTATGGCTATGTCCAAAGAAGGACCCTCTTTGTTTTCTGTTAAAAAAGGACTCTTGACTATTTTCCAAAAAGCTGTGTTGTCTTTCAAGGTACTGCTGTTTAACAGTTGGGTCCAGAGATTTATTTGTAGGTCCTTTTTTCTTTGTTTAATTGCCTGTGTGTAAAGTTTCCTTAATTTAGTTACCTCATCTCTGTTTCTTTCTTTTTTTCCTAGGGCTTTCTTTAGATCAGAATAAGCCTTTGTGCAATTAGTGTTAAACCATCCTTTTCTTGGTGCTTTATTTTGTTTACTGGGTTTGGTTAGTTCATTGCTTATGGTTTTCACTATTACTTTATAACTGTTCATGATCTCAATAGGAGTTGACAAAGTATCCAAACATTTATTAATTTCTTTCCTACATGTTTTAATAATTCTTGTGGTAGTGAATTCGTGGTCCAAGTTGCCCCACTTGAGAGTGTAGCCATTTAATCTGTCTAATGTTAGAGCTTCCTGGTGGAGCAGGCCAGGATGGGCCTTAATCGTGTTGTTTCGGTGGTCGGGTTCTAGATACGTCAATCTAAGTGGAAAATGATCGCTAAGTGCGTTGTTATCCACTTCAAAGGACTTTATTCGTGTGGCTTTGTTGTTAGAGACTAATATATAGTCTATCAACGTTTCAGCACCTCTTCCATGAAAGGTAGAAAAGAATTGGGTTGTGGGATTCTTTATCATATTCGCGAAGCCTATGTCTAGCTCAAACATAATGGCCTGCATGTTGATGCCTTCCACCGTGTGGGCAAAGTGTGTTAATGAATTTTCTTGTTCGTCTATGATCCCGCAGGTGGAGGTATTGCTTCTATCACATATATGGAGGTTGAAGTCTCCTCCCCAGATCAGTGAATGTGAAATTTTAGCATATTTTATTTTCAGGTCATTTACTATGTCGGAGATTTGACTTAAAACTTTGGACAGCTCCGTCGGTGTCATGTTATTATAAAAGTTTATAATGGTGTAGACCTCTTGATTAGTACCTTTGATGTTAATGATCTGATAATTGTGATGAAGTAATGCGGGCGTTGTTTCGCAATACGGCCAGAGGTTAGAGATATATGTAGTCAGGCCGCCTTTGCTTCTCCCTGAGTTTGTTTTTATTGCTTGGGAAAAGTAAGTTCTATATCCCACGAGGTGAATTGAGTCGTTAAGCCATGTCTCTTGAAGACAGATTAGATCGTTTGAATTGACCAGTTCTAAGTAGCTTTTTTCAAGATGTTTAGTTGCTAGTCCCGCCACGTTCCAGAATAACATCTTCCTGTCACGGTTTTTACTAATATTGACTGATGGCTTTGACTGGACAGTGGTTAATTCTTCTGATGGTATAGAGGGAGAGTCAAGATTCGAGAATGAGGCATTTGTTTGCTTGTTTATAACAGATTCTGACGGGCTCACAGATCTAACATATTCCTTTGGTTGATGTTGAGACTCTTGTTCCCGCGTTGCCACTGTTTGGGTTTTTGTATTTTCTATGAGTATGTATGATCTCTGTTTTCGTATGCTAGAAGGTTTATTGGACATCTTGCTCTTAGGATGGTTAACTGGAGAGTTTGTATAGACTCTAGTGGTTAGCGGAGAGGTCAAGTTGTAGTTCTGTGATAATGGTCAGTCTACCATGTCTAGGCAGCTGTAACTATTGAAGGTTGGTATTCTGGTCCAAGGTTCCCTGTAGGCGGGTTGATGTGCTCTTCTACCGTAGATCTTCCAGTCACCCTGATCTCTATAATCATGCCCCCATTCTCCTTGATACCAATTATTTTGATTGTTTTCATAGCCCCAGTCTCCCTGATTCCAGTTATTTGTTCCGTGATCTGGTCGGTTCCAGGACCAATTTAGGGGTCGATTGGGGTCCTCAAAACGATGGCCTTGTCGAGGATAAAAGAAGGATAGTCGTTTAACATCCAACCCTGCGCTATTTCCTGATGATTCCCATGAACATATATAGTCCACTGCGCGGGGGTTTTCAAAGTTGACTATTATACAGTCTCCATGGATTGATTTTGGTTGCGGGCCTATCCATGAGACCCTTTTCACTGTTGTAATTCTGGTGATGTTATTTGATTGATTGGGTCTATTTATGTTCAACCAGTGGCGGGTTTTGTTTAACAGGGACCAAGTTGGTTCGTCTGAATCATTGCTTAATTCTGGGACTCCTGTTATTATAACTACGAAGGGTGCTGCTTCTGGTGGAAGATTTACTAATTTTGGCCGTCTTTTGTTTGATCGTTCTACTTTGTTGGTTTGTCTCTGTGTCTGATCGTAACGTGAATTAATTTGTACAGATGGTATCAGGGGAGTATTTATGAGTGGAGTTTTAGCTGATGGAGCTTTTGCTATTGATTGATTTTGTGATACAGATATAGTTTTAGTTGTTTCTTGGGGTATTTTAGTTTTTAGTGAAGGAATCGGGTTGTTTGTCTTGTTTACTGGATCTCCTGTTTTTGTAGTGATGGTATTTATAGTTGCCGTTTTATTACATAGTTGTTGTGAGTTGATAGTAGATTTGACTCTCCCTGGTGTGGCCGTTGGTCCAGGTATAGTTAAAATATCCTTGTTTCTAGGATTAGAAGTTGTTTTTGAAGTAGCAACTAATATAGCTACCTGCTTTTCTATGATTTCTAAGCTTTTCTGAATAGGTTGTAAATGGTATTTAACTATTTCCGATATTTCTTTTGACCATGATGATTGTGCTCTATCGTTATTAATGTATCTTGTTAAGTGGGAGTCCCCAATTTCTTGACAGATCTGTTTGGAATTAACTCTGGCATTGCGGGGTTCAACTGTGGGTACGTCAGGGTTAATGTTACTATTGGATTCTACAATTACGATGGATTTACATTGACTTTGATCATTGTTTGAATCGTGCGGTGAGAACAATGAATCAGGGGCTGTGTGTATTTCAGCTGTGTTAATAGATTTTTTTGAGGATATTTCTTTGTGTTGAAAAAGTTTGGGAATTACTCCTTCCCTAGTTCCTCTTGACTCAGCCTGTATGGGATCGTTTAATATTGGCTGAGGACTGGCAAAGATGTCAGGAGTCTGCTCAAGATCCTGTATCAGTTGTGAGTCAGACAGTTGGGAGGACACTGATAAATCAACCATATTTGGTATAGCATGTATATCGGCATTTATTTCCGCGTTGATATTATTTTGTGGTCGATCTTTTGGGGTTTGAGCCTTTGCTATCATTCCCATAGATGAGCGTCTGGTTTCGTCTAGTTCATAAGAAACTCGACGTTCAATCAGCAGTACAGTTTGATCAATAGTTTGATTTACTTTGGTAATAAATTGATCGATGGGACCTACTGCACTCGTCATGTTTTTTTTCTGGGTCTTGCTTCTGGTGCTTCTTGTAGACATTGAACTGATTGTGTAGGCGAGTATACTTTACATAGGTTTACTGATGATCTATGAAATATAGTATCCTTCAGTGAACAGCTGGCAGGACCTTATGCAGGGCTTTACCTTATGATGGTTGTTAGTGGGGTGGGCCCAGCCCAGTCTCCTCCGGTCTGTGACGGGCTAGGACGGGCCCACCCTTGGCCCAGGCTTCGACCCGCGTGCGTCCCGCGAGGCGCGTTGGTGGGCTTGCTTAAGTTCCTATCAGGTGAGGGGGGCGGGGCACTGGGAGGGGGCGCGGCTCACGCGGGAAGAGGACACAGCTGGTGATGTTGAATGCTGGTCCTCGCAGTCCCGGGGCCGCGCCTCTCACCTCCTCTGCGGCCTCGCTGATGGACACCTCCTCACGCTGGGCACAGAAAAGGGCTGGAATGCTTGAATGCTACTCCTGTAGCGACGGGCTGGAAACTCAGATTCACAAAGTCCTCGGAACAAGCGGCACCCGCGGAGCGGGGGCCGCGAGAGGGGAAGAGCGCTTCGGTGGGGGCGGGGCACTGGGAGGGGGCGCGGCTCACGCGGGAAGAGGACACATCTGGTGATGTTGAATGCTGGTCCTCGCAGTCCCGGGGCCGCGCCTCTCACCTCCTCTGCGGCCTCGCTGATGGACACCTCCTCACGCTGGGCACCGAAAAGGGCTGGAATGCTTGAATGCTACTCCTGTAGCGACGGGCTGGAAACTCAGATTCACAAAGTCCTCGGAACGAGCGGCTCCCGCAGAGCGGGGGCCCGCGAGAGGTGAAGAGCGCTTCGGTGGGGGCGGGGCACAGGGAGGGGGCGCGGCTCACGCGGGAATAGGACACAGCTGGTGATGTTGAATGCTGGTCCTCGCAGTCCCGGGGCCGCGCCTCTCACATCCTCTGCGGCCTCGCTGATGGACACCTCCTCACGCTGGGCACAGAAAAGGGCTGGAATGCTTGAATGCTACTCCTGTAGCGACGGGCTGGAAACTCAGATTCACAAAGTCCTCGGAACGAGCGGCTCCCGCGGAGCGGGGGCCGCGAGAGGTGAAGAGCTCTTCGGTGGGGGCGGGGCACTGGGAGGGGGCGCGGCTCACGCGGGAAGAGGACACAGCTGGTGATGTTGAATGCTGGTCCTCGCAGTCCCGGGGCCGCGCCTCTCACCTCCTCCGCGGCCTCGCTGATGGACACCTCCTCACGCTGGGCACAGAAAAGGGCTGGAATGCTTGAATGCTACTTCTGTAGCGACGGGCTGGAAACTCAGATTCACAAAGTCCTCGGAACGGCGGTAGTAATATTTAATTAATTGTTAATTAAAAAATATTTGTTAATTAATTAAAATGTAATTGGTAATTAATTTAATTTAAATGATTAATTGCTAATTATGTTAAATTAAAGGGGTATTTTTAGGGTTCAGGGTCAGTTTTTGGTTTTTGGGTAAAGGGGTATTTTTAGGGTTCAGGGTCAGTTTTTAGTTTTTGGGTAAAGGGATATTTTTTGGGTTCAGGGTCAGTTTTTAGTTTTTGGGTAAAGGGGTATTTTTAGGGTTCAGGGTCAGTTTTTAGGTAAAGGGGTATTTTTATGGTTCAGGGTCAGTTTTTAGCTTTTGGGTAAAGGGGTATTTTTAGGGTTCAGGGTCAGTTTTTAGTTTTTGGGTGAAGGGGTATTTTTAGGGTTCAGGGTCAGTTTTGGGTTTTTGGGTAAAGGGGTATTTTTAGGGTTCAGGGTCAGTTTTTAGTTTTTGGGTAAAGGGGTATTTTTAGGGCTCAGGGTCAGTTTCGGGGTTTTGGGTAAAGGGTTTTTTTTAGGGTTCAGAGTCAGTTTTGGGTTTTTGGGGTACAGGGGTACAGTGTAAAAATAAAGTAAAATAAAATTTACATTAATTTAATTTCATGAAATGAAATGAAATTAAATTATATTAAATTAATTTTAAATAATTTAAATTATAAAAATTATTATATACTTACCAATACTTATGTTGTAATGGTAGTGCGTTGTAAAAGTTGCGTTGTAACGTCATATATCCACTGTTGCAGTCCTTGGAGTGGGAACAGTAATTTTAACCCCTACGCTATCCAACGCTTTCCCTACTGTTGCACCCACTGGAGTGGGAATAGTAATTTTTACTCTTTTGTATTTGTACGTTAATAATATTGGCTATTATTTAATTAAATTTTGTTACTATATATATATATGTTTTAAGAAATATGATTAAAAAATATTATTTTTTTACTTTCATTAATTATTTAATTATTAAAAGTTATATTGTTAAGTATATTTTAGTAATTAATTTTTTATATTAATGTAATTAAACATTGTTTTTATTAAAGTCGATATTTTTTACAACTATATTTTTGTAAACGATATTTTTAACTCGATATTTTTGTACTTACCTGTTTGTAGATAGAAACTCGATATTTTGTCTCTCGATATTTTGTCAACGATATTTTTGTTGGTCGATATTCTGTCCCTCGATATTATTTCAGTGATCCATGTGAAAGGCAGTATATGTGATTCTTGGAGTATATAAGTAACTATTTGAGACTAAGTGATTGTGACAGTGGCTGTATGGATGAGTGTGTACTTGTGTCAGTGATTGTAGAAGAGAGTAAGTATGGGTTAGTATCTGTATGAATAAGTGAGGTGGTGTGTGTGTATAACTGTATAATGAGTAAATCACAGTGTGATTGATTATTTGGGTGATTGACTAAGTGGATGAGTAACTCTATGGGTGAGTGGAGTTGTGTGAGTATTTACACCATTTGTATGAGTACATATATCAGTGGCTCTATTGATGACTGACTGCGTGAATGAGTAATTGTATGGGTGAGAGAATGTGTGTCTATACCTATGAATCAGTGAGTAGGTATGTAGTAACTGGTATTGGTGTATCTATGGTTTTGAGAAAATTAATCTGTATTTTTGAGTAGCTTTATGATAGTGTATTTTAAGGTGTGAGGAGGTGCATTAGATACTAAGTGGATGTTGTCATCAGTCATGTCATTTGAGATGTCATCAGTCATGTCATCAGTGATGTTACTGACTATGTCATGAGTGATATGATATATGACACCATCAGCAGTGCATTGCGGGGGCATGAGTTATAGTTAGCTCAACTAACTATAACGGCTGAATTTCTCTGGTTTTGTATGAGCGAACTGTCCAACTAACTAAAACATCCCTGAAACCTGTGTTTTTTCAGTGAATTTCTATGGTTTTTAAAATGCTAATTTCTAACTATAAAGTCCCTAAAACCTATGTTTTTTCCAGTGAATTTCTGAGGTTTTTTAAATGCTTATTTCTAACTGTAATGAATGAACGAATGAATACTTTATTTGTGAGGTTACTTAAAACCATTACACAAATTCAATTTTTATAAGTACAGTATAAAATCTAAAAATCTAAAACACAATGTTAAAATTCTCTTTTGGTTTGTCAGGTAACAACAATCAAGTAATAATCTGTCATTTATATTAAATCAGTCTGCTTTGAAGAAGTGGCCAAATGGCAGCCCCAGCAGTGCCCATCAATTGTATGTGAGTGAAGTGGACAAGCTTGCCAAAGTTAGCCATGTGCATATCTGTGTCCAACGTAGGTAGATTCTGCGGAATAGACGCAGTGCCGGACAGCAGGTTAAAATATGGGTCAAGGACACGTTTGTAGTTGAAAAGGCGGCACTCCATAATGGCTGACCTTACTTTCCCAGTTGGATAGAGAACTGTAAGAGGGAGAGGATGTAATCTTGCAACTAGACTTCTATATAGGGCTTGGCTCCCCACAGTGTGCGTTAGATGAAGTTTGGGGCTTGACAGTGTGTGGGGTTGGTCTTGGGTCTTGTGAACACCTGTTCCTACGAAGGACTCCATATCCAAGGTGCGAGACCGTAGTCGTACTTGTTTTTTTAATAGTGGAATACTTCATTATGCTGGATCCCAGTTCTATGTTGAGAGTTACGGAAGATCTTTGGCAGAGACGAGACAAGCAGACCAAGGATTGCCAGGTTGTTGAAAGATGCATTTTATGACACCCTTCATTGAATTCTCCGGCGCCACCAGTGTCTGATAGAAGTGTTTACTCTGAGTTGCCATCTCTTCCAATTTTTGTTGATTGAGATTAAATTCTAGACAAATTAAGTTGTTCCTGGTGCGGGCTGGTAGGCGAAATAGCTTTTTATAGGCTGTACAGTGTATTTTCTCTAGATCATTCTCAAATTTCCTTGGAAAGGCTTGGTGGGCATAGTTGATGGATGGTAGTAGTTTCGCCCTCAGTACTCTTTGCATGACCATTGGTGTTGGACTTTCTAGGGTAGCGTGTAATTTGCAGAGGGCATAGGTGACCCTTTTCCCTTTCTCCTCTAGCTTGTGGAGGTGAACTAGTGGGCAGCCTGTTTCGCCTGTTTCGCTAAGTCATGCCCCTAGATAATTATAATGTTGTACACAGTCCAAAGTCAGCGGACCCAACCTCCACTTGGCCCCTTTTTGGTTGGAAGTGGCCACATTTTTTTATTTTAGATTTGGTTGGGTTGGCAACCAACTTATTTTTGGTGTTGTAGACTGCGAGGACTGTGAGTGCTTTTTGTAGGCAAATGTTGGTATGATCCAGAAGAACCAGGTCGTCAGCGTATTGCATCAGTTTGATCTTTGAGTGCCTGAACCTGGGTGTAGCTAAAGTGACTCTGGGCTGCACCTATGTCGGCTGTATATAAATTGAAAAGATTCGGGCCAGGTCACAGCCCCTGATCCATGGCAATTTTCTCTGTGGCAAACTCGCTCAACAGTTTGACTCTTACCCAGGCTTGTGAATACAATAATCTAAGTGCTCGTAGTGCCAATTTCCGCCAGAGGATGGTGCGATCTACCCCCTCAAAAGCTGCTGAGTAGTCAATAAAGCAGGCGAAAAGCGGCAGGGTTCGATGGGCCATCAATTGTTGGGCTAGGTATGACACGGCAATGATGTTGTCCACAGTGGAGCCCCCTGGTCTGAACCCGGTCTGAAAGTAGGACAAGAGGCCTTTATTGCTAAGCCAGTCTGCTAGTTCCACCTGAAGAGTGCTTGCATAAGCCTTGCCCTCAATGTCCAACAAGGCAATCATGCGATCGTTCTTGGGGTCGGTGTTAGGCCCATTTTTTAAATATTGGATGCTGCAGTGATTCCCTCCAGGAATCTGGAACATCCCCCAGGAATCTGCTTTCGGCGTATAGCTGAGCGAAATTTTCCATCCTGAAGACTGTGTCTTCCCTGAAGAGGGAGCCAGGCAGGCGTACGTGCGGACTCTGCCATAAATGGAGAGTGGGGGGGCAGAGCGAGGGAGGAGCAGCTGGGAGGTGGGAGTGGGGTGGCGAATGGGAGAGGGTCGTGGATACCAACAGGAGTGGGGGAGGGGCCGCGGGGGAGCAGCGGCAGGGAGCAGGGTGGGCAGCGGGTCCAAAAGCGCTAGGGCGACAGGGGGCAGGGCAACAGGCAACAGGGGGCAGAGCAAAGCAAAACAAATGGGGCAACAATCAAATGAGGCTAAACGGCAGCAACAATACAGAAAAACAATCCAAATGGGGAAAACGGCAGCAACAGTACAAGACAATATTACAGATGGGGCAAAACGGCAACAGGGGGCAGCACAAAATGGCGGCAGAGCTGAGGTGATAGTTCCGTACAGCGGGGCACAATCAGGGCAGCGGATCGAGCAGCGGCACAATTAGAGCAGCGGATCGAGCAGTGGTGGCAGCAGGGGACCGGGTGACTTCCTGGGGGGGCCACGCGGCGGGTAGAGCGATCCGGCACTGACGAGGTCAGGCTGGGTCACAGCTCCCCGTTGCACGGCTCCAGCCCTAAGTACACAATGGGAGGGAGGAGCAGCTGGGAGGTGGGAGTGGGGTGGCGAATGGGAGAGGGTCGTGGATACCAGCAGGAGTGAGGGCGGGGCCGTGGGGGAGCAGCGGCAGGGAGCGGGGTGGGCAGCGGGTCCAAAAGCGCTAGGGGGCAGAGCAAAGCAAAACAAATGGGGCAACAATCAAATGAGGCTAAACGGCAGCAACAATACAGAAAAACAATCCAAATGGGGCAAAGCGGCAGCAACAGTACAAGACAATATTACAGATGGGGCAAAACGGCAACAGGGGGCAGCACAAAATGGCGGCAGAGCTGAGGCGGTACTACCGTACAGCGGGGCACAATCAGGGCAGCGGATCGAGCAGCGGCACAATTAGAGCAGCGGATCGAGCAGTGATGGCAGCAGGGGACCGGGTGACTTCCTGGGGGGGCCACGCGGCGGGTAGAGCGATCCGGCACTGACGAGGTCAGGCTGGGTCTCAGTTCCACGTCGCACGGCTCCAGCCCTAAGTACACAGTGGGAGGGAGGAGCAGCTGGGAGGTGGGAGCGGGGTGGCGAATGGGAGAGGGTCGTGGATACCAGCAGGAGTGGGGGCGGGCTGCGGGGGAGCAGCGGCAGGGAGCGGGGTGGGCAGCGGGTCCAAAAGCACTAGGGTGACAGGGGGCAGGGCAACAGGCAACAGGGGGCAGAGCAAAGCAAAACAAATGGGACAACAATCAAATGAGGCTAAACGGCAGCAGCAATACAGAAAAACAATCCAAATGCGGCAAAACTGCAGCAACAGTACAAGACAATATTACAGATGGAGCAAAACGGCAACAGGGGGCAGCACAAAATGGCGGCAGAGCTGAGGCGATACTACCATACAGCGGGGCACAATCAGGGCAGCGGATCGAGCAGCGGCACAATTAGAGAAGCAAATCGAGCAGTGGTGGCAGCAGGGGACCGGGTGACTTCCTGGGGGTTGCCAAGGGGTGGGTAGAGCGATCCGGCAGGTATGTCGGGAGGAGGCACCCCAACAATTACGCGAGGGAGAGTGTCAGAGACTTGGCACGCAGTCCCCCAACAGATGGCAGCAACACCTCGACTGGTGGAGCAACACCTTCAGGAAGACAAGCTGCAAGACTAATTCCAAACGTGCAGCCGATCTTTGCAGGTCTCAAATTTGTCTGCAAGGACTGCGACAAACTGATTTCCTATGGGGAGCAGAGCATAGAACTTATTGTTCGAAGAAAAGAAGAACATCGCTGCTCCACCCACCACTAATTTTTCCCCTTTTTTTTGCTCCTGTTGAGCAGTTTTGGATTACCTGGTTTTGTTTTTCTCCCCCCAAAAAAACCCTAAAAAGTAAAAAATCGTTCTGAAAAAGTATTAAAAAAATATAAAATCGAATGAGGGTGATGGAGCGAGATAGAAAACAAAATTTTGTTTAAACTCGTGAAGTCACATTTCCATAACATGAATAATAATATTAATGATTTTTGATATGTCGTGCTAATACAACTTAGATTAAACTTTACACATGGGGGGACTAACATGTGTGCTCATAAACGTGCATAATTGTTGCATCTTTTTGTTCGTGCAAAATAATAAAATAAATTATTGTTTTCGTTTTTGTCATTACTAACTGCTGCAAACATAAAAGAAGCATGTGCTTGTTTTGCTTTTCCTTGTCTGTGTGATGTCATTTCTACTATTCTAGGTGCATATAAGTCTCATGGATTATTGAAGACTGGTAGATATAAACGCTGCTTTATTTGTTTGCATTGGCTAGGTAACATTTGATTAATCGGGTGGGTTAATTAATTAGTAAATCTTGGGGTGGATACAGAATCTACATTATTTCTTACATTAATACTTTTCTTGTGTTTGTTTTATACTAGAAAGCATAAGTTGCCTGCTTTTGGGCCTAGTCTGCTCGAGCTACAAAAAGTTGAATTTTACTTCTGCAAAAGTCACGAGACGCCCATTCTGAAATAAAATGTTCGTCAAAAGCTGCGTTCACAAAGCAAAAACTGACGTGCTATCATCATTCTGTCGGACATGGCCAAGGTCGAAAAAGAACATTTTGTCAGTCCTTAACTTGGCATCCGCGGAAGTCAATTGGAAGCAATGAGACATTTGTTGCAAACTTAGGAAGCTCCTGGTTGCATACAGAAAAGACAATGGTCCTTAAGAAAAGTGACCTAATGGAACTTTTGAAATATGGGTGACATGTCACTTGTCACTCTCAGCCAATGGGACGTCGAAGATTTCTGAAAACTTTCCTTTGCGTAGTTTAGTTAGCGTAGAAAGGTATAAAAAGTCATGCCCCTAGGGATGGGCTGGCTGCTGCTTTCTGACTTTCCGATGAGGGTGAAGTGCTGTCGGACATTGCGTGGAGCACGTAAGAATCCTCAAAGAACTTTACTTTAATTTCTATCTATTTAGCTTAGTTAGGGACTTAGGTTTTAGAAATGCTAAACTTTAAATATTCACTTTAATTTTGATTCACTTGCTTAAATTGTATTTTTCTCACGTTTCTTTACAATCATGCTTGCTTTATTGCTAATAAAATTCATTTATAAAACTATCAACTTATATATCATAATTTAGTAAATAAAATCTTACTTTTGACAAACAAGCTGGTCTTGAATATTCAGGAGTGTAGGTTACTATTAGCTAGATCACGTCGCCAATGGTGGTCGTTTAAATAGTTAGGTTTTATTCTAATGACAATATTCTTTCCGCAGATGTATAAAATTGTATATAGTTTGTAGATAATGTGTATATAGATTTAATCTGACCACCTGATTCAGTAGGCCCAAAATATGTCAGGTTTATAAATGGGTCCATAATTTAGTATAGAATTTTGTTTATAGGTTATGAAGTTGGGTAGCGTTGTTTATGATATATTTTCTATAGGCCGCTGGATCAATTCTCTGGTAGCAGAAATTGATGGTTGCTAAGGGTAACCAAGGTAATATGTTGGTTGCTAAGGATTACTAAAGTGTTATGGTATGGAAATAGGATCGATGTTTTAACACATGTTGAGTTCGTTTTTCGTGCTATCTGTAAGCTATACCGGTATAGATTGTGTGGCGAGAAATTAGTCACGCAAGCCATCTGTTCTGTTTGTAGTGATATCGCCGAGTATCACAAGAGGTATCGCCGTGTACCATAGTGTTGTCGCCGAGCAACACAGTTTTAGGGCTAGGTGTGAATCTTGTATAGTGAGGGTTTTCTAAGAAATTAAAGCAGCATGAGAATAGGGACAAAGCGCCTTCCATAAAACTCACTGTGATAAGAGTATTAGTTATATCCGAGCTTGAGTGAAGGGTAAATTAGCGTCGGTGCATGATTATCTATAAACAGGTTAGAGTCCTGTACGGGTACATGTTTCATATCTATAAACAGGTGAGAGCCCTGTACGGATAACGTCATTATTTTGCTAACGGTGCATGATCTCTATAAACAGGTGAGAGTCCTGTACGGATTTCATGTGTGTTTGAAATTAGGGAATTTTCAGTGTGAAAGTGCGAGTTTGATTTGTATTTTATGTTCAAGTGGAACTCTTAGAACTGTCACTTCGCGGTGCGTTCAGAGCAAAACGAATTCATAATTATACGTATTAGAAGGGTGGGGTAAGGATTACTCTACTGACAATTGAATATTATCCTTAGTGTGAATAGCGCCGTCTATTCCGAAGTGTGGATACTTGAATGTATGTAAACTATCCTAAATAGTGAAACGAACAGATGTTGTCCTTATAGTCATTGTTAAGAATTAATTTACACTGAAAAGTGTTCTTAAATTGGCGCTGTGAAAAGATTTTGTGAAGGAGGGGTAAGCGCCAGGAGTGAGAAACGAGAAACCGCAGCTGCTGTGTACGTCACAGAGCCGCGCTGGGATTGGGTGACCTACGTCACAAGCTATATTCTGATTGGCTCTTGAGTCTCTGACGACCTGTGAGCTGATTGGTCCTTCAGAAAAACTCCAATTTTATTGGTTGAGCAGAAAAGTGACGTAGCTCAACTGTCATTGGCTTGTTGGTGTGTTTCGCGCACGGATTGGTTGTTTTGCGGAACATCCCGGAAATATTTTACGAACGATTTTGTGAATTAGATTTAACTCTTAAAAATGAGTTATCATTTTAAACATGTTGAGAAAAAGCCAACATTATTTCAGAAGTTTAAGAATTTATTTTCACCTGATAAGAAAATAGAAACGCGAGGTGGTAAACTACTTCATAAGTATAAAACACCTGCAGCGTATATGGAAGGTGAATATGGATATCATACTGTCTTATGGTTCGATAGTTGGAAACGCTATACTAAGAACGACGGTGTTTTAACTTGGCCTGATGATGGTTCATTTAATGTAAAAGTCTTGAGAAATTTACGAGAGAAAATGAACGCTCTTGTTCCGAAACCGAGACCAACTCAATTTGAAGCTTTAGTTGAGTGGGAAGACGAGATGTATCAGTTACAAAGAGAAGCTAGTGGAATTAAAAGACCTTCTAAAAATCCACCTTGGAGAAGAGAAACTCATGAAGATAGATTACGAATGTGGAGACAGGGAAACATGAGTGAAGGATTATATTTAATTCAGGAAATGGTAATGGGAACTCCTACAGGGAAATCTATGGAAAGTGAATCTGAGGATGCAGTTATGGAAGAAATATATACAACTGCTAGAAAGAATCAGCCTTTGAGACCTCCTAGATCATGGTCTACTCCGGTGGTTTCTACTGAAACTTCACCGAGTGCACCTCCAATTAATGAAGCTCCTAAACTTTATCCAAATAATTGTGAAATCATTGAAACTCCTAGAAGACCAGAATTTGATAATGTTCGAAATGAAGGTAGACATTTTACAATGGCTCCAAGGGCAAGAGAAGCTCCAAAAGATTATACAAGAGAGGCAAGAAATGTTGAAGATGCTGATTATAATGAATATTTAAGATCTAAAGAAGAATTAATAAAAAGAATGACAAAAGGCATGGAAGCTGTGACAGTTCCAGTAACGATTGGTCCTGTTCAGCCTGTATTTGACCAAAAGGAAACAAACAAAACAGGATTAACTATTCCTTTAAATACAGAAATTCAAAAGGCTGCTGAAAAATTTTATTCAGATTTATCTGAAATAAACTCTTCTAAATCGAGAATGCCTGATTTAACCTTTAATGAGGACTTATCTCCAAAAACACCAATGGGTGCTATATCAGATATAGGGAGTCCTGAAGTCAGGGTAACCACACCAAAACTTGATGTGGCCAAATTAAAAGTGAATATCGAAGAATTAATAATTGGAACAATCGGTCCAGATAGTTTAAATTACTATCGAGATGATGAACTACTGTTCATTTGCAAAAGCATACAATGGAAAACAAAAAATAAATATGATCAACTAGAGGATCTAGCAGCAGAACTTGAAATTGATGTGAGCAAACAAAAGAATTTTGCGAAACATTACAGATTAGACTTTTCAGAAAGTGACATTGAGAGTTTGAACTCAATGGGAAGAATAGTACATATAAAAGATTTAATTGTCTATATCAAAAAGCTAGGAGAACTGAATAAATGGAGAGTAAAATGGACGAAAAAGAAGGAAGATGAAAGATTGGAAAAATTGTCAAAACAATTTCCAATGAGAGAAATTGCAGGTGGAGGATATGTTCATGTCCCTTGGTCGAGACAGGACATTCTGTTATTTACAAATGACTTTCCGAAATTGAGGGAAAAACCAGTTGAGTGGTACAGACAAGTCGATAGATTTATCAAAGTGTCAAAAGTTCTGTGGATTGATTTAGATGGATTTTTTGATATTGTTGTTCCATCAGATCTTTGGACAGAATGCAAGATATCGATTAGTTGGCCAAAAACAGAACCTGAGCGAATCAAAGAAACAGGTGCTCCAAATCCACTTGTAATGGATTTTTATGAAAAAGTGATTGTTTGGATGAAGAACAAAATTCCACCCAAAGAAGTCGATTGGGTTAAAATAGAAAGGACAGAACAGGAAACTAAAGAATCAGTTCATTCTTTTTATGAAAGACTACTGTTAATTTTTAAACAATACAGTGGTTATGAAAAACTAGACGAAAAAGACATGAGCCATTTTGTCTATAGATTTGTTTATGGACTAAAACCGGAAATTGGAGAAATGATCAGAAATAGCATTGTCGGATGGCAATCACTATCTGTAGATGATATTCTAAGAAAGGCTAAATATTGCAGCGATGAAATAGAAGTAAAACAGAAGAAGCTCAAGGAGAAAGCCATGTGGGCTCAGGTAAAAGTGGCTGAGCAACAGATTGCCAGCATGGGTAATAAGAACACTAATTTTGTTCAAACTGGAAATACAAACCAGATACAAGGAAAGTTTAAAAGTAATAATTTCCCAAAGAAATTTAGCCCAAAAATTGAGGAGTTGAAACAAAGATTACCTTGTTTTAATTGTGGCGAAATTGGACATTGGAGAGATGAGTGTCCTCATCCTCCTAAAAACTTAAAGAATTCCTTATTGAATCCACAGATGCAGAATGGTGTTGACCTGCAGCGACAGCTACAGATGCAACAGGGGTTAAACGAATTAAATATTCAGCGACAGTTACAGCAACAGCAACAGCAACAGGTGAATAATCGTCAAGACCAATTGCCACAACCACCTTTTCCGAATTGTGGGGGAGTCCAAAAATATAATCCAAACGTGGGATTTCAGGGAAGTGAACAGGTAATAAAACCACAAAAACAGCAAAAGCAGCAAAGAGTTCAAATGCAAAATGCTTCACAACAGTTTTTATTAACAGAAAGTCAAGACAGCGATTCTGATGATTATTGCTGACGGTGCCCGAGAGAGGAGGAAGAGTGTGTTGTTGGAGCCACTCTTGAGGTTGACCAGTCTGGTCCTTTTGTAAACGGGAAAGTTAATGATGTAGACATCACTTTTCTAGTGGACACTGGTGCTACCCGTTCTACTGTTAGATCAGTGGAAATTGAAAACCTACCTCTCTCTGGGGATACCATCCAAGTTGTCGGAGTAAGTAATCAGCAAATTAAAACTGACTTAACTGATCCAGTACCAGTTGAAATTGGAAATTACAGAGACAAACACAGATTTGTGGTTTGTAATAGTAGTCCAGTGAATCTATTGGGCAGAGACATCCTATGTAAAATGAATTGTAGAATATATTGTTCTCCTGATGGAGTTGAGTTACAAACAATGGAGGAAGATGGTTTATACAGAATGACAATGATGATGATGGAAGCAGAAGAAACAAAATTGTTTCCTGCATTTGAAGAAAAGGATTTACCTGAAGAACTCAAGGAAACAGTGAAATCTGAAATATGGGATTTTACTGGAAATGAGATGGGTCTGATGAAAAACGTAGATCCAGTAAAAATTACATTGAAACAGGGAATAGAATTTCCAAACATTCCACAATATAAAATGAAAACAGAAACAATTGAAGGTATTACACCAATAATTGAAAAATTAATCAAGCAAGGTGTATTAAAAGAAATGGAGAGTAGTCCTTGTAATTCACCAATTATGGGAGTTAAAAAGTCTAACGGAACATATAGAATAGTACAAGATTTGAGAAAGGTTAATCAAATTGTCGTACCATGTTGTCCTGTGGTTCCAAATCCAGCAGTAATTCTATTTCAGATTCCACATGATGCTGAATGGTATACAGTCATTGACCTTTGCAATGCATTCTTTACTGTTCCCTTACATCCAGACAGTTATGAAATCTTTGCTTTCAGATTCCAAGGTAAGACCCTCGGATGGTCAAGAATCCCTCAGGGCTATACAGAAAGTCCTTCAATCTTTAATGAACTGTTAAAAAGATCATTAGAAGACCTAGACTTACCTGGTAGGTCTACGCTAGTGCAGTATATTGATGATTTGTTAATAGCTGCAAAGACAAGAGAAAATTGTGTGACAGACACAATAATTCTGTTAAATCGCCTTGCAGAAGAAGGACATAAAGTGTCCCCAGCAAAACTACAGTTTTGCAAACAAGAAGTAAAATATCTTGGTCACAGAATTGCAAAGGGAAAAAGACAAGTAACAATAGAGAGAATAAAAATGATTCAAGCAATGTTACCACCTAGAACACAAAGACAGGTCAGAATGTTCTTGGGAATGGTTGGTTACTGTCGACAATGGATAAGTGGATTTTCAGTAATTGCAAAACCACTACAAAGACTGACAAAGTCAGATGTAAAAGATCCAATTATTCTCAATGATGCTGAGATGGATTCTTATGAAAACCTGAAAAAGAGCTTATGCCAAGCTCCTGCTTTAGGTATGCCAAATTATGAGAAAGATTTCGAACTGTATTGCAGTGAGAGAGAAGGATGTGCATTATCTGTGTTAATTCAGAGACACGGAAATTTAAAGAAACCTATTGCATACTTCTCTGCAGTTCTTGATCCAATTGCAAAAGCATTACCAGGTTGCTTGAAAGCAGTTGCAGCTACAAGTATCAGCCTCGAACAAAGTGAAGGGATCATTATGGGATTTCCTGTGAAAGTTTTTGTGCCTCATTCAGTAGAAATATTACTGACAAGAGGTAAGACTCAGCATTTAACAAGTAGCAGATTGACAAAGTATGAGAAAATCATACTAGGAGCAGACAATGTTTCGATTTCAAGATGTTTAAATCTGAATCCTTCTACATTACTGCCTGATTCTGAAATTGTTGATGACATTGAAACAGAACATGAATGTTTAGATGTCATGGAATTCTGCACAAAACCAAGAAAAGACATCAAAGACAGACCTTTGTCTGAATCGGATTTTGTCTACTTTGTAGATGGCTCATGCTTAAGATCCGAAGGAGGTGTCTTAAAAGCTTCATATTCAGTTTGTACAGTCACAGATGTCGAAGAAGCATCATGTCTTGAAGGAGTTCGTTCAGCACAAGTGGCTGAATTAATTGCTTTAATTCGTGCATGTGAAATATCAAAGGATATAAGAGTTACCATCATTACTGATAGTCAGTATGGGTACGGAGTTGTGCATGATTATGGACAACTCTGGTCACAGAGAGGATACATGACATCAGCAGGATCACCAATTAAAAATGCAGTTTTCATTAGGAGATTAATTGAAGCAATACAATTGCCAAAAGAAATCGCCATTGTTAAGTGTGCAGCGCACACTAGAGGAATTGATTATATTTCCAAGGGAAATGCCTTCGCAGATGAAACAGCTAAATACTGCGCAAGGAAAAATTATTCTTACAATCGGGAGAGGAGTAAAGAAACTGATTCAAATTCATTAATGCTAACAACAGTTGTAGAAACATGGCATGAGATTAGAGATTTACAAAATGAAACAGATGATGAAGAAAAAGACTTGTGGTTAAGATCAGATTGTAGACCACGTGAAGAAGATGGAGTGTGGGTTTACAAAGATGGCAGAGTAGTCTTACCAAATTGCTTGATTGCTGACATGGCCAGATTATATCATGGTCCAGCACATCTGGGAAGAGATTCTATGGTTAGACTTTTCAGAGAAACATGGTTCAATACTAAGTTTAGAACTATTGCAGAATCTTTTTGTCAAAGGTGTTTGTCATGCCAACAAATGAATCCAAACAGAAAATCAGTGGTGGGGACAGGAATAATTGGTCGAGAGGGTGGTCCCTTTACCAGATTACAAATGGATTTCATTGAAATGCCCTTACATAATTGTTTGAAATATGTGCTTGTAATTGTTTGCTTATTTTCAAGATGGGTAGAGGCTTTCCCTACACGACATTGTGATTCAATTACAGTAGCAAAACTAATGCTCAGAGAAATCATCCCAAGGTACGGTTTTCCAGTCACTATTGAGAGTGATGGAGGAAGCCATTTTGATAACAAACTGATGAAGTTAATTTGCGAAGCTTTGAGCATTGAGCAGAAAATACACTGTGCATACAGACCAGAGGCATCAGGAGTGGTTGAACAAATTAATGGAACAATTAAAAACAGAATTGGAAAAATGTGTCTTGAAACAGGTGTAAAGTGGACTGATGCTCTTCCACTTGTTTTGATGTCATTAAGAAGTACACCAGATAAAAAGACAGGTTTGAGTCCTCATGAAATTTTAATGGGAAGAGTTATGAGGCAAGCTTTTGTACCTGTAGGTAAACTGTTGAGCATAAATGACAGTGCTATTTTGGATTACTGTAAAAGGTTATCTGATATGGTAACTTCTGTGTCTAATCAGGTGGGAACTGAAGCACAATCAGATGAAAAGGTTTTGACACATGATCTGAGACCTGGCGATTGGGTCAGAACGAAAGTACATCGGAGAAGGAATTGTCTAGCTCCTAGATGGCAGAAACCTAGGCAGATAATTTTGATCACTACTAATGCTGTAAAATGCAGAGGATTGAAACGCTGGATTCATCCTAGTCATACTATTCCAGTACCAACTCCGGAAAGTTCTGATGTTGAAAGTGATACCACAGATGATTCTGATTCTGAAGCAGAAGGCGAAACAGAGGGTGAAATAATTCCAGATTCTGAAGATCGACAAGAAAGTCGACATCTGGAAACTGTGCCAGTGAATGGAAATTTGACAAGAAAAGACTTAGAAATCATTGAAATAGATTCTGAAGGTGAAGAGAATCTGTTAAAAGGAAAGATAACTGAGGATTCGGTTGTCTCTATTGAAGACAAAGAAGCAGAACAAAAAGAAGTTTCAGACCAGGAGAGTATCGAAAGGCAGAGAACAAACTCTGAAGTAAGGAACAGAAATCCGAAATCTGGGAAGTTGAGGGTAATCGAAGAAGAGGAGGAAGACGAATTACCGAGTACCAGTGATGGAAGACAAAGTGAAGTTCCTGAAGGAGTGAAATTGCCGAATAGAGAAGTTCCTGAGTCAATTGAAATTTCAGACTACGAAACTGAAGAAAGTGACGTGGATGGTGAAAGTGAAAACAGAAAGAAAAGGACTTGGAAGTCAGAATCAAATAATTCTGAACCAAAGAAGAAGTACGTGAGAAAAGCAGACTACTGGCCTGGTGGAAGATTGAGAGTCAGATTGATCAAGAAACCAAAAGAACAAGTTGAGGAAATCAGTAGTCAAAAGAGTCCTGGAAAAGAAGTTGGAGTTGGAAGAAAAATTGAAGTGATATCGAGAAAAGGGAAGAGAATAGTAAGACCAAACCAAAAATACAAGTCTCCTGAGTGGACTTACTTAGTAATTCCACCTGTTATTGACATATATGATAGTAGTGAAGAAGAAAACGAAATCCAAGAAATTAGTGACAATGATTGAAATACAGATATATTAAATTGGCAAAAGGCTGAAGAAAATTTGTTAGTTGACACAAGGTCGAAGAAAAACTGTTTAGTTGAAGAAAACTTATGTATGACATAAGGTCGAAGAAATCTTGTTTAGGGTTTTGAAAAAAAAAAAAAAAAAAAAAAAAATATATATATATTTTAAAAGGGGGGTGTAAATATAAATTTAGAATTTTAAAATTTATTTTATTTTAATTTTGAGGCTAAAATTAACCAAAAATGCCTTATGTTAAGGAGAGCACTTCAAAGTGTTCTGTTTTTAAAAGATGCTGTAAGATGACTCTGGTGTGTCTGCTCATTTTAATTCTGCTCTGGTTGATTTTAGCTGTGATTATCCCTTTGGAGATGAATAGAGAATTACACAAAGTTAACATAACAAGCAAAGCTCTGGTTAGCCAAACTAAACATAGTGCGTCTGCAAAAGTTATTGATCATCAGCCTAACATTCATCAAGATAAATCAATTGGTGATTTTTCAAGTAATACATTCACAAAGCTATTGAGTGAATATGTTAAGGTAATGGATGCAAAAGACTGCTACGTCTGCGTTAAGTTACCTGCTTCTGTTTCTGAGGGAGTAACATATAATATGCTTCCTCTCACTTATGCTGTAACATGTAGTGTGTTAACTAGTTTATTTTATCAAACTGGACGTTTAGAATATTACTATTCAAATTATGATGAAATTTTTGCAAATATTAAGATTGAAAATGCTTTAAATAAGCATAAGAAAGCAAAGCAAATGAGAGAATTTTTCCTTGTTACTAACGAACTTACTTATGAGTATGCTTATAAAAATAATCTAACTTGCAAATTAAGTGCTGAAGGAAAGAAATTTTTGAATATGGTTGAGGAGAGAAGAGCAATTTATAAGAGGAATGAATTAGTCAAGCAGACTAAGTCAAGTTTCTGGCAGAAAGAGGATGAGAAGTTAAATGGCAAAATGCTTGAAAATATTGCAATTCACATAGACAAACCAGTTAGTGGAAAGCTTTGCATTAGAAGAGATAATACACTTTTTGATAATTACTTTGTAGGTGCAAGTAACTGTGAAGATACTTATCAGATTTTGGGAGGTTGGGGATTCAAAGGTGGAAAAGATCCAATCTTTCCTGGGATTTATTTTGTTTGTGGTGACAAAGCTTATTACAACCTTCCAGACCACTGGTATGGAACTTGTTATGTGGGAATTGTTTTTCCTAAAGTGTTTCATGTTGACAGAGATTCAGAAGGATTGTTTAAAATTCATAATTATGTAAATAGAGTTAAAAGAGAAACTTTTACTGAAGTTCTGGGAGATATTTTTCAAGCAGTAATACCTTTTGTTGGTATAACCTTAAATGCAGGGAGAATTAGAAAATTATCCACTATAGTTGATAGATTATCAACTGACACAGCTGATTGGTTTCAATTAGTAAATGTTGAAGTTATTGCAATTAGATCCATGGTATTTCAAGATCGCCTTGCTTTAGACATACTCCTAGCAAAAGAGGGAGGAGTCTGTGGCATTTTACATGTACAACATTGTTGCACATATATACCTGACGAAAGTAAGAATATTGAAATGTATATTAAGAATATTACACAAATGCATTCAGAGATAATTCCTTTAGAAGAAGATGATTTTACAGGGAAACTTTCAAAAAGGTTTCAAGCAATTAAAAACTGGTTTCATGATATCGGAAGTTCAATTCTTGGCAAGATTTTGGCACCTTTGATTATAATAGTATTCATTTTTATTTTGACCAAAATAGGTTGTTTGTTACATAAAAGAAAGAAACAGTTGAAAGAAAAGAAAAGAATCTATAAACTTAGAAAAGAAGAAGAAAGGGAGATCGAATTACAGGAGTTACATAGAGAGCCTTATGCTAATTCCAAAGATTATGCAGAAACAGACTTTTAGGTTTACTGATACAAATGAATTTGAATCGATTTCTTAGAAATTTAAATTACCAAAATTTTGAGTGCTAGTGTGGTGATTTGTTAATCACCAGATGAGGGAGTTGATGGAGCGAGATAGAAAACAAAATTTTGTTTAAACTCGTGAAGTCACATTTCCATAACATGAATAATAATATTAATGATTTTTGATATGTCGTGCTAATACAACTTAGATTAAACTTTACACATGGGGGGACTAACATGTGTGCTCATAAACGTGCATAATTGTTGCATCTTTTTGTTCGTGCAAAATAATAAAATAAATTATTGTTTTCGTTTTTGTCATTACTAACTGCTGCAAACATAAAAGAAGCATGTGCTTGTTTTGCTTTTCCTTGTCTGTGTGATGTCATTTCTACTATTCTAGGTGCATATAAGTCTCATGGATTATTGAAGACTGGTAGATATAAACGCTGCTTTATTTGTTTGCATTGGCTAGGTAACATTTGATTAATCGGGTGGGTTAATTAATTAGTAAATCTTGGGGTGGATACAGAATCTACATTATTTCTTACATTAATACTTTTCTTGTGTTTGTTTTATACTAGAAAGCATAAGTTGCCTGCTTTTGGGCCTAGTCTGCTCGAGCTACAAAAAGTTGAATTTTACTTCTGCAAAAGTCACGAGACGCCCATTCTGAAATAAAATGTTCGTCAAAAGCTGCGTTCACAAAGCAAAAACTGACGTGCTATCATCATTCTGTCGGACATGGCCAAGGTCGAAAAAGAACATTTTGTCAGTCCTTAACTTGGCATCCGCGGAAGTCAATTGGAAGCAATGAGACATTTGTTGCAAACTTAGGAAGCTCCTGGTTGCATACAGAAAAGACAATGGTCCTTAAGAAAAGTGACCTAATGGAACTTTTGAAATATGGGTGACATGTCACTTGTCACTCTCAGCCAATGGGACGTCGAAGATTTCTGAAAACTTTCCTTTGCGTAGTTTAGTTAGCGTAGAAAGGTATAAAAAGTCATGCCCCTAGGGATGGGCTGGCTGCTGCTTTCTGACTTTCCGATGAGGGTGAAGTGCTGTCGGACATTGCGTGGAGCACGTAAGAATACTCAAAGAACTTTACTTTAATTTCTATCTATTTAGCTTAGTTAGGGACTTAGGTTTTAGAAATGCTAAACTTTAAATATTCACTTTAATTTTGATTCACTTGCTTAAATTGTATTTTTCTCACGTTTCTTTACAATCATGCTTGCTTTATTGCTAATAAAATTCATTTATAAAACTATCAACTTATATATCATAATTTAGTAAATAAAATCTTACTTTTGACAAACAAGCTGGTCTTGATTATTCAGGAGTGTAGGTTACTATTAGCTAGATCACGTCGCCAATGGTGGTCGTTTAAATAGTTAGGTTTTATTCTAATGACAATATTCTTTCCGCAGATGTATAAAATTGTATATAGTTTGTAGATAATGTGTATATAGATTTAATCTGACCACCTGATTCAGTAGGCCCAAAATATGTCAGGTTTATAAATGGGTCCATAATTTAGTATAGAATTTTGTTTATAGGTTATGAAGTTGGGTAGCGTTGTTTATGATATATTTTCTATAGGCCGCTGGATCAAGGGGTAGTGAGGAAAGTGGAGTAAGGGAACGAGGGTGAGGGAGGGTGAGAGAAGGGCAGTGAGGTTGAGGAAAGAGGGGTGATAGAGGGTGGATAAAGGCGAGTGAGCGTCAGACAAGGGAAGTGAGGGAGTGAGGACATACAGGTAGTGAAGGAAGGAGTGAGAGAAGGGAACTAAGTGAGGGAGTATAGTAAGGTAAGTGAGGGAATGTTGGTGAGTTAAAGGAAGTGAGTGTGGGGGAAGGGGAGTGACAAAGTGAGGGGATGGAGGGAGGGTAACAGAGAGGGAGTGAGGGAAGGGTAGTGAGGAAGTGAGAGGACAGAGGGAGTGAGAGAAGAAGTGAGTGAAGTGGTGTAAGGTGAGTGAGGGAAGGGGAATTATTGAGGGAGCAAAGGAAGGAAAGAAGGGGAAGGGGAGGGAAGCAGAGGGACTGGGAAAAGGTGAGTGCATGAGGAGAGATAGGGGAAGGGGAGTTAAGGATGGGTATTGAGGATAAGTGAGGGTACCGGAGTAAGGGAACGGGGTGAGGGAGGGTGAGAAAAGAGCAGTGAGGTTGAGGAAAGAGTGGTGATAGAGGGTGGATAAAGGTGAGTGAGCATAAGACAAGGGTAGTGAGGGAGTGAGGACATAGAGGTAGTGAAGGGAGGAGTGAGAGAAGGGGACTAAGTGAGGGAGCATAGAAAGGTAAATGAGGAATGTTGGTGAGTTAAAGGGTGTGAGTGTGAGGGAAGGGGGAGTGACAAAGTGAGGGGACGGAGGGAGTGAGGGTAACAGAGAGGGAGTGAGGGAAGGGTAGTGAGGAAGTGAGAGGACAGAGGGAGTGAGAGAATGAGTGAGTGGAGTGGAGTAAGGTGATTGAGGGAAGGGGAATTATTGAGGGAGCAAAGGAAGGAAAGAAGGGGAAGGGGGTGAAGCAGAGGGACTGGAAAAAGGTGAGTGCGTGAGGAGAGAAAGGGGAAGGGGAGTTAAGGGTGGGTAATGAGGATAAGTGAGGGAACCGGAGTAAGGGAACGGGGGTGAGGAAGGGTGAGAGAAGAGCAGTGAGGTTGAGGAAAGAGGGGTGATAGAGGGTGGATAAAGGCGAGTGAGCATAAGACAAGGGGAGTGAGGGAGTGAGGACATAGAGGTAGTGAAGGAAGGAGTGAGAGAAGGGGACTAAGTGAGGGAGCATCAAAAGGTAAATGAGGGAGTGTTGGTGAGTTAAAGGGAGTGAGTGTGAGGGAAGGGGGAGTGACAAAGTGAGGGGATGGAGGGAGTGAGGGTAAGAGAGAGGGAGTGAGGGAATGGGAGTGAGGATGTGAGAGGACAGAGGGAGTGAGAGAAGGAGTGAGTGAAGTGGAGTAAGGTGAGTGAGGGAAGGGGAATTACTGAGGGAGCAAAGGAAGGAAAGAAGGGGAAGGGTAGTGAAGTAGAGGGTCTGAGAGCTGGAAAGTGGTGGAGGGGAGAGAGGGGAAGGGGAGTGTAGGAATGGGGAATGAGGGGTAGTAAGGAAAGTGGAGTAAGGGAACGGGGGTGAAGGAAAGTGAGAGAAGAGCAGTGAGTGTGAGTAAAGAGGGTGATAGAGGGTGGAAAAAGGTGAGTGAGCGTGAGACAAGGAGAGTGAGGGAGTGAGGAGACAGAGGGAGTGAAGGAAAGAGTGAGAGAAGGGAACTGAGTGAGGGAGCATAGTAAGGTAAGTAAGGGAGTGTAGGTGAGTTAAAGGGAGTGAGCATGAGGGAAGGGGACTGAGAGAATGAGGGGACGGAGGTAGTGAGGCTAAGAGAGGGAGTGAGGGAAGGAGAGTGATGATGTGACAGGACAGAGGGAGTGAGAGAAGGAGTGAGTGAAGTGGAGTAAGGTGAGTGAGGGAAGGGGGATTACTGAGGGAGCAAAGGAAGGAAAGAAGGGGAAGGGGAGTCGAGTAGAGGGACTAAGAGCTGGAAAGTGGTGGAGGGGAGAGAGGGGAAGGGGAGTGAAGGAATGGGGAATGAGGGGTAGTGAGGAAAGTGGAGTAAGGGAACGGGGGTGAAGGAGAGTGAGAGAAGGGCAGTGAGGGTGAGAAAAGAGGGGTGATAGAGGGTGGAAAAAGGTGAGTGAGCGTGAGACAAGGGGAGTATAATATATATTTCACAATACAAAATACAAAATAACTTGTACAACATGTTATATGGTTTATTTTTGCTGTTCTGAGAATATATTGAATTTCACCAAAAAAGTGAGTTCAATACTACTCATCATATGACAGCGGGCAAAAAAAAACACAATCAAAAAGATTGTGTTTAAAAAACCCATACAACGTTTCAATAAATAATGTAATAGTACTCTTAAACTTCCATTTACCTGACTTTCTGAATGAAAAGCTCCAACATCTTTTTCATCATGTAAAAATAGTTATATTTCCACCTCTGGCTCACTCATGATCAACATTTCCTATAATACTGATATCACTCACTATGTGATACACCTACACTACCTCTATGACAACTACAAGTCTTTTATTATCTTGATCACTCTCACTCACAAAGTAATTTTGAACAGCAGATAAAGGTTTCTTAACTGCTCCAATCTTCATGGGCCATTTAAATTTTCCTAATATTTCGGTTGTAAAAACACGAGGTAAGAATTTTGTAAGTCAAAAGGCAAACGTTGTTTGAAAGTCAATTGAGTATCATTACAATTAGTCCCGTTTTTTGACATTTTAAATAAGCTGTGTAATGTCCTGATGTTGTCGAAGGACCATCATGCAAAATATTTGCTGCAGTTACAAAGGTTCTTCCTGAAATTGATAATTGAGAAGCCACAACATTTTTAATTAAAGTTGTCAATTTAGTTCCATCAGGTCTACATCGTTGGAACATTAAAATTACATACTGTCCATATCTTTGTATAAATAATGTTGATAGCATTGCAGATTTACATTGAGTACAGACCATGTTTTGATTTGCTTCTCTAACTAGAATATTAAAAGACACTGATTTGCAGTCTGGTAAAGTCAAATATATAAATCTTTCAGTGTCTATTGTAGTAGTACTTGAAAAGGAACAATTGTCACAGTTATGCTGCCAACTCGGGACCTATTCCATTACAGGAAAGGCTCACCTGGTACAAACCAGCCAGGTCTCTGCGTTCCGCCAGCTTGGGGCTGGCAGTAACCACCAGGATTAGGAAGTCAAGGCTAGGTGGTCGAGTGTTCTGTACTTCGGCATCAAGGCTGTGGAACGAACTGCCTCAAAATATTAGACTGACCGATACCCTGCTAGAATTTAGAAAGAGTCTAAAGACATGGCTCTTTGCTAAAACCTAAAGACCTACCTCAGGCTCATCAAACAGTATTGACTGTCGTTTCCACCTGACACAAACATTTCTGTATTGTTTTTCCCATCTGATTTTTCCATTCTGGCGCCAGGATACCCGTAGGGTGACAGATGCGCGGTATAAATATTAAATACAATACAATACAATTTATAAGAAAGGCCAAAAAGATTTTCTACATCTATACCTTCATCTTGCAATACAACAAGCATATACATCAGAAATTCCTGACAATCTTGCTGAATATTCTGTGAAAATTGATTTAGACCAGAACATATGTCTAAAACATTTCGAATTTCAGAAACACTTTCTATTTTTGTTCTATCACTGCTACATTTCTCAAACACAGAATTCAACAAACAACAAAATCGTTGATCCCGATTTTCAACAATCTGTTCTTGTAAAGTTTGGAGAAAAAAAACAACATTAACCACTACATTAGCATAGCAGTTGACACCAGAACTGTTTTCAAACTGAAATCCAACAACAACTTTAACTGAATCCTTTTCCTTTCTGCTTACAATTACTGGTTCATCTACTTTTTTTCTTTTTGCTACAACTTCACTACAATTTTTCTCATTTCTTCTTTTTCGGCCTACCACACGCTTTTCAAATAGAGAATATTGAGGTAAATTTGGAGCATACTCTCTTCTTAACCTATTATATTCTTTTACACAGTTTAGATCTGCACTAATCTTTGTCTCATCAAAATCAATCAAGTACAATCCAGATAATGTTCTGACTCAAGATAAAGCAACATATGCCATACCCTCCTTGAACACAGAACTTCCAATATTCACCAAAGCACTATCTACACTTAAACCTTGAGATTTATGAATAGTCACCGCATATGCCAAAGAAACAGGAAACTGTTTTCGGCGGACATATAAATCTTTCACAAGCAAAAATCGAGCAGAACAACGACTGAATTGTTGTACTTCTTCAATTCCATCAAATTTAATTTTAAAAAATTCAATTCCATCTATATTTCGGTAATTCACAAAATCACAACATGACCCATTGCTCCATTTACTAAACCTCTTTCCACATGTAAATTCCGTCGTAAAATTATACAACAATTTAAACATGCATACAGAGTCTTTGCCAAACCAGCAGTTTTAGATATTGTCTTCTCTAAAGAATCCAATTTTGATTTCAACTTTTCTGACAAAATAATAGTTGCTCCTTCATGCTCTATTTTACCAATAGCTTCCAGTTTCACAATGTCTTGATTTTCTAACTTTAACATTTTGTTGTTGAAGATTGAACATTCTTGCAGAGTTGGCATCAAGCATATCACAGATTTGTTTTCATCAATTTTCTTAAAAATATTCTCTGGGAGAATATTTTCGTTTGGAAACAAATTTGAATTTAATCGTGCATGTAAAGCTTCTTTGCCATGCTTGCGTACTTACTTTTCCAATTCTTACATCTTGCGTAAGCATTTTAAACACTGGTTGTCCTTTAACTGGAGTTAGCTGCAGTAGATCTCCAAAACAATGATGTGTTTGCCTCCAAATAACACATCATACTCTGTTTTAAGAATTTCTTGCATTCTTAAATGCACAAAAGCAAGCATTACATTTGATACCATGCTTACCTCATCAATGATAAGAAGTTTAATTTTCTTCAGGACTCTGGAAACTTCACAACACGCTTCTCCAGATAGCTTGTGGTATTGTAATTTATTTTCATGCTCTACTGGCAGCATCAATACATGATGTAAAGTAATCCCTTTAATGTAATGTGCTGCCAACCCAGTTGGAGCGGTTACAACACAAGACAGCGATGACTCAGTTCTTTTCTGCAGATAAGTTGCAATTGCTTTAATCAGAAAACTTTTTCCAGTTCCTGCTTCTCTACTCAAGTACAGTCGGACAGGCATAAATGACGTACATGAGCACTCTTTTTTCTCATGACATAAATCATGCTCAATCTGTTCTGTGACTTCGTCATATATTTGTTTCTGCTCAACGTTTAGTTCTTTTTACAAATCTTCTAAGTTAACTACATCCTCCTGAGCTTGTTCCATGGTTCTTTCCACTTCAACCATGGCAGTGGCAGCTTCATTTTGGATAATTGGTCCTCCTAGTGGATCCTGACTCAATGAAGCAGAACTCTGACTGTCTTGAGAACTGTCTCTAGCAATCTCTGCTGCAATTGTAGCTTCTTGCTGTATTTCCTCGTTCAACATTTGCAGATAATTTGAAAAAACGGGACATTCTATGGTATCCTTGGTTGCATTGAAATAATCTTCATAACTGAGACAATCTCCAAGTAGTTCCTCCTCTGTACGCCACGGCTTAAAGAGTTGCAAAAGAGCTAAATATTAAAATTCCCTTTTGTCAGGAGATTCGCAACTCAATTTTCGATGATTAATCAAATGGCCTTTTCTTTGTTTCACCAGACATCCTTCACATCCAATTACAGCATATACTCCTTTATTGATATCTTCTGTGATGTTCCTCTTAAAAGTATAGCTTTGCAGAACTTCATAGAGACAAACGTCCTCAAGATGACTACTTCTATTTGGATAGTATGTATCCAACATGTTTGTCTTCAAAATATCTGTACTGTTTGGTTCTTTCTCTGCCAAATACTCAATTTCTTGTACAGATTTCAAAACTCGGTTTCGTGTTGCAGCAAGACCTAGACTCACCCAAATGATTGTTCTAGATGTGGCATATAGACTTGCTGATGATAACCGATCAGAACATTCACATGCTCCACTTTCTCGATGCGACAACATCTTCAGACTGTAACTGTATAATTTCTTACTAATGCAGTACAGTTTCATTATTAATCTCACTCTCTGCCTGCACCATCTCACTCTTTGTGTGTGTCATCTCACTCTCTGCCTTCACCATCTCTCTCTTTGTGCGTGCTATCTCTCTCTTTGCGTGTGTCATCTCTCTCTCTGCCTGTGCCATCTCTCTTAGTGTGTGTCATCTCACTCTCTGCCTGCGCCATCTCTCTCATTGCGTTTATCATCTCACTCTCTGCCTGCGCTATATCTCTCTTTCTGTGTGCCATCTCACTCTCTCCCAGCGCCAGCTCTCTCTCTTTGCGTGTGTCATCTCGCTCTGTTTCTGCCCCATCTCTCTTTTTGTGTGTGTCATCTCTCTGTTTGCGTGTGTCATCTCCATCTCTGCCTGTGTCATCTCTCTCTTTGTGTGTGTCATCTCTCTCTTTGTGTGTGCCATCTCTCACTTTGTGTGTGTGTCATCTCTCTCCTTGTGTGTGTCATCTCACTCAGTCCCTGCACCATCTCTGTTTGTGTGTGTCATTTCTCTCTTTGCGTGTGTCATCTCACTCTGTGCCTGCCCCATCTCTGTCTTTGTGTGTGTCATCTCTCTCTTTGTGTGTGTCATCTCTCTCTTTGCGTGTGTCATCTCACTCTGTGCATGCCCCATTTCTCTCTTTGTGTGTGTCATCTCTCTCTTTGTATGTGTCATCTCTCTCTTTGCATGTGTCATCACACTCTCTGCCTGCGCTATCTCTTTCTTACCGTGTGCCATCTCACTCTCTGCATGCGCCATCTCTCTCTTTGCATGTGTCATCTCGCTCTCTTTCTGCCCTATATCTCTCTTTGTGTGTGTCATCTCTCTCCTTGCGTGTGTCATCTCACTCTCTGCCTGCGCTATCTCTCTCTTTCCGTGTACCATCTCACTCTTTGTGTGTGTCATCTCTCTTTTTGTGTGTGTCATCTCACTCCTTGTGTGTGTCATCTCACTCAGTCCCTGCACCATTTCTTTCTTTCTGTGTGTCATTTCTCTCTTTGCGTGTGTCATCTTTCTCTTTGCATGTGTCATCACACTATCTGCCTACGCTATCTCTCTCTTTCCGTGTGCCATCTCACTCTCTGCCTGCGCCATCTCTCTCTTTGCGTGTGTCATCTCACTCTGTTTCTGCCCCATCTCTCTCTTTGTGTGTGTCATCTCTCTCAGTCCCTGCACCATCTCTCTCTTTGTGTGTGTCATTTCTCTCTTTACGTGTGTCATCTCACTCTGTGCCTGCCCCATCTCTCTCTTTGTGTGTGTCATCTCTCTCTTTGTGTGTGTCATCCCTTTCTTTGCGTGTGTCATCTCACTCTGTGCCTGGCCATCTCTCTCTTTGTGTGTGTCATCTCTCTCTTTGTGTGTGTCATCTCTCTCCTTGCGTGTGTCATCTCACTCTCTGCCTGTGCTATCTTTCTCTTTCCGTGTGCCATCTCACTCTCTCCTTGTGCCATCTCTCTCTTTACGGGTGTCGTCTTGCTCTGTTTCTGCCCCATCTTGCGTGTGTCATCTCAATCTCTGTCTGCACGATCTCTCTCTTTGTGTCTGTCATCTCTCTTTCTGTGTGTCATCTCTCTCTTTGTGTGTGTCATCTCTCTCCTTGTGTGTGTCATCTCATTCAGTCCCTGCACCATCTCTCTCTTTGTGTGTGTCATTTCTCTCTTTGCATGTGTCATCTGACTCTGTGCCTGCCCCATCTCTCTCTTTGTGTGTGTCATCTCTCTCTTTGTGTGTGTCATTTCTCTCTTTGCGTGTGTCATCTCACTCTGTGCCTGCCCCATCTCTCTCTTTGTGTGTGTCATCTCTCTCCTTGCGTGTGTCATCTCACTCTCTGCCTGCGCTATCTCTCTTTCCGTGGGCCATCTCACTCTCTGCCCGAGCCATCTCTCTCTTTGCATGTGTCATCTCGCTCTGTTTCTGCCCCATCTCTCTCTTTGTGTGTGTCATCTCTCTGTTTGCGTGTGTCATCTCAATCTCTGTCTGCACGATCTCTCTCTTTGTGTGTGTCATCTCTCTCTTTGTGTGTGTCATCTCTCTCCTTGTATTTGTCATCTCACTCAGTCCCTGCACCATCTCTCTCTTTGTGTGTGTCATTTCTCTCTTTGTGTGCGTCATCTCACTCTGTGCCTGCCCCATCTCTCTCTTTGTGTGTGTCATCTCTCTCTTTGTGTGTGTCATCTATCTCTTTGTGTGTGTCATCTCACTGTGTGCCTGCACCATCTCTCTCTTTCTGTGTGTCATCTCTCTCTTTGCGTGTGACATCTCACTCTCTGCCTGTGTCATCTCACTCTCTCCCTGTGTTATATCTCTCTTTCCGTGTGCCATCTCACTCTCTGCCTGCGCCATCTTTCTCTTTGCGTGTGTCATCTCGCTCTGTTTCTGCCCCATCTCTCTCTTTGTGTGTGTCATCTCTCTGTTTGCGTGTCATCTCAATCTCTGTCTGCACGATCTCTCTTTGTGTCTTTTATCTCTCTCTTTGTGTGTCATCTGTCTCTTTGTGTGTGTCATCTCTCTCCTTGTGTGTGTCATGTGAAATTTCCTCCCACATTTCCTTCAGTTCCGTCTTTTCTGATTTTGTGATGTAAGATGTCACATATCAAGCCACAGCAATAGAGTTGTCAGCAACATATTGAATATCCATGTTAGCATTCCACATGGACAAAATGACTGGGTTGTATCATTTATGTATTTGGACTCTTCATTTCTTCTTAAGTTGTATGTATTTTTCGGTGATTTTCTTGTCACAGTATGTCGCAGAGAAGAAATACAGTTGTTCACTCTTCCTTCAGATATTACTGGTCGTGGAAATCCAAAACGACATTTTGTGTAGAACTTGTCCTTGGATTTGAACTTTCGACGACAGTATTTTCCACAACAATGGGTTTGAAAGCGTAAAACTTGATGTCTTAAATTGTTTTCTTCTGTACTTTCGTAACAGCACATGTAGAATACTATTCAATGAAACTCATCACTGTGTCATCCGTATCTGTTCCAAATTTGGGGGCATCTTTGATCCATAGCAGCATATGTATGTGAGGAGCACCTCTTGCTTGATACTCCTTTCTCCAAAAGAAATCCAGAACCTCTCCAAGCGGAGGATTTTTTTTCTTTGTGATAAAAGACATCATAGCTTCAAATCTATGATTGAAATACCTGCATACATTAACTGGATCCACAGAGCACAGTTCTCCAGATGTCTTGTATTCTATATTTTCAATGTTTGCATTTGCCTCTTGTTGAAATTGAAGTAAGTCTTCCCAAGCATACTCAGCACAGCTAAGAGTGAGGAACCATGTAGGAGTTCCTAAGTTTCTTAGCATACATTTCAATTCCCCATGACGACGGTACCAATACTCGTTAATACCACGCTGACATGCCATGAGATTAATTAGGTGAGATTCCAAAATACTGTCTTGCAGTTTGACTTTATCCATAAAGGCCCTTGCCGAAACATTTTTCAGATGTAATCCACTTTTCAGTACATGGTTCACTGCATAAGAAAGTCCAGACAAGTCACTCTCAAACAGTAGATGAAACAAATATGGAATGTATTGACGAAACCTTGGATCTTCTGCATATAATCTTAAAGTCCGGTATTCAGTTGCAAGAATTTGAACAAGTCGGTCGTCATATCGTCCACCTTGACCTGTTGGAAATAACTGAGGAAAACAACGAGCTTCCAAACTTTCTTCCCATACATTAAATGGACTTCCTTTTGCTTCTTTCATTTGAAACAAGTCAATAGCATTCCCCATTACTTCTTTGGAATGCAAAGGATGAACACTATAATATTCATAAATGTCTTCACTTCTAGAGACATCAACTTTTTCAATTTGCCCAGCTGAGAAATCACCGTCCTCTTCTACAGTTGTTTCCTCTTCTCCAACATATAAATTTTTGTAGTAGTGATTGTTTTTTACCAAATACAACGTTGCCTTTTTGACTTTCTTAACATCCACTAATTCTTGCCAGATTTTCTTACTCTTTGTCGGAACACCATTAACTAGAATAACCAGAGGTTCCTCTTCCACTTTTTCTACACTAATTGTATCAATATTTTTCTTAAAATCTAGAGGCAAATAAACAACTCTTCCCTTTAATTCTCTCTGTAAATCTGAAGGAGACAATTTCCCTGTCTTAGGCTCCATGCGAACAATAGCATGAAAAGGATGCACACATTGAATCAGAATAGACTCATAGGTATTTAAATCCATCACTTCAGAAGGAATGTCTACCAACTCAAGATTATTATGAACAGCTCTAGCAGGCCTTCTGTTTTCATTTAATTTATTATAACAATATTTACAAATACGTTGATCAGAACCCAAATCAAAACATTTTTCTACCAACAAATAAGTTGCAAAATCCTTCCACTTATTATTATTTTCCATTTAACTTTTTACATATAAATCAACTAACCTAGTCTGATTCTTATAATGAGTTTGTAGTATACGTCTGTAAGAAATTAAGAAACAAATCAATTGAATCCTGTCGCACACTACAAATACAAATACAATTCCAAGTATACAATGGAGCCTTAGGACATCTCCCTAAAACTTCATCAGCTAACACCTCTTCTGCATTTCTAGGCACAATTTTTTTCTTTTTCAACCGGACAACCTTCCTTCACCTCATATGCTCGACCACTGGTGTCAACTGCATGCACCAAATCATTATCCTGAAAGTAACTCTCTTCATTAAAAAGTGGCTCACAACTTGAACTATGCTTCCATTCGCCTGAAAAAACATCACAAAAATGAGTCCGATTAATTACTCTTTTCCACTTACATTTTGATTTCAAAACATTGATTACCTTATCTAGTGTACGAATTCTATTGAGTACTAAACTGTATAATTTTTTTTTCACTTCAGAAGCCTGATCCACAATCTTTACTATACATTTCCATTTCTTGTAAAAAGCAGATTTCTTTTTATAATTCTTAACATTTTTTAATAAATTTAATACAATTCTGTTATAAAACATTCGTCTACGAATGTCAATAAATTGATTTCTCCATCTATTACTATAGACAATATCATCTCCTTCTACAGGTCTAACATTTTTTGGGGGGCTCTGCTTTTTCTTTGTATTTACAGATGATTTTTTTTTCTTTCAAACAATATCCAGATGTTTTTTACATTGCGTTAATTTCCTAAAAAACGCCTTTGATTGCTTACCAATCTTCTAATTGTGTTTTCTTGGACAATAAAGCATGTTTATAACTTTTTCTTCTTCTTTCCTTCATCGGCATATTCTTTTATCTTTCTATAGATGATTGCAATCTGTGGTAAAAAAAATAACATATTATAGACCCCTACTAACATACTACATAGCAATGACAATAAGTAAACGATATAAACACTAGTTTACGACATAACTAAGTTTATAGCACAGCAACTGTGTCCTGCACCATTTCTCTCTTTGTGTGTGTCATTTCTCTCTTTGCGTGTGTCATCTCACTCTGTGACTGCCCCATCTCTCTCTTTGTGTGTGTCATCTCTCTCTTTGTGTGTGTCATTTTTCTCTTTGCATGTGTCATCTCACTCTGTGCCTGCCCCATCTCTCTCTTTCTGTGTGTCATCTCTCTCTTTGCGTGTGACATCTCACTCTCTGCCTGTGTCATCTCACTCTCTGACTGCACTATCTCACTCTTTGTGTGTGTCATCTCTCTCTTTGTGTGTGTCATTTCTCTCTTTGCATGTGTCATCCCACTCTGTGCCTGCCCCATCTCTCTCTTTCTGTGTGTCATCTCTCTCTTTGCGTGTGACATCTCACTCTCTGCCTGTGTCATCTCACTCTCTGACTGCACTATCTCTCTCTTTCCGTGTGCCATCTCACTCTCTGCCTGCGCCATCTCTCTCTTTGCGCATGTCATCTCGCTCTGTTTCTGCCCCATCTCTCTCTTTGTGTGTGTCATCTCTCTGTTTACGTGTGTCATCTCAATCTCTGTCTGCACAATCTCTCTCTTTGTGTGTGTCATCACTCTCTTTGTGTGTGTCATCTCTCTCTGTGTGTGTCATCTCTCTCCTTGTGTGTGTCATTTCACTCAGTCCCTGCACCATCTCTCTCTTTGTGTGTGTCGTTTCAAATTTCCTTGGAAAGCCCTGGTGGGCATAGTTGATGGATGGCAGTAGTTTCACCCTCAGTACTCTTTGCATGG
Source organism: Lissotriton helveticus (assembly GCF_964261635.1). NCBI lineage: Eukaryota > Metazoa > Chordata > Amphibia > Caudata > Salamandridae > Lissotriton > Lissotriton helveticus. The sequence goes on along the minus strand of NC_136063.1, from coordinate 17,276,310 downwards.
CCATTGTTGTTGGACTTTCTAGGGTAGTGTGTAATTTGCAGAGGGCGTAGGTGACCCTTTTCCATTTCTCCTCTAGCTTGTGGAGGTGAACTAGTGGGCAGCCTGTTTCGCTAAGCCATGCCCCTAGATAATTATAATGTTGTACACAGTACAAAGTCAGCGGACCCAACCTCCACTTGGCCCCTTTTTGGGTGGAAGTGGCCCAAACATTTTATTTTAGATTTGGTTGAGTTGGCAACCAACTTATTTTTGGTGATGTAGACTGCGAGGGCTGTGAGTGCTTTTTGTTGGCCCTCTCCTGTTACCATAGAAACACCTCATGAAACACTTAACTGAGCACACAGGTCAAAAGTTCATTACACAATGTTGCTAATCAAAACAGGATGTGTGCTTGACTATTCAACATATCAGCTTATCTTATGTAACATACCTTTCAATCAGTTTTTGTTAACCAATAAGAATCATGATTTTAAAACACAGAGTGTAGAATGTTCACTGATGTCATTTGGCATGTCATCAGTGATGCCATCAGTGATGTCACTAACCATGTCATGAATGATGCAATATGTGATGTCATCAGCAGTGCATTGTGGGTACAAGAGTTATAGTTAGCTGAACTAACTATAACGCCGGAATGTCTATGGTTTTATACAAGTGAAATGTCCAACTAACTATAAGATTCCTGAAACCTATGGATTTTTCAGTGAATGTCTAGGTTTTTTAAATGCTAATTTCTAACTATAACGTGCCTGAAACCTATGTTTTTTTCCCGTGAATATATATATATACCAAAGTGTATTGAAGAATGAGTGGGTGTATGAATGTCCGAACGGATGATTTAGTAACTGCGCGACTGACTTTATAAGTGAGGGATTAAACATGTCTTAGTGAATGCGTTGGTAGTGACTAATCAGTGAGAATGTCTGTTTCTGTTTTTCAGTTGGTGTGTTAGTGGCTGCATGGGTTGGTGTGTAGCTGCAAGAATGTCTATATGGGTTAATGATTGCTTGTCTGAGTATCTGTGTGGGTGGGAGTGGAGTGTGTTACTTCCTGCATGGATGTGTGAGTAGGTGATTCACTGGGTGTGTGGGTTCATCAGGGCATCTGTGAGGGGCTTTATGCGTGTATGAGTGTGTATATGGCTGTGTTGGTGAGAGAATGGAAGTCTCAGTTGGTACATGTGTCAGTAACAAGATATGTGAAAGGGTGCACAGACATAATATCGACTCCAAAATATCGTTTGGACAGAATATCGAGTTTTAAATATCGTTTGGACAAAATATCGACAGGACAGAATATCGACAGTCAAAATATCGTTTTTAAGGTAAGTGAAGTAATATCGACTGTAAATAATATAGAAAGTGAAAACATCCAAGTATATATTCTAGATAGTAAAAAATATCGTTTTTTAAATAATATTTAATTATTTATAGTGTTTTTATGTTATAATATGTGTGAAAAGTGTCATTTTATGTTATAATTATTTTTAATTAATGATTTTTTTAAAATTATTGTGTAATTTTATTCTGTAGCGGGTTGTGGGTTTATAGGGGAATAGGGTGGGAAGTAATTTAATTATAATTAATTAAATATGTAAATTTCTTAATTGGTAGTAATAATTAATTAATTGGTAATTAAATAATATTTGTTAATTATTTAAAATTTAATTGGTAATTAATTTAATTTAATTGATTAATTGCTAATTATGTAAATTAAAATAATTTATTTCCTGTAGCGGGTTGTGGGTTTATAGGGGAATAGGGTGGGTAGTAATTTAATTATAATTAATTAAATATGTAAATGTATTAATTGGTAGTAATATTTAATTAATTGGTAATTAAATAATATGTGTTAATTATTTAAAATTTAATTGGTAAT